>NC_058376.1:53165909-53786590 GCF_018350175.1 Felis catus
ACTTTTTGGCATTTCTGTTAGTGCTCTCATTTCCCGCTGGCTTTTCCCCAGTGTGTGACCCAGTGGTAGAGAAGTCAGCCTGCTGGTCCTCTAGCAAGTAAGCAGAGGTGCTCGTCCCTTCCTGTCACCACCGTAGGCAGCCAAGGGGACAACAAATGACTGAAGCTGAGCCAACTGAACTGAACTGAGATAGACTGACTCTTTAGCAAGCAATGCAAAGAGAGAATGGGTTCACAGACTGTTCCCATGACCACTGAGGCCAGTGGTTGGTTTCCTAGTCATCTGAAGCCTTCTTGGCTCTTCCATTCACCGGATTTAATTCTATAGCCTCTCTACCGCCACTGTGTCTCCATCTTTGGTATCTTTCCAGAATACTCTTTTGCTTAGGTTAGCTGGCATCAGTTTCTACTGCTTATAGTCAAAAACTCCTCAGTGATACGAAAGACATTTTGCCAGAAGCCTGACTGAGAAATGCAGTTACCACGTACTATTTCTTATCGTACAAACCATCCTATGATATCACATGTGCCTTGCAAAACAAAACAAAACAAAACAAAACAAAACAAAACAAAACAAAACAACAAGTTATCTTATACTGATATGAATCTTCAGTTAGCAGTGAAATCTTTTTAATGAGCAAAAAGAATAGGGTTGGAAATAGTAAATCACTTTTTCTCAGGCTGGGCCTGACTTTGCTCTATCTTTTTAATGATGCTACCTCTCAAATTCATTTGTTGGATTTTCATTAGTGGTCATGTGCAAGCTTATGCACTTCCATTCAAATTGCACTTGGCTTAGAAAGGAGCCATCAGGAGGCCTCTTGTGATTTCTAGTCCAATGTTGTTCTGTCAGTGTGTATTAGCACTACTGAGGGAATCAGCGGGTTTCTCTTTCTTTTACTTCCCTTCCCCTAGCTATGAGGGTCTGGACTGGCCATTTTTTCCTTTTGGGAAATGTCCACATTTCCAAATGAATTCTAGCATTTTACAATTGTATAATTCTGTAATTTCAGCAAGGTTATTTCCATAAATACAAACACCTGTATTTCCATAAATATAAACACCTGTAATTACACCTGTAATTACCTGTATTTCCATAAATATAAACACTGAATGACAGTGACATCCTTATACCACTCTCTGCATTCAGATTTTTGCTTAATTTTATACTATTATAATTTTAGTCATTTAAGGAGAAAAAACCCATTGCTTAAGTAGTTGATAGCGACTCACACAGTTTTAGGTGAATGGACATATGAAGTCCTGAATTTGATAATAATGATAATAACAGTGTTTTATTTTTGTAATGTAATTTCATATTGTATAATATTGTAACATATGCTATTTTTATTTATGTACCAAAAAAGCTACAATCTTTTAATTAATGGCCCAGCTATAAGAAGTTACATGATAAGAATAGGTATTTTAAAAGAGGCTGTATTAAAAAAATAAAAATAGATAAATAAGGGTATATTATGTGACTTTTATAAAAATCAATTACCTTGGCTGTACAAGTCAATGAATCTGTTCCTAATTGTTATAAATGAATACATTTTAGTGTAAGCATTTTCTTTTGTTTGATTTTTGTTTGCCCAAGTTATTTTTGCACATATGTGAAAGAGTCAAGTAGCTCTATAATTCTTAAGAAAAATAGCAATTTCCAACCCCTTTCACCATTTCTATCTTCTCAGAGGCAAGCTTTTCTCAACTTCTGGCTTTTTAGCTCTTACTTTTGATAGTTTTCCCCCACTGCTATATAAAATGACAATATTGCTATTTCCTGCTCTTTTCATTTTAGATAGATAGTATCTACTGACTTCCTACAATGGAAAATGAGCACTTAGCTGTCTTTCACTGACTAGGCCCCTACTGGCTACCTCTCAGCTCCTCTATCTTCTTCCCTCTAAAATTACGGCATAATTTTGATTAAAACTATTCAGGGTACATTCTCATGACTGTGCAAGCACTATTCACAGAGAAGCTATGTATAATGATGACTACTTTTCCTTCTTTAAGCAACTCTTTGTTTTGTCTGTAGCTAATAATTGTCTTATTTTCTTGCTGGCTCTATTTTCTATGCACTAATCCTTGAAAAATGCCCAGACTCTCCCAGTTACATCAGATATTGTACCATTTTTATTTTCTTAGAGATAATCTTGCTCCATGCTTGCTCTTGCTGTCCAATGTCTTGCTACATTCTTGGTATATTCCATCATCTTCATTCCAAAGTTATCCTTTGCCTCTTTCTTAAAGGAAATAAAATCCCATTTCCTTGATTCCATATCTTCCTTTTTCTTGGTTACTCCCTCATTTTAACACAGCATTTCTTTAGAAGTTTCCTAGGAAAGAATGTGTGGGAGATAAATATTTGAAGCTCTTGAATGTTCGAAAATGTCTATCATCACTCTTGATTTGTCAGTTTGTCTAAGAATAGAAAACTGGAGTCAAATTTTTTTACATCAGAACACCAGTTATGTCTTCATCGTCTTTCAGCTTCCATCACTTCCCTTGAGTAGTCAAAACCCATCCTGTTTTTTGATCCTTTGTATGTAGCCTATTTTGTTTTTCAGGAACTTTAGAATCTTTTATTTAATCTGTAGTTCTGAATTTTTACTCTGAAGTGCTCTGGAATAAATACATTAAATCTACTCAGTGAGCCCTTGACACTTCCAATCTTGGAATTCATGTATTTTAGTTCATAGAAATTTTCTTCATTGTGTATTTCATGATTTCCTGTGCTCAGTTTTTTCTAGTCTTTCTTTATTAAACTCATCATTCAAATGTGTTTTGTTTTTGTTTTTTACTAGTTCCTTAATTTTATTTTTTTCCCCATTAAACTCATCTTTTTGTCACTTTGCCCTTCTTTCTGGGAGATTAAGTTTATCTTCCAACTGTTACACTGAGGTTTTCTTTTTTGCGATCATATTTTAGTTTTTTAAGTAATTTTCTTATTCTCTGAACCAACACATCACATATGTTTCTATTCTTGCTTCATGAATGCAATTATCTCTTTATTGGGGGGGGTTATTAGTAAATATATATTTGAATGTTTCCTCTCCTTACATAATCTGTTTCCTCTTTGTGCTTTCCCCCTGTTTGTATGTTTGTATGTTTTTGTCCTATCATTCATGTTAAGGCTTGAATGAGGTGTCTACTGATCCTTTGTTGTCTGTCCATGTGTTAGGTAAGATACGAAAAATTGTTTAAAAGCTACAGGTTTGTTGAATTTAGCCTTCATTGTAAAGATTTCACTGAAAACTTTTGTTGGCCAATGCCCAATGACAATATCTTTCCTTCACATCTGGTCAGATAACCTAGAGAAGAATAGTTTTGCCTGAAGTTACAAGTTATATAAATCTGTCCACAACCTTCTGGAAACTGAATAGAGAAAGATACATGATCAGTTTTAGTGTTGTCTCTATATGGATATAGACATAGATGCCCCTCTTTGGGGTTTAGTACCCTTTCTACTACTTTGTTTACTGAAACATCAGGGACTTACCATTTTACTCACACCAGAGGATGAGCTTTTAGCCCCAATTTTACCTTCACTTCTCTTGAGTAGTCAGAACCCATCTTTACCTTCACTTTCAGATAAGCTAAGCTTTTAGCCCCAACTTTACCTTCACTTTCAGATATTTATGCTACTGTCATTTCTTGGGTTTTTAGGAATTCCAATGTACAATTAGGAATTATTCCTTGGCTTTCCCAAACTGCTTGATTAGGATTTAGCATACTTGGGCCTTACAAGTCAACTACCATTTATTCTTGTATGTTCCATATTCCAAAAAAGTCTTCCTAATCTTATTTGTTTTATTTTTTTTAATCTTTTTGAGTTTATGTTTTTACTGTTATTTTCTATTTTGGAAAGGAACAAAAGTAAATATATATGGATAATATGTCCATATAAACTGGGAGTGTGAGCATTATATTTTTGTTTCAATAGAACCATTGAGCTATAGAATTTTATATCTGTAATATTTGTGAAAGTTTTAAAATTACCACTGTTGAGCCCTCAGCTTCCTTAGAACAGAATATAAACTTAACAAATTAACAGAATTAATTAAAAATGCATTTACTTATTTCTAATTTTTACAACTATTCAGAAGCACAGATATCACCTCCATTTTACCTATGAGGAAATTGGGTCTCTGAAATAATTTTCTCAGCCCTTTCAAAATAGTGTAATCTGCATAGAACTAGTATGTTGTAACACTTCTGTATAAGAAATACATGTATCCATATATCTATAATTGATATATAAGATATTCTGTAATAAAAATTAATAAATAGACCCATCAGTGGTTTTCTAGGTATTGGTAAAAAAAATTTTGATTTAAGTGAGAACTTGTGAGGATCTTTAAGGAAGAGAGAAATATTTATTTTTATTTCTTTAATACTTAAAAAAATGCTTATATATTTCTGAGAGAAAGAGACCGAGTGTGAGTGAGGGGAAGGCAGAGAGGGAGAGGGAGACATAGAATTCGAAGCAGGCTTCAGGTTCTGAGCTGTCAGCACAGAGCCTGATGCAGGGCTCAAACTCACAAACCATGAGATCATGATCTGAGCTGAAGTCGGACACTTAACCATGAGCCACCCAGGTGCCCCAAGAAGAGAGAAATATTTAAAAGAAACACTTAAGAAGTTTTTATGATGTCCTCACACTGGTCAGAATGGTTAAAATCAACAACACAAGAAACAACAGGTGTTGGTGAAATTGTGGAGAAAGGGAAACTCTCTTGCGCTGTTGGCGGGAATGCAAACTGGTGCGGTCACTCAGGAAAATAGTATAGAGGATCCTCAAAAGTTAAAAATAGAATTATCCTATGATCCAGCAATTGCACTACTAGGTATTTACCCAAAGAATATAAAAATACTAATTCAAAGGGATACATGCATCCCAATGTTTATAAGCAGCATTATCTGCAATAGCCAAATTATGGAAACAGAAACAGTCCAAGTGTCCACTAGTTGATGAATGGATAAAGGAGTTTGTATATACAAACAAATACAATATTTGTATTTGAATATTACTCAGCCACCAGAAAGAATGAAATCTTGCCATTTGCAGTGACATGGATGGAGTTAGAGAGTATTATCCTAAGAAAAATAAGTCTGTCAGAGAAAGACAAATACCATATTATTTCACTCATATGTGAAATTTAAGAAACAAAACAAATAAGCAAAGGGAGGAGAAAAAAGAGAGAGAGAGGCAAGCCAAGAAACAGACTCTTACCTATAGAGAACAAACTGATGGTTACCAGAGGGGAGGTGGGTGGGGGGATGGGTTAAATAGGTGATGGAGATTAAGGAGTGCATTTGTTGTGATGAGCACTGGGTGATGTACATAATTGTTGAACTACTATATTGTACACCTGCAACTAATATTATACTGTATCTTAACTAACTGGAATTTATTTTTCAACGTTTATTTATTTTTGGGACAGAGAGAGACAGAGCATGAACGGGGGAGGGGCAGAGAGAGAGGGAGACACAGAATCGGAAACAGGCTCCAGGCTCTGAGCCATCAGCCCAGAGCCTGATGCAGGGCTGGAACTCACGGACCGCGAGATCGTGACCTGGCTGAAGTCAGACGCTTAACCGACTGCGCCACCCAGGCGCCCCTTAACTAACTGGAATTTAAATAGAAACATAAAAAAATAGAAATTCGTGTGAGGTAACATACTTCCTCATTTCCAGCAAATTCTAAATTATCCATAGATGCAGGTTGGATTTAATATTTTTAATAAAACAAAGAAAGAGATTATATTCAATGCTAGAACACGTCAACTATATTCACAATGAACGCTTTTGAAAAATTTGTCAATTTACTCCCAATATTAGTTTCCTCATATGTAAAATGAGGATGATACCTACTCCATGAATTGTTTAAAGAATTAGACATAAAAACTAAATAAATACTAAAGAAGTACGAGGTATATAATAGAGTGTTCAAAACTTCTACCTGTTGTTTATGAGTACAAATTCCAAATTCAAAACCACATATAAATTTGGGACAGGTTCAATTCACTCCATATACTTCCCCTCATGTTGCCAAGAATCCAATTTTTGCAAGACACGTTGGGTCTTAAGAAGCCTCTTCTCTAACTACAGTCCATTTTCTTGGCATTCTTTTGCCAGGAATAAACAAAGGACTATTTTCAGAGTGCTTCATTAGTAAGAAGTGGACTAATGTTTAAATTTATTGTAACAAATTTCTGTGTCTGTAATATCTTGGATAGTGACTGACGACAGGAGGCTCTCCAGAAATATTTATTGAATGAATGGATGAAAAAAAACTATTGTTAAAATTAAACCACTATTTTTCTAGTTATGCTTTTAATTTACATTACGATTCTTCCAAAGCTTATGTTTAGATATATAGCTCATGTTAAGGCAGAGGTAGGCAAATGTTTTCTTTAAAGCATTAGATAATTAATATTTTAGACTTTGCGGGCCTTATAGTCTCTGCTGGAGTTACTAAACTCTGTAATAAACAAAAGCAGCTATAGAAAGGACATAAAGGAATGCACATGGCTGTGTTCCAATAAAACTTTAATTCCAATAAACGCTAAAATGTAACGTTTATATAACCTTCACATTTCACAAAACATTCTTCTTCTTTTTAAGTTTTCTCAATCATTTAAAAATTCAAAAATTCATTTGATTCAAATGATTCAAAAATCATTTTTAGCTTACAGACTTGTTCAAAAGCAGGGGTGGGCAGATTTGTTAAACAGACTATCGTGTGCTACCCCTCTCTTATGGTGTGATTCTTTGTTCAAAAGCATATGGAGAAAATTGGACGAACGATTTCTTCTAGTTGTTGCCATAGCCATACAGCAAATATAAGATATTTTTATTAGAAATTACAGTAAGATCTCTTTTCATGCTGTTTTCAGTAAGACTGGCATGGCAAACTTGGAATCCAGTTTGCTCAGGTATCATGGTTTCCATGTTACGACAAGGATGTTTACCAAAACATTTTACTCATCTTTCAAAATTCTCACTGGTTTCAGAAAACAAGTAAGCAATGATTTATTTTTCAATATTTACACCTTTCTCAAGACTTTAATCATCTTTAACTCCTCCCTTTCTTTGCATCTTCCTCCCATCCTTCAAAGCCAATCAATTCTTAAATCTTGTCAGCTTTTCTTTTCTTCAAGTCCTAAATATGTTCTTTACTATCTCCATCCATTGCCTAGTTCAGGACCTCATCAACAGTTATATTTTGTGAAATAAACATTTTATATACTCTATTTCTCTTCTGTCAATCACCTGTCGCCATAATCCTCTGAACTGTGAAGATGATACAAATAGGGACTCTCATTAGAAAAACTGCCACATGGTCTTTTTTCCTTACAAGGACAGGCATAGGGCATTTGTCAAAATTACAAGACAAGTAGCTTAGAAATAAATACAAAGAAAATAGTTTTCAATGTCATGGGTCATGACAGAAAACAAATTGCATGGCTAGGTTGCATTTAACCCGAACCATTTACTCACTGAATTTGTAACTGAGCAATTGAAAGAGAGGAAGATCAAGATGGCAGGCAAAAAATGACTAGCTTCAGGGATCAGAAGGAATCTCTCAATTATCTCCATTTTTAGACTTAACTCCTTGGGTTTCCCTATATAAAATTCTTCTGAGTGGATTCTGAATATCAGACATTAATATTCAGACATCCAGACATTACTTTTGAAGTTTCTGCTATTGTGATTTCTTGAACATCACAAAAATTTGCTAAGCATTATTAGATACAGATTAATGGAAAACCAGCAATTTTTTCATGTCCCATTCCAGAAAACCACACTAAGGAATAGAGGACACAGGCGGCTGTCTGATGACTCTGACACAATGAATTTTTAGAACAGTCCAGACATCGCCTGTGCCTCAGACACATTCTCCCAAGCCTATAAAGTTAAATATTTAAGGCAACTGACCACATTTGGAAGTTTTCTTGCCCTTAAACAATGGTTGGTTTGATCTTTCCTTGGCAGGACTCTAAACTCAAGAATTCTCTACTTCCAGTCTTGATTCTCAACTCTAAACCTTATTGACTTTGTATTCATAGGTTATCTTTTCTGGTTTTATATAGTGGATTGTCGTTTGGTTTTCTTCTGGAAAAAAATCTGTCCTAGAGCCTGCCCAAATAATTAAATCTTCCCCACCTCTTTGATGTCACTTCAAGCTCACACCTGCAGTTCTTAACCACTCCCCAGAACTCCAGAGAAAAAGACATACCATTATAGATTTTAAAGTTTCTAGGAACCAGGTGTTGGATTTCAATCGCTATCCATTTTCTTGATAATTACCATGTGATATGCCAAGAGGAAAAGCAGGAAACCAGGCTGACACTATTAATTTTTTGATGGTATGAATAACGTTGTAGAAAGCTTATTTGTCAAGTCCCCAATGACTCAATTCTAAGTGATCTAACATGAAAGGTGACAGAATTAATATTCAGAATAAATGGTTGTCTTTGAATGATAGCTACGGTGGTTATTTTTATTTCCCTGTCTGGATTTTCATTTTTTTTTGATGTATCATTTTTTAATAAGAAAAAATATTTTAAAAGATTTAAAGAGTATCAGAACAGATTGAACACTGAGCTAAACACACTAAAAAATGATATCCAAAAAAGCATGTAAAAATTGTTGCATTTATATTTGATTTAAAAAAAAATACCAAAACAAAAAACCTGTTATAAAAGTACAAAATAATGGAGAACTATCTTGTCACCTGTAATGGACAGACATCAGATATCAGTAAGTGAAGAAAAATTGATACCTTATAGGCAAATAAGCTGACTTGATAACAGAAAATTAATGATCATAACCTGATCATAGTGTCCAAATAAAAGAAGCAACTGTTAATGAAAGTAGATACCCAAATCTTTTTATGCTAAGACATATTTTAATATGAATATGAATGTGAATATAATAAAAGTATATTCATAATAAGAGAAATTCAAATTAAGGTCATCAAAATATATTTCACCTTTGAGATTATGAAGACCAAAGAGTCTGATATCATAATATATCAGTAAGGGAATGGGGAAAACACTCATATTTTTTGTGAGTTTAAATTTGTAATACTTTTAGAGAGAAAAGTTTGGCATCTACCAAATTTATAAATATACCTACCTGTGTTGGTGAACTGTGCTGGTATTCTAAATGTTTGCTTCCCCTCACTATGGAGAGAGAATTATATTTCCACACCCAGCTACATCAGGCTTGACACAAGACTTTTATGGCAAACTCTAAGTAGAAGTGACATGCATTATTCTTAAGCAGTTTTAAGAACCATTATATGGTTAACCATGTCCTCTTTTCCTTCTGTCAAAAGCATAGTATGTTTTGGAAAGGGATTACTCCTTCAGCCTAGGTCCTAGAATGAGGATAATGTAGAATAGAGAGATAAAGCATCATGCAATGAAGATGTAACATGAGAGAGAAACCTTTATTGTTGTAAGCTACTGTGAATTTGACATCAATTTGTTATAAAATTCAACCTAAGCTGACTGATAACAGCATTTTACTCAGTGGTTTGAATTCTTGGAATTTATCCTATAATTACATTCATGAATATATAAAGTTGATAAATAGGTAGGTAGATAGATAGATATATAGATAGATGGATAATCTGCTGTTGTTATTATGTTTAAGAATAAATGACTGGAAACAACCTAAATGTCCATTAGTAGAGAAATGGCTAAATAAAGTATGATGGAATCATACAAAAATACCATGAAGCTGCAGAAAAAAAATGAGGAAGCTTTTTTGTATTATGTACTAACATGAACTGATGTCACACATGTAGTTAAAGTTATATAAATGAGGAGACAAAAAATAGTTATATGTTCATGCAGACTATCTCTGAAAAGTGGTATAAACTTGACTGTGTCTAGGAAAACTGGATGTCAGGTGAATAAGTTTGAAAAGGTGATTGTTTTTATTGCATGCTTTATTGTACATTTTTAATTTTGAATGTTTCAAAATGTATATTATACATTCAAAATAAAAATAAAAAATAAAATAATAAAATAAAAAATAAAATAAATAAAAAAATAAGGTACAGTATTTGAAGAGATCATATCTGGATTTTGGAGTTCTGATCTTCCCAATTATTCTATGTTGTAATCGACCCTGCCTTTGCTTAACATATTAACTTTCAGTCCCAGCTACTAAATAACCCTAACCATTTGTTATGTCTGAGTACAATTCCAGAGAATTATGCAGTTTTGTCTTACCAATGAAGTTCTCTTGGATTCTTTCCCCTTCTCTGAATTGTGGTAAGGACAGTTGGTGCTCTGTCTAGAACTACTGAATTGGTGCACCCATTTTGCAGCTACTCTGAGTGTTGGCTGGGAATTTCCCCCTTTTCTGGAAGGTTGTCTTTGGCCAACAGAAACCATCTAACCCTGGGATGCATGGGAGGTTATGGTACCCTTCCCAGAGGAGGTTTACATCCAGTGGTGACTGATACAAAAGTAAAACAGACAGACACAAATAAAAAATGCTCAGCTCAGCTCTATGGATCAATTTGAAACAACTTTGTTTTCATTTATGGTCCAGAGATCCCCATGGAATCAGGAGCCAAGGTTGCATATTTATTTAGCTTCTCCCCCCACCCTATCCTGATTTCTTTACTTCCTCACCAGTTTCTTCTGATAACTTTTGCTAGGAGAGTCTATAGGATACTATTTAACAGCATAATAAGAAATTGTGAGTGTAGGTGAATGCATGGGTGGTGTGCCTGTGCAGAGGGGAATCAGCATTATTGAGAAGGTCAGTGATGTCTATCCTTTGTAGGTGGACCTTACAGAAGAGCATGATCTAAGTATTTTAGCAGCAATGAAAATGGTAGAATCCTGGAGTAGCAGAGGCTTGGCAACAGCATTTAACTATCAAAAGCTGGGTCATCATGGCAGCCAGGAGGACCTGACTTACAAAGATCTACTAAAAACAGCCAATGTAACATACATTATAGGACTAAGATGCACAGCCAACAGGGCATTATTTAATATATAGTCAAAAGACATTGAGACTGGATGGGTAGTCATAATCCCTTACTCATTTTCCAGATCTGATTCACAACTAACACTCAAATCCATTAATCAAAAGAGGGACCAGTTTCCCATGAGAAAGGGCCTTACAACATTATAGAATAAATATTTGGTAATAAGTCTCCCAGTCTTATCATAAATAATCTATGCCATTTACTTGAGTCGTATACTGAAAACAAGGTAATGCCCAGCTAGTTTGAAGACTTCTTCAGGTGATCTGTTTCATACTGAATGAGTTGTAGTAGTTTGTCTTTTCTGAGGAATTGATTTATTTCATCTAAGTTGTCAAATTATGTCTGTAGAGTTTTTTGTAGTATTCTTTATTTTTATTTGATATCTGCAGTGCTTGTAATAATATCCCCTATTTCATTCTCATTTGATAATTTCTGTCTTTTCTCTCTTTGTCCTTTATCAGTCTTCCTAGAGGCTTGTCATTTTCTTTATTGATCTTTTCAAAGAACCAGATCTTTGCTTATTGATTTTTTTCTACGCTATTTTCTGCTTCCAATTTCATTTGTTTCTGCTTTTATTTTTATTTTTTCCTTTTTTACTGATTTTTGGGAGTTTATTTTGCTCTTCTTTTCTATGGCCTTCAGATGAAGCTTAAATTATTCATTTAAAAGCTTTCCTCTTTCTAATGTATGTATTATATATGCTATAAATTTCCTTCTCAGAACTATTTTAGTTGCATCCTATAAATTTTGCATTTGTATTTTCATTTTTACACCGTTCAATGTACTATTTTGATTTTTCTCAAGATTTCTTCTTTGACCCATGGATTATTTAAAAGTGTATTTTTTAGGTGGAGCTGGGTGGCTCAGCTCATCTCAGCTCAGGTCTTGATCTCAGGGTCATGAGCTCAAGATCTGTATGGGGCCCGGCGCTAGGCATAAGCCTACTCAAAAATAAAATAAAATAAAAAAATAAAAGTGTATTATTTAGTTGCCAGGTGTTTGGAAATATTCCTGTTATCTGTTACTGTTACCTTGATTCCATTGTGATCAGAGAACACATCTGTATGATTTCACTTCTTTTACATTATTTGAGGTTTCTTTTATGGGCCTGGATAAGGTTGGTCTTTGTACATGTTTCATTAGCACTTGAAAATAATATGTGTTGTAATGATATTGGATGGAGTTTTCCATAAATGTTAATTAGGTCCTGTTGATAGATGCCATTGTTGAGTCTACATCTTTACTGATTTTCTAGTTATTTCATCAGTTGTTGAGAGAGGGGTGTTAGATCTCCAACTATAGTTGTGGATTTGTTTATTTTTTCTTTCAGTTCTATCAGTTTGCTTCATATATTTTGAGCTCTTTTGTTTAGTGGAGACGTATTTAGGATTGTTATGTATTCTTTTTCATTATATAGTATCCTACTCTGCCTGTCATACATTTGATCTGAAGCCTACTTTAGTTGATAATAATGTAGCCTTCTTTTTAATTTGTTTTCCATTCCTTTGCTTTTAACCTGCCTATATCGTTATATTTGAATAGAGTTTTTAATAGGAAGCAAGTGGTTGGATCATGTTTTTATTTTTTTTTTTTAATTTTTTTTTCAACGTTTTTATTTATTTTTGGGACAGAGAGAGACAGAGCATGAATGGGGGAGGGGCAGAGAGAGAGGGAGACACAGAATTGGAAACAGGCTCCAGGCTCTGAGCCATCATCCCAGAGCCTGACGCAGGGCTCGAACTCACGGACCGCGAGATCGTGACCTGGCTGAAGTCGGACGCTTAACCGACTGCGCCACCCAGGCGCCCCTGGATCATGTTTTTAAATACACTGTGCCAATCTTTGTTCTTACTTGGTGTATTTAGACCCTTTACAGTCATTGAATTCAATAGCTATAGGAATTAAGTTTACCATTTTACGTTTTCTGTTTGTTCTCTGTTTTTGTTTTTGTTTTGTCCTGTTTCCTTTTTACTATGTTCTTGTGAGTTCCATATATATGGAAAGAGAGTCGGTGGGGGGGGGGGGCGGGTAGGGGCAGAGAGAGAGAGAGAGAGAGAGAGAGAGAATCCTAAGCAGGCTCCAAGCTCAGCACAGAACCCAACACGAGGCTCCATCCCACAATCATGAGATCATGACCTGAGCTGAAATCAAGAGTCAGACACTTAACTGACTAAGACACCCAGGCACCCCACTAAATATATTTTAAAATTCAATTTTGATTTTTCAATAACATTTTTTCAGAGTAACTCTTTTTATAGGCTTTTTAATGCTTGCTCTAGCTATTATGTTTTAGATACATAACTTACCATGGTTCACTGGTGTCATTTTTGCCAATTCTACTGAAATATTAGGAAGCTTATCTCCCTTTATGTCCTTCTATTCTCCCTTATTTATAATATCTTGTCTTAAATATTTCTTCTGTATTCATTTAGAAACACATTAGTTTATAATTTTTGCTTCAATCATCAACTATAATTTGGAAAACTCAAGAGCAGAGGACAGCTGATTGTATCCATCCATATTTTTACTTACTGTGTTCTTTTTTCCTAATGCTTAAAAGGTCCTTCTTCTGTTCTTTCCATTTTGTTTAGAAAATTTCCTTAAGTCATTCTGTTAGTGTAGGTCTATTGGTGACAAATTCTCTCTGTTTTCCTTTAGGTAAGAGATTATCCCTTTATTCCAGATGGACATTTTCATTCGATATAGAATTATGGTATTATATTTCTTATGATACTTCTGGCCTCCATGGCATTTGATGAGAAATCTGATGTCACTGGAATTGGTTTCCCCTTTTAGGTATGGTGTTGTTTCTCTGTGGCTGCTTTCATAATTTTTACTTTGTTTTTAATTTTAGGAAGGTTAATATGATATATTCTGGTGTGAATATCTTTGAAATTATTCTACTTGATCAGCTTTCAAATCTGTAGCTTTATATCTCTGGTCAAATTTGATATGTTTCAGCCATTATTTCTCTGAATATTTTTTCAGCTCCATTTTTTTTTCTCCTCTCTCTTCAGGACTCTAATAGCATAAACGTTAGATTATTCATTATGGTTCCACGGGTCACTGGGGCTCAGGTTGTTTGTTTGCTTCCCAGCCTATTTTCTCTCTGTTCAAATTAATTTATACTGTTCTCAATTCTGGTTCGCTGATTCTTTCCACTGTCCCTTCATCTTGATATTGAGCCCTTCTACTGAGTATTTTGTTTTTTTTTCTTTTTTTTACTCCTAAAATTTTCACTTTATTCTTATTTCATCTATGTATTTATTCAGACTCTCTATTTCTTTGCTGATATTTTCTATTTTTTATTTGTTTCAAGCGTGTTCACAATTCCCTGTTAAAGCATTTTTATTGTGGCTGATGTGAAATATTTGTCACTTAATTCTAACATCTCTGTTATCCTCATGTTGGCATGTCCTGATTATCTTTTTTCAGTCAGTCTGAGAACTTTCTGTCTCTTGATAGGAGTTTTTATTGAAATGTGGAAATTTGATTGAAATTGTTAAATGATAAGACTCCAGTCTTATAATTTATGACTGTGGATCTTGTTAATTTTATGTTATAAGACTCTAGATCTTATTTTACACTTCTATTTCACTGGATTTCTCTGACACTGATCCAGGGTCTTCCTCTTTACAGCCAGGAAGAGGTAAAAGTCCAGGTACCCTAATCAGTCTCCATTGCTACCCAAGATGGGGGGGGGGGGGAATCTCATTAGTGCTAGATGGTATGGGAGTTCCAGCCCTCCATGTTCTTTTTACTAACGCCACAGTGTAAATGGCCTCATTACTGTTTGGTTACAGTGAAAGTCCTGACTCTCCACTAGGTTTCCTCTGACTCTATCCCCACCACCACCCAAGGAATAGGAGGAGGAGCATCTCATTACAATTTGCTTAGGTAGAAGTTTAGGCTCACGGTATAGTCTCCACTGACACTGAGGTGAGGGACTGGCCTCACCCCCACTGGTTTAGGTCATGAAAGTTCCAGATCCCTACTTGACCTTTTCTGATATGACCCTACTGGGGCTCTGGGTATACCTCCTTACAGCTAGAAGAAAATGGACTCTAGGTTCACCAGTCAACATTTGCTGGCATAGGTAGTGGTGGGGCCATAGTTTTTTCTGTGTTGTTTGGCTACAGTAGAGCAGTTATCGTCAAAGAGTTTTCCATTTTGTTAGTCTGCCTTATTCCTGGTTCTTTGGCTAGAAAGAGTAGTCTGTTGTTCTTGTTGTTGTTGTTGTCTGTATCCATTGGTGGTCTGGGTTACCAGCTTTTTCAGCTTCAAGTCTGGAATATATGGGCAAAAAAGAAAACCTGAAGAACTCAGAACTACGTACGTTGTTCTTTGTATGCTGAGATCAGGTGGTCAGCCTTTTTTTTTTTTTTATCCTATGTTTCAGAGTCTCTTATATATGTTTTATATATAATGCCCAGAGTTTTTATTTGTACATAGTTGGAAGAATAGCAAAAATTACTTACATGCCATTTTCCTGGAAGCAGAAGTCTTTAGACTTAAAAAAATAAAGCTTCACTGTTTTAGGATTTATGTTTCCCCTATTCAATCAAAACGAAATTTCATATTGTATGTCCCTCCAGAAACAGAAATTTTCTCACTCCTTTCTATTCCCAGAGGTTTAAAAATAAATCCTGTAGCCCTTTCTATTCCTCAAACTGATATTTCCCTATTCTGACTTTAATAAATGCTTTCATCAAGTAGCAGTTGATCAGATGGTTTGTGTGACCTGATAGGGTGACACAGAACCTCTTTTCAAACTGACAGAATATTCAAAGCCTTTACTCTTTCCACCAGTAAAGCTGCTTTGTAAATGCCAGATTCTTTTAAAATTGTATTGCTTGCCAGTGCATGCATTATTCATCTGACTGAGATATCCCACACTGTCAGGGGGGAAATTGCAAGAAATCTATCTCTGAGCTTCTCTTTGATGCTGTGAGAAGATTCAGAATGAGTGGACTGGAAGATGATTGTATTTTTCCTTTACCTTCTGGTTAAACTGACAATATCTGCCTCATGCCTTATATTACCATATGACTTGCCACTGAGGAGGATGACCCTAAGAGCTTGAGTCACCCAAAAAAAGAAAAACCAGCTGTGTGATCCAAGTGTCACTGAGGAGATACTGATGCTGACAAATGGCCACATACATGTCTTTAATTCTGCACATGATGCTTTCTGAGTGGGACAATGACTTACTTTGTAAGGTAGCAACAGAAGCACAAGCTGAAAGGCATCTAAATATATTCTCCCCAGTACAAAATTTACAAGGCCAGATCTTAAACTAGAGAGACTTATACAAAGGCTAGAAAGGACTTCAGAGGTCACTGAATCTTAACCCCTTCCCTCTCCTTCCACACTATAGGTGAGGAAACCACCTCACTATAGGCTGCCACACTTCCCTCTCCTGCCACACTATAGGCTTCAGTGACTTGGCCAACCTAACTAGTGGCAAAACTAGGACTCCAACTGAGACAACCGATTTTCACCCAATATACTTTTATGCATACCATGTGGCCACCAATAATGACTTTTAAAATGCTAGTTAATTATCCTGGACTAAAGCAGAAAATTATCAATGTACCATAGAAGTGCCATCCATGTGAACTCTGGGAACTGATTCCCATAAGAATCAGGATTTCGATGACTAAGTCATTCAAAAACACCAGGATGCTACAGAAAATGGGATGTGATTCATCCAGTGGGTAGACTCTCCCCTGTGATAATCTATTCCCAAGACTTCTTTCTGGTCAGCTGAAAAGTGAGCCAAAACTGGGCCCCTGGGAGGTTGCTACAAATCAGTGTAGCACAAGTTTACTTGTCTTCCAAAGTAGGTCCTGGTTGGTCAATAGTTACAGGACTCCTTTCTGATTCCATTTTGGAGAATGACCTCAAGCTGACCTATACTCTCCTGAAAGCTTAAATTGGATGTGGTTTCCAACTTCCTTTCCTATCCTAAATTACATAGCTCTTCTGCACAACTGTTTCAAAAGTTGTAGATTCTATACAGAGTTATAAGAGTACTAGTAGTTTATAAAATAGCTGTTTATATGTTTAAGTATAACCTACATAGATATGAAGATTCCAATATGAGTTCATACAGCCTAGATGTGTTTTATGAAATATATTTGATATTAAAAGTCACTTCAGATTAATGTTTCTGTTATCATTCACTGTGAGAAAAAAAAGAGGAATTAGGTATTTTTCTAATACCCATATTTTTTGGAACCCCAAATCAGGGCACATATTAAAGAAATATAATAATAAGTAAAACTTGAATTCTCTAAAGATCCAGATATTATGATTTTCAGAGACAATCATAACCAGGATCTCATAACCCCATTCTTTTCTCAAAGTTCCTAATTATGGGAATGACTGGAATTAATCTTTTTAATTTTTACCTTAGTACTTTTTGAATCTTTTATTTCTATTAGATCTTAGTTTTGTATAAATATATGAGAATCAGTCAAATCTAATAGTACATAAAAAGCAATAAATAAATATTGATTAATAAATAGGAAAAGGAGGAGTTCATGTAGTAGATAAAATAAGGAGTGTGTGAGGGGTTTTAATATAAGAGTTTTGCAAGACATTTCTCCCTGGGTCTCTTGCTTCTGTAAATTTTCTGAGCAAAGATGTTAATAGCTTTTGTTCCCAACTACCTTTTTAAGGGTATTTGTATGGCAAACAGCTTTGGAAGATAGAGAAACTATCTTCTTCCTCCAGGGCAAAAGAAAGATTTGTTTGCTGTTCAGGATAATAAAGATAAGGTTTTCTTCTAGGGTAAAGATTGGGCAGATTTACTAACAGATCTTTTGGAAAACTGGGATTTCTTTAACTGGAGATTCCTTAGATGTGTAGTCACCCCGTGCACAGCATCCACTTGGGCAACGCCACATGAAACTTGGGGTGGTAAGGGAAACCGAGTAGAACAATGTAATAAATGTAAGAAATCTCTTTGTCCCTTACCCAGGGACCTTATGTTGTCTACAAAACTATGGAAGGCAACTGAACAGATTCAAAGATTAAAATTTCAGACCTTTGGTAGTTCTTGGCAAAAGGTAACATTATCGATGTTCAAATGTTACACTTGCACCATTCTTAGCTATGACATCTACCTTAGTGATTGAAACTGGGTAGGCCTAATAAGGAATCCCATGGAAGAGCATGACTAGCCAAAGAAACAGGATTAAACATTATGTGAGTGGCTCATCTCCTAGTCAATTATGGTAATATATTTTAACTGAAGACACTATCACATTTCACATTCTCGTCGAAGCAATATATAAATGTGTGAGTGCCACTATTGGTGGTCTTGAAAGGTAATGAGAGGGGCATTACCCAGCTAAATGCTGCCATGGGCACAACAATTATATCCTCTGCTTTGCTAAATTCTGGGTGTTCTTGCAGTGGGTTACGGCACCCATTGACATTTCCTGTTCAAGACTATAATTTGATGTTGCCATGACGGCTTTTTTACCCTGACTTTTAAACTCTTCTAAATATGGTTAGTAAGACATTTCAAAGCACGGTGGCTTACAAGTTAAAACATTGAATCTGAATTCTCGAAAACGGAGCCCTACCTTGTTGTGTCTGGCATCAGGCCATTTGGACACATACTTCCCTGTTCCATAAAATATTGAAGATGTGAGTGTAAGGGTGAGTGAAGAAGGAGAACAGCTGAATATAGATACATAACTGAAATGAATAAACTACCTGCCAACTCAGAGGAAATGTTTGAACTGTGCTGTCAATACACCAGCCACTAGTCACGCACGGCTGTTGAGTACTTGAAATATGGCTACTCCAAATTGTGATATGCTATGAGCAGAACATACATGCCAGATTTTGAAGACTGAGTGTAAAAGCAAAATGTAAATACTCATCAATACCTTTTATATTGATTACATTATTGAGATAATATTGTAGATACATTGGATTAAATAAAAAACTATTAAAATTAATTTTATTTTTAACCTTTTTTTTCCCATGGCTACTAGAAAATTTTTAAGTTCTGTATGTAATTTTTTCTATTGTATTCTATCACTATTGGACAGTGCTATTCCAGACTATTCTTTTTCATCTACCTTAGTAATATGAACTGAGTGGTCTATAAGGAATCTTGGGGCTGACCCAATAGTTATAAACTAAACGGTGTCAACTGTTACACAATAAATGAAAGAATTAAATCACTTGAAGCCTTTTAAATAGACCACAAGTTTCTTGAGGGCAAAGGTCATATATTGTCATAACCTTTACTTTTCCCTACTGACGTGATTAGGCTCTCACTTAGCTCAATAATTTTTGCCAGATGAATGAGTAATAAGGAAATCCAGGGTGTATGTGTCGGCGGCGGGGGGATGGGTACCTGCAAGTGCAGTGGTTCAGTATACAAAGAAATTGTGCATATTAAGTCTGAACAGGATGCCTGTATATCGTTTCTCCTAGCAATCATTTATACTCTTCATTTAAGAAGGCAGCCTTCCTGTATAATTTATCTTCCAATAAGTCTCACTCCTCTCTAGAGATATGGGCTGGAAATGCTTGTTTTTCTTATGCATTATCTTCTTCTTTCAGAACATACAGAGCAGTCATGGGGGTTAATTAAAGTGGGAATCACTTGTGCACAGATGAGTAACTTAGTAGATACGTAAGCCATAGAATTTTCAAATTATCTTAAGATCATGGCCTTATAAAAGCACTCAATACGTTGTGTGTATAGAGACATAGAGAGTCCTAATAGAGAGGACAAATCCAGCAGAATCTCCTTGATGTCCTTGCTCTGTCTCCATATATTACTTCATCTGCTGGTACGGAGTGATACAGTGAAAACGGAGCAATGTCCCTAAAATGTAAGATCCATGACCATTAGCACCCCTACATGTTGCAGCAGAAACTAATGGCTGGCATATGAAAGACAGACAGGGATGAAAGGACCATTGGTATGCTAACACATAAAAACAATATTTTGTGTGTTTTTTATTAGGTGCAGTGAATATTGATGCTGGTAGATGAAGGGTCATTGCCACATATCACTTTTAAATAATAGTTTCATGTATTTATTCTGTGCTAGGAAATGCATATTATAAATTAAGGACATTTGGAAGGGAAATGTTATTCTTGTTTTATAATTAAAAATAAACTAAGTCTGAGAGAGAGTAAGCCACTTCTTTAGGGACATTAGAATGCTCAGCAGTGAAAGAGTCAGAATTTGAACCCAAGTCTAGTCTAACTGCAAAACCCCATGCTCTTTCTAGTTAACCAATGCAATATCCTCTCTGATGTAACAATGAAATTATTATAATGATAATGATAGAGGAAAAACACAAATAGCATTGGGTATTATCCTCAGCATCTTCCTATTTCCTGCCTTCCTCCATCTTTCCTTTCTCTTCCTCTCTCCTTCCTGCCATTTTCCTGTTTGTCTCCCTCTCTCTTGCCACCCCACCACTCCCTGCACTTTCTTACTCTCCTTCCCCCCTCCTTCTTCTCTCCCTAGCAACTCTTCTTAGTTCCTCTCCATTTTTCTTTTCCTCTTTTCCAGTTTTTACTACCTAAGCTTCAGTCCTGCCAATGCCCTCAGAGGACCTTGCTGTGTGATAGTCTGGCTACTGGAAAAATGCAAATGGCAATCGTAATAACTGAAGAGGTAAATATAACCCCAAAGTTCTTCAAAGATGTGAAGGTTTTTCCACTAAATACCATGAATATTCTACCAGCTTAGAGCCCTTGAATATTACAGCTTGGAACTTACCTAGACTGGTACCCTCATTGCATACCAGATGGAACTCCAGCCAAACACAGGGACTACCCAAAGTGACCAAGGTTACTGGTGAAGAATCTTGGAACTCTTTTTTTTTTTTTTTCTTTTCTAGGAAGCTGCATAGAAAACTAAATAGGAATGTGAACATGCAAACCTACTGGCTAGCACTGAGTGAGACCTGGAAAGGTGAAGTTCATGGGGCGCCTGGGTGGCGCAGTCAGTTAAGCGTCCGACTTCAGCCAGGTCACGATCTCGCGGTCCGTGAGTTCGAGCCCCGCGTCGGGCTCTGGGCTGATGGCTCAGAGCCTGGAGCCTGTTTCTGATTCTGTGTCTCCCTCTCTCTCTCTGCCCCTCCCCCGTTCATGCTCTGTCTCTCTCTGTCCCAAAAATAAATAAAAACGTTGAAAAAAAAATTAAAAAAAAAAAAAGGAAAGGTGAAGTTCATTTCCTCATTGCACAAAGTTGTTGAGAGAAGATAAATGATATAATGCCTGTAAAAGTGCTCAGATCTCTTACAGAAAGAAGCCTGATCTAAATGTGAGTCAGTACTTATTTCCTGAATATTAAAGAACAACCTTTCATAGCCTTAAGCCAAGCCTGGAGAAAGAATTGTTGGACTATTTACCATTTAATGCCATTGAACTCAGATAATAAGAAGACCTCTCTTTATATATGATAAATGAGCATTGAATGGATGCCAAGGAGATGTCTGTTTTACCATTGTTTCTGTTCAATAAAAAAGCTCTTCTAGGTAAATATATAAGGTAGTGCCCGGACCCCTACAGATACAGTAGATGGATTCTAGTAGTTCCCTTCCTCTCGTTGATTCCCCACTGACCCTAAAAGAAAGTTTATTGCTGAAATCTAATCTGACTCACAGCAAGGTTCATCCTTTTATTCCAATGTGTACTTTCATTGAAAGAGGTAGCTTACTGTAGAGGGAAGGTGCTGGACTAAGAGGCAAGCTGGATCCTGTACATGGTTGTCAAGTACATTTAACTAACTGCCCAAGTGATTTGTGCAAACTGTAGAACCATTTGCTTCCCTACTTTCTCATCTGTAGAATGCATCAATCTCCACAAGTAAATATTAACTGAGATAATGTACATGAAGTTGTGTGCTCAGAGTCTGGCACACTGTGAGGCTCCATAAATATTAGCTCTTAATTATTGTTTTTGTTTAGATAAAAGTTTGTCTTAAGGTGTTAGGATTTACACTGTCAATATTTCTGCCTTTTGAAAAGCAGCTTCAGAAAATTGTGTTTATCACTCAACAGATTACAGCTCTGTGAACTGGAATTGTGTTTCAGAAGAACAGATTGATGCCTCACACACAGATGTCTTTCCCCATTCCCAAACCAACAGGGTAGAATGTTTTACAGATTGGATGCTTGGCAGAGAGCAGAATTCTGAAATAAAACTCCTATTGTTTTTTTCTTTTCTTTTCTTTTTTCTTTTCTTTTTCCTTTTCTTTTCTTTTCCTTTCTTTTCTCTCTCCTCTCCTCTCCTCTCCTCTCCTCTCCTCTCCTCTCCTCTCCTCTCCTCTCCTCTCCCCTCTCCTCTCCTCTCCTCTCTCCTCTCCTCTCTTCCCTTCCCTTCCCTTCCCTTCCCTTCCCTTCCCTTCCCTTGCCTTCTCTTCTCTTCCCTTCCCTTCCCTCCTCCTCCTCCTCCCCCTCCTCCTCCCCTTCTTCTTCTCCTCATTTTTTTTATTTAAAGGGAATTCCAACATTAGTTATTTATTTTATTCCATGGGAGGAAAAAAAAAAAAAGAAGAGCACATCTGTTTGCAATAGTGAATTGAAAGGTCTAAAAATAAATATGCTTTAAAGAAAAGAAACAAAACTTTGTTGGCACTCTAAATCCAATCGACACAGGAAAATGTTTGTGTTAGAGATGTTTGGCTTCTTTTAAAAAAGAAAAAAAGAGCAAATAATGTAGAATTATACAGTTCTAGTTAAGTGGTTTACCACATAAAAATGTGTTATTTTTACTCATCTGGTAAATAGTTTGAACTGTGACATCATGTCTTAACATTTATATTTCAATTCTGAACCTACCAGGCATCTGTCCTTTGCTTTAAGAAGAGATTGATGAGATATAAAAATTATTTCTTTGGTCTCTTAATCGAAAATTAGAAAGCAAAAAACCAAAGTACAGGTAAGATATCTGTAGTTTGTGTTGGCTGTGCTCTTAAGAAATTCCATTGCCGGCTGTGGTGAAAAGTGCTTTATTTTGATACATATTTTGGATTGTGTCTGCACCTTTTTTTTCGCATCAAAAATAAAAATCATCCATTGTAAAATAGGCTTAGAAATACTGCTGTGACCATCTCACAGAGAAGGGAACAATCCTGCCAAATGACTTACATGGCAGTTGTCTCTTGGGAAGCCCAGATAAACTAAGATTAGGGAGGGACAGCGGCAGGGGAGTGATTAGGGTTGACAAGTAAAAGGGAGCTTAGAGGAACTGAAATAGAAAACAGATGGAGTAGATAAATATGGAAGGGCTGCTGGGGTATCTTGAAAGACAAACATTGGTTGCTCAGAAGCAACTGAGCCAGAAAATGCTTGAAAATGAGTTACTGACAGGAATTTGTTCAGGCAAAGAGAAGAGCCCAGGAAAGAGAGAGCTGGGTTAAGAAGGATTTCAATAGGTGAGAGCACAGGCTTGCTAGCTACAATCCCTCCTAAAAACAAAAACAAAAACGAAAAAATGAAGAAAACACGACACTCATAGGAACAATAGCCAAGTGTCTGGCTTCCTTGGAGAAGAACCCAAGAAGTAAATAAACTTCTATTGGGATCAAAGGTGTATACTTGAACGTAGTTTGAATGTGAGATTTTTATATCTTTAGTTAAGTAAATTGTATTCACACTGGAAACGGTGTTTTAGGAAAGTAATCTGCAGCATGAAATGCTGGCAAGATAATTATGAATACTGAGCCCTTGAGTAGTGGATCAAGCTAAATTGGACTTTATAGTTTCATTTTACCTATCTATAAATGGGTAAATGCATTACATATAACACACATCGCATATATAAATATGCTTAAGTGGCTGGGAATAGAAAGCCCTTGTTTTGTAATAGGGTACATTAGGCTGTCTCTGAAGAAATCTTATAAATAACTCTTGGCATTGCCTAATATTCCAAGCTTTCTACCTTCTCCCCCAATCAAAATTCACTGGTGTTACACTTATTCGAGCTTGCAATAGGATATACAAGATATTTTAAAATGCTATTTTCAATGGGTAAGTGCACTGAAGGCCATGGGGATGATCACTCATACTTTAATAGTCCTTTGGAAATACGAAAATCCTCTAGAATGGCAGCACAACTGAAATACATCTTCTGTTATTTTTTTAGCTTTTGATACTGTGATTTGGACATCAAAAATATCAGTTCAAATAATCAGAGAGCTATCCCTATTTACTATCTCCACTTTCTCCCCTCTGTGCACTCTATCCCTCTCAAATCAGCTAGCTCACTCCATCGAAATGGCCCTTTGAAGGTCACCTGGTTTTCCAATTTTCATTTCTCATCTTACTGGTCAACTTATCAACATTGCCTCAATTTTGACATTTAAAAAAAAATCTCTTTGATTCTGAAAATCACTCTCCATGATTTTCTTCTACCCCTTTGGTTCCTTCTTCTATCTTTGGGTGGAGGTGAGGAATCTTTCTTATAACCTAAGTATTTGAATTCTTCAAAACTCTGTATTACCATCTTTTTCATCTGTCTCTACATTTCCTCCCCGGATGAACACCAGCCACTGCCATGACTTCATTTATGACTACAAATTTGCCTGTTCAACCCAAACCTCTTTCTGAGTCTCTAGCATGTATATCCAACTATCAACATCTATACTTTATTTTATTTTTTTAATTTTTTATTCAACGTTTATTTATTTTTGGGACAGAGAGAAACAGAGCATGAACGGGGGAGGGGCAGAGAGAGAGGGAGACATAGAATCCGAAACAGGCTCCAGGCTCTGAGCCATCAGCCTAGAGCCCGACGCTGGGCTCGAACTCACGGACCGCGAGATCGTGACCTGGCTGAAGTCGGATGCTTAACCGACTGCGCCACCCAGGGGCTCCTCAACATCTATACTTTAATTAAATGGTCTAATGATATTCTTAGGATTCCTATCTCAATAAATGACACCAACATTTATCTGCCTGCTCATTCAGAAACCTGGGTAACAGCTTTGCCACCCCCTTCTTTTCCATATACTCTTTCACCAAGACCTATTAAGAATCTTCCAGTATAATTTTTGAATCTGTCAATTTTATATCTGCTGCTGCCTCCCTAACCCAAATGACCTACATCTCCCATCCTGGTTTCCTTTAAGAGTTTGTTAAATGGTATACCTTCACCTATTATTTGTTGTTCTTGTTATTTCCAACCTATTCTCCAAATAGTCATTTAAGAACTTTTTTTTAAAAGACAAATCTAATCTTATCACTCGGCCTCTTAAAACTCTTCTCTATCTCCCCCTGGCTGTCAGATTACAGTTCCATTGGACTTAATATAAAACTAACAATCCTTATTAAAGTCCTAAGGCCCTGCATGATCTCTTCCTAGTTTACCTTGAAGGCCTCATATCCTGAAAATCTCTGACTTTCTCGCTAGTGCTTCACCCTTGGGGACCAATATTTTGTTGCTTGACTCTCCACATTCTTGCCTTAGGATAGAGACCCACATTTAACCCTCTGCCTCCATCCATTTGCCTATGACATGATGAATTCCTTCTCATTCTTTAGAGTTAATTTTTAAATATAACTTCCTCAGGGAACCTTCACTGTTTACTCACACCAATTTAAGACTAACTTGCTTTATTCTTTCAGTATATCTAAGTAGTTTGCTTCATTGCTTATATAACAATTATATTGAAACAACTTATTGTGCAATAATGTGTTTACTTTCTGTGTCCCTACTGGAATCTGTACTAAGAGTTTGATCTCAGTCTTCCTTATTCACCACTATATCCCCAGTTCTATATTTTTCTATATCTCTGCTGTGAAAACTGTATTTTCACTATTATATCTGGCATCATGGCTTTTTGCAGAAGGTCACAATAGACGGCTTTTGAATTAATAAGTGCATGTATAAATGAATGCGTGAATGAGTAAAATTATCTTCATGATGCCTGAAAAATGAGAGGCTAGGAGTTACAAAGCACAAAAGCCTTTACCTTATTCACGAGTCTGAATAAGAATGTGATAGAATCATATTGATTGCATTGTTTGTTTGACTACCTGTAAGGGAAAAAGAAAAGATTTTGAGTATCAACTAAATGAGAACTCTCCTATGTCACTGTCAAGAAACCCGCATAATCTTTGGAAAGCAGTTCGGAATTCGGTATTAAGAAATGTGCAAATAATCATCCTCACCTTTTCTCAGGAATCCTACTTACAAGCTTCCTTTTAACGATGCAATTCATAGGATTTTATTTCATAAAATTAAAATTTGGAAACAATCCAAATGTGCAAAAATAGGGAACTGGTTAAAAAGATTGTGAAAAAATAAATAAATAAAGATTATGGCACATTTATTCCATGACATAAAATGAAAAATGAATACTTAAAATACATACATATGTATATACACACAAGTACTGTGACTACAACTTTTGAAAATATGCACATGAAAAAATGTCAAATATAGTCACACAAAGGATTATGGCTGGTTGATTAAAATGATCAAGAGGTTAAAGGAGATTATTTCATTCTAGTTGCTAAACTCTGGTATATTATTCCTACTACAGGGTTTCTTTTATAATCTGTTTACCTTTCAACCCAGTAGTTCACTATTATCTGTCTTCAGCTTTAATTTCTTCCAACTTCAGGGGCGCCTGGATGTCTGAGTCGGTTAAGTATCTGCCTCTTGGTTTCTGCTCAGGCCATGATCTCGTGGTTTTGTGACTGCAGGTTCTGTGCTGGCAGTGTGGAACCTGCTTGGGATTCTCTCTCCTCTCTCTCCCCTCTCCCACTTGCATTGTCTCTGTCTCTCTCAAAATAAACAAATTGCAAAAAAAATAATTTCTTTCAACTTCATAAGTCACGTGACAGGAAAAAAAAGTTATGTTAATCTGTCTCTATTCTAACACGCATCATCTTCTACACTTCACTGATAATCACCGGGCGTGCCGCCCTAGATCGTAGTAAACGTTCTAATGGAAACATGCAAAGAAAGACCAAAAAGGAATGTTTATGCCCTTGAATAATGAGAACAATACAAACTGATGTCGGACAGGAAACTGTTTTTTAAGAGTCAGGATTTTGCTAAGATGGTATAAGATTTCCTAGGAAATTTTGAGTATCTTCATTTAATTTTTTCTTTTCTCTTAATGTCAACAGTTTTCAAGATAATTTCTGAAAAAGTTGAGAATCTGATGAACCCATACGCAGCTAAATCGGTGAAGACGGATACGTGAGGTAGAACTGCACAGAACTTTTTTGTTTTACTTTGAGTAGGATATTTTTTTCTTCTAAAATCAGAGATACTTGTGTTCTCTTTTAACAGAGAATTGAAGCCACTTCTGAGATTTTAATTCAAACACTAATACTTACATAAGAACCAGGAAAAAACATTTAAAAATTCGGGGAAGAGGAATGTATTTCATTTGCCTCCTATACTTTGATGACTCAGGCAGAATTCTACCTGGGGGGAAAAAAAAAGTAAAGGTCATGTTTAACATTCAGATATAATAGGGCAATCCCCCTCTTTAAGGATACTTTTAAACAAACATTTGAACTAAGACTTCTTGCTTAAAATTTTCTTTTAAATTATAATGGCAATTTTTATATAAGTGAGAGATTGGTAACCATTTTGATTGTTTTTTATGATTTTTTTTTTTTTTTAATTGGCAAGATTTCCAGGAAATATCAAGCCTTTGTCCTTCTCATTTGTCAGTCTGCCCTGGGGTAGACTTTTTCTTCTTTAAATATTCAGTGGCTTAAAATGTTAAGAAAATTACTCATAGCTTCTTGGAATTTTTTTTTTTTTCTCCCCTCCCCTTCATTCTCATCTGATACAGCCAGGAATTCTTAGGAAGTGCCTGCTGAAGCCAGATTGACCCTGATGAGGAACATTTTCTCCTGGATGGGCAACCAGTCTTGCAAAGACATTCCCCATAATTTGTTTAAGACAAGTTTATCCACTTTCAGACCAAGCTAGAATGCATAACGTTTTATGTGTTTAGCGTATGTAAGAGGAGCAGCTGCCTGGTAGGAATGAGACGTCTAAGGAACACATCCATTTAGATTGATAGCAATATATTTTTAAAACTGCTGGTTCAGCAAACTCAGGAGAGTGCTAGGTCTGTGGTGCTATATAACACGGGTTCCATCCTAGGTCCAGGTCCCCAGAGCACAGAGAGCCCTACTGAGACTCCTAAGACAGCAGCGGGTGGGACGTGGGGGGTTCTAAAACTCAGAAAAAAAATTCTTTCCTCAAGCAGAGGCAAGTGAGTCTTCACACTGAAATAGTCTTTGATTATTCGCAGCCGTGAAATTCCTGGATTTAGATGAGAAATTGGATTATAAACCGCCTCCGGGCAGGTAGAAGCAGCTTTAAGCAGGCCAGATGCTTCCATCCCAGAGGAATAACCACTAAGCAAATGAGAAAGGGAAGTTCATTGTCCAGGCTGGACTCTTCTGTGTCAGAAGAACCTCGGTATATGTATTTTCATTAGCTAGTTGTCTGGGGATCAAGGGCAATACCAAGAGAATTTGCCCAAGCTAAGCCCAAGAACAAAAGCTTATTTGGCAACACTGAGTATTGGGAACACAAATTCATTAAAAAAAAAAATCATTTAAGAATATTTTCTGTGAGAAAATGTGTGAATTCCAATGATTTTATGATTTCTTCCACATACAGAAAATAAGTATTTAGCATGGCAAAAAAAATTCTGCCTTTAAACAGTGACCTATTTTATATATTTTCTAGAGTCATTTTATGAGTTTTCAGAGTCTTTCTGGTGTAATGTCAGAACTCTAATAAAAACACAAATGCTCCAGATGTCCTATGATTTGCTTGAAATTTTTAAATGGGAAAAAAATATAAAGAAGAAAAGAACAATGAAAGCCATTGGTATTTGTATAAAATATTAGTTTCATCTGTCCAAGGCTTCAAAAGATTTCAAAGACTGTTGTGTGTGCATGTATGTGAACATTTTGTAACAAAATTTAAGAATCTTCCTGAATTAAGTAGAAATAATAGTTAAGTCTCTTTAAAAGTTAAATTACATTTTTTTCTGTCAGGAAAACCGGTTATACGTTTTTTTTTTTTCCACTCAAAAACAAAATACCAAACCTGAGTTTTACCTTTTCTGTTGACCTTACACATCGATAAAGAGACATGTTTTGGGCACAACATTTGTAATTTTCGAAGTCAAATATAATCTTCACAAAGCCCTCTAACCTGGGAAGAAAAGAATAACCAATTTAGTATATGCTGTAGCAATTTAGTATAGTTTTTTTCCCCTTGCTTATTATGTTTTATTTAGTTTTCTTAATTTTTCCTTTAGAGTAAGCATTTGCAGTAGGAAATAAATGAACTCTGAATTACTGTGGTAGTAAATGTTAACTATTCGTTGATTACACAATGAATTAGAAGGAACAGTTGAAAACATTTTTGAAATTAATCCCTAGAATTCGGAATAATAAAATTTTCACCTCATCTTTCTCAATAGCTAGCACATACTCTTAAATGCACAGATCTCTTTTCCATCCTTTTCTTCTCAAGATTTTCTTGAGACGATGACACCCTGCAAAGGAACAGTGGCTTGTGAGTTTGGCAAGCTGACCCAGTGAGGTTAAAAATCACGTTTAACATAGTTCTAAGTAAAACAGAGTTGCCAATTTTGATCTAATGTTCGTAGTCTGCCACCAATGACACAATGACATGCAATGCCATTTTGGTGTCATTTTTGGCAAACTTCTAAGATTTTCTAGGACTTCGTGACTTTATCACCTGCAAGTAGGGTGTTCGATTAGATTATTTGTTTCAAGCTTTCGTATTTTAAGGCATGGAAGCACAGTATATACAACTGATAAAATCAGGAGTTTTATGTGGGAGGATTCCATGGGTTAGGACATGGAATGCTAGTTACTTAATCTTTCACTTCTCCTCACATTTACTTTGACCTCTGAGGGATTTCTTTGGATCACAGTTTGAAAACTTCCGGGCTGGATAATCTCCAAGGCCCTTTCTACCCCTCATATTCTGTCATGATAGATGCTGTTCTGGAAGGATTTAAGAATTTAGAATTTAGAGCTCAGATGGATCTTAGAATTTATTTAGTTCAATTACTTCATTTTGAAGATATTAAAGCTAAGCCGGTTTTGCAAAGTCCCCAGCTATATCACTAAAGTGTGCATCTTCAAAACACATTGTAATGAGATGAACCATAATCAGTTCCCTAAAATTTCTGTAGTGAAAGGAAGAAAGGATAGACATTACTTGCACTCCTTACCTGCAGAAACTGTCCAAGTTTGTTTTAGCCCTGGGCTTATGGTTTAGGGTCCAGTTAAGGGCCAGAACACGGAAGGTAAATCTGAGAAATCCATGATAAGGCCTGCAGATAGATATCCCTACCTGAAAATCGATTTATTCTGTGTCTCCTCTGAAGTTTTCCATCTGCTTACGGGTAAAGTGTTAGGCACCCAGACTGAACTGGGACCCAGAATAATCTCTAGGCTTTCACATTCTCTCTATACACATTTGGATCCTTTGTAACAAAGGTCATTATTGAAGTCATCGTGAGTTATTGCAGAATATACTATGTGTATAAAAGGTATACATTTCCCTTTTAGATTTCCTCAATATGGCACTGCTCTCTTGAGAAGAACAAAGTCTGAGACTACAGATAGGAAGGGCCCGTGTGCATTTCTACTGCTGAGGAGCTACAGCAAAAAACAAAAATCAGTTACATTGGTGAGCTTTCCTAGAATCTTGCCTCATGTTAGAAATAGCTCTGCAACCTACATAGCACTTGTAAACTATGTATGTGTGAGATCTTCATTCCTGTATACAACGCTTTAAACCAGGAAACTAAAAAAATAAGTTTCTAATCTCAGTCCCAACCATGCCATGTGGTCCTGGGCAAATCAATTAACTTTTATCAGCTTACTTATAAAATCGATATGCTAAAATTTGCTATCTGCTGGATGCAAAGTAATTCTGTGAGAATAAAAAAATAGATAGATTTTTAAAAAAGGTTCAAACAGCCAAAAAAGATATTACTTTGAAGAAATCTCATGTGCAAAGTATTTCATGGTTACTGGCAAGGAATGGTGAATTCATCTGTCATGACTGCCAGTAAGCAGTTTCTATTTTTATTTTTTGGAGGACATGATAAGATGTAACAATAAACATGGAACAGAGTGGCCCCAGGGAGAAAATTGCATTTTGAGCAGCTCTTACTGGACTCACTAATGGTAAGCAAATATTATTTCAGTGGAGATTGACTATAAAATTAAAGGTAATTTGAAAAAAAAAAAGTATTTAACCCTTAAGAAGGATACATTTATTACATTTCCAGGAATGTTTTAGGAAATGTTCTAGTCAGAGTAGTGAAATGCTGGTATCATTTTGTTTTCCTTGGCCTGCTATACTAATGTCTTCATGAGGTCTCTTCAAGGAGGACTTAGTCATACTTCACCCTGCAGATTGTTTTCACACATATCCCATGCCAAGCAATTAGGTGTTCAGTTGATGCCAACTCACTGGAATTTTGGCATATAATATTAATTATGTGACAAGGTAGTGGGGGGAATGAACAGAGGCATTTGATAAGTTTGGTTAGAGCATGGTTTTGACAGGTAGAACATGTGAACATTGCTCTTTGGTCAATAGTAGAATTACCTCGTCCTTGTTCAGAAAGGGAAAAGGGAGGAAGAAAATGGACCGTTGGGCTTTTACACACATCATTTTCTTAGGTAATGTATTATGAAAGAGTCTTTCTCAAATGCTAATGTATAAAAATTATTCTGTCGCAAATTTACTGAGGGACTAGTGCCCAGTCTAATAGTCCCTATTAGAATCAGCCATAATTCTAACACTGTGGTCACCACCACCTTACATTCTTATAATAAATTCCTTTTTTGTAAGTTAGTTTCTATCATTTACAAAATAAATGATAACTGACTAAAGCACTGGCATTCCATGAAAGATTTCCTTTGAAAATGGAATTAAAATTTTTCACAACTAGCCGATCTAGTTCAATGTTTGCATTCTATACATAAAGAAACTGAGGCCCCAATAATTACAATCATTTGTCCAAGATCTTGCCCAAGTTCTTACTAAGTTCTATTTACCGGTGGAGTCAAAATCAGATCTTGAACTTCTATTTTATTTTATTTTATTTTATTTTATTTTATTTTATTTTATTTTATTTATATATAGGGAGAGCATGCGAGCAGGAGAGAGGGGCAGAGGGAGAGAGAGAGAAAGAGAAAGAGAGAAAGAGGGAGAGGGAGAGAAAGGGAGACTCTTAAGCAGGTTCCATGCTCAGCACAGAGCCTGAGACAGGACTCAATCCCACGACCCTGGCATCATGACCTGAGCCAAAATTGAGAGTCTGACATTCAACCAACTAAGCCACCAGGCGGCCAAATCTTGAACTTTTAATAACTCTTAAACATATACTTTCCCTTAACAAGTCAAAATTAACAAACTATTCTCTTAACTTGGAAATTTATGAAAGAGTTACACAGAGGAAAAAAAAATGCCCTCAGCAGTAGGAAGTTGAGAAGTGAAACCACATGGAAATCCCAAAGAAATCTACAAGATTGCTTTGGAGAATCTAGTATTTCTTATCCAGTAATGGTGAAGCAGTTCACTCCAGGGGAACGCGAATTTGAATCCTCTCAGAGTTCATATTTTAGGTCTAAGGATGTGGACACCATCTATGTCTTTTAAACAGAGATGTAGGGGTGGGATGATCAGAAAACTTTTTAAAAAAGTTTCTTTAAAGAAAGGGTTCAAGGGGGCCTTGACAGAGAGGTACTTATATAAATAAAATTACAACCTAAAATAACAAAAGCACCTAAAATTACATTTTCTGATCTGCTCTTTCTACACTTCCCCTGATTTGTCTCATACCTGGGTCCTTTTTACTCCAATAATGCCTTCTTAGGCAGAGGCTTTCCTGTCTCTCTATTTAAATACAGCCCCCCTTCTTACTTCTGTCATTTTCTAACAAATTACTACATGAATTCATTAAAAGCAATTACCAAACCTAAAGACTCTAAATTCTTTGCTTACTTGTTTATAATTTGTCAATCTTCACTACACTTTAGTTCTAAAAAAGGGAAAACCTAGCCTATATTATACATGACTGTATCCCCAAGTACATAATACGTGCTTCTTGAATGAATGAGGGAATAAATGAAGACAAGGCAGACCAGAGTGGTTACTGATTTCCTCAATTACCCATAGCAGGCAAGTATAACAGCAAAGCCTAGAACTAAGATTCCTACTATGTAGTCCTCTGCTCTTTCTGCTATATTATACAGTGCTTCTTCTCTGCATATCTATCTACATATCTCTATCTATCTCTATCTCTATATCTCTATCTCTATCTCTATCTCTATCTATCTCTACCTATGTCCATATCTAAATCTATCTATATCTATAATCTATCTATATTTACATACTTGTACCTATATCCATCAGCCAAGCAGCCAAAACCATTCAAGTTTCCTAATGAAGCACTAAAAGTACAGCCAGGGCACCTGGGTGGCTCGGTCAGTGAAACATCCTACTTCGGCTCAGGTCATGATCGAGCCCCACATCGAGCTTGCGTCTGTTAGCACTGAACCTGCTTTCGACCCTCGATCCTCCTCTCTCTCTGCCCCTTCCCCGCTCACGCTTACTCTCTCACAATAAATTAACATTAAAAAAATTATAAAAGTACAATCAAGGCTTCCCACCTCATGATTTAAAACAAGAAAACATACTAAAAGAGACAAACAAATTTGGAATGAGTTAAGATGAAAAACAAGTCTTTTAAGGGCTGGAGAGAATGATTTGTGAGGAGAGAACAAAAGAACCAAAAGAAGCAGTGTAGAGTCTAGTTACTGACTGTTTCAGAACGTTGATGAAACACAGAGGACAGAAAAAAAAAAAGTGTACCATGAAACAGAACAGTACAGTGCTACTAATCCATATACATAAGTACTCTCTCACAAAAACACTTGCAATATTAGATTTTTAGCACCACTTTTATAGTAAATATGAATATCTATGCTGAAATTGACCATCATCCTTGACACAAAGGAGAATAGCAGAGGCTAAACATAATTTCTGGTATAAAGGCCTTCATTTCCATGTTGAATTTACTCAAATAGTGTTTAATTTGCAAAGCATTCCCATTCCCTGCAGGGTGCCTCACAAAATAAAGGAGAGCTACTGAAAGTCTAGTATAAAGAGAAAAAAAGAAACTAAAGCAGGCCTGACACCAAGACAATTTTCCTGGAAGTGAATCTGCTGAATTGTGAAATAATCTTCCAAGTGAAGTAATTACGTTTAATTTTCAAAGGAACAAAGTTCCTTAGTGTGTTGAGAACTTTTTCCCTCTCAGAAAATTTTCGAAACTTTCAGGCCAAAGACTTATGTGCACCGATGACTTCTAAGAGAACTTCCACCTTATTCTACTAATTCCAAGGACAAAAGGACTTGAAGAGGAAATGATGAAGCAGAGACTTGGTTTCGAAAATCATTTTCCCTCTTCCGGTGGAGAACCCCATTGATCTTTTGGGAAAGGAGTGGTTAAGGGAAGGAAAATGTGTATCTTTTATTTACAAGTGTTAGTCACATTTAAAAATTTTTTAAATGTTATTTGTTTTTTTATTGTTTCTTTATTTTAAAAGGATGAAATTGGAGAATTTATATAGGTTACAATGGGATAATCAGGATTGTGAATTTTATGCACATTATTCTCACTGAACTCCTAATGGAAGGGTACTAAAACAATGTAGAACCCCATTTGTACATAATTTTTAAAAGAATTATGATAACCATTTGAAAACTGGTTTAAGTTCAGCAGTTCCCTGCTGTAACTTTGTCAAACCCAGATGAGGAAACTACAAAGTTATAATATTTGGGTATCTTAAGAGACTTATTAAATTGTTATACTTTACCTAACTGTTCACTTTAAAAATATTTATTACAAAGCAGAAATAAAAATAAGGTCCTATGTGAATAATTTAGAATGAAGTTTTCTCATTTGTTTACAGAACAGTGTAGACAACAGGGCATGTGGTGCTTATTCAAGCATTGTGGTTCCTTCTGGACATTCCACTTTCTGCTTCTCATTCTCCTACTTTATTAAAAAAGAAAAATCATTCAACTAGTATTTATTGGGTGTCTACTTGGTGCTAGTTATTGTTCAGCTTATAGCTATCTGGCAGCCAATCTCCAGGAGGATTGCCAATGATTCATACCCTAGTTAGTGTACTCCTTCCCACCTGAGCCGGAGTTTGTGTGTGTGACTGGTAGAGTACAGCAGAGCAAAAGTGTGTGATTTCTAAGCTTGGGTCATCAAGCACATTGTCATTTCTGCCCTCTTCTCTCTTGGACCATTTGTTCTGGGTAAATGCAACAGGTATATGAGGAGGCTACTCAAGATGTCCAGTGGAGCCGTCCATACTGTGGAGAGCTAAGTCTTCCTGCAAACAGCCAGCACCAACTTGCCAACTATGTGAGTCAGACATCTTGGATCTAGATCTCCCTTGCCTACTGAAGCCTTCAGATGGCTGTAGCCCCCACAACACCCTGATTGCAACCCTGTAAGAGAGACCCCAAGACAGAGGAGCCCATCAGACTCCTCCCAGATTCCTGATCCACAGAAACCGTGAGACAAGAAATGTTTATTCTTGTTTAAAGGCATTAAATCATGAGGTATTTTTTTTATATAGCAACAGATAATACGACCTATTTTGTCATATGAGAAAAAATAAACATGTGGTAACTAATTATGTGATTTGTAAAATAACAAAGTGTATGTACTGGAAGGACTTTAGGATGTCTCTTTTGTTCACGTCTAGAAAAAAATTTGGATTCTCAAACTTCAACACTCTTATCTGAAGATGATAGATTTTTCATTAATTATTGTAAACAATTACTAAAATTAAGGGACCAACCATTATTTTGCTATTATTAGTAATTTACTTTGAACAGCATGAAGACCTGAAACAATCTGTATTTTTCTAAGTACTGAAATAGGTCTCTTAGGTAGTCTAAGAAATAAATGAAACAAAACTGACAGCAGGATTACTTCCCATAAGAGTTGCAATTGATTGCAGCCAGACTCTATGAGTAGAATATCAAGATCTGATTTCTACTCAGTTATTTTCTGTGGGAGGAGATGTGCTGGCAGTAAAAATGATGAGAAAAAAGAGAGAGACTTTCCTAATCAAAAAGTATACTTGTTACTTGTTCTGCAAGAGTCTATGGAAAAGCCCCCAAAGAGGCCTGAGTCTCCATATTAGTAACAGACTTTGACTAGAGCTTATTAAGTGAAGTTCTACAAAATTTCTGTTTTCTTTCTGAGATAGGCTAGGTGCCTGCAGTAAGAGAAAACATGTAATATCTGTACATCCTCTGCTTTAGGAATTTCTTTGTTTAGAAATCACATTGACCAACTGTTTAATGTTGCCATAAATGAGTAAGAAGACACTCCTCATCAGTGTCCCAAATAAGCAACAAAGTTGCTACAGAATGTCCTGTGGAAAGTGTTAAAGGGTCAGGATACCCCCCTAGAATGGCTACCTGGTTTAGCTGTCAGATTTCAGCTACATGAGATCTAATCTCTTTGGCATGCATATTCATCTCTCTATCTCTATATGTCTGGCCTATTTATAAAGAACCCCACCCTAGGGAAAAAGGGAAGGTCAAAAAAATGACATCTGGTAATGATAGTTATTGCTTAGTTTTTCATGTAATCATAAATTAAGAGAGAGTTAGTTAAGACCTTCCTAACTGGTCTCTGTATCATTCATTGACCAGGACGGGTGTGTGTTCTTCTCTATACCTTGTGAGGAGAGAAGGGGTAGAAATCTTGCCTCCAGTGGAGAGAGGGTTATTTGAAAGTACCGTGTGGCATCGGGAAGCAAGGGGAGGGTGAGCTGCTTCTGTGGAAGCTTTAGGACAGCTATAGGCCACATGAGCCGGTGAACTTGGGTGTTGGGGGTGAGAGAAGGCCTCAAGCTCAGAGGGGAGTAAGCAGGACAAAGTTGGTTACAGAAAACTGTATCTGAATCTGGATACTGAGAACCACAGGCACAAGTGGTTGTCTTCCCTTTGTTCAGGCATAAATGGAAGCCATTTTAATGAAATTTTAAATAGTCATCTACCTACCTTTGGGAGTGTCCCTAGAAATCAGAAGAATAAGAGAAGAGAAGCCAGAGGACAGTTGGAAATTGTCCAAATCCAGGCCACCCTGTGGTCTAATATGCCTATCAAAGCAAATTTTCTCACTAGTACGGTTTCAAAACTGGTCTTAAAAGCCCTTGTTAATGACCTGGTAATTGTTTTAATAGCTTCTCAGTCAAGTGTGAAGTGCTGTAGTTGACATGTCAGCAATGTATGAAGGATGGCGAAAGTTCACTCCCCGGGTAGCTAGAGTATCATTAAGCATTCCTGCTTACATTTTGGCTTGCTTAGCAATAAAAATTTATTTACTGTATCCATAAAACTTGTCTCTAGCTGCCTAAGGAAGTCTCCATTCAGGTTGGCTCTGTAAGAGGAATGTTGAAGGAATTCTTGATGAGCAGTGACTTTCCCTTTTCTGAGCAGCTTCGTCAGTGGGTGATGAAGTCATTTTGTTCAAATTCTCTCTTGCTTCTTTCATATGAAGAGATGTCCCCAAATCCCAGGAGGGAAATAACCTTTAAAAAGCATTTTTTCCAGATTTACATTTAACTGATACTCATACATTCACTTACTTAAAATTATTTTACGTACATTTTATGTACCAGCTACCATTCCAGGCAATGGGGATATAATAATGAGTAAAATCTATAGCATTAAGGACAACATATTCTAATGAGAGAAAAAGAATGTATGTGTGTTATACATATATGTGTACATACATATGCACGTATGCATATGGAAAAACACTAATATATGTGAGTAATGGTAACGTTCTATGGAGAAAAACAATGCAAAAACAGAATAAGGAGGGTTGATGGTATAATGGAAAAGGAGTTTTGTTTCATTTTCTTTTATTTAGGGTCATAAAGAAAGGCTGATATTTGAGCTGACAGAAGTGAAGGGAGCAAGGGAGCGAGTTAGGGAAGTATCTGGTAGAATAAAGTTTCAGGTAGAGGAAAAAACAAAGACCCTGAGATGGAAGCAAACTTGCTATGTTTCAGCAAAAATAAGGAACTCTGTGTGGCTGACAGTGCCTAAGGAAGAAAATAATACAGATAAGGTGAGGGAAGAAAGTAACAGAAGGAGGCAGATCTTGTAGGGCTCTACCTCTGAGTTAAGTGGGAGAGTTCTAGCAGAAGAGTCCCAAGATGGAAATTACATTTGAAAAGAAGTCTCTGGTTGTCCCTGAGATAACACTGCGTGTGTGAAAGAGGGCAGGTGCAGTCAAAGGAGGAGACCAAAGCAATTATCCAAAGAGACATGGTGAGTTAGGGTTGTGAGGGTGCAGAGGGTAGTAACTGATTGGTTCTAGATATATTTTGGAGGCAAAACTGATAAGATTCATCATCATACTGGCTATGGGGTTGGAAAGAAAGTGAATAAAAGATGACTCTAGAGCCATTTATCCTGAGCAACAGCACGATTAACTCTCTGTTAATGAGATGGAGAATACTGAGTACTCACTAGGTGTCAGACCTACTATGAAGCCAGTAAGTGACAGAGGTAGAATTGAAACCATGTATAGCAGGTGCGTGTGTGTGTGTGTGTGTGTGTGTGTGTGTGTGTGTGTGTGTATCTAATAAGCATTATATGCTTTCACCTCTCTAATTACATGAGAGCATATATGATGCTTGGAACTGCATGGGCTATTTTGTGACAATGATATATCAGAATTTAAGCAGGAATGAGACAGCACATGCAAGTGTGGCCACTGAGAGTTTCATAAAGTATGAGCAGGATAAAAGAGAACTATGAGGAACAGGTAGCCCTCGGGGATTACAATTGCAGGGTGCCATTACTATGAGTGGGCTTGAAAATGCCAGGAACAGGAGTGTTTATGAGAATATGTAAAGGGCTGTAATCATAGTTTTGGAGAGAGTTGTCCTATAGTAACTGTCACCAGGAACATAGGTAGAGGGACTCAGGCTCTTGTAAACCTTTGCCTGAGGTGGAAAGACCCAAGTGAATAAAAACCCACTCTTTTTGCATGCTGATCTTCTGCAGGCATTGCCTGACCAGAAGCCACAGAGCAGTTGGTAACCCTATAGAAGGCTAGTTGCCCAGGAATAGAGCAGGATGGAGATGTGTCGATCTGAGCTGCGGTGGAGAATATCTGGTATGCAGCTAGACCTAGAGAAAAAAGGGAACAAAGAAAAATGGCAGAATGGGAAAGTAGAAACAAATCTTTAGCTCCTGATGATGTTCCTGCATCACCCTACTGCATCTGGAATGACCAACTCCAGGCTTTTATATATTTATATTTATATTTATATTTATATTTATTTATATTTATAATTTTAGATTTACAGAAAAGTGACAAAAATAGCAGATAATTCCCATATGCCCTTAACCAGCTCCTCCTAATGTTAACATCTTGCATACCCATAATACAATTATCAAAACTAAGAATGAATGCTGGTATAATACTATTAATTATACTATAGACCATATTTGGGTTTTTCTAGTTATTCTGTTAATATCTTCTTTTCTATTTCAGGATGCACTGCAAATTACCACATTGAATTTAGTTATTATGTCTCTTTAGGCTCCTTCAATCTGTGATAATTTCTCAATCTTTCCTAATTTATTTATTTTTTTAAATAACCTTCACACTTTGGAAGAGTACTAGTCAATTATTTAATAGAATGTCCCACAATGTAAGTTTATCTGATGTTTTCTCATGATTAGATTATACATTTTTGGCCATAAAAACAAAGAAACAATAAGCCCTTCTCAGTATATCTTATCAGCTATATGATGTCAGTATGGCTTATTACCTAACTACTAATTGATCTCATTGTGTATGATGGCAACATAGATCTCTTGGTTAACATGGTCTCAGTCAGGTGCAAACTTCTTTCATGTGAAATGATTAAATACCTTTATTTCTATTATTTAAGCCAGTGTTAGTTGGTATTTTCTTACTTGCAGATGGATATATCTTAACAAGTACACCAGTCCTTCATCATATCTTCCTATTCCCCAGGGTACCTTATTTACTGTATGACAAAACGAATAACTTAATCAAAAGTCCCTGGATTGTATATTTAGGACCTGTGTATATCGTCAATTTATAGAAAACCAAAGTCACGGAATTGCTTTTTATCTAACTGACCTTTAAATTTTTGAAACAAAATAATACATGCATGATCAAAGCAAGAAAGCATTTAATGATTAAATTCAAGGACTGAAAGACAGAATTAGAGGAATTATTAGTCCAACCTCCTGTATAATTATAGAATCGTCTTTAAAAATATTTTAAGGTTTATGTATTTATTTTTGATATAGAGAGAACAGGAGCTGGGGAGGGGACAGAGAGAGTGGGAGAGAGAGAATCTCAAGTAGGCTCCACCCTGTCAGCACAGAGCCCTGCACAGGGCTCGATATCAGAAACCTTGAGATCATGACCTAAGCCAAAATCAAGTCAGATGCTTAACCGACTGAGCCACCCAGGTGCACCAAAAGAATTCTTCTGAAGGCAGGCTTAAAACATTAAAAATTACTAATTTTGTCCTGCAGTATTGGTTCTTAGTGTGGGAGCAAGGATGGAAGAATGCAGGTGTTACACCTCTTCCATCCATGTTGGCATCGATTGATTAACCAACCCTGTTTGAGCACAGATGATCATTACTAAATGCATGTATTTTCATTCAGACACATTGCCTTATCTTTTTCAGAACATTTTAAGAGTGAATTAGAGAGACACTAATAAACAAACTCCTCAAGCTTCAGTGATAATACAACAGAACTTTATTTTTTACTCAAATAGAAGTCCAAAACAGGTGCTTCAGGTGGGCAGGTTGCCACTTCTGACATGCAGTCCAGGGCCCCTGGCTCTATATGTTTTGTGGCTCAGCCATCCCCTAGAACCTGCTGGGTAAAATGCATAGGAGAAGGAACTCCTGCTTCTTGAAAACTCTCTCTTGGAAATGATACATGTTATTTTCACTCATATTTAATTGGCCAAGCTTTCACATGGCCACACACCTCGAAGAAGGGAGCCTGGGATACATAATCATAGGGGACAGGCACCTTCCAGAAATATGTACAGAATATAGAGGAGCAGCACTTGTGTTTGTTCCTCAGTTAGCTGCCTCTGTCACAGGTGGCTGATTTAAACACTTGGTGAAATACAGATATAATGTGTCTGGGGTCTTTCTCAGACCTAATGTTCTACTATGAGGTCTGCAAACTTTTCCTATAAAAAGCTTGGTAGTAAATACTTTAGGCCTCTAGGTCATATGATCTCTGTTGCGGCTAAGTCAGCTCTGTCATTCCAATGGAAAGCTGTCTTAGACCTAATGCCAGTGAATGAGTGTGGCTGTGTTCCAGTAAACTTTATTTATGGACACTGCAATTTAAAATTCATATAATTTTCGTAGGCAGTGAAATATCTTTTAAGCTGTTTTTCCAATCATTTAAAAATATAAAAACCTTCATGGTTCTCAGGCCATATAATAGGCTGCAGACCAGATCTGACCTCTAGGCTTTACTCTGCTGACCCCTGATCTAGCACCACTCTTTACAAATTAAGATCAATGTATCATGATCTAATTTCAGTGAATACTTGCTAAGTCTTTTTTTTTTTTAATTTTTTTTTTCAACGTTTATTTATTTTTGGGACAGAGAGAGACAGAGCATGAATGGGCGAGGGGCAGAGAGAGAGGGAGACACAGAATAGGAAACAGGCTCCAGGCTCTGAGCCATCAGCCCAGAGCCCGACGCGGGGCTCAAACTCACAGACCGCGAGATCGTGACCTGGCTGAAGTCGGACGCTTAACCGACTGCGCCACCCAGGCGCCCCGATTGCTAAGTCTTAATACCCACTTATTTCCCCCCAAAGTTCTGATAAATCACTTATTAATTAGAATATATTCTGGAAATCACATGCAATCTAAGTCATCTCACTAAGTTGATTTCATACTGCATTAATTATAGCTAAAATGTATTAAGCACCCAAGAAGCATAATCATTTTACATACATTATTTTAGGTCTTTAAAAATACCCTATGACATAGCTATTACCATGCCTACTTTGTCACTGAAGAATCCAAGGCTCAAAATAGCTAGAAGTATTTTGATTATATTCCACACAGCAAAAAAAGGTAAAAGTCAAAATTGAAACTCAACCTGTATACGACAACCTGCACTCTTTTCATCACACCAAAGTTTCTCGGCCTTCGAGGTGTGAGCTCATTAAAAGCTGATAGCTATTCTTTCATTCTCTCTTTATACCTGTGTTTGGACTTGATTGCGCCTTTTCATGTGCATTTTATCCTTTTCAGTGTGAAAATAATGTTCCTTCCATGGAGCCCAAACTGCACAACTAATGCCACATGACACTAAGTGTAGTAAGTAGTTCAGTACGAAGAAAAGTTTCTCAGTGTGGAGAGCAGCTCTGAAATCATAATGTCTGTTATTGACAGTGAACCAGAGAAAAGCCTGATGACAAAGAACCCACGTTGTCTCTCAAGAGAGAGAGAGGATAAAAGCAAGTAGGACTTCAGTGGTTGTGCCTCTGAGCTCTGCAGAAGTGCAGGTCTTACTCTGTTACTAACCAGTATGACCTTGGGTAACGTACTTTACCTCTCAGGTCTGTAATCTCAGAATTGCTTATTGAATTTTAGACTCTGACCTTTTTACAAAGGAACTTGAGGGAACATGGGTGAATCAAATTTAACACCTATTTTGCAAAACTCACAAGATTACTAATTGGCATAAATTGCTTGCCAGTGAGGGCATGTGACAGTGCTTTGAAAATTGATGCAAAAAAGAAACTTCACAAATAAAAGCTATGTTATGAATATTCTAGATTGCATCACAGATTATATTCAGTTAAGGTCACACCATACTAGTTCTCATTTTGTCGGATATAGAATCTTTAACAGGAGTAATGTTATTTGCCCCTTCCCTCATCATATAGATTTTCAAACTGATGAATACATTCATCTCTGTTTATATTTGCCCTTTGGATGAAATGTTCCTTTAATGAAAGCATATGCCTTCCCTCAGAGCAAAAATTACATTTCATAATAAATCTATATCCTTGAAATACTGTGTGAATTTTCAAGCATAGATATCAGTGAAATATTATTTTGGAGGATAAAAGTAGCCATTTTCCAGCTCATTGACCCTTCAGTGGTGTTTTCATGGGGATGTCACAGGCAGGACGAGACGGCAGCATCAGCAGAAGAGGTGAAATCAGTATCTGTCTTCCGTACCCCTTCCCTACCTCGTGCAGTGAAATTCAGTACAAAGAAAACTGATATGCGTGGTATTAAATAACTCAACAAGAAAGAGCTAGAGAAAATTCTTTGTAGCAACACCTCCTGCAACACACAAGTCTCTCCCCTGGCAGACTATTTCCTTTTAACCATTTGAGGCTTCTCACATTTCCGCTGCAGCTGGAGCCCATCCCAAGGCACTTCCTGCCTCTTCGGATTTTTGGCACAGGGCCTTGTGCTGTTCCATTTGGCTCTCCAAGAGGCATCTGATTTGTTGCTATGAGGCTCAGTTCTGTCTCAATTGTTGCCTTCATCGTAAGTGAAAGATGTCTACTTTTCAGAGACAGCTGTACCAGCTTTGATGTGTGTGGGGATGAGAAGGGAGAAGCGAATGCCATTTTTCTCTATTTTTTGACACCAAGCAGTTTAAATTTGCACTAAGGGAGAACGCAAGCAAAGCCAATTTTCTTATTAAATAAAAATGCCACATTATACTTTGGGAGCCCTCGCCAAGATCCGACCAGAATCTGTACTTCACCTAAATATCCGAGGAAAGCCATTTAGTAATACTAACCCAGTAATAGTGATTGACTTCTGTTTAGTTATATCAATCAGAATCTAAAATGTACATTTATTTGGACTCAGCGCCACAGCTTCTAGGAATTTATCCTACAGACAGACTGAAAAATGTGCATCAAGAAATATATATAAAGATCACAATGCTGGGTCATAACGGCCCCGTGGCAGCAATAGCCTAAGGCTAAGGAGCAGATCTCCTGTCCACTTCAGCCTCAGCTCAGCATTCTTTATTCACCACTGATAACTTCTTATTCCCCGCAGGTACTTATGTATGTGCCACACATACATGCTTTTCAAAGGCCAACCGTCTCTACAACTATGAGAACACATGGGAATGAAGGAAAACACAGCCTGTCAAAGAAGGCAAGAAACACTGCCAAGATTATTTCCTTTTGTGTTGATGACCTGTTTGATTTTAATGAAGCTAGTAGTAAATGAATATATGGCAATATATGAAGAAAGAATACATAGAAGGATAAAATTAGAAATCTTTTCTCTTTGCCTCCGGTATCAGCAGTTTTCGATATACCCTCTCGTATACATTTCTAAGTGTGTATGTATGTAGGTGCATATGTGTGCAAGCATGGTTTTCATAAATGATGTCAAAATACACACCTTGTTCCATGGCTTATTTTTTGACCTAACATTTGAGCCCTTTCTATGTAAGTACACATAAATCCACCCTACAATTCTGATAGCACCACAATATTTAGAATGCAAATTTCATTAATTTATTTAACCAGTCTATCATTTGTACATATCTAGATTGATGAATTAAAAAAACTGGAAACAGACCCAATGATTCAAACTGTGTCAATAGGTATATTGAAAAAATTTTCAATTCACACTCATTTCCCTCTCTCTCACTTGCCTTCCAGCTAACATTCAAAATTGTCCTGTGCTTGGTTCCATTGAAAATCCTTTCATTAAAACAAAGAAACAAAGAAACAACAATTTCTAATTGCAGAAAACAATCTCATAGATAAACAAATAAATCCCTTTATTTGTTTCTGCTTTGAGTGTCAGGAATTCCCATCCATGAACTTAGTTAAGATGTGGTCATACTAGAGTGGGGTGGGTCCTTAATCCCATATGACTGGTGTCCTTATGAGAAGAGAAGGAGAGACAGGGAGACAGACATATACAAAGGGAAGACAATGTGAAAACACAGGGAGTTCACCATGTGCCAATTTGCCAGCAAATAGTAGGAGAAAAGCGTGGAACAGATTCTCTCTGTGAGGCCCCCCAAAAGACCCAACACTGCTAAGCCCTTAATTTTGGACTTCTGTCTAAACTATGATAGAAAAACATTTTCTTGTCTTAAGCTACCCAGTCTCTGGTACTTCGTGATGGCAGTCCTAGGAAACTAACATGCCCACTAGAACTATGGGAGTTGGAGAGGGACCATTTTCCAGATAATTCAGATGTTATTACAAAATTCCTAAGAAGAAATATTGAGCGAACCAAACCAGACCAAAAGCAAGCAGATGACAGCACCACCAAAAAACAAAATTAAAATTATCTGGTGGTAGAACCTTGAAATATAACCCAAACACTTTTCAAACCCCATATAGCTATGTTTATTTATTTGGTATTCTTATGCCATCCTCTTCCACAAAAAAATTTGAGAAAATTTACATAAAATTAACAACATAATGCAATCATAAATGTATAAAGAATAGCAAAAGTCAAACAATAATGGAAGGTAGAAGAGGTAGAATGATTTCAGTAGAACACAACACTTAAAGCTATATTTCCTGGTATTTGTCAAAGAGAATATGAGTCCATGCAACTTTTATTACCTGTTTAGAAAGAAGTGACCTTTATTCCTACCCACGAGAAGAAATGTGTATTTAAGTAAGTTCAGAATTAAACTAGCCTTCAGGAACATCAAAACTCAGTCTCAAATTCAATTCCAGAAACAAGAAAAACTGAATCTGGAGGAAAGTAATGTCTTCTAAAGCTTCAAAACATCATTTCAATCTTTCCTACATAGTATTTCACACTCAAAACAAAAAATGATCAACTATACCAGGACTTGGGATCAAATGACCAAAATAAGACAAGCAAACAATAGAAAGACCCATTGGAGAACAGATATTGGAGTTATCAGAGATTTTAAAACAAATGTGATTAACAGGCTTAAGGATGTAAATGACAAGATGGTGAGTTTCAGGTAAATATAAGAGCCAGGTTTTCAGAAATTTAAAAAATGGACAAGTCAAGATAGTGATGTGCCTTTGCAGAAGGAGGGTGGAGTCTAGTGATACTACAAGAAGACTTTTAGAAGTGTTCATATTGTTTGATTTCCTGAACTGCTTGATGATTTCATGGATGTGTTTCCTCTCCGAAAATTAACAGAGTGGTACATTTTCTGTATTACATGGTATACTTCAACTAGACATTTCCTTAAAAAATGTACATACTACTGAGTGTCTGAAGTAAATGCATATTCTAGTGTTGATTGAAAGGAGGTAAGCTTATAGCTGTCTGTGATTTCTAGACATGAATGCGATTTAGCGAGAGAGGCCTGATGTCTTACTGAAGGATAATCGCTCAATAGGTAGAAAAGGCAGAGGTTATAGTCTAGCGTAGCAACTCAATAACTATTAAAAGAATGAATGAATTGCCTATTTTTCCTCCTACTGAAAAAGGTGGTACATATACAGGACTAAATAAGTAAACATAAACATTCATGTTTCAGATTTCTTTAGGGTGCCCAGTTCTTTTACATATAGGGACAGAACAAACCATATAATATTGAAATTGGGAGAAAAGAAGTAATCTTTTCATATTAGGCCCTTTCTGTGATTTATTATGTATGATTTGGGAATTTTTAAATTTTTCTTGCTTCTCTGAAAATGTACTATACATACTCCCTGGCTTACGGCTACACAGACATCAGCTAATGGGAATATTCTAGCTAGGATCATGCAGATGATGTACTTGTGGGCTTGCTGGACATAGTTCTCAACATTCCATGTCAATGCCCAGGCCGGTTAACACTAAACATATGATTTAATAGATTTTCAAGAATGAACAAGTTCTATTTCTCTTGTTTTTTAAGGCAAATTGTAACAGTCTCTCATTCTGATTGAGAAAATAAATATTGACAGAAGAAAAGCCTAATGGCCTATTTAAGAACCACAGAGTTGAGGGAAATTTCCCTTTTCACCATTTTAAACGTAGGGCTCCCTTTAGGGTTCAATATATGTTTCCAGTGTGGTTAAAGTGAATGCTTAAATAACATTTTAAAGAAAGAAAATCAACACTCTTTGTCACTTTACTTCATAAAGAATTCACAAAGCTTAGAGAAAATAAAGATTAGAAAATGTGGCTGGGTTGTATGCCTGGAAAATGGGTCACTTATGCATACATGTGTAATCATTCATTCAACAGATATAGGGAGCCCCTGCTGTTTGTAAATTAAATTGCATGACTCCTTCAACTGTCTATAGTTTACTGGGTTGAGAGGTTATATATAGCACTAAGCTAAGAATAGTACAAAATGATTGCAGACAAAATACTAAAAGAAAATGACAATGGAATGTATGTTTAAAATTACTGATTGTATGTTCATAAGGGAAGCTATGGAAGAGGAAATCACAAATTAAAGTGTGCCTTGAAAGATGGGAAGGAGTTGGATAGCAAGGGCAAGGACCATTGATTGTTTTTTCCTTTTCTTAGATGAGAAGGCAACGTATGAAAACTTATGTACATGTCAAATTTGGGGGAGAATAATACGAGAATTCCAACTCATCAAAAGATAGTCATGGAATACAAAGTTAGAAAAAGTTTTGGGGAAAAAACATTTATGTAAGGCAAAGTAAAGTGTTTGGATTTGAGACAAGAGAACAATTGAAGGCAACTTGGAGTAAGACAAAAATTATAAAGTTTGAGGTAAGACAGCCCTCCTAAATATGTATGTCTCCTTTTCCTTCTTATAAAAAGAAGATAATATTATCAGGTAATTGTACTGTGAGTCTTAACTATAATAATATGTATAGAGTGCTGAGCCAAATAAACCCTTAATACATATTAAAACATCACCCAACTCTCTCATTTTATGCTATGAGTGGTTTATAGTGTATATAGTATAACATTTTTGAGTTGGCTAATGGCTTAATAAAGACTGTATTTAAGGGAGATAAATCTGACAGCAATTTGGAAGTCTTGGAGGAAAGGAAGCTAGATGCTAAAGCCATTTTATTGGGGTAGGGAATTTGAACCCCCTCAAAAATGTATGTATAAAGAAGATGTGGCATAGCTATACGATGGAATATTACTCCATCCTCAAAAAGAATGAATTCTTGCCATTGCAACCATGTGGATGGAGCTAGAGTGTATTATGCTAAGCGAAATGAGTCAGTCGGAGATAGACAAATACCCATACGGTTTCACTCATATGTGGAATTTAAGAAACAAAACAGATGAACATAGGGGAAGGGAAAAACAGGATGGAAGCAAATCATAAGAGACTTTTTTTTAAGTTTATTTTTAACGTCTATTTATTTTTGAGAGAGAGACAGACAGATCAGGGGAGGGGCAGAGAGAGAGGAAAACGCAGAATCTAGAGCAGGCTCCAGGTTCTGAGCTGTCAGCACAGACCCCAACTTGGGGCTCAAACCCATGAACTGTGAGATCATGACCTGAGCTGAAGTCCCACGCTTAACCAGATGAGCCACCCAGGTGCCCCAACCATGTGAGACTCTTAACTATAGAGAACAAACTGAGGGTTGATGGAGGGAGGTGGTGGGGGATGGGCTAAATGGCTATTTTTGCTATGAGCATCAGGTATTGTATGTAAGTGATGAATCACTAAATTCTAGACCTGAAACCAATTTTACCATATATGTTAATTAACTAGAATTTAAATAAAAACTTGAAATAAAAAAAAGAAAAAAATGTATGTACTACAATATAGATCCTCTGGGGAGAGGTCCATGAGCTTCGGTTGACAAAAACAGTCCATGACTCCAAAAAGGTTAAAGATCCTTGCATGTACTCTGGAAGATGCTAGGCTATGAGGAAGTAAGAAAGAGAAGTAGAATATAATAATAAGATTTAATTATTTTATATGCAAATTAAAAGAGGAATTGAAAATAATATTGAAATCTTTATCTCGTGTTACTGGGAACATCATAATACTGTTCCGAGAGACAGAGGAGTCAGTTTGGAAGGGAAGGTTATATGTTTGGCTTTAAACGTGTTGCATGTCAGATATTTGCCAGAACTGCCAAGTAAAATCCTGACCAGTCAGAGGCGTGCCTGAACTTGAGATGCAGGTCAGAGCTGGAGATAAAGATAGTTTAAGACAGAGCCTCTCAGATAGTATTCCTGCTCCAAGGGACCTGACTCCAAGGGACCTGACTAGGGGTGCATAAAAGCTATGGATTCAATGAGATAAAACTTGGAAATATACTTCAAAATATGAGGAAAATGTTTAAAATTTTTCACAATTCTAAAAAAAAATTATTATGTGTGCTTCCAGTGAAGTATTATGAAAAAGAAAATAAATAACATTTTTAAGGTGAAACACAGGATGGAATGAATCTGCATTAATTCCTGCTGCTGCCAGGAGTAATTCAGAGAAAAAATTGTGAGAAAGCTGCCATAGAAAGAGCTTAATTTTCTGAGAGTATGGAAATAAAGTCAAATGAGCAGAGGAGCAAGGACTACCCCACAGCTGGAAGATAGAAGCAAGAAGAGCCAATTAAGGAGAACTTGTCAAAAAGGCAAGACGATGTATCAGAAAAAGAAAGTGTCAGAACCTGGACAAAAGAGAATTTGAAGAATTGGTTGTCAACAATGTCAAAGGCAGCAGGGAAGTCACATAAAATGAGAGTCACCAGGCACCAGAGTCCTCTTCCTAAACAAGCCTTTAAAATAGGTTATGTTACCATGTTAAAGTTGTATGTAAAAGATGTTTTGATCGTGTTCTAGAATAAGGTTTAATGCAAAAACTTTTCTACTTATAGAGAACCCTTCAAAAGATCAATAATCAATCATAAATGTGAATCCCTTGGGCAAATCATTTATTTTACATGCTTTTTACTCTCCTCATCACAGCAGCATAGGACTCAAATCTTAGAACCTGACAATCTCATCCAGTTCAGAGCTGAACACAAGTTGACTACTTTCGAGATTGGAATAATTTATGACCTCAAAACCTGGCACTTTAGGGATAATGATGGGACAAATCAATTTTTGTTGTTATTGCAGAAAATGGCTTAAATACCCAGAGCTCTATTATCTGGTCTCCTGCATTCATCAAAATGAAAACAAACAAACAAAAAAAGTGAGAAACAAACAAACTAGATATTCTGTTATTATTGCTGTTGTTAGATTAGGAAAACAACACATACCACTCTTAAATTTTAAGCTGCTAAAACTGCAAATATGCCATAAAAACACTGTTGGAAGCCAATGTATTAGAAGGAAATGCTCATAATATAGCCACTTACTCTTTTATCATTTCTCCAGAAAGGTACAAAAGTATGTGAGTGTTTAGGGGGAAGGAGCCAGCACTAAACTAGGAGTCCGTCCTGCTTTCACTGCATCTCTCTTATGACTTGTATAAGCAATCTTTCTTCTGTGCATCTCAGCCGGTCTGTCAATATATCTGCTACCCAGTTTACCACTCTGTGCCCCAGTAAGATGGTTTATGATAGGCAAGCAATTCTATCTTTTCACAAACTTATTGTGAGGATTATACTTGATAACATCTCAACAAGCGCTTTGCATGCTGCAGGCATTTGGTGGAATCAGTTGGGGTTCTTTCCAATATTCTCTTCTACCTTACAGATCTTTTGGAACAATCAAATGACATAAGCCACCATGTAGCATTTTAGGCATTCACGTGCGATAAAGAAGAGTTGGGGAGGGCGAAGAAAAAGAGAGAGAGAGAGATTAAGAGAGGTTAAAAAAAGATGCCTCTCATTGGGAGGTTATATTGAAAGACTACAGATGAAAAGGCCAGAGCTGGAATAGAGCTTCATGGCAGATACTGAAGAGAGACAAAATCTGGCAATTCTGCAGCTGCAGAAATGGATAAGATATTAGCATTAGGGGGGATGAATTTCATATTATAAAGGATTTCAAAGTTTTTGAGATTGAGGCAGCCACTGTTGGTATATAAATAGCTGTCTAAAACTATCTTCCATGAAAATGATGAACCAAAGGGTAATAAAAGTGACATTTAATTATTAAAGGTATCAATAACTATGATTTTCTAATAAGTAAGGTTAATGTTTCCCTTTAGATAAGGTTCTAAGGGAACATTTATTTATACAACAGAACATTTTTTTTTTTTTGCCAAGCAAAAAAGTATGTAGGATTTCAAATGTTTTTGACTCAGATCTATGGATTTAAGGAGCATAAAAATAATACTTTGCCACTTTATGTACTATGCATGCTCATCTTTCTCATTGCAAATGGCTTAATCCACTTGCTAATGAGTCATGATCTGTACTTTTCAAACAACAAAACAAAACAAAATCCCCATAGGTGGCTGGGTGGCTCAGTTGGTTGAGTGTCTGACTCTTGGTTTCCACCTAGGTCATGATCTCACAGTTTATGAGCTCAAGCCCCACATCAGGCTCTGTGCTGACAGCGTGGATCCTGCTTGGGATTCTCTCCCTCTCTCTCTCTGCCCCTCTCCTGCTTCTGTTCTCACTCTCTCCAAATAAATAAAATAAAATAAAAAATCCCCAGATTTGTTAGTATTTTTTTTTGTTATTACAGATCAACACTAAGTACAATGGTCTCAGAAATGAACGTTAGTTTTAAAAAATCTATTAGTAAATCAGCCAGAGTCTATTTCAGGTAGTACTTTGGATTCTATTCTATTCAAGTTGTATTATCATATATAAATCTCTTTCTAGACTAGATTGCATTAATTACAGGGATAACATATCCTGCAGTAATACATATTCAACATCCAACCATTCAGCCAACGTCCAACCTGTATTCAACATCCAACCCAACCCACATATAATATCCACCCAAGGTAAGGCATTTGTTCTGAGCGGTATCAGATGAGAGAGTGGTAGGTGTGTGCAAAAGATTATGCCCACTCAGGAAAAAAACAGATGAATAAACAGAAGCAACTCATATGTACTTTGGGTTTATTATGCAAAAGGAAATACTATCACATGAGTCTCCAGTTTAGATTTCTCTTTAACTCCAGTGCTCTAGGTCGATTATTTGAATTAGTTTGTGGTAAATGATATAGAAATATATTTGAAATTAATTAAAAACTGGAGGTGTATTATTACTATCAAGAATTCTTATATGTCTTATAAATCTCTCTTTAGAGGTTTTAATGTAATCTAGGGATTCTGATACTGATAGGTGGAAAATGCAAACCACTAAAGACAAATGAGAAATTATATTAATGCCAGGAAGTGGTATTAATGTAAGAAAAAAAAAGTGTTGTACCACCAAATGAAGGAACATAGTTTATTGTGTGCTCATAAAGGACTTGGAATTATGGGTTAAGTGACTATTTACATCAGATTTTTGTGACCATCATTATTTTTCAATATTTCATTCATTTATCAGATTATTTTCAGAGTGTACATCCTGAATTTTGATTCAAGAAAACTGGCATGCTGTTTGTGGGTTTATAAGAGTAGAAATATTTGCCCATTCTTTTCCATTTAACCAAATTCGTGGAGTAAATAGATCAAACTGAATTTAAGAAAGGAGAAAACCAGGGCTCCTGGGTAGCTCAGTTGGTTAAGTAGTCAACTCTTGATTTTAGCTCAGGACATGATCTCATGGTTGTGGGAATGAACCCCGGGCGAGGCTCCATGCTGAGCATGGAGTCTGCTTGGGATTCTCCCTTTCTTTCTGCCTCTCCCCTCCGAACTCTTTCTCTTTCTCCTTCTCTCCCTCTCTCCCTCTCTCCCTCTCAAAATAAATAATTTAAAATGAAAAAAAAAGGAGAAAACTTTGAGTGCAGAACCAGAGCCCAGACCAAAATGGTGACATCCCTTCCCTTTCTGTATCCCTTGTCTACCTTATAGAGTAGTCTAAACCCCTCATCCCCACCAGCACACACTCTGAAGTGAAATAAGCCAGGGTTTTAATTCAAAGTTGATCATTTATTATCTACTTGAACTGGAAAAAATGGTGAATTCTTCTAACTTTTGCAAATTTGGATTAAGGGAGAATGTATAGAGATAGCATAGAGTTGCCAGGAGAAATATAGTGCACCCAATTAAATTTTAATTTCAGATTACTGATGAAATAGAACAAGTAATTTATTTCCTATAAATATATCCCAAGTATTGCATGGGACATAGCTACACTAAACAATCACTTATTGTTATTTAAAATTTGAATTTAACTAGGTACACTGTATTTCATCTGGTAAATCAACTTGACTTCCAGATTAATGATGAAAAATAACAAATAATTCATTTTATATAAATATGTCCTCAATATTGCATGAGATATAATTATGTCCAGCAATTATTCATCATTTATCTGAAATTCAGATTTAACTGGGCATCCTGTATTTTTATTTGCTAAATCTGGCAATTCCTTAGCTAGCATGATTTCTGGCACATAATAGGAACTGTAAAATATCAGCAGAAGCAGAAAGAGCAAAGATTTTTATAGATAAATCTGGATTCAAATTCTGCCTCTACCAGAATTTTAATTTATTTATAAGATCTTAGATTTGACTTTCCCCAAGCATTGTCATGTGCCCTGAATCTCTCCTTTCTCTTCACCATCAAAATGACACTGCTCTCAACTGTTTCCTGCTTTGGAAATAAATCCATTTTCATTATGACAGAAGACTCTAAGATGTCTCTACCTAAACTCTTAGGAAGAATTTTCTATCCTCACTTTTTGAGTAGCTTATTATTGACTCCGTCCGTTGTCCTAGAAGAAGACATCTAAGAGAAGGCTCCTCTTCACAATACCAGTCTTTTCTTAAGTGTGTGGGCAGGGAGAAATTCCTAACGGTGGTAGGCAAAAGCTCAATCGACTACCATCAGTATTAACATGCTGGGCTCTCAGAAATCTGAACATGTAAGAAATAGCATGATAACATTTGTTTATGATTTGGTCAATAATTTTGCATGGCACATTCCATAGGTTGTCCCTCATTAGCAATGCATAGATCTGTTGAAATTCACACTGTGTGAAATTGCAACAATGTCAATGCTTTTCCATAGCATCTCCACTATGCATATCTGTGATGCATTGTAATGATTTGTTTCTTAGATTTTTTTTTTCTGAAAAAACCTGTCTTTAGCATATGCCAGAAAAAGTAATTGAGAGAGTTCAAATCTAGTGAGTGTGTAACCCATTCACGGGGCCACATCAGCCGATGCAGATTTGGAAATTATCATCCAATTAGTCCTCTACCACTCTAGCATAATGGGTGGTACATCATCCTAAGGGAACTCCTCTAGGTGACCTTCTAGCTTGTCAGGTGTAGGCATTAATTGATCACTTAATATGTTGGTTTTGTACAGTAAACATTAATTTATGTTTCTGGACTTCGTGACCAAATTGTAGCTGACATTGCTTGCTAATATACATATATATGCTTTGTCATTTAAACTTTCAACAATCCTACAAAATATTATTATCTCCAGCTTGCAGATGAGAAAACTGAAGCAGAGTGAGGTTATATAACCTGTCCAGGATCGCAGTTCGTAATTGATGGAGCCAGAGTTTCAATTTAGGCAACCCCAAGTTAGAGTCCACATTCTTAACCCCTAAGCAATGTTTCTGGCTACTATTGGAGTAATATATGGCAATAATGAAACCGTTTCCTTGTGCAAGTATCACTTCCATGGAATAAAGTCATTATTTACTAAGTGTTGGTGTTTGTCTTTTGTTTTGTTTTTTGTTTTTTGTTTTTTGTTTTTTGTAACGGGATCTAAGCCAGAGTATTTCATTTGGAGAGGTGCTATTCATCACCTCAGGCTAAGAGTTAGCTGGATGCTTCTGTCACATGTCAGTAATTCAATAGACATTCTAACAGAGGTTTTATTCAGTCATTACTTTGGATTTGTTTTCAAAGCTGTACTTCTACTTGCAAGCTATCAGAGTCTCTGTTTTGTTTCGTTTTACAAAGGGACCAACATTATGGATACTTCAATGTCAAAATTATATTTAGGTCTAAACAGAGAAACTTGATTTGGGAGGCTGAGACAAAACATCCAAGACAAGCCTTTATAGATTTAAACCCTCAAATTCTCACCTTCATTTGCAAAAGAAAAGTTTTTGAGCAAGAAGATTTAAGTGATTTTAACTCTGTTTAAAAATACAATGAAACTAAAAGAAAGAGAGAGAGAGAAAACAATTTTTCTTTCTAATGTACATTACATGGCCAAAGGGAAACCTTCCCTAGCTGACTGGAGGAAATTAGCTGTTGGTTTCAAAATCGCTCTTTCCAGTGAAGTTGGGTGTGTGCCTCAGATTTCCACACCAAGGTGGTCCTTTGAGAGAAGATTTTAGTTGTAGAAGAGGTTTTGTTAAATTCTTTGGTATCACTTATTATTTCCTTCAGGCAAACCACATGTCAGAGAACCTCAATCTGAAAATGACACAGGTTACATGTACTCCTTCCTCTTCCTTTTCAAAAGGTCCTTTCTGTCTTTCAGTTTCATGTGTGCTCTTGATTGCTATCTTTCTATAAATAAATGTACTTATCAGAATGAAAAAGTCATTCCGATCTTTGGTTGCAAGAACTTTTATATCCATCTCATGGACAGATGAGGTAAAATGTGATTTGAAACTAAACATATACAATATGCCATACAGATCTCAAAGCTTTTCGAATGTCTTGAATAATCAAAATGATGAGACAAATGAGGAAGCAAAATAAGAGGACAAGAACTAGCATAATTTGGGCACCCAGTGTACCCCTCACACCATGGTAGGTCTTTTCCATACAGGATTAGATGTAGTTCTACAACTAAGGCACATGAAGTTTGGAGATATGAAAATAACTTTTTGCAAATTATGCATATGATATAAATACAGGTACCAGGATTCTAAATTAAAATAAAAACTCAGAATCTGTGATATCTCCACTACACCACTTTTAGGAATTTGGGCATCATGTTTAGAGCTAAAGGTTCTCAAGGTGGCTAATGAAATGGAGACCCCTCTAAACCTCTAGAAAATGGGAACTTAAAAAACCTTAATTTCTAAAAATATTTTCAAAGTTAATGTTCTAAGAGTGGTCTGGCATGCCTAAAAGACATTTAATTGGGAAAGCACATAATTAACCTTTGATACATGAGACTCTTGAATTATTTCACACATATTTAGGGTCAAGTGTTAAGGATTTTGTTTCAAATGTAAGATACATGCTTCGAAATTAGTTTGACCAAGCCTGAAACATAGGAATCATCTTACCCCCAGAGCTTTTTGGATTATAACCTGTTTGGCATTATGCCATATTTCATAATTGTGTTTTCTTTCTTCCTAAGAACCACAGTTTCCTATTAGACAGGAAGTGATAGATTATTGTAATCCATGTGGTACTTGCCTCGCTGTTTGACATTTTTTATTAGCACTTGTTGCAGTACATAAGCCTTCAGTATTTCCTAATTGTGGGATTTCTTTTTAATGTTTCATATATATGGGAATTGAGCTTTTTAATTCATTAATTCATTCGATTAACATTTACTTTATTGGGTGCTTTATTGAGAGATAGACTTGTACAAGGCAGTAAAGATATAATGGTGAATAAACACAGTCTAATGGGGGAGATACTAATCAAATAATTAGCAGTAATTGTAAAATTGCAATTGTGATAAGTGCTAAGATATACAGTGCTCTGAGACAGAGAGGTGTGGAAATTAACCTATGCAGAGAGATTGGGAAAGATTTCCCTAGTGGAGTGAGAATTAATCTGAAATCTGAAGGATGAGTAGGGGTAAATTAGGAGTGGCAGGAAGATAAGAGGGTTTTATCTTTTGAATCCCAGTTGGGGGTAGTGATGGTAGTGAGGGAGAAAGCCAAGAAGCACAATGGGCTGGAGATCAGTAAGCAAGATGAGGGAGATCAGGACAATTCTGAAAGCTTAGGTGGGAGATGAAAGGGTTTCAAGGCTGGGTTGGGAAGAGATTCAAGAAGGAGTGACAAAACCAGATTTGTGTTGAAAAGGATTGCATATATATGTCTCTAGATGTAGAGGGAAAATGCAGGAGAGGGAATAAGAAAGGATGTCGGTAGCCCACTCAAGGGGTGTGTTCAGTGGTGCAGTCTAGGAGTGTCGGTAGCCTGAGCAGGGTGGTAGTGGAGATAGAACAGATTGGTGATGAGTTCCATATGGAAAGATGGATGATAAAGTTTGGGTTGACTCAGGTTTCTCACATTATACACCTTATTTATACTTCTCAGATGAAGGCACTGCTCCTTAAATGCTTCCAGAAAAACAATTTAACCTGAGAAAATGAGTAAATTGCATTATTAAAAAAAATACAGATTGCAGATGACAGATATAATGCAACCTGATTAGAGCTCTCAAAGCTATGAAACTTTAGCATGTTAGTTAGGAAGCAAACTACAAATTCCTTAAATTATGTTGTGTCTGTATTGTGATGAGGGGAAGTTTCCTTCAACTCACCAAACTGTTTCCATATATATTTCTCCTCTCTGTACTTTTTGTAGGAAAACAACAAAATCACAATATGATTCTCTAACATTTTTACTTCTATAGGTTTTTCTTCCTTTTCATTAAGTGAGGGCACCTATTCAAAGCAGAATAAGTTTTGTTGTTGTGGACTCTATTAAATGAGTGGTCATTTGCTCACTTGCCACGGAGTATGGTGGAGGCAGAGCCACTTAATTGTCTCTCCTCTCTTTTTTTAGAGAGATAGTATGAATCAGGGAGGGCAGAGGGAGAGAGAGAATCTTAAGCAGGCTCCATACCCAATGTGGAGCCTGATGTGGGGCTTGATCTCACGACCTTAAGATCGTGACCTGAGCTGAAATCAAGAGTTGGATGCTTAAACTGAGCCACTCAGATACCCCACTTCTCTCCTTCTTTTATTCTGAGTAGTTAAGAGAAGTTACATAGTTTTCAAGTCTTAGCACTTTTTTTTATTGGGAAATTCATTTAATTAAGGAATATAGTTTTACATAAGATTTTAGAGACAAGTAAGAGAGTTAGCATATGTAATTTATTACAAGCCTAGCTTAACATAATCTAAACTCCTAAAGATGGTATCAGTAAAGAAAATTATTAGAGGCCATCTCATTCATTAACATAGATGCTTCCCCTGAGTTTAAGACTCATAGATGGTATTTCATCCCCTGTGTCTGGATATGTGTCACTGAATTATTTTGGTCCTTCTACCAATGAACATACATAAATCCATAGATAAGAATTAATAATGATTTAGCTGGAAAAATATTGGTGGGATCTCTCAAGTAGTCAGAAACCACTATAGAAAACAAAATTAATATATATTTGTTTAGGCTAATCTTGGAGTCTCTAACTGCAAGCTAAAGCTTCCTGGATATAGTGGGATTATACAGATTCTTTGTTCTAATGAAAATGGCTACCATGTTTAAAACTGGATACGACAAAAATATTTTTGTTTTTAATTTCTGCTATTATAATAACCTTAAAAAGAAACTTGTGACATTGATATTAGTGTTATCCCTATTTTAGAGATAACTAGTGAAGTATACAGAATAGAGACAAAGCAAAAAAGCTTATCTAATTTTCAGAGGCATACATCTTGAAGGCGGTGGGTTTGGGATTCTCTATGATGCTGATGGCCAGGCCTATGAACTTTCCTATAAAGTTATGCTGCTTTCCCATTGTGGGTGTGTTTTGGAATACTATCCTTGTCTCAAAATGTTGTCAGTCTTTTAGAGAAAAAAAAAAAGAAGTAAAGATCAAGAGAAAAATGATGGGGTGTCTTGGTGTTTCAGTCAGTAGGGCATCGAACTCTAGATTTTAGCTCAAGTCATGATCCCAGGGTCATGGGATCAAGCCTCTCTTTGAGCCATATGCTGGGCATGGAGCCTGCTTAAGATTCTCTCTCTCTCTCTCTCTCTCTCTCTCTCGCTCTCGCTCTCGCTCTCTCTCGCTCTCTCTCGCTCTCTCTCTCTCCCTCCCTCCCTCTCTGCTGTCTCCCCTCATCACACACTCTCTCTCTGACAAACAAACAAAAATAATCAAGAGAAAAATGAAAATTGGGAGGATTGTGGAGACCTATGTATTTGTATAGCGTTTTGCATTTTCAGAGCCACATTTCTTTGCAATTGCCAAAGGAGAGAGGGAACTGCAATTTGCTTCTATAAAATTAAGGGATAGTCTTCATAGAAGAAAAGCACGTTTATGAGAAACTTCAAGAAGATCTTGATTTTAAGGCCTTTCCCATGTGGTTTCTCGTATTCATTATCTAAACCCATCAATTTAGATCAAAGGCACATAAAATATTTAATATTCCTGCCCATGAACTAAAATCTGAACTTGGACTTGGGCATCTGAAGAATTCAGTTGCCTTTTGGCCTGTGATTTCAGTCTTTTCCAACCAGACCTCAACTCCTATATTCTTGTAAAAAGAGTCAAGAATTGAGACTAATTAGTTTATAACCACATTTGAGACTTTGAAAAAAACTACTTATATATTATATCAACATTAATTGCTATATTATAGCACTCAGTCTGATGTTACACCCATGCAAGCACTTTGTAAATGTTACTTGATGGTTTGATAATTTTGTATGATTAAAAACTTAGCACAAAAAGGTGGCTTTTATTACCTGGGATTTAGGCGAATATAAGATTTTGCAAATACAAGGCACATCGTCTTACTCTCCTTAAGTGGTTTAACTTTCATAGAATATGGTTTACTTTCCTTTTAAACTTTTTTAAAGCATGCAGAATCTAAAGATAGGCTAAAATTACAGTAATATTCCATTCTGAGTGGGATAAGCAATAAGAATACTCATAAAATTGCATTTGCTAAAACTTATTGGGAACACAATATACCATAATACAGAATCTATCCAATTATATGGATTCACTTAAAGGCCACAACTACTCATGAGGAAGGTAGTGCTATCATTTATACATTTCCAGTGAGAAAACAGAAGTCGGAGGGACATGTCTAGGGTCATCCATCTAGTTAGGTGGCAGGGCTGAAATTCAAACTCAAGGTGAATCTGAACCTGTGGCCTCAGAGGGTCTAGATTTAGGGGAGTTAGCTTTAAACACACCAGCCCAGGGCAGTTCCAATATTCTCTCTAAGGTTATATAAACTGCCTGTGGCTTTTATGGGCTATTTGGAAACAGATGTAAACACACGTGGTTTCTCATGCCTATTTGTTAGTTCACTAGAGGTTTTGGTAGTTGTTATGCTTATACAGAAGGCAGAGAGATACGATTGTACAAGGATGATTTGAAATAATTCCAGATTTTTCCTACCCACTGACCATGCAGAATCCAAATCCTTGGTGTACATAATGGAGCTGTTACTTCACTCTACTTTATACTTTCTCCTTAAATGTTCACAAATAAACAACCAGCTCATTTAAAATGGCTTGGGATAGAAATAGCAATTGATGTTTAAACCTTATAACCAAGCCAGATCTGTGTAAGAGGCTATTCTGCATTATTACTATCTTACTTTGATTGTATCAGCAAGTGGGAATCAGTAGGTCAAACAAGACCTGTGAATTAGTGTATACTTGTACATATGTTTTCTGGCTGTAAGTGGTAATGTTGTGATTATTCGGAAAGATACTGTCATTAAGTAAGTGATAATAGTACCTAAAACAGTTTGGATGCTCACAAAGTACTGAGCACTAGTTTACGTGCTTCACATGGATTATCTCACAACAACTTTATGGGAAGGGACACTTACTGAGTTCATTTCACAGGTGAGGTGACGTAACTTGTCCAACAGTGCACAGCTAGCAACTGGCAGAGCCACCCAGGCATTCTGACTTCAGGCCTCACTCTGAACCTCTAAACGCTCTTAGCAGGAAGTTCTGTTATTATTAGAAGTCAAATGACTACATTATAAGCAATATAAGTTCATTGTTTTAGAACCAGAAGGTCCTAGGTTCTATTTCTCATGCCACCATTTATTAGTCGATGTTCTTGAGCCTGTTAATGACTTCATTGGTTAACTGAAGATAACAGCAATACCTACCTCATAGGTGAGTGTGATGTTTAAAACACTAATTCATGAAGGGCACCTAGGTGGATCAGTCGGTTAAGCGTCTGACTCTGGGTTTTGGCTCAAGTCATGATCTCACGGTTTTTGAGTGGGAGCCCCACATTGAGCTCTGCACGGACAGTGCAGAGCCTGCTTGGAATTTCTCTCTCTTTCTCTCTCTGCCCCTTCCTGGCTTGCTCTCTCAATAAATAAACAAACAAACATTAAAAAAAAAAAACTAATTCATGTAAAGCAGTTTATCAGGGACACTGGGAAATGGTAAGTACTCAGTTGTTATTCTTTTTCTTCTTATTAAATTTATCTGACTTCTGTCTCCCTGAGTTGATTCAAGCTCTGAAAATATGTAACAAATGCATTAGGCAGGTTTGACTGTTTTCTTTAAGTCTTAACCCAGCAGCTTGATATTATTCACCAATTTAGTACCACTTGGCATTTGTGGAGCTCCCTTCCCACAACAATAATTGATCTCACACAGATCATCAGCCTTGTGAACTGGCACAGAATTAGAAAAACCACAAGTTTCACAAGAGGAAACAGGTCGGCGAGTGAAAAGTCTTGCCCTAGGATGTACTTGAATTCAAGAAGGGGTGAGGGTTAGCACCATGCATGCTACCTAAACAGAGGAACCACTTGTCTTTTCTGGAAATCCTGACAACCTGAGGACTCAAGGAGGGAAAGACTCAATAAGTACAAGGAGACGGAAAAGATTATGAGGAAGAAAATATGGCCAGTTTTAGAACCTGACACAGGCTGTTGTTTGGCGCTGGCTGTTTTCCAACCACATTAAAGTTCTCTACACTAGACTTGCTCAGTTGTGTTGGCAAACCCTGCCTTACAGACGAGGCCTCAAGTAATCTGTGCTCAGTGGAGAGGAGAAAAAACAGCAAGATCACTGTAACTGGCTGTGTTTCATTAACCCAAAGACTCTGAGGGAAAAAATAATAATAATAAAGGTTTTCATGATTTGCATGTGATGATCTAACAAATAAATTTTGGAAGAGGGCATTTTTTATTAAGTTTTTTTGTTTGTTTTGTTTTGTTTTACCAAATACATGTAAATTGACAGCTACATTTATATAAAAAGAAATTCATATATATATATATGTTTCTGGTACAGAAGCTTCCTTGCAGTATGTTTTGTCCAGTTACTATAAGCATCATCACATTGGGTCTGGCCTCCCTCCTACCCCACTCATCACGACCTTCCCCCTACACGCACTAGAAACACTTGTTCATATCACTTCAGTTGGGAGCTAAAAGAGAATAATTTCAGTTTCATGAGTTAACTGAGATGAAGTGGGGAATTTCTTTTGTTGTTATTCAAAGATATATATATACCCACATAAATTTTCTTTGATTTGTTCTGGAAAAGAGTTATATCAAATATATACACTTGGTGGTTTGAGTTCACCTAAAAAGAAAGAAAGGGAAAAAAACAAAAACAAATAAACAAACAAAAAATAAAAACCATTTGCAGTAATCATGATACTTACTGAAGATAGGACCTGGGGATACATAGTATGCTACATGTTTGGATGGGAATTAGATCACATTTTCTAGTTCAACTTTGTACTTTCTTGATCTTTAAGGTAGAGTATTCTTTCCAAAGGGCATGGAATAAAGTGAACCTTTAATTAAGATGTTCTAGCAAAATTATAAATCAGAATGCTTTAGACTGAATGTTTGTGTCCCTCCAAAATTTGTATATTGAAACCCTCAGCCCCAAAATATTATTTGGAGATGGAGCCTCTGGGGGATAATTAGGGTTTGATTAAGTCTTGTGGGTGGGGTCCTCACTATAAGATTAATGACATTATAAAAAGAGTAAGAGGAAAACTCTCTTTCTGTCTGTCTCCAACTCCATGTGAGAACATAATGAGAAGATGCCCATCTGCAAACTAAGAAGAGAGCATCACCAGACACCACATCTGCCCGCAGCTTGATCTTGGACTTTCCAGCCTCCAAAGCTGTGAGAAATAAATGTTTGTTATTTAAGTTGCCTGGTCTGTGGTATTTTGCTACAGCAGCTTACGCAGATTAAGACAGGAAGTTGGGCTTATTTTAGGCAACATAATAACCTAGGTCAAGTTCACCTTTGCTAGGTGTCCTTCTGCCTCTGTCAGGGCTGCCTTTCCCTTCTGATACTCCTTCTGCTTTTCCACATTTCCCAATTCATGTCAGAGGGTTAGCTGAGTATTAGAGGGTTAGGGAGCATAGACTGAAGGGTTTTGCCTTTCAAAGATTTCTTCAAATTTAGAAAATGAGAAAAAATTCAGGAGGGGGCCTCTAAACTGTAGCTATATAGTTCAATTGTCAGTAAGTTAGGTTTTGAAATAAAATGGTGTTTAACTCTAGTTTTGACACTTCCAAGTTTCCTATCAGCAAATCCCTTTAACCTCTTTTGAGCTTCATCTCATCAAAGAGAAAAGGGAGGAGAATAGCAATAGTAGCCTTTTCATGTTGACAATTAAATGAGAATACTAGCAAGCACTGAGAAAAATGTCTAGCCCATAAAAAAGAAGTTAATGAAGAAGAAGAAGAAGAAGAAGAAGAAGAAGAAGAAGAAGAAGAAGAACAAGAACAAAAACAAGAACAAGAAGGAGAAATCCCACTTCAGGCTCTGCACTGACAGAACAGAGCCTGCTTGGAAATTTCTCTCTCTCTCTCTCTCTCTCTCTCTCTCTCTGCCCCTCTCCCCCACTCAATAAATAAATAAGTAAACTTAAAAAATATATAGTATGATTCCTAAACATACACACACCATACTTTTCACTTTTAAAAATGTGTTGTGATGTAGGGAATAAGGTAGGATCATTTTTCCAAGTCAAGCTGGTTTTGAATTTTGGGTACATCACTAGCCTGTGAGGTGTCTTTTAACAAGTTTCTCAATCTCTTATTGATTAAAAAAAATCTAATGTGAGTTTTTAACTCCTAAGATTATTATAATTAAATAAGATAATGTGTATAATATATATAAAATCAAGTTTATCAGGCACTTTCAAAGATGAGAAGAAATTGACCTTTCATATTGTAAAATGCATTATGGTTTTATATAAATTATAATATTTTAAAATAGACACATTGACAAATCAAATATTAAAAATTAGTGGCATCATGATAAAGGACTGCAGCAGTCATTTGCCTAAGAATATCCTAAGTATTAACTTACTTTTCCAGGAAATCTGCTATATAGAAAATGCTATAAATCCATGAGCCTCTGCTGCAATCAGGCTATTGCTTCCTGAAGGGAAAATTGATGATCTCAGGTGACATGGATTAAGCCTTATGTTAAAAGCAAAAGTCATAAATTAAAATTTGTTCTCACCAATTTTACTATATAATTAATTACACAATATAGCAATACAATTATGGGAGAGAAGAATAAAATTGTAGCCATCATACTTCAGTTTTTGAGCTATATTACAAAGTGATAGTAATCAAAATAATATGCAGCTGACATAAAAACAGACACATAGATCAATATGACAGAATAGAGAGCTTAGAAATAAAACCTACACACATGGCCAACTAATTAATGACAAAGGAGCAAAGAATATTCGATAGGGAAAGGACTCTCTCTTCAGTAAATAGTGTTGAGAAAACTGGACAGTCACAGAAGAATGAAACCGGACCCTGATCTTATACTATAAAGAAAAATCAACTCAGAAGGAATTAAAGATGAGTATAAGACCTGAAACCATTAAAGCCCTAGAAGAAAAAATAGGGAGTAAGCTCTTGGAGATTGGTCTTGGTAATGCTTTTTTTACATTTGACACCAAAAGCAAAAGCAAAAACGAACAGGGTGGGACTACATCAAATGAAAGAACTTCTGTACATTAAAAAAAAGACTGTCAATAAGATGAAAAAGCAACCTATGAAGTGAGAGAAAATATATGTACAAATTACAGATCTGGTAAAATGTTAATATCCAAAAAATATATAGAACTCATACAATTTAAAGCAAAATAAAATCATCAATCCAATTAAAAAATGGGCAAAGGACTTGAATAAGCATTTTTCCGAAGAATACATACAAATGGCCGACAGATATGTGAAATGATGCTCAACATCACTAACCATCAGGGAAATACAAATCAAAACCCACAATGAGATATTGCCTCACATCTGTTAGAATGGTTGTCATCCAAAAGACAAAAGATGACAAGTGATAGCAAGGATGTTGAGAAGAGAGAACACTGTGCACTGTTTGTGGGAACATATATTGGTGAAGCCACTGTGGAAAACAGTATGTCCTCAAAAAAAATGGAAAATAGAACTACCATATGACCCAGCAATTCCACTTCTGGATATATATCTGAGTGAAACAAAATCAGTGTCTCAAACATCTATTTGCACTCTCATGTTCATTGCAGCATTACTTATAGTAGCCAAGACATGGAAACAATGTAGGTGTCCATGGATGGATGAATGGATGAAGAAAATGTGGTATTTATATACATTGGAATGTTATTCAGCCATGAAAGAGAAGGAAATCCTATCCTTTGCAACAACATGGATGAGCCTTGAGGACATCATGCTAAGTGAAATCAGACAGAGAAAGGCAAATACTGTATGATCTTACCTATATGTGAAATCTAAAACAACTAAAGTCATAGAAACAGAGAACAGATTGGTGGTTGCTAAAGACAGGGGAAAGGGTATTGGAGAAATTACTGTAGACGGTCAAAAGATACAAATACAAGGTACAGTTCTGGGGATATGCTATACAGCATAGTTATTTATAGTATTGTATGCTTGAAAGTTGGTAGGAGAGTAGATTTTAGAAGTTCTCATCATATATGCCAAAAATTGTAACTATGTCAGGTAATAGATATTGTCTAAACTTACTGTGGTAATCATTTCCCATTATATACTTATATCAAATCATTAAGTTGTATACCTTTAACAAATACAACATTATATGTTGATTATATCTCAATAAAACTGAAAAGAATATAATTAGTGAAGAAGGGACCACAATTATTCACATGTTCTTTTTTTTAACAAACTACCTTTCTTATTTGTTATGTGGATGCTGGTTTAAAAGGTAGGAGGAGGTAAGAAAAAAGTAAATATAAGAAAATCCAGGGTGAATTTAAGTATTTTCATCTCACAACTGGGATTGACCTTGCATAATTTGTGTTGCCAAATGGTTATAGTGACCACTTTCTAACATCTCCAGGAGTTTTGTGATGGTGGTGAAAATCATACACACACACACACACACACACGCGCGCATGCATTCTGAGTATCAACTTTATAAAAGATAAGACTTTTCTTTCTTCCTTTGGACCATTTCTGAACTAAAAAAAAATCCTTACTTTGCTAATTACCAAGCTTCTTTTGATTAATTTAGCAGTTCTTATTTCTTTGTTGTTCTTATTTCAATAAAACAAACAGGGTTCTCTTTCCTCCATGCACTGTTAAAAATTTTCCCTGTTATTTAAATGTTTTCTCTGCAAATTACTGAATTCCCTTATGTGGACTGATCTTTTAAAGAGCCTCATTAAATCTAAAAAGACATCATTGCCCCAAATTTCTAGCAGTGTTAGCAAGGGTTGATAAATTTTAGGAGAAAGTTTATTCATTTACAACAAATATAGGTACACAAGATTGTATAAGGTATGAGTTTAAAGTTGTGAAGAGCATGGGTAGTGAACAAGAATTAAACATTTTTCAGACTATAAATCTCTATACAAATATATGCCAAAGGATTTTTAAAGATAGAACTAGCTTCAAATATATGTACATATACATATATTTTTCTATGTATTTCCTGATTCTCCGAAAATAACTTGAAGTACTTAAGATAATATGAGAGGTATAATAGAGAGGAAAGTTGTCACCCATCTCAATAATGAGACTATGCAGTCCTAAAATATTGGAGCACGTTTTATCTTGTTCTTTTGCTCACATTGCCCCCTCTCTCCAGAACACTTCATCTAGCTTCTCTTTAAAGACAACACTGCTCAGATAGAGCAAGTGCAAGGCTAATCAGGTGAAATTCTGGAAAACTTTCTCTGGCTTCTCTTTGTATCCCAGCCATCATCTTTGTTTCTGTCCTTCATGACTGTCTTCTTAATTTCTGCAGGTATCTGTGTTAGAGTATAATAATTGCTTCATATGAGCCCATAGAATCAGACATTTCTTTATTCAACAAATACTTAAGTGCCTGGTATGTGTGGGCAGCAGAACTTGGATATTCTATCAAAATTAACTATATGTTTCCAGAGGAACAAAGGCTCCCGTCCTCTCTCAATGGGACCAGTGCTCAGAGTTGTCATCAAATGGTTGGGATTAAATGTGCGGGGGCATCAAACTTTTTCACCGGATCACCTCATGCTTTCGTGCTTATATGATGGTTTGTTGAAGTTAGAGAAATGTTCATGACACAGTTTTTTTTTTCATGACACAGTTTTTAACTATTCTGCAAAACTTAAGTGACCTATGCAAATATCAAACCAGCAATCTTTGATGCAATTCCATGGGGCTCTAATCAATTGATTCAACTAGCACAGATATTTTTATGTATTGATCTGCCAATCTGAAGCACTCAGCTTCATTTAGATGGATCTATCTCCATTCTCTTTTCTTCAGCTTATTATCCCCATCAAACATATTTACATGAAAATATGGTTTACATCCTTGGGATCTTGGCTTTGCTCCTGACAGAATTTTTCCCCTGTCAAGCAGTTAATGCTCTCCTAGTGAGTTGATAGGATGTCAAGGACGTTGTCTAAACTAGTTGAAATTCTACAAATCTGAAAATGCTGATTTAAGGCAATACCCTGGAGAATTCAAAAGGCTGGTCTAATAAACAGTAAAGTCATCTTATCATCAACAAAAATTCATTGCATTTTTTCCACCTTGTACTATTTAGACTAAAGTAGCAGCAGCAAAAGTTTAACAATACAATACTAACAGATGGAGGAATTTATGAGTGCAAAGAAGAACGCTTTATAATCACCCAGATTTTAAAAAAAGAAACCATGGATGAGATACCCCCGAAATAAATGCAGAATTGCTTAAGCATGATTTTAAAAATTCCACAGACTTTTTTTGCGCTACGGAGGCTGAGCTTAGCAAAATGATTGTGGTATGAGTTACATTCTGTTATCATAATTTTACTCAGTTCTTTTCATGAGGAAAAATGGGGACTACTAAAAGTCGGCTCCAGTGACTAATGCGCGTGCTTCTGCTGAATTACCACACTTATGCACATTTTATTAGGGCCACTTATTCCCCAACCATTGTAACATGAAAGGTAAAAATTTACCAGAAAGAAAACAGGAAAAGAAATGATGTTTTATTTTACTTATCCCACTGGAACAGGGAGCAATTTAAATGTACAAATGTAAAGCATTGCTTCTGAGCCAGCTATTGGTAATTGTTCCTGTCTTTAAATAACGAACTATTTAAAGTGCAACAGTCATGCACTCACTGGCCTAATTTGTATTGCAAGATATTATAAATACATTAGTCTCCTAGAGAAGAAAATTTACCATCAGTATGCCTTGAGGTTCTAATGGAGAGAGAGAAAGGTTATACCCACAATCACCCAAGGTGACGGTGCAGGTCCCTCCCACAGTTGCTCTAATGGATTGAGATTCAAGGTAGTAATTATGTAAAAGAGGGTGGCAAACATGTTTGCTAATAGTCTAGTAGAAAGATACATCTACAACCTTCATCACAAGTGCAGGCACAGGAAGGAGTAGACAACAAGCTCAGAAATCAGTCTGAAAAACACTAAAATTCAGTTTGACATAGGGACTTGAGAAGTCCTTGGATGGGGTGAGGGGAAAACATCTCTTAGATACCCCAACATGAAAAAAACAATTGGACAGTTATGGGATGGACAGACTTTAGATGCTGCTGAAAATGTACATATTCCAAACCTACCTTCTGCTTTTTTTGTTTTTTCTTTGTTTTCACAAAGTGAAAGAAAAACTGACAATTAAATGAAAAATCAAGCTAGGTAAGAAAAATGGAAATAATTGTTTTGTTGTTAGTGGTTCTTTTAGTTTGTAAGGCATAGGCACAGCTTAACTTACCTCGGGAAATGAGATTCTACGGTGAAAAAAACACAGGGGAGAGAGGAAATACAGCCATCAGAAACTGGGGAGACATGGACATCTGTTCACGCTACCCTAGACACTCTACCATCAGTAACCTGGGAGATCAGCATTTTCTGGTTTCAGACATCTGTGGCCTCTGCTTCCCTTCTGTTCTGCTTATTTTTCAACTTTGCATCTTTCCACTGCGTGGCTTCTGGCTTCAGTAGTGCCGTTGCCTCGTGGCCTCTGTTCGGTCTCTCTCAGGTCTCCTACTCTCTTCGATCTTCTTTTTGTGTGCCAGGGTCAGACTTCCCTGGAGAAGATTGGACTGGGTCAGAGCTCAGGTCAGTCCCATCTTCGCCTAGACTATCTCCAATCTGCAGAGTTTTTCTGCAAAGACATTCACTTTACACTTTGGTTCAGGCAATAATTCCTGATCCCACAGTTTTGATGAGATCGCAGTGTCACATGGTAGAAAGCCTCTTTGCCTCCATGTTAAAGAACGCTTTGCACTGTGATTCACTTTGTCTGGAAAGCTCTTTGCTAGATACCCACGTGACTCATTCCCTTACCTCCTTTAGGTCTTTGCTCAAATATTGTCTTCTCAGTGAGATCTTCTCTACACACCCTATTTCAAATGTAGCTCTCTACCTTTCTAACACTTTCCCATTCACATGCAATTCCTATCCCTCTTTTCTTCTTTTACTTCTTTATTTTCCTTCTAAATATCTATTAACATCAAACTATGCTCTCTTCTCATTTACTTTGTATATTGTCTGTCACCCTCTACTACAATATAAGTATCACAAGTGAAGGGTTTTTACTTTTTTTTTCCGTCACTAGGTACCCAGAACCTAGAACAATGCCTACCACATGGTATCCATCTGATAAACATGTATTGACTAAACATATCCAGATTGAAGAGGTCTTGCAGTAAAAACTAAAGATGGAACTAACATAAGAAATATGAGAATACAAGGTCCAGTATGTTGTAGCGAACCCAGAGATTAGTAGCCCTAATAGGAGCAGGAGGTAGTGGTCCTCCAGAAGATGATCTGTGGAAAAGAAAACTCAATATAATATCTGCTTACATGTCAAATTTTGGAGAGAAAAGCGAGTCTATGATAAAGACAGTACAAAGAAAAGGAAAAGGAAAAAAAAAGAGCAATTTGGGTATGCAACCAAAGTGTATCAGTGATTCTGCAAAGAATAATGATTATACAACTTGTGGTGGAAATGCAGTAAGAGGGCCCACAATTATCCTCACCTCCTGCTACTCATGGTGTTGTATCATCCCAAATCCCTTGAAGCGAAAACTGTAACTTCGTTCTAACTAATAAAAGATGGTAAAAGTAATGACATGCCATTTCCATGATTACATTGCATAAAATTGCAGTGTCTGTCTTGCTGACTCTTTTCCCTTCTCAGCTTTGATGGGGTGTGCTGCCATGATGTGATCTGCTCTACAGATAGACCTCTATGGTGAGGAACAAAAGACAGTCTCTTGCCAACTCTTAGCAAGAAACTGAGACCATCCACCCTATAACCTTCAAGGTATTCAATGCTATCACAAAGCATGTGAGGTTAAAAACTGATTCTTCTCCATCTGAAGTTTGATAGAAGACTTCAGCCCTGGCCAATACCTTGATTACAGCCATCTGAGATATTCTGAAGCAGAGAACCCAGCTAATCTGTGCCCAGACTCTTGATGCACATAGACTGTGAGAAGACAATGTGTATTATTTTATACCATTAAGTTTGTGGTAATTTGTTATGAAGCAAGGTAACTTATATGTGCTATAATAATTTAAACATTTTTCATTGATTTCTGTCTTTAAGAATCAGCCTACAGACAAAACACAAGAGAGAATGAATGTGGATGTACAACAGTATTTAAATCCTTTCAAATGTGACATTGTGAAAGTAAGAAACTAAGATGCAGAGTAGATGTAGGAAAGAGAAGGAAGGGTAGCGAGAATGTCCATCATTTCATCTAATTATGTGAACAGTTAGGTTTATACAAAAAGGGATAAAGGTATAAATATGTTACTTAAATTTATAGAAGGAAAAAATAGAGGAGCTGAAACTATTATTGGATACTTTGAGTGAATTAAATTCCCAACTATTTTGAGAAATCTATATGGTAAATAAGGAAATCTAGTAGAAACATATTATTTGGAGATCTAGAGGTAACTAACAGTAGGAACAACTAAAAGAGTTGAAAGCAGTTGCCTTTCACCATGAGAGAGTAAAGCAATGGAACATTGATTTTCATTTTTTCCCCAAACGATTTAATTCAAAACCCTGCATATGTTTTACTCTGTAAAAATATTCTAATAAAAAACAAATACATAGAATATGAGCAACAATATTTAATTAACTAGAAATAATGAGGATTTTATTACTAAATTCTAAATATCAACTCAGGCTCACTAAGAACTTGAGGATTTTTCACATCGTTCTAAATTTTTTTTTGCTTAATAATTCAATTTTTCTGAGGACATAAATAATATTTGTCCATCTCAAATAATTTGAAGAAATATAAAAATATTATGAACTAATAGAGTACCTGAAATTCTGTCACCCTGGTGACATTTTGATGTCACCCTGCCATTTTGATGAATATATATATTTTTTGCTTCTCTCTCTGCACACTTAAGACACACATACTCATACTCTTCCCTTACATAATCTTAATATTTCTTAATAGCAGATCAGCAAATTGCTTTTAATATTGGAAAGCATATTGCTCCACACTCCATACTTTCCATAGCTGCCTGCATTTTTATTTTACTTCATTGAGAAAAGTATTCATAGACATATTGTGTATATCCCTATTAAATGTTTCATGTCTTCTTGATTTTGTAACTGAGATTATACATGTAGATAGTTTATCTGAATTTCTCTTAGGATATGAAAAATTAAGGTAGTGAATTAAATCAATATATAACTATATGTATCTACATATAATTCCATGTGAAGAGAGTTAAGTTGTGGTTAAGGAGAATTATTCAATAAATATATACAAATTAATACACATGGCTACAACATATACACCATCTGCCAATCTCAACCATTTAAAAGATAGAAACAATCAGAAAGGAAGCAATTACGATTCCTCATCCATCCCAATAAATATCATAAAATCTGTACTCGTTATTCAGAGTCCATTAAGTGGTACCTTATCTACATTTATTTTTAGTCACAATTCTAATAAACTTGGTTATCTGATTTCAAGCATACTAAAAGCAAAATCTTAGGGGCGGTCATCACTGAGCACTGTAATCAGCAGATACAACATGTCAATCAGTGTGGGAACTTGGTTGTAATTAATGTTAAGGTTTATACTTCAAAATGACCTTTGAAAATATAAGAGCCCATTAAAAATAACTGATGTTCAAATTATGATCCTGAGTCATCAATGAAAGGTTAAATTATTTTCATTTTCCATTTTTGAAGAAAAAAAAGATGAAATGTCTAAAAATAGTTGAAAAAGATTTTAATTCAAAGGACTAACATTTTAAGCAAAGTTTTGCGACTTTACTGTATAACTATCTGATCAGTAGAGATAGAATCGCTACTACCACCACCAATCATTATCATCAGCATCAACATTTCTACTACTTATTAAAGTTTAAAATTTTTATTTATTTACTTGTAAGGCACACTGGAAGCTACTTGACCTGTTGTGTTAATCTGACAACTGCCCTAGGAAGATGTTGTTATACTCATTTTCAGATTAAGGAAAATAAAGTTCAGAAAAGATAGAACTAAAAAGGAGGGAACAAAGTGACTTGCCCGAGTTCTCACTGTCAGGTTCTTTGCCAAGTTTGAATGTATGTTCACCTTCTAATCCTATGCTTGCTCCTCTTTTCTCTCTTTATTCTCTGAGTGGTTTCTGTCACACCTATTATACTCTTAGCGAACATCTCTATTCAGATAACTTACACATTTATATTTTTATCAAAGACTCCTCTTCTAAACTCTAGATTCATAAAGCTAATGCCTATTAAAATCTTCTCTTGAATGTCTCTGTAAGCCACCTCAAACTGACCTTATCTGCTATTACCCCTGATCCTCTTCCAACGACCCTCAGCTCAGTGACTGGATTCACCACACATCCTATTACATAAGCCAGGACACCAGGAGTCAGTCTTACAGTCTTAACAGGTGCCTCTCCCCCAGATTTCTCATCCAACCACCATCAGCTTACATCAAATATTACCCTCTTAATAATTCTCTCCATCTCTACCATCACCTCCTACAGTTAAAACTACCGTAATGAATTTGTTCAACTGCAATCACCTCTCACCTAGTGATCTCTCTTTTTTTTAAAGTATATTTAATCATGTCACGTAAACAAAGCTTTCCATTGCACTTAAGGTAAAGACAAAACTTGTCCTCACAGCTTGCAAGGTTCTGCATGGTGTTGGCCCTTTCTACCTTCCTAGTCTTACCTCGCACCACACTCTTCCTCAGTTTTGTTCTCCAGGCATGCAGATCTTTCTGTGCCTTTTCTTTATTTTGCTTTCCTTCACAATAGGACATTTTTTTTCTTCAATGCGCAAGAATCATTTTTATCTGTTTAACGTATCATTTGCTTCATGGACGCCTTCCTTGATCTTCTTAAATTAGTCCAACTCCCCCCTTATAGAAATTCATAATACCACATACCCTTTCTTTGTTTCACTTGCTCATTTGAATTTTCACATATATTTGTATTCTTATTTGCTGCTCCTTTTAGGTTGTAAAGTCTATGAAAAAGAGACATTCTCTGTTTTTGCTCATCACTTGCTGTGGTCTGAATGCTTGTGTCCATCTAAAAGTTATGTGTTGAAATCCTAATGCCCAGTGTGATGTTATTAGGAGGTGGAAATTTTGGGATGGTATGGAGCCCTCATGAATGAAAGTAATGCTCTAATAAAAGAGGAGCTAGCGAGCTTGCTCACCCCTTCCATAGAGAGGGCACAGGGAGAAGATGGCAGTCTGCAATCAGGAAGAGGGCCTTCACCAGACACTGAACCTGCCAGCATAGTTGTGGACTTTCCAGCCTCCAGAACTGTGAGCAATAAATTTCTGTTGTTCATAAGCCATTTAGTCTATGGTATTTTGTTATAGCAGCCTGAAAAAACTAAGACATCATTGTATCCCTAGTGTCTTTTTTTTCATTTGTGTGTGTGTGTGTGTGTGTGTGTGTGTGTGTGAGAGAGAGAGAGAGAGAGAGAGAGAGAGAGAGAGAGAGAAAGAGAGAGAGAGAGAGACATGAGCAGGGGAGGGGCAGAGAGAAAGGGAGAGGGAGAATCCCCAGCAGGCTCTGTGCTATCAGTGCAGAGCACACACAGGGCTCAGTCTCACGAACCATGAGATCATGACATGAGCTGAAAATCAAAAGTCAGATGCTTAACTGACTGAGTCACCCAGGTGCCCCTCCAGTATCTTTTTGACAATACCTGGTATATAGAAGGTGTTCAAAAATGATTTTAATCTTGTTGGAAGAAGCAACCTTTACAATCTTACATAACTTATTTTAAATGCTTCTCAAGATAACAGTTTTAATGAGTGTGTATGCCTGACTATAGATTTAGGAAATATTGATGAATTGTTAGAAGGATTGTTCGTCTCAAAGATACTGGGAAAAAAATAGCCATAGAGAAGGCAGGAAAATGAGAATCTCATCCTCTAAGATTATAGATGGCCTTCTTTGTTCACTTTTGTATAAATTCTGTCTTTTCTTAAGGTCAGTTTCTAAGTCACCTACTCAAATGAACTTGTACCTTTCTGGGCTGCTTCTTCAAAAAATGGCCCTTTTGTAGCAACACGGATGGAACTGGAGAGTGTGATGCTAAGTGAAATAAGCCATACAGAGAAAGACAGATACCATATGTTTTCACTCTTATGTGGATCCTGAGAAACTTAACAGAAACCCATGGGGGAGGGGAAGGAAAAAAAAAGAGGTTAGAGTGGGAGAGAGCCAAAGCATAAGAGACTCTTAAAAACTGAAAAAAAACTGAGGGTTGATGGGGGGTGGGAGGGAGGGGAAGGTAGGTGATGGGCATTGAAGAAGGCATCTTTTGGGATGAGCACTGAGTGTTGTATGGAAACCAATTTGACAATAAATTTCATATATTAAAAAAAAAAAGAAAACTCAAAAAAAATCATGTTTCAGTTGGAAAGAAGAGGGTAATTGAAGGCATCTGAATCTTCATCTGTAGCTTTTATTTGATTGTTCCTCACTGTTCTATAAACAATTGTGCAAAATAATAAGCAAACAAAACACAAAAACAAATCTTTGAAAATATAGTGTTTGGTTATGTTTGGTTAGCTTTAACCACTAACATCGTTAAAGAAAAATATGTGCAAAACTTTGATTCAACTCTACAAATGTCTTGTAAAATCAGGTGGGACTTGTTTTGGTTTGAGGATATAAACAAAAATATCTACTTTGATTTAAAACAAAGTTTATGACAAGTCTATTTTTCTTACATTTGCTGTCAGATGCAATGAGTATTATCAATTCATGGGCTCTGATTTGAGTGAATGGTAAGGAGACCATGTCATGTGGATTGACATATGTATAATAAACTCATCCAAAGATGCTCATAGGTTTAGAATATCTAGCCAATGATTTAAAACACTTTATAGATTGTAGTCAGAGCAGAAAAAAGAATTAAGTTCTATAAATTGCTTTAATTTACAGAAAAAAGAAGAACCCACAAACAAACAGAACCTCTCTTTTCTTTTTGAGATGACTTTTAAATGTACTTCAGATGGTTTTGGCAAACATGAAAAACATTCCAAAGTATGTCTCTTGTGAGTCCCAAACAATGCAATTGCTGAAGCCTCAGTTCTAAATTGTCTTTATATAATTCTAAGTTGGCAGACCAGGCCTGGAGCACTTATCAATTAAAATTCACTCATAGACTCTGTGTTCTGAGTTTTGTAGGGAGGTATTGTATTCTAGTAGAAACTCCTGTGGACAGAGGCCAGGCAGATCTCACAAATAACTTAATCTCTAATTTGTTATTTTGGAGAATTAGAAAAATAATACACTTATCATAGCATGGATGGGAATATTAAATAAGAAATAATTTGAGAAAATATTTGGCATGTATTAAGAATTTAAAAAATATTAGCTTCTTTCTCTCTCTCTCTCTCTCTCTCTCTCTCTCTCTCTCTCTTTTTTTTGAGAGAGATTGAGAGGGAGCAAGATGGGGAGAGGGGCAGAGGGAGAAAGAGACAGAATCTTAAGCAGGCTCCATACTCAGTGAGGAGTCAGACTTGGGACTCTATCCCATGACCCTGGGATCATGACCTGAGCCAAAATCAAGAGTTGGACACTCAATTGACTGAGCCACCCAGGTGCCCTAGTTTCTTTTTTCTTGGTATTAGCCTCTGAGAGATGATTGTATCAGAACATGGGTTAGATCACAGGTTCTTTCATGTATGATTAGGAGTCAGAGTTAAAGGCAACACTTCACAGAGGTCAACCAAAAGACATTTTCCAAATTCATATATACAAAGTATTGTTACTACTGTAATCAATTCCTGTTACACAAAGAAAACTATTTTTTATTACAACGTAATAAAGAGCTGCAATTAGAGAATCTTCTCTGTCTGGATTTACTTTTTGAATAGCAAAAGCAGTGGTTCTCTTAGAAATTAAGGAAAATATTATTAGTAGTCATAAAGGAAGGATGGAAGAAAGGAAGGAAGGAGATATGAGGCATTAGGTGATTTTATTCATAGCTCATCCCGTTGGTTTTCTCAGTGACCTCACAGAACTCAACTGCTAAATTTAAGCCAGTGATATCCTGTCTTTCCTAGCATTTGCAAGGAGAAAAGGGGAAAAAATGAAATTATCTTTAAAGTATTAAATGTGTCGTGAAAATAAAAGAGACCATCAGTACATCCTCTTTGTTAGTTATCATATTTCAAAAGCAAAGCAATCATTGTCCCTATGACATTTTCTGTTACTCTTTGTTTTAGGACTTCAGGTTGACTTTATATTTGTGCACCATTCTAGACATGCAAAAGTGAGCTCTAAACTTCTCCCTTAGTATAAGTCAATATCAATACTATTGCTTTTTGCTATGTGGACATCGAAGTTAAGAATGAAACATAGCATTCTGTTTAGTCTCTCTCTCTCTCTCTGATTCTTAGTGTTTTATTTGTTTAAAACAAAGCCATCTAAGAAATATAGATAACAAAAGAGAAAAAACAAAAGAATAAGCTAAACTAGAGATTGCAATATATAGTTAGAATTTTATTTGACTGTGATGGGAATTGAGTTGCAGGTACAGAAAGAAATGAAACTTCAAGAGATGTGCCTACAGAAACCAGAACACACACACCAAAAGCGACACAGAAACTGCACCTATATACTGAGAAAAAGAACATACATTCAAAACAAAACAAAACAAAAATTTAGGAACAGATCTTTGTGTCCAACTAGAGACAATTTTGTCTTATAAACTTTAAAATATTTTTTAATGTTTATTTTATTTTTGAGACAGAGAAAGAGCATGAGCAGGGGAGGGGAAGAGAGAGAGGAAGACACAGAATCTGAAGCAGGCTCCAGGCTCTGAGTGGTCAGCACAGAGCCAGATGCGGGGCTTGAACTCACAAAGCAGGAGATCACGACCTGAGCTGAAGTCCGACGCTCAACCGACTGAGCCACCCAGGAGCCCCGGTCTTAAATTTTTAGAATAAAACTCGTATTTTTAAGTTGCAGTTCTGTAAGTAGAGGCATATCTTCCCTTTTATTGTTTTGTCTTATGGCCAAACAATTTAATCAAAGATCAGCCCCCCTCACACACACACCTTATATCTCCAAATTTCCAACTTCAAATGTATACGTAATTGTGGTCTTATGTTTAAAAACCAGTATTAAAATAAACTTTTCTTGAAGTTTAGCCTAAGTATGTATTTATGTTAAATAAAATGAGACATATCTGTGTGTTTCTTCACACATATTATGAAACTTCTGTGGCTAATTTTTTTGTCCCTTTATCATCTCTAATAGTTGTTCAGCTCTATGGTTCAATTAGTTAAGTAGGTTTTTCATTGTAAGGAACAGTGCTCTTTCAGGATACCTGTGGTGCTATGGGTTGGTTTATCAGTAACTCAGGAACATATCTCAGCATCTAAGCCATCGGGTCTCAAAGGAGCTGAATCTGACTCTGGACATCACAGCAGCTCTAGTGGCCCAAGAACCCCTGTAGAATTTGCCATGCTGGACACTTCGCTTTTCTCGGTCTCTGCTTCTGCCTATTTGTGTGATTTTTCCTTCCATCTTGCTGCTTCTGTTTAATCATGGCTTTTCCTGCCTCATAGCACCTGCATACTCTCATGTTCTTGTGTGTGTGTGTGTTTTTCAGTTTCTTTGCTTTCCAGAAGCCTCCAGCTGTGCTTGTGTCTAATGCAAAAAATGGTGAAAGAAGAAATGTTTGGGTTAATTAATCATCGTCTTGGTGGGACTTGCATTGGCACCTAAAAATGGCTGTGTATAGATCAGAGACTGGTCTCAACTCCACTTAGTTGAGGACTACAGTGATCGTGTCACATGCTATAAAATGTGGAGACCTATGTGTAAAAGAATGGTCTGCACTTGCTTTTACCAGAATGAATCTGCAGGTATGGTGAGTTCTCATAGTCACAGCCTGTGTAATATAGTAACATTTATGCATTTCATGAGTTCTAAGCATTTTACAAGTTGATATTGCCATGCTTTGTAACTACATAATTCATGGAAAATTCTGCTTTGTCTCCTAAATGTCCTTGAAGTGAGAAGCACTTAGGAAAACACTTGTGTTGAGTGCATTGCACAGCATTGCAGTAGGAGGTAAGCTATTAGATATCAACTGATCCCATTCATATGCATTCATACAGCTTTCACTGGAAACTGAGTTCCTGAATGTCAAGTTCATTACACTTGACATCATAATACACTGCTTTTGACCGTTTTATGTAAGTATTGAATTAATAAGTTTAGATGTTTTGTGGTTTGTGGAAAAGATAATAAATCACATTATGGTTAGTTCATTCTTAAACTGAGGGGAGAAAAGTAAACAAACGAACAGTAAAACAAAACAATTATTTTATAAAGCTTCAGTGAGTTCCTACTTATAATTCTATATTTACTATGATGATTAATCTGCAAAACAACTTAATAGCTTTAGAAAAAGTCCAATAACAAAGAAAACAAGCTTCTTCAGGAGAAATACTGAACAATACACTTTTTTGTTTTTGTTTTTGTTTTCAGCCTGGAAAAAATAAAGATTAAGTTTATAAGAATAGGGAAGGGCAAACATAATGACTATAGAATGATTTCTCAAATCCCAGCAATAGAGCGTGTTCAAATGATGTTACTCAGGAGATACAGGATAGAAATATGTGTAAATTTAAGGATGATTTTTATAATTTCTGAAAAATTAAAATGGCTAGACATGATGCAAGAAAGTTTGAGATACATAATGTATTACTAACTTTTATCAAAATTTTTTCTAAGTATAAAAAATACATCATCATTGTAAGAAATGCGGACATGTGGGAAATGAACAGAGAAGAAAGGAAAATTAAAAACAACCTACTTTCAAGTAGGTTGTAACCACTTCCAAGCCAACTATATATGTGACATTGCATCCACAGTTTTGAACCTGTTTAAAAATTCAACATTAGAACATAAAAAATCCCCTATGTCATAAAAAACACTTAGCTAATGTATTTTTAATCACTCCATATTTCAATCAGGTGTCAGTTTTCGATAAATTTTATGTTTTTGGTTATTGGTGAAGTTAATCCTTTTCCATGTGTGTCAGCAATTTATATTCCTTTTTGTGAGAATTGTTCGTGCAATTTGCCCAATTTGTTACTGGAGTCATGAACAGTTCTTTAGAATTTTTTAGTTTGATATCATAGAATAAAACTTGAACTCTCATGAACTAAATTTTGGCCCATGAATGAAGAAATTCTGCACTGAAATGATGTGGTAGGATGAAACCTGACTGAAGAAATGATACACACATCCAGACAAACACACACACATTTTTTTATTCAGAAACACACACACACACACACACACACACACACACACACAGAATAAACATGTGTATTCCAGTGACCAATATTTGGGTAAGGGGCAAAACTCACCTTCTCTGCCTCACTGTTTACTCTGTGTTGTGCTCAATCATCAAAACACCCTGTAGTGTCAACTCCTTTCCATGTCATTTTAGCAGATGCTGTTGGTAGCCTGTCTGATATTCCCTCATCTCTCTGAAGCTTCCCTATCCACTATGATTTTCTGTGTCTTTCTCTATATGAGGGTTTTCTTTCTCCCCTGAGCCTGCTTAGTCCATAGAAAGTGGAGTAGACCCAGCAATGCCAAGGCATCAATGCTAATGAGAAACTAACCCTCAGTCAATGGCACACAAGACTTGGTGGGTAACATCCCAGCTTCCTTTTCTTCAGTGAGACACTTCTGTTTTGTTCTTTATACTCTCTCCAAGGGCTTCCCAGTGGGATCCTCATATGACAATGGATAACCCCATTCATAAGTGTACTTTTTATTAGCCTTCCTCCCTTTTCTCACTTCTGTGCTCTTTCCGGGCACTCCCCTCTCAAATAAATCACTTGCACAGAAAACCTTGTCTAGGAGTCTGCTTTTGTAGGAACCAAATTATTATGGTCATAAACAATAAAAGATGGTGGGCTTTTAGAATAAGTCATTAGAAGAGCATCTGAAGTCTTAGATCACCAAATTTAACGCAAAAAGAAAACTATATGTGGCTTTATTATTGTTGTTGTTTTGTCACTGCTGTTTTTACCAGGCCTTTTTTCACCATTTGTCCCACCTGTGGTCCTGATGTGTTGTTTAGGCGTGGCAGCCTGGTGGCCAAAAGAGAGACTCAGAGTAAACGTTTGTAGACATTCTTCATGTCCTGGCTCCATCACTAGTCTATCACCCAACCTCCTAGAGCCTCAGTTTCTTCAGCTATAAAATAGGTGTGCAATACCTGTTTCCCAACCTCATAGGCTTTTTGCAAGCCTTAAATGAGATTCTTTTGGGAAAGTGTTTTCTATGCAATTGTTTAGGTGATAACAAGAGCTGGTATCAAATTTATGTCAAAACTTTGCTCCCCACCTCACACTGCCTTTGATGTAATGTTTATGCGTATTTGATAACTTTACTTAATGTTCTTCAGCGTTCCATGTGCTACATTTTAGGACTTGAATGTTAACGAATTTATTTATTCAGCTATGGATGCACAAGACTGATAGCTAACAGTCATTTCGGTGCTAAGAGAAAAGCAGAGTTGAGTATTTTCCTTATGGAGGTCTCTGCAGAACAAGAGCAGCAGCTACAGTAGCCCCTTTGCCCATGGTTTTGCTTTCCAAGGTTTCAGTTACTCACAATCAACCATGGTCCGGAACCAGATGATCCTCCTTCTGTCATATGGTGGGTCAGAAGGTCAATAGTAGCCTAATGCCAGGTCACAGTGCCTATGTCACGCACCACACTTCATCTTATTCAGTAGGCATTTTATCATCTCACATCATCACAAGGAGAAGGGTGAGTATAGTACAATAGGACATTTTGAGAGAGAGAGAGAGAGAGAGAGAGAGAGAGAGAGAGAGAACACACATTCACATAACTTTTATCACAGTATATTGTTAAAATTGTCCTATTTTATTATTAGTTATTGTTGTCTATCTGTCACTGTGACTAATTTATAAATTAAGCTTTATCCTAAGTATGTAAATATAGGAACAAACAGTATATGTAGGATGCGGTACTATCTACAGATTCAGGCATCCATTGGAGCTCTTGGGATGTATTCCCAGCAGATAAGGGGGGCTGCTATGAGATTCTCCCACAAAGGAAACCACCTGACACCAGAAGCCTTCTCATAACACCTGATGGGTCAAGAAGTTCAAAGCATATAGTCCTTTTACTTGACAGCAGTTGAGGGGAGGGCTTTGTTACCATACCATTTTGGAGCCAGAAATCCTTGCTTCCTCTAGAAGCAGCCATTTGCAATCACTATTGCTAAAGCAGGGAGATGGGATTACAAGCCTCCATCTGTAGGGGAAATGCCTGACAACTTTTAAAGGGAATGATCTGCCATGGAGCCAAGACCTGATTTACCTATGGGAAATCAGCTCAGGTACAAAGATGAGCTCTCTACCAGAGAAACGATGAAAAGGAAGGAGAAATGGAAATAAATTAGACTTCTACATTATTCAAATCATTTCAAAAATAAAATGGAACTTTCATAACTTCTGTTTTTTAAAGATTACAGAATATGTTTTTGTCCCACAGCAGAGGGGGAGCAATCAAGTTCAAGTTAGTTACAAAGCGAGGAAAAAGATGAAAGTTTAGAAAGCTTAGAACTTTGCTGACTTACAGGCAGGAGGCCGGGGAAAGGCTGAAAGACAGGAAATCGTGATTACTATTTGTGCCCTATTTCATAGTTTCCACTTTGGTTAAACTAACTGGAAGGAAACAAGTGATTAGGTTACTTGTGTCATCACTTACATCAGTAGTTTTATTTTTGAAAAAAAAATCATTACTGTTTCTTATTCAAGGAGAACGAGGATGAGAATCATCGCCCAATCTGATCTTATTTTATGTCACAAGCTAAACACGTTTGCTACCAAGATAGGGGCATATTGAAACCTGCGCTGGTGTGTACAGGAGTTTGATCGTAGAGGTGGTCCTGAATTAAGTAGGAGAGACCAGAGCTTACAGATCACAGCAAACAAAATGCCATCTCAGCAACTATCTCAAAACCTGGTTTGGTTCTCTGTCTTTTCCTACAGGAATTCTCACAGTATCAGTACAAAGTGTTTTCCATTTTACCAGGGCAAGATCTCTTTACAAAATTCTCCTTTCTTTTCTATATGAAGACTATTCATCCTTTCAAGAAGTGCCCTGATTAGGTTCCTTTCTAAAAACAAAATATGGGGTTCCTGGGTGGCTCAGTCAGTTAAGCGTTCGACTTTGGCTCAGGTCATGATCCTGCAGTTCATGGGTTTGAACCTGGCGTCAGGCTCTGTGCTGACAGCTCAGAGCCTGGAGCGTGCTTCAGGTTCTGTCTGTCTGTCTCTCTCTCTCTCTGCCCCTCCCCTGCTCACACTCTCTCTCTCCCTCAAAAATAAATAAACATTAAAAAAAAAGCAAAATAAAACAAAGTGCTAGCCATTGGACTGGATGTCATATACATTAACTCAGGCTCATGTGAAGTAGAAGTTATTACCTGGTTATGTGGATGAAGAAACTGATTTCCTCCACCACTTAGAATCTGCAACATGAAAGTTAGCACTTAACTATGGCAACTGTATTGTTTAACAATTGTTACCAATGGATTTATCTTTGTTCTAAATAGAGTTTTCAAGTCTTTTGTAGACTGAGCATTGTGGAATATTGAGGAGAGGCCCAATAAATGCTCCTAGATGGTTATATATGGTTTATCACATTATAATTCAATATGACTTTAGCCATCTTTTAAGATCAAGGAAGCTTGATTTTCAGTGACTAGGAAATGAAAAAGGCATATGCTAATATAAAACCTCATTGTCAGCTATATGACGTCAGTATAAAATAGAATCTCACTGCTTTCTGGTCCAATGTTATTGGAAATGGCGTGGCAAGAAAGGTTGTGGCATCCAAAAGAAAGAACTTCAGCTTCGTGGTCATAACTATGTAAAGAAGAAAGATCTGGAACAATTTTTAAAAAATATTTATTTATTTATTTTTGGAGACACAGCACGCAAGCAGGGGAGGGGCAAAGAGAGAGGGAAAGAATCCCAAGCAGGCTCCACTCTGTCAGCGCAGAGCATGCATGGGGCTCAAACTCATGAACAGTGAGATCATGACCTGAACTGAAGTCAAGATTAGGACATTTAACTGACTGAGCCACCCAGGTGCCGCTGGACTCATTTTAAAGATACCTAAGTAAGTATAAACCACCTGTAGGGAAAGGCCATTTCCCCTCACCCCTACCTTCCAAATCATTCTGGAGTCATATTTTTAAAAAATATATTAAAAATGAATTGCTAGAAAAATGAAATGAAAAAAGAGAAAACAAAATATAAATCCCATTTTTTTTAACTTTAAGATTCAACAGACAAAATTACCTTGCCAAATTGCCATGAATGCTTATTTCTAACAGACCTCTAACTGTCACTAATAACATTGTGCAGCAAACTCAGTCTACAGACCCACGCTTAGAGAAGGAATGAAATAAATCTTAATCTTATCATGAGAACAGTTGCTTATTAAATACAAGTAACAACAACAGAAACCCAAAACAACAAAGAAACAAAAACTACATTATTTTTATTGAAGTCCTGCTTCTTCTGAGCAGAGAAATGGACTTCGGGTAGCATGCCAGTGCAAAGATCTGAGCATCTAATTTTCTTTGCTTTTCTTTTTCTCTGCTTTTGTTTTGTGCACTCTAAGCAATTCTCTTCTCCCCTTTTATTCCTTTGTCAATAATATTCAAGCTTTAAATATAAGTCTCATAGAGATGTTTTTCATATTTTCCCTGATTTGGGTATTAATAAGCAATGTCTAATTAGCTCCTGTGTTTTGATTTTATTAAGTATTGTGAGACAGTAGGTAAATCTTATTTTATATCAAGTACTTCATGATGCTTTCAAGAGTTAGTTCAAAAGAAGCTCTCTAGGGGCGCCTGGGTGGCGCAGTCGGTTGAGCGTCCGACTTCAGCCAGGTCACGATCTCGCGGTCCGTGAGTTCGAGCCCCGCGTCAGGCTCTGGGCTGATGGCTCAGAGCCTGGAGCCTGTTTCCGATTCTGTGTCTCCCTCTCTCTCTGCCCCTCCCCCGTTCATGCTCTGTCTCTCTCTGTCCAAAAAAAATAAAATAAAAAATAAAAAAAGAAGATCTCTAATCACCAGTTAACAACAATATTAAGCGATTTTCCTAGTATGACAACCATCACATTCTTTGAAGTTAATGCCGAACTTAATTTAAAAGATGATATAAACATGTGTAAATTCAACAAAGAAGAAGGGAGATTGAAATAAATGTTATTGAAAAATACCTCTGGGCACCTGGGTGGAGGTGGGGGCTGCTTGGTATTCTCTTTCTCCCTCTTTCTCTGCCCCTCCCTGGCTCAGGCACACTTTTTCTTTCTCTCTCTCAAAAATAAATAAACTTAAAAAATGCCTCAAGTTGGTCCAGCAATCATTTCTCCAAATGCATGCATATCTATAATCAATCAAATAGCAACATAAGTCTTAACATTGCCATCTGGTGGGGGTGTCAGTGCAATGATTATACATACAGACTAGAGGTATGAGGAATAAATAGTAGCTGATATCAGAAAGAAGAGTATCTTCCACATAATTGTTTTCCACTATATATTTATAGAGTTCCTATATAATTCCTAGTTCAATCAGCTGGTTCTCTTTCAAAAAATCTGAACTAAAGGAGAAGAAAAGTCAGAAAATTTTGCTCAATGACATCTAGGTATTAGAGAAACCTTTATATATATCCTCCCAATCTTGATTTCATCCTTTTGAGATGGACATAGAATTTTTATTCATTCATTACCTCTAAGAAACTAAGTTCAGGTAGGTTACCTTACTTTCTGAGGTGCTACAAGAAAATGTGAACAGTGCAAACAAACAAAAAAAATAGCCAAGAGCTGTGTTTGTATGTGTGTCCACTGAATATTTTATTACTATTCATATACATGAAAAGTTAAGAATTTACCATGATAGAAACTTTAATATTTTCTGGCAAGTGTTAATTGCCTAGGTAGCATGTAGAACAATAATTTACTGTTTGTAACAATAATTAAAAGTTTAATGGTCATTACTTACTTCACTAGTGTTACATGGTAAGAAATATCACACATTTGACTTTTATGGGATTTGTTAACATGCAGTATTTCAATAGTCATAAATCAAACCAAATATATTGAAACACACATATGATGAATGTGCTATATTAGAACAAGTTATAGAGGTCATTGAAGATAGTCAAAGATTTGTAGAAAGGATAAAGAAATTGGGAATACGGCATATCTGACAACATCAATAATGTTCCTGAGTTCATGTCCTTAGAAGTCAATTGTGAGCATTCGATTCTTCATCCTCCTGAACATAAACCTTGCTATACAGAGATCAAAGACTACATGTCACTTAGGTAAAAAGTTAGCAAGTGGAAACCGGTTCTCTGGAGAAAAGCAAGTACCTCTGTTAGGTAGAAAAGACAAGAAGAGTGGCGAATTGCTTTTTGTTTTCTTCTTATGCTGTAAGCAGGCGCAGGAGCAGGAGCAAGGCCTTTCAATGACTGAAAAATGTCAATTGGTCCATAGGGGATGAAGAGAAAACAGGCACATAAAAGCAAATCATAATAACACAAACTTCAGAGAAGTCTCTGGTGAGGCATTTCAACATATTGTAATATGTTGGGAATTTCCATTTTGCTAATATTTTCCCTAATTTAGCCATTTTCTTCTATAATACCACATCAATAAGCGTTTCAGTGTTGATGAATGAAGGGAGCCAAAAATAATATAATTCAGGGGTGAGTAGAACTGATATTTATCTTCCCATGAGACACATTATGGGAACTCTCCTGTGGTCATATTGAGAATCATCTTCGTGCTCTTTATATTATATCAGAGAGTAGAAATTAGGTATTTTCTTTTCTACTTAGTGTTCTTTGTAGTCTTTTACTGAAACATTTTCAGGGAAAATAGGCCCCTGCTATCGGTATAGACCTTCAGTTTTGAAGACCATCTTGTCACTACTTTGGAGCACAGAGCTATTCTAGATGACCTATAAGGATATTTCTAACTTTGATTCTAGAAATAAAATCTATAAACAAGTTTTTCATACAAACAAAGGCAAATTACAATCCAAATACCATATTTAATTCCATGAATGACTCTTGTTACAAACATCTAATTGTTGAAGGTAATTATAAGTGTTTTACTTTTTTATATTTTTAAAGTTTATTTACTTACTTTTGAGAGAGACAGAAACAGCGTGAGTGGGAGAGGGGCAGAGAGAGAGAGGGAGAGAGAAAGAGAGAGACAGAATCCCAACCAGGCTCCATGCTGTCAGCACAGAGCCTAATGTGGGGCTCAAACTCACAAATCATGAGGTCGTTACCTGAGCTGAAACCAAAAGCTGGACAGTTAACTGACTGAGCCACCAGGGCACTCCTATAAATGTTTTTCTTGAAATCTTTGTATCATCAGACATTTTGAAGAATAAAGAAGCTACTTTCACAAAGGAAAAGCAACAATAGACATATGCTTTATATAATGTAAATAGTTAACAATTGTTTTGCTTTGTGTATAGTGTGCTATTTATAATGACAAATTTACAATTTCCTATGTGTTTTATTACACTCTGAGTGGTGCTGTTTCAACATATATTTTAAAGCTATGTGGAGGAGTGAAAAAAGAACAATGTTGCATAACTTTGCCCATTAACATTGAGACCGGAGGATAGGTGGTTGTCTTATTAGTGCTATTTAACATACCAAACACAGAACTAGTTGCTTAACATGCATGATCTCATTTAGTTAATCAATCCTAGTTTTGGAGACAGACAACATTGTATAACAGAGTGGTAGGAAAAGGTAGTGAGAAAATTTGGATTCCAGTTAGCGTGCAGGCATGAGTGAGGCTGAATGGAGCAGAGGAGTTCAAGACTAGTAAATGTAGCTCATCAGACTGGTCATTAACATGGAAATTAAAAGTATTCAAGATCGTGGAATCCTTAGAAATTGGCTTACTTTTTCTTGACACTCAAGTCCAAGGATACCATATGGAGGAGATACGAGCCAAGATTCATATTTTTCAATGAATATGGAAGAGAGTTCAGGAATCTATAAATGGTAGTGAAAAGGGATATAGGGACATATGTGTCTTCAGCCAGTGCAATGGAAATACTTGGAAGGGTACTAGAGTCAAGAGCATGAAGAGAAGTGTGTGAGAATATTGTGATGGCAGGGCCTGTGTGAGTACTGAGATCATAATCAGACAAAAACTTGTCTGGGTGGTAACCTGAAATCATGGAAATATGAAACTGGTTTTCAAAGATGACTGCTGAAAAGTGCCTTTGATGCAGGTGTCTGGAGAGCTGCATGAGGCCAGAGGATAGCAGTTTGCCGTCTGGCGCATGGTTGCTGAGGCTGGTGGAAACTTACCCTGTCATCCCTGTGGGGAATGGGCCCTGTGCAGATTGAGATCTGGGTGAGTCCGAGATCCGGTGAAAAAGAGGGCATGTGACTTGGACTGCTCAGTGCCGAAAACTGTGGGGATGGGCCTTGAGAGAACCTGACCACGTATGTAGTTGACATCCACCCCTGACTGTATGAGAGCAACGACAGTCTCAGAGAGCTTGCTTTGACCATAATAGCATTTACTGAAAACCCTTCTGTGTCAGGCAGCAGGCTAAGCATTTCACATTTGTTAGTTCATCAATTTCTCTCACCAATCCTATCATGTTTGTATTGTTCTCTGTATTTCCCAGATGAAGAAACTTAGGCTACTAACTGTAAAATGAAAATCTAAACGTAGGCCTTTCTGATTTCAAAGTTTGAGCTTTAACCACCCACATTATACTGTTTCCCTAACTAAAATCCCCTTTGCTTTGAGCTCTTGTTTGGGGTACATATACATTTTCCCTATATTTGTATTTAAAGCACTCAGGACTAATGCCTGATTTCAGTCTTATATTCCCATATATATTGTGGAGGGTAGAACACTTGAGTGAAAGAAACATTTCATATACTTTTCAACAAAATAAAACTGCTTATTATTGTTTTATAAGTCTCTCAAAAATTAGAATGAGTGGGGATAAATCCAATGATCATTTTTCTAAGGTGAAGAAGGAGATAGGAAACAACCAAACCTGGGAATAGAAAAGGAGATGAAGAAATAGAACTGAAGTACAATTTCCTCATTAGCCTGTCCTGGAGAGCCTTCTAGAACTTACAGAAATCTCCCCCTTTGTTGAGATACCAAAAGGGATTTTTTTTTTCAATTTATAGGCCAATCAACTTTAAGTACACCTAATAGTACCTTGCAAAATTTAAGCAGTTTAAACATCAGGCCTGTCCTGATGTGATTGGTTTTCTGAGTCATTGCGTTTTTAAAAGTCTGAATTGATCTTTTCTATCTTGACTCTGGTAGAAATCTGAAGGGTTTGAAGGTTTGTTTTTTTTTTTTTTTTGGGGGGGGGGAGGAGGTCAAATGACAAGTACTCTGCCTATTAAACTACTTTCTTTGATTTTTGAGGACAGAGTGGGTTTTCTCTGTCTTTTAGACATAGCTTGAAAAATAAATTGAAATATTTTTTTCAAAAATTAGTCATACTAAAACCTCTAAAAATCGCCATTAAATTTTATTGTACTGGTAGGCTGGCCATGAAATGGACTCAGATTTGATTGTCTTCTATCTTCATGTTAATGCATACTAGTAAGCCCAAAGCATGCAGAGAAAAAGAATTTACAAAGTGAGAGGCCATCAAATTTGACCAGTTTTTAACATTAAATTTTACTTGGTTTTGGTGGATTTTATCTTCTTATCAATGATTGTAAGCATTGGAGAGATTGGGAAGTGTCCCTGCATAAGAAGCATGTAATGCTGGAGACCCAAAGACCAAATATAGCCCTAGATTGTTGTTATAAAAGTAACGATCCCAACAGAGAGTTTCTTAGTAGTATGTAGTATTACTCTCGAACTGTTTCTATGCACAAAATATTTAGTTTCTGATTTTTTTTCTCGCCCAACCAAGAAAACATGTCATTGCCATGGCTTATATTCCTCCTCTTTCATTGTAGGCTTTTATTTAGCAACTGTCAGAGGGATGGGTGAAAATGGTGATAGTCCTTTTTTCACTGCTATTGAAGTTGCGGATGACAAGTAACTTTCAGGTTTGCTCTGACTAGATATATGAATGCGGATGTCTTCTTTTTCTTTTCATCTGTCTTTGTCATTCTATTTAATGCATTTGCCTCATAGGCACTGCATGTGGAAGAATTCAAAGTAGCAAGCTTTCAGAAAAGGAAGTTGAAAGAGTTTAACTAAAGTAGGGCAAGGAATTATAATGTTACTGTTGCAGGAAGAGGCAGCCTTTCTTTTTGTCCATCCTCATCCCTGGTGAAGAGAAGATCCTTTTGCATAATAACACAACAAAGGTATGCCATCAGAGGCAATTCGATTTAGAAAAATAAAGATTTATTTTATACGCACTCAACACTGAAAAATGGAACCCTCCTAGAATGGAGTGGGAATTTGATTATCACAGGGCTCAAGCAAAGAGGTTTAGGAGATTCCACAGCATGAGATATTAGGGGCTGAAACAGGTTGAGAGGCCTGGAAGCTTCAAACAAAGGAGGTACAAAAGGAAGCAGAAAGGGAGACCAGGTAAGAAAGAACTTCCAGTTTGCCATCCAAGACAATACTCAATGGGCTGAAAGTCAATGCAAACAGAGAATAAAGAAGTATGTTTTATCAGTCTCTAGATTCTCAGTGTGTTTATGATCTGCTATCACTGTTCCTGAATGCTTTTCAGGATTTGCATGATGTAACTACTATTTTACATTGGTAGGGGGTATTGAGGACCAAAATGCGATCTATTGGGAATCAAATGTACAATAAATTCAATGTAAAGCTCTTTACATTTGTAAGATATGATCTGAATGGGACTTTGTTGATCTCAGTATTTTCTTTCATCTCTTTTGAATCTATGTTGAAGCTCTGTTCTGTTTCTCCCATTTCCCATCTGTTCCAGTGTGTCTTCAACCTTTGTACCCAGGAGAGTTCTTTCTTGGCCTCAGAGACCTATGGCTTAATTCTGTGGTTCAAAGTTTGTATACCTCCTTGCTGGTGGAATATTTGCTGCCCTGAGCCAAATATTTGGTTTCAACTTGGGGACCCTGTCTGTGACAGATAGACCCTGTCTACCCTTGTGGTGACAATGACCCAAGTTGTGCTGTGGCCTTGGAGGATGGAGCCCTGAGAAAGAGGGCCTCTTTGTGGCACTATGACAAGCCCTATGAGGAAGATATTTGAATGAAACAAATGGAAAAGGAGATTAATAGTTCTATCATTCATTTTCTCTTACCTTGACCAATGGAGGGGAATACCTGGTTAATTTAATCCACTGGGTTCTGGTCTCCCAGAAATAACAATGATGGGTTCCACAAGGAAACATAATTTCTAAACTTCTCATTTTACCAACTGAATTTGAGTTCCAAAGTTTTCATGGACAAGTTATTTCAAATCCTCAAAGACTAAATATCATCTATATTACTAGAACATTGAGAACAAATAAAGGCCTTACCTATTTTTATGACAAAGGAATTGTCCTACATCCTGAACCTGATTAAGAAGTCACAAAAAAGCAAACCACAAAATAAAGATGCTTAAATACTAAACAATAAATTGTCAAGTGTAATCTTACAGAATATTGATAGACTGATGGAAAATGGGATTTATTTAGGAATGTAGAAATAGATAACTAAAAAGTAAATTAAAATAATATAACAAATACTTGACCAAAAGAAGAAAATCAAAAGATTTTATAATAAATGTCATAAAGCATTGAATAAAATTTCAATATGTATTTCTGATTTTATAATCTTAGTAAAATAGGGGAAAAAAGAGCATTCCTTAACCTGACAAATATAGATTTTTAAACTAGCCAGCATCATATTTCAGAGTTGAATACTGAAAAAATTCTCATCCCAATAAGGAGTAGAATGTAGGAAAACACCACTGTCATTTATCATATTCTTAAAACTTTGAGATAGTAACAATTGACAAGAAAAGGAAGGTAAGAATCATACATTAGGGAAAAGCCAACAAAATTATCATTATTCACCATTAATTTCACAGCCTGTATGGCAACACAAAAATACATCTAGTAGATAAGAATAGAAATAGTTAGACAATTCAGGAAAATGGTTTACAAAATTATTGTGTTTATATCTAGTAGTTTTTCACAAATGTCAAATATAAATTAGAAAAATATAATGAAGAATATTCTACTAAAATATCAGCAAAAAACATAAATGATTAGAAATAAACTTAAGAAACTTCAGAACTATAAAAAGAAAACTTTAAAATCCTATTGAATTATAAACAATAACGTTTTTAAAGCATAAACTACTTTAATGAAGTAAAAAAATATGTATATCAAAAATTAGACAAATTATAAGGTACGGTTTGAAGACTTTCAACACAACGAACACATCCACATAAACTCCAAAGCAATAAGCAAATTGAATATTGCCATTTAGAGTTATACAGCCAGTCCCCAACTTAAAATGGCTCCACTAAATAGTTTTCAATTTTATGATGGTGTGAATGTGATATGCGTACCATAGAAACCATACGTTGAATCTTTTGTTTTTAAATGTCCACTTATTTATTTTTTGAGAAAGAGACAGAGAGAGCACTAGTGGGGAGGGGCAGAGAGAGAGAGAGAGAGAGAGAGAGAGAGAGAGAATTCCAACCAGGGTCCTTGCGGACAGAAAGGAGCCGGACACAGGGCTCAAACTCACAAACCGTGAGCTGAAATCAGAAGTCGGTTGCTTAACTGCCTGAGCCACCCAGGTGCCCCCATACTTTGAATATTTAAGTTGGACTTTTCCTGGGCTAGTGACATGTGGTATGATGCTCTCTGGTTGCCGGGCAGTGGCAGCGAGCTGCAGCTCTCAGTCAGCCCCGCCATCGCAAGGGTAAACAACAGATACACTTACGATCATTCTGTATTCATACACCCATTCTGTTTTTCACTTGCCGTGCATATTCAACTACTTGAGATAATCAATGCTTTATTATAAAATAGACTTTGTGACAAAAAAATTTTGCCTAATTGTAGGCTAATGTAATTGTTCTGAGAATGATGCTAAGCTATGATGTTTGGCAGGTTAGGTACATTACATGCATTTTCAACTTACAAAATTTTCAACTTACGGTGGGTTTATCAGGATGTAACCCCATTGTAAGTTGAAGAAGATTGGTATCTACAATTTGACTAGAGTTGATATTTATATGTTGTGTGACATTGGGGCCAAAATACTGTATAAATATATAAAATACTTCCATCACTCCAAAAAGTCCCCTCAATCCTCTTTACAAATACCTTTCCTCCATCTCTAGCTCCTGGCTACTAATGATCTGTTTTCTGTCAGTAGAATTCATACAAATGGAATCGTACAATATTAATCTTTTACAACTGGCTTATTTTATTTAGTATAATGCCTTTGAGATTTGTTAATTTGTTTCATGTATCAATAATTAATCCCTTTTTACTTATTGGTAATATTGCATTGAATACTACTACCTATTCATTTTTTCATTGTTGGATGGATATTTGAGTTCTTTTTAGTTTGGGGCCATTTTATATACAGCTGCTATGAGCATTCATATAGCTGTTTTCAATTTTCTTGGTTACAATGCAATTTTGGCATGACCCAGACTGAAATAAAATGTTACAGGCTCCCAGGGCTCCGAGGCTACCCACACTTTTAACCAACTGACTACAAATTCAGGGTTCCCACTAACCTCTCATGACAATTCTTTAGAAATGACCACAGAACTCGGGAAAGTTCTGTACTTATAATACAATTATTATTGCAAAAGGACAAGTCAAAACCAGGTAAAAGAAGAGGCACATGGGGCCAGGTACAGAAGGGTCCCAAATATAAAGTTTCCATGTCCTCAGGATGCATCAACAGTTCAGTAGTACATCAATGTATTTGGCCAACCTGGAAATCTCACCTGAGCCTCAGGTGTCCAGAGTTTCTAGTGGGTGTTCATTACTTAGGAATGGTTGATTGAATCATTGGCTACAGGACTGAACTCAATCTTTGGCCTCCCTCTACTCCTGGGAGGTTGCCAGTTTGGACTGATATTACGTAGATCTAAAACTCTAATGCTCTAGGGGCGCCTGGGTGGCTCAGATTGTTAAGCGTCCAACTTCGGCTCAGGTCATGATTTCCTGGTCAGTATGTTCAAACCCGGCGTCGGGCTCTGTGCTGACAGTTCAGAGCCTGGAGCCTGCTTCGGATTTTGTGTCTCCCTCTTTCTCTGCCCCTCCCTCACTTGCGTTCTGTCTCTCTCTCTCTCTCAAAAAATAATAAACATTTAAAAAATTATTTAAAAAAACCTCTGATGCTCCAATCACTTGGTTGATCTTTCTGGCACGGTTAGCTTCTATCCTCAAGCCCTCTAGGGACCCAGAATGAGTCACCTCATTACCATAATCTCAAAGGGTGAGATCCACCATGAATAATACAGGCACTTCTATTACCAGGGAATTCTGAGGGTTTAGAGGCTCTTTTCCAGAAGCCTGGGACAAAGACCAGCTAAACTATTACACAACATTGGATTATATCTAGAAATGGCTTTATATGTTCCACTTCATATGAAACTGACAGACTTTTTCCCAAAATGGCTATAAAATTTTGACATCTGTTACACTTCATCTTTGCTATTACTTGGTACAGTCAGTTTTTAAATTTACCACTTTTACTTCGTGTACAGTGGTGTCACATAATGAATTTGATTTGAGTTTCCCTAAGGATTAATGATGCTGAGAACTTTTCATGTGCTCACCTGAAATTATTAGATTTTCTTTGGTGAGATGTCTGTTAATATTTTAGCTTTTGTTTTTTTTTAATTAGGTGTCTTTTTGACAGTGTTTTTTAACGTTTATTTATTTTTGAGACAGAGAGAGACAGAGCATGAACGGGGGAGGGTCAGAGAGAGAGAGGGAGACACAGAATACAAAACGGGCTCGACTCTGAGCTGCCAGCACAGAGCCCAACGCGGGGCTTGAACTCATCAACCGCACGATCATGACCTGAGCCGAAGTCGGACGCTTAACCAACTGAGCCACCCAGGCACCCCAACAGTTTTTTTAAAGGTTTGTTCTATATTGTTTCTTTTTCTTTTTCTGTTTTATATAACATTTATTGAGATATAATTCACATACCATATAATTCACCCATTTGAAGTGTAAAATTGAATGTTTTTTTTAAATATTCAATGTTATGCAACCATCACTACTGTTATGGGTTGAATTGTGTCCCATCTTGCCTCTCCCTATTCATATGTTTGAGTCCTAACACCCAGTATTTCAGAATGTGCCCTTTTGGGGGGGTGGCTAATCCAATATGACTTATGTCCTCATAAGAAAGGGATTTTTGGACACAGAGAGATGCAAAAAGAGAAGGTGATGTGAAGAGACTAAAGGAGAAAATGGCCATCTACAAATCAATGACAGGGACCTGGAACAGATTGTCCCGACAGAAGGAAGCAAATCTTCTGACATCTTTTAGATGTCAGACTTTTAGCTTCCAGACCCATGAGACAATAAACTTTGCGTTTAAGTCACCCAGTATGTGGTACTTTGTTACAGCAGCTCTAGAAAACTAATACAGATACAGTCAATTTTATTACCCCCCAAAAAACAATGTACCCCCTTGAGTCACTCAAGACTTCCCACAAAACCCTGTTGGCTCTAGGCATAGGCAACCACTTTCTGTCTACTTTTTGTCTCTACAGATCTGTCAATTCTGAATATTTCCATAGTTAATTTTGGGGGAAACTGCCTGTTTTATACACTGGCTGCATTTGTTACATGAGGGTTCCAATTCTCCATATCTTTGCCAAAACTTGTCTCTTTGATAATAGTTATCCCAATAGGCAGGAAGTAATATGTTATTGTGACTTGTATTTCCCTGATGAATAATAATGTTGGCTATCTCATCATGGGCTTCTTGGCCCTTAAATATTGTCTTTAAAGAAGTGTCTATTGTACATTAAATTACTTTTCATCTCTGTTGAAAATCAACTGCCCATATATATGTCGGGTTATTTCTGGACTCAGTCTTCTGTTCTCTTAATATATTTGTGTATTTCTTTTTTTCTTTTTAAAAATGTTTAAAATATTTATTCACTGTTGAGAGAGAGAGAGAGAGACAGAGAGTGAGAGTGAGCAGTCAGCACAGAGCCTGATGAGGGGCTCAAACTCACAAATTGTGAGATCAACTGACTGAGCCATTCAGGTACCTTTATATTTGTGTATTTCAATGCAATGATTTTACTGCCTTTATCTCTTTGTTGATCTTGATGTTAATACCATACTGCCTTAATCAGGGCTGGGACTAAGTGAAGCAAGCAAGGTACCTAAATTTAATGCATAAAATTTATTTATTTATTTATTTATTTATTTATTTATTTATTTATTCATTTATTTATTTATAATTTACATCCAAGTTAGTATATATGTAATAATGATTTCAGGAGTAGAATCCTGTGACTCACTCCCTACAAATAATACCCAGTGCTCATCCCAACAAGTGTCCTCCTAATGCCCCTTTCCCATTAAAGCCCAACCCCCCACCCAAAACCCTTCCAGCACCTCTCAGTTTGTTCTCTTTTATGTTTTGTCCCCTTCCCTGTTTTTATATTATTTTTGCTTCTCTTCCCTTATGTTCATCTGTTTTGCATCTTAAATTCCACATATGAGTGAAGTCATGTGATATTTGTCTTTCTCTAATTTCGTTTAACATAATACAGTCTAGTTCCATCCACATGGAAGATTTCATTCTTTCTGATTGCCAAGTAATACTCTGTTGTATGTATATATACCAAAACTTCTTTGTCCATTCATCAGTCAATGGACATTTGGACTCTTTTCATACTTCAAAGTTACATGTTGAGATTTTGATTGGGATTGCCTTATTGAGTTGACTCTATTAATTTGGGAAAAATTGACATCAACAATATTCAACCATCTAAACCATGAATTTAGGTCTTAATTAGGTCTTACATATTTTTCTTTTTCAAATTTCAATTTCCTAATATTTGTTATTACTACATAGAAATGTAATTGATTGTAATGTATTTGATTTTAATGTATAATGATCTTATATTCTATGACTTAGATGAACTCATTTACTAGTTCTAACAGGTTTTTAAAAAAAATCTGTAAATTCAGTAGAATTTCATACATTACAATCATATTGTCAGAAAACAAAAACAGTTTTGCCTCTTCCTTTCCAATCTAGGTATCTTTTACTCCTCCTCCTCTTCCTTTTCCTCTTCCTCCATTTCCTTTTCCTCCTCCTCCTCCCCTATTATACTGCTAGAACCATACCTAGAACCATGCCTACCCTATTAAATAGGAATGGTAAAGCAGAAATTCTTGTCTTTTTCCTGGTCTTCAGGAGATATTTAGTCTTTCACCATTAATTATGAAATTAGCTGTCAATTTTTTTATAGATGCATTTTATTAAGTTGAGGAAGTGTCTTTTAGTTCTAGTTTGCTAAGAACTTTTATCAGGAATGAATGTTGGATAGGGTCAATAGATTTTTTCCTAATCTCTTAAAATGAGCATATAGATTTTCTTCTTTCTTTTTTAAAATTTGTTAGTAGGGTGAATCACGTTGATTTATTTTGAATGTTAAACCATACTTTCCTGTGTTAATTTCTTTGATCAAGGTGTGTTACCCTTTTTGGGGCGCCTGGGTGGGGTCAGTCAGTTAAGTGTCTGATACTTGATTTCAACTCAGGTCATGATCTCACAGTTCATGAGATTGAGTCCCACATCGAGCTTGGGATTCTCTTTCTCCTTCTCTGACCCTCCCTCCCACTCTCTCTCTCTCTCTCACTCGCAAAATAAATAAACTTAAAAAAATATTGAAAAAGATGTATTATCTTTTTGAATATTTTTTTTGGACATGATTTATGAAAAGTTTGCAAGGTCTTTTTGCACCTATGTAAATGGGAGACATTTGTCCATAGTTTTCATTTCTTATTAAGGTGATGTTGGTTTATAAAATAAGTTGGGATATATTAATTTTTCTTTATTTTTTTGTGGGTAATAGAATTATTATAGACTTTGTATTATTTCTTCCTTAAATGTTTGTCAATATTCATGAGCAAAGCCATCTGGGCCTAGAGCTTAATGTGGCCCAGCCCACAGGGTTTTTAACTAAAAATTTAATGTATCTAAGTGCTATCTACTGAGACATCTATTCTGTATATAATGAGCTTCAATTGTTGGTGTCTTTCAAGGAATTTGTCTATTCCATTTAACTTGTAGAACTTATTGGAGTAAGTTTTCTTTCCCTGGCTCAGATAGCTTTCTTATACACAAACACTGATCAGTATTCAGCTGAATATTCTAGAGGGAGTCCCACTGAAGACCACTGGAGTTCTCCCTATGTGCAGCTCTCTTTGTTTTGTTTTGTTTTGTTTTGTTTTGTTTTGTTTTTTCCCCAGACTCTTCTCTAGAATGCTGTCCTCCAAACTCCAGCTGCACTGGCTTCCCAGCACCATAACTTCAACTCAGCTGCCAGCTTCTGCCTTGGTTCCTCTTCCATGCCCTGTGGCTTTGAACTTTGTCTAGCTAGTAAGGTAAGTAATCAGAGGGCTTGTATTGTTTGTTTTCTTTCTCTCATGGGTCATAGTCCCTTCTTGCCTGATGTCAATATCATGAGAACTGTTGTTTCATGCACATTATCTGGATTTTAGTGTTTTAGAAATTAAGGTTTATTTAGTCAATGTTTCTTTGGCCAAAAGCAGAAGCTTTCTACAATATAATATTAAGTTAAAGAGCAGTATATAGAGTACATACATAATATAACATGTACTTCATATGTACACAGGTAGAGAAAAAAAGCTAAAAATATCAGCACCAAAATGTTTATGATATATATTTTCAAGTATTAACTTGCAGATATTACCTTTTTTCTATTTTCTGAAATTTTCCATAGAGACCATATATTGATTCTACAATAAAAATAAACCACCGATGTTATAACAATAGAAAAACAGAATTAAATTAAGAGCCCAGAAATGAACACAACTTCAAATATGGAACTTTCAATGCAGCATAATGTAGGCAATTATTTTTCCTGTTTATTCATCATATTTCTACGAATGGAAGCCTGAGATTGCATTTGATTTTTTTATAGCAACAATATCTCATTATTGACTTATTTTGAGTATACACCATCAACAAAAACTCCCAGATCTTTTCTCAAAGATTCCTTTTCAGCACAAATTTTCTGCTTCCATTCCTTTTTATTGAGAAAAATTTTAAGCATCTTCTGTACAAGAGCCATATTACAATTATCTGATAAAAATAAAATCCAATTAAAATATAATAACATGTGCATGCACCTAGTTTAAAGAGCTAAATAATTAAAAAATAAATTACCACACCCCATGCACTACTCTATAGTGGCAACTGCTTTCATATATTTTAGCTGGTTCTTTAGATTTTGCCTCCACATTGAAACACACACACACACACACACACACATACACACACACACATATTACTATTTCTTGATTTTTTAGTTTTAGGGATTACTGCTGTGTAAACTGAAATTCTAATATGGCATCCATGATTCTTGTCTTTTAGTGTCCACATTTTTATGTGACCCCCTTTATTTCGAGTCTGCATTTAGAAGTGATGCACAATTTGCTTGCAAAAGTGCAGGGATTTTTTTTTTTAATTAAGCCCTCTATTCAGTTTGCTTTAAGTTATTTGAAAGGGAAATTCATCCTGTGTGGGCCTGAATTTAACAGGAAAATATTAAAAGAAGGTCTAGAGGTATGTGAATGGAAGCATCTCTCTCTCTCTCAATCTCTCTTTTTCTGTCTCTGTATGTGTATGTTGCTAAATTTGAAGAACAAAGCTCCCAAGAATTCTGCATCTGTAGGGAAATGAATTCTGGCAGCAATTTGAGGGAGTTTAGATATGGATCCTTCCACAATCAAGCCTCCAGATAAGAATGCAACATGCAGAGGACCCAGCCAACCTGTGCCTTGACTTCTGACCCACAAAAACTGTGTGATAAGTGAGGGTTGTGGTAACATTTTATACAGAAATTGAGTAAGTTGTGCAGAAATGGTAAATTTGTGTAATTTCTTACACAACAACAGAAATACATACTTTGAATCCTCCTATCTTTTGAATTTAGTTGTGTGATAATTTGGAATTAGGTCAGCATTTAGTGTTTATAAAACACTATTTGTAATTGAGCCATGAAATATACTGCATTTCTTTTAATAATTTTCATGGTTTTTTTCTTCTTTGGTTTGAATGTAATAGTAATTAACTTAGCCTCGCACTTGCCCCAAGTTGTTAAATATTCTCTCAAAATAGTCACCTATACTAGGCCCACAGAAAAGACCCTAAAAAAATGAAGATATCCAATTCAAGAAATGAGGTGAATTAACCCACAGAAGATAGCACCCAAAAAAGATCACACAGTCTGAATTGAAGCAGGGTCTGTGTCTTAGTTTTGACACAGCACATCTTCTAGTAACTTTCTGAAAAAAAAAAGAAACATGAAAAGTGTTTTTATTTTATTTTACTTTTTTAGTATTATTTTTAATTGAGAGAGAGGAAGAGAGAGCGCATGCGAGCAGGGCAGAGGGAGAGAGAGAATCTTAAGCAGACTCAATGCTTAGTGCTGAGCTTGATGTAAGGCTCAATACCATGACCTGAGCTGAAATCAAGAGTCAGATGCTCAACTGACTGACACACCCAGGTGCCCCAGAAAGTACTTTTTAAAATAACCATATATCAGAAAATATTTTATCTTCATACTTAATTGATGATTTAGCTAAGATTAGAAATCTAAGTTGGAATAATTTTCCCCTCAAAATTTTGAAGGAATCATAGCAAGATACACTAGCTTCAGGCATTATTGTTATAAAGTTAACTTTGTTTGGATTCTTAAAATTGTATACAAATTTTATTTTTGTTCCCACTAGCAAAGCTATTTAAATCTTCTTTCTGTCACCAGTGTTCTGAAGGTTTTAAATGATATGCTTAATATTTTCACTGTGTTGGAACTTACTGTGTACTTTCAATCAGAGCATATGTCATTAGTTCTGGGAAATTTTCCTGATTTATTCCTGTGATAATTTTTTCTACTGTGTCCTCTTCTCATCTTTCTTTTAGAGTTCTGTAAGAAAATGCTTAGCATATTAGACAATAGTCTAGTTAGAAAGTTATGAAAATGAAAAGGAGATGTGCTCAAGTCAATTGGCTGGCTTTCTCTCTGTTCCCCTTTCTTCCTTTATTTTTCTTGTTAATATTTTAACTGTTTATATTTATTTTGAAATAATTGCAGGTCTACAGAAAAGTTTCAAAAATAAGATAAATGGTGTCTCATCCATTACTCATATTCCTCAAATATTAATATTCTACCACATTAACTTTCATTCTCCCTCTCTCTGAACCACTTAAGAGTAAGTTGCTGATATGATACCCATTTAATCATAAATACTTCAACATGCATTTCTTACCAATAAAGATCTTCTTTTCTTTTTTTTTTTAATTTTTTTTTCAACGTTTATTTATTTTTGGGACAGAGAGAGACAGAGCATGAACGGGGGAGGGGAAAGATCTTCTTTTCCATACCATGGTGCAATTATTAATATCATGAACATGGCACTGATAAAATTATTATGATCTATCTAATAGGGACCATATTAAACTTTCACCAATTATCTTTTATATATATGTAAAATTGTCTTTCACCAATTGTCATATATATATGTGTGTGTGTGTGTGTGTGTGTGTGTGTGTGTGTGTGTATATATGTATACACACATATATAGAGAGTTGTCAAGTTAGCTAACATACAGTATATGCAGTGTACTCTTGCTTTTGGGGTAGAGTCCCATGATCCATCGCTTACATACAACACCCGTGCTCATCCCAACAAGTACCCTCTTCAATGCTCATCACCCATTTCCCCCCTCCCCCTCACCCCCCATCAACCCTCAGTTTGTTCTCTGTATTTCTGAGTCTCTTATGGTTTGCCTCATTCTCTGTTTGAAACTATTTTTCCCCTTCCCTTCCCCCATCGTCTTCTGTTAAGTTTCTCAAGTTTCACATGTGAGTAAAAACATATGATATCTGTCTTTTTCTGACTGACTTATTCACATAGCATAATACCTCCCAGTTTCATCCACATTCAGTGCAACCCCAATCAAAATTGCACTGGCATTCTTCTCAAAGCCAGAACAAACAATCCTAAAATCTGTATGGAATCACGAAAGACCCTGAATAGCCAAAGTTATGTTGAAAAAGAAAACCAAAGCAGGAGGCATCACAATCCCAGACTTTAGCCTCTACTACAAAGCTGTAATCATCAAGACAGTATGGTACTGGCACAAAAACAGACACATAGACCAATGTAATAGCATAGAGAACCCGGAATTGGACCCACAAATGTATGGCCAACTAATCTTTGACAAAGCAGGAAAGAGCATCCAATGAAAAAAAGACAGTCCCTTTAGCAAATGGTGCTGGGAAAACTGGACATCAACCTGCAGAAGAATGAAACTAGATCACTTTCTTACACCATACACAAAAATAAACTCAAAATGGATGAAAGACCTAAATGTGAGACAAGAAACCATCAAAACTTTAGGGGAGAAAACAGGCAACAAACTCTTTGACCTAAGCCTCAGCAATTTCTAGCTTGACGCGTCTTCAAAGACAAGGGAAATAAAAGCAAAAATGAACTATTGGGACCTCATCAAGATAAACTCTTCTGCACTATAAAGGAAACAATCAACAAAACTAAAAGGCAACTGACGGAATGGGAGAAGATATTTGCAAATGACATATTGGATAAAGGGTTAGTATCCAAAATCTATGAAGAACTTAACAAACTCAATACCTGAAAACAAATAATACAGTGAAGAAATGGGCAGAAGACATGAATATACACATTTCTAAAGAAGACATCCACATGGCCCACAGACACAAGAAAAGTTGCTCAATATCACTCATTATCAGGGAAGTACAAATCAAAACCACAATGAGATAACACCTCACACCAAAGTGGCTAAAATTAACAGCTCAGAAAACAACAGTTGTTGGCGAGCGTGTGGACAAATGGGAACCCTCTTGCACTGTTGGGAATGCAAACTGGTGCAGCTGCTCTGGAAAACTGTATGGAGGTTTTCAAAAAATTAAAAATAGAACTACCTTATGATCCAGCAATAGCACTACTAGGAACTTATCCAAAGGATACAGGAGTGCTGATTCGTAGGGACACATGTACCCCAAAGTTTACAGCAGTGATTTTAGCAATAGCCAAATTATAGAAAGAGCCCAAATTTCCATCAACTGATGAATGGATAAAGATGATATGGTTTATATATACAGTGGAATACTTTTTGGTAATGAGAAAGAATGAAATCCTGCCTTTCACCAATTGTTCTTTATAGCAAAAAAAGAAAAAGAAAAAAAATCTGGTCCAGCATTACCTTTCACAATTACTTATCACACTCTTTTAATCTACATGAATCCCAGTCTGTCTTTCATGATCTTGCCATTTTTGAAGCGTGCAGGTCAGTTAGTTTGTACAATGTCCCATTCCCTCTTCAACACATCCTAATAGTGTTTGCCTCCATTGCTACACCTAACTTGCACTCCTCAAACTCACCAATGATCTGCATGTGGCTATATCCCATGTTCTTACCTTGTGTGACCTAACTACAACATTAGACATGGTAGATCATGCACTCTCTCTCCATGAAACCTTCCTCTCTTTGCTTCTATGATACCACGCTCTCCTAGACTTGCTTCTCTCTCACTGGCCATTCCTTCACCTTCATTTCCTGCATCACCTATGACCCTGATCTCTTAATAACGTTGGACGCTCCTGTACTCAATCATCTGACCTCTTCTTTTCTTTATCTACACCTATTCCTTGGCTTTAAATCCCATCTATACTTCACAGCAACAAAATTTTTGTCTTCAACTTATATTTTTTATCTGAACTCCAGAACTGTATACTTCCACTTGCTGCTCAATTGGTATTTCAGATTTAACATAGTAAAAGGCAAATTTGTGATGCTGCCCACCCTCACTCCTAAAACTACTTTTTTCAGTTACCCCAATCTCAGTAATAGCACCTCATTTCTCCACTACATAGACTAAAAAACTTGAGTCTTTTTTTTTTCAACTAATCAAACAGAAAACCTGGGCTATAGTTGAATTCTCTCTTTCTTTCACACTGTACATAAAAACTGTAAAAATATCTTATTTGCCTGATCATCAAAATATACCCAGACTTGAACATACATCCACATCATAAAGGCCATGTGTGAAAAACCCATAGCTAACATCATCCTAAATGGAGAAAAACTGAGATCCTTTCCTTCTTGTTCAGGAACAAGACAAGAATGTCTGTCACCACTTTTATTCAACACAGTGCTAGAAGTCCTAGTTACAGCAATCAGACAACAAAAAAGAAATTTAAAAAATCCAGATTGTAAGGAAGAAATAAAATTTTCACTATTTGTAGATGACATGATATTATATAGAGAAAACCTGAAAGATTCCACCAAAAAACGGCAAGAACTGATAAATGAGTTCAGTAAAGTCACAGGATACAAAATTAATATACAGAAACCTGTTGAATTTCTATACACAAATAATGAAACAGCAGAAAGAGGAATTAAAAACACAATCCCATTTACAATTGTACCAAAAAAATAATAATAAAAAATAAGATACCTAGGAATAAACCTAACCAAAAAGGTGAAAGACCTGGACTCTACTATAACACCCTGACAAAAAAAATTGAAAATGACACAAAGAAATGGGAAAACTGTTCCATGATCATGACTGGAAGAACAAATATTGTTAAAATGTCTATACTCCCAAGGCAATCTACACATTTAATACAATCCTTATCAAAATACCAACAGCATTTTTCATAGAGCTAGAACAAACAATCCTTAAAATTGTATGGAACCAGAAGGATCCTGAGTAGCCAAAGCAACTTTGAAAAATAAAAAAAATTAAATTAAATTAAAAAAAGCTGGAGGCATCACAATTTCAGACTTCAAATTATATTACAAAGCTGTAGTAATCAAAACAGTATGGTATTGGCACAAAAAACGACACATAGATCAATAGAACAGAATAGAAAACCCAGAAATAAATCCACAATTATATGGTCAATTAAACTTCGACTAAGCAGGAAAGAATAACCCATGGGACAAATATGGTATATTTGTCGAAAAATGGTATTGGGAAAACTAGACAGTAACATGCAAAAAAATGAAACTGGACAACTTTCTTACACCATACACAAAAATAAATTCAAAATGGATTAAAGACCTAATTATGAAACCTGAAAGCATAAAAATAATAGTAGAGAGTACAGACAGTAATTTTTCTGACATCAGCCATAGCAACTTTTTTTTCAGGTTCCCTGAGGCAAGTGCAGTTGTGATGAGCAACTTAAAAATATATACAGTAAAACCTTGGTTCGAGAGCATATTCATTCTGGAAATATGCTTGTAATCCTAAGCACTTGTACATCAAAGCAAATTTCCCCATAAGAAATAATGGAAACTCAGATTATTTATTCCATAACCAAAAAATATTCATATAAAAATGATTCCAATACCGTAGTATAATACAAAATGATAAAGAAAATACAAAATATAAATAAAAAGAAACAAATTAACCTACCCATACCTTTGCGGGCCACTATATATTCTCACACGGATGTTGACTACAGTAAAGTATTAATAAACTCCTATCATATACCATGTTTAATGGGACTGGTAATAAGGCGGTAGAGGAAAGGGTCTATATCTGCAGGCAGCCTGACTAGAATGAAGCAGAGCATTCCTAAGCTTAGTCTTGAATGGAAAAGCAAAGGACTGTCCACAGGTGCTTTGAAGCGACAAAAATTACACTAGTGCCTGGTGCGGGCACCTTCCAACAGTATGAAAAGTCACTGATTTCTGCCAAGCACCACGGCCTGAGACCAAGCATCTGAGAGTGGAGGGAGATCACCCACAATCCCACAGTGAGAGAGAAAGAGAGAGAAACGAATCGGGCTCAGTTGTGATCCTATGACATTCAGCATCATATACCACTCGTGTATTGCAAAACATTGCTCATTTATCAAGTTAAAATTTATTAGAAATGTTGGCTCCTCTTGCAGAACACTCACAGAACAAGTTACTTGCAATCCAAGGCTTTACTGTTTATATACCCAGAATCTCATAACTGTTGTCATCTCGGTTCCAAGTATATAATCTTCTCTTATTATAGTAGCTTCTGAACTGGTCTGCTTCATTCTGCTGTTGTCCCCTATAGTTTATTCTTTTTTTTTCAATATATGAAATTTATTGTCAAATTGGTTTCCATACAACACCCAGTGCTCATCCCAAAAGGTGCCCTCCTCAATACCCATCCCCCACCCTCCCCTCCCTCCCACCCTCCATCAACCCTATAGTCTATTCTTAATGTAACAAGAGTGTTCCTTTTTTTTTTTTTTAAGTAGGCTCTACCCCCAAGCATGTAACCCAACATGGGGCTTGAACGCAAGACCCTGCGATCAAGACCTGAGCTGAGATCAAGAGTCAGTCACTTCGTTGACTGGGAGCCACCCAGGGGCCCCGAGAGTGTTCCTTTATTAAAGTGTACACCAGACCATGCCACTCCTGCTCAAAGCACTCCAGCATCTTCCCTTCTCCTTCAGAGCAAAAGTCAAAAAAGTTATGAGCGCTTCATTAGAACTATTATGATCTCACTTGGCCTCCTCCTCCTCACTTTTCATATTTCTCCTTATCCCATATTCTTTCTCTTTGTCTTCCTGCCACATGGACACTTCTTTGCTGCTCCTCAGCAAACCAGTTCTCTCATCAACAGTGTTAGCAAGCGCTGCATCCGCCCACCGGCCATGCTCCGCCCCAACGTCTACATGCTTTATCACCTCAGGCCTTCATTCGAATGCCAAGGTAGCAATGAGGCTGGCCTTGACATGCAGTTTAAAGTGTCACACCAACCACTTCCTGCTTTATTTTATTCCACGGCATTTACCGTCATCTAATATACCATATGTTATGCTTCTTTGTTTACTGTTGCTCTCTTTCCACTATGATGTAAGCTTGAATTTTTATTTTCTTGTTTATTGCTATAATCCCAGTGTTTCATGAAAATTAGGTAGATAATAAGTCTCTGAAGAAAGACAGGATGGGTAAAACATCTACATGGCCCTCCTGGCCTGGCCACCTTGTTTCCTCCTCCATTAATGACATTTACCCTAACTTTCACTTTACAGCCAGTGTAGTAATTTAAAATTCTTTTCACTTGAAGATCAGATTTTCTTTTTTAAGATTTTTTAAAATGTTTATTTATTTTTGAGAGAGCGCAAGAGGAGGAGGGGAAGACAGAGGGGGACAGAGGCTCCAAAGTGGGCCCTGTGCTGTCAGCGCAGAGCCCAATGTGGGGCCCGAAGATCATGAGATCTTGAGATCATGAGATCATGACATCTTGACCCTGAGATCATGACTTGAGCCAAAGTTGGAACCTCAACTGACTGAGCCACCCAGGCACCCCTGAAGATCAGGTTTTGTTTTGTTTTGTTTTTTCAACGTTTTTATTTTTTTATTTTTTGGGACAGAGAGAGACAGAGCATGAATGGGGGAGGGGCAGAGAGAGAGGGAGACACAGAATCGGAAACAGGCTCCAGGCTCTGAGCCATCAACCCAGAGCCCGACGCGGGGCTCGAACTCACGGACCGCGAGATCGTGACCTGGCTGAAGTCGGACGCTTGACCGACTGCGCCACCCAGGCGCCCCAAGATCAGGTTTTTTAAAAGCAAATCTAACCATTTCAGTTTTCTTCTCAACATTTTCTGTTTGGCTTCAGAGGAAAATTCAAATTTACCAAGACCCTTCAGAATATTTGACTTAGACCAATAGGGCCACAGTTGTCTCTGTCTCTATATTTTTAAACTTTTCTGTAAGTTTCGTGTGTTTCATAGTGGCAGACTTTGCAGAGAAGGAGAGTAGTGTGTCCTTTGTCAGGCTGTTGTGAGAGCAAAACAAACGCATTTTGCCGTTTAAATAATTAAGCGGCACGCATGTGTGTGCATCTGTGTGACCTACCTAAGACTGAGGACCACAAAATAAATTTAATACCAAACAGAACTCAGATGACCTTCAGGCTAAGTTATAATTCTTTGGATTCTAAGTTCCTCCACTCTATAATTGAGTGTATCAATAGTTCATAAGCCTGTGAAACATTTAGTTTAAGTATAGCGGTTGCATAAATCTTAGTGGAATGAAGTTAAGTGGAAATGTAAGGGCTTGAATTCACAGGAGAGTTAATATGCAGGTTATTTTTTAAGAAAAATGAAGACAAATTTTTACAGTGAGGATGTGGGCACGGGGTGAATGAAGTGGATGAAAAGGTGCCTTCTATGCCTTTTTCAATTCCTTTTACTCAAATCTTTAAATAAATACCTCTGGAAATGAGTATTGATTCTTGCTTACTGGACAGGGCCAGAGACATTTATCAAAGAGGCAGATAGAAGACTAATTTTTACTGTTATACAAACACAGAGAACTAGGAGGGGGAAGGCTTATTTCCATGTTGTTAGTGTTTCCCCATGTATTTGGGATTAAGAAAATAGAAACATATCTCTATTTTCCTTTGCATATAAATAAGACTTGTACTTAGAAAGCCATTTTTTTTCATTATTGAGGACTTTTATACATATACATAACACGGAAACACACACAAATATACATACAGGCATGATAATATGTGGGCAATTATGTGCGTGTATGTATAGATACTGTGTTTGCTATTATGCTATTACTATGCATTTCACTAGGAGAAAAATACAGAAAAGGATGACTAGAATATTTTTTTACCTATCTTTCTGGGTCAGACACTGCTCTATGATTCTCTATTAGTGTTTGTTTTTATTTTCATTTTTTTTTCTCTTTAACAATTTGACTTAAGTTCTTGGAGTTGTAGATAGAATAAGTTAGAATAAATTCTTGCTTCATATCATTACCCAAAAAAGCCAACAACCTCATGAGTTTCCTCCAAGTTACCATTGTCCTAAGAGCTGAGATCTCTCATGTGGCTCCCTGCCTCCTGGGCTGGTGTCAAGCAAAGAGAGAGGAGGAGTAGGAGGAGTTGAAGGAGGAGGAGGGAGAGACAACGTATTGAAGTAAGCTGCAGATTGCTAGCTGCGCAGTTATATACCTGAAGATGCCAGAAAGTTACAAGAATTAGCAATAATTCTTCAATAAACACACTAAATACCCAGACGAGATACTTTCGTATTTGGCCATTCATTCTGCAAAGGTATCACGCACTCTTCCAAGACTATCTCATTAAATAAGCGGCAAGAAAGGTCAAAGAAACAAGTCACAGCAGGGAATCACTTAACAAGGAGATTTCACACTAGGAAAAGTGTTTAGATTCACAGCAGTTGCACGCTATTCATACTACACTTAAATCTCCATTTTCCAAACATATCAGGATTCCTATTTCTTACCTCCTTATTTAAGCTATTCAGATGATCTAGACCCTTTTCTTTTTAGGACTTATGGAATCTCCATCCACCTCACCCCTTTCTGAGTTTGTGTGCCCATCTCCACCCCTCCAACCGTTTGGATTCTTCCACAAAGTAGTTTGCAGTCATAATCAGTCATAATCATCATACATAATTGCAATCCTGCATAAAGAATATCATAGAAATACGAATTGGGAAAGGGGACTCCCCACAATCTCCATTTCTTCCATATGCTGTGATAACATGACTCTTAAATTACATTACTCTTATATGAAAAACCATTGAGTACAGTTTAATTATGACCCCATAAAAGTCCCTCCCAAATATGTGAGAAGAGGAAGAATTGGTAAAGGCAAAGATTCTTTTCTATAAAAGAAGCTTATCATTTATTCTGTCATAAAAGCATTATATACTTAGTTTAGAAAATGATGCATTATGGAAAAAAGAAAGAAGTCACATAAAGTATTCCACTGATTTTTTAATGCATTTTCTTTTTTTCCCCATATTACAAATTCAGTAATTTTAGAAGTTATAATGGCAACTTTTTCAGTAACTTTTAACACTTCCTCCTGCTATGATGCGCTCTCTATAAGCATTATTTGAGTCACTGGCATTGAATGAATATACTATACATTTTGGTTAAACATTTAAATTATTTCAGTCTTTAGCTGTGGTAAATATTGCCAGAGATAAGCAGATTAAAGATCTGCAATGCACCCGTTGTTCAGTCTGCCCCAAATAACGCTTATCTTCTTTAGAAAATTGTTCTCCTGCTCTGATCTGTAGACTCAAATGGACCAACGGAGACAGCCATTTTTTAATACAGGACTCCTCACTTCTCTGCTTGCAATGATTATTTTAGGTGTGTAACCTGCACCAAGGTAGGCCCCAGTAGACTGGCCCAGAGATGGGCCCCGTCTCGAATCAAGGTGGGCCACTGAGAACTGTTCTTGAGGACTTTTTTCATGGTTTTTAAAAGTGCATCAGAAAGAACAATTCGATTCTCCTCTGGTAGAGGAATTGTGAGTCTCTCAGATTGCCACCAGCAGTGCTCCCTGCTTCCTGGAAGGCTCTGGGCTGCAGAGAAAGGAAAAGCAGACATGCCACCAAGCCATTGCTGGCAGCATTTCTGTTCTGTTCTTACTTTTATTGCAGCCTAGCCATGGTTACATGTGTCTTCTAACAAATACTGCCATTAGCCTGTTTGTTTAAGGACAATTTCTGTTACTTGCAATCAAAAACGTATTAATGCATACAATATATACAGCTCCTAATTTATCCAGGAATGCAAAAATATGCTGTTTTAATTATAACTTATTGATATTTGATATTTTCAACCAACTTTCATTTGGTATTTTCAGCATTTGATCATTTACTTGTATCACTGAATATTTTGTATATTGTTTGGTGCATGACTTTACTGTGAGTTGTATCTTCTAGCATAATACAATACTCTTATTATTTTTTTAATTGAATGCCTTCTGCTTATTTACATTTGTCAGAAATTTAAGTCATAATTTTTGCTTCCTTTTTCTTCTGATACAATTGTGACTTTTAATTTTGGCCAGTGTGATTCAGTTTATTTGGAGGAAACTCTTGAGTTGGTTTTTGCTTTGAGATCAAATATGAAAGTATTTTTCTAATATAACAGTTTAGTTCATCTACTGTTATTGATACAGTGGAGATGTTTGACCTTAGTTCTGTTCTATTATCCTATTTTTTTTTTTTGATGCGTTCTCTTTTTAAGTCTATAAAACCCTTACACCTTGTGGTCTATTTGTTTTGTTATGGGATGCATGTGTAAGAACTCGTGGGGACACATGCCATGCATTCATGGGCATTTCTAATGAAGAAGATTTCCATTTTTTGTTATAGTGGTTATCTTCTTAAATTAAGCTCCTCTTGTTTGCTACATTAGCTTTTAATTCCCTTTTATGAATACAAACAAAATTAGCATACCTTCTCATCTCTTTCCCCCACCATTTGGTGTTAGTGAAATATTTTTCTTAAAGTTTGCTTACCTTTGTGCATTTAGATATGCTTAACTCTATTAATTTATTTTGACCTCTACATAATATATTTGATCACTCTTCCAGTTCTTAAAATTGAGAAAATCAGCATATGTAATTTGCCTCCATTCCCCACCCTAATTTTTCTCCCAAGTTATGCTAGTTACAGCATCAGAGAATTTATTATTGTGTAATATGTTTAGCACTTTAATATCTAAATTGATTTTAATCTTAGTCCCAAGATAAATATAGTCAATGTTCACCACCAGTTATTTTATTATAGTTTATTCAATTTTTCTCTTGGTTGGCTGAAGTTGGTCTTCTGGTAGAATACTGAAGAGGACTTATGGGAAAAATATACTCTGAGCTCAGCACATTCAAAACTCTTTATCTTGCTGCCTGTATACATAACGATAGATGAGCTGAATATAAAATCCTTAGGTCCCTCTTTTTTTCCTAGAAAATTGTATTGGTTTTATTCCATTGCATTTACAAGTTGAAAGCATCTGTGGAGAAATCAGAAGCAAGACTGTTTCTTTCCCCAGATAACTTGCTTTTTTTTAGTCTAGTAGCTGCTACCAAAATGTTTCATTGGTCTTTTGAGTATTGTAATTTTCCTACGATATGTCTTTGTGTTGATAATTCTGGTTAGTTTTCTCAGGACTATAGTGCAACTCTTCTATATGCTGATTAAGTCTTGTTTTGAGAAAGTTTCCTTGATTCATACCTTTACTGTTTTGTTTTGTTTTGTTTTTTTCTGTCTCCTTACTTTTGTTTCCTTCTTTAGGGATGTAAATTTTTCATATATTGAATCTTTTTTCTTGATATCTATTTTATTCATTTTCCTTATACCTTTTAAAAACTCACTTTATCCTTTATTTCTGATATTACCTTTTTCTCCCTACAATGTTTTCCCTCTCTTGTACTGCTTCATATTTTCTTCATTTCAGTGATAATTTTAAAATTATTTCTTCCTCTCTTGCCCAAGATCTGCCTACCTGGGGCTAAGGTTAAAAATATTGTAGGGGCAACTGGGTGGTTCAGTAGGTTAAGCGTCTGACTTCCACTCGGGTCATGATCTCATGGTTCAGGGGTTTGAACCCCATGTCGGGCTCTGTGCTGACAGCTCAGAGCCTGGAGCCTGCTTCCCATTCTGTGTCTCCCTCTCTCTCTGCCCCTCTCCCACTAGCGCTCTGTCTCTCCATCTCTCAAAAATAAATAAAAATGTTAAAAAAATTTTTTTAAATATTCTAAAAACTAGAGTGCATAGTACCCAAAGTTCTGTTAAGAGAGAATAATTCCAAATTTAATAGTTTTCTATTTCTATTTCTTTTATTTTTGCTTTACAGATTATATTGTTTCACTATGCTTTACAAATTCATAGTCAATCATCTGATCATTTTCTTCTGCTCTGACACAACAGATTTCTGCTATTTGTTTGCCCCCCCTTTACTCCTTTTTTCTTGAATTATTTTTGTCTAGATTCCATGTTGACTTCTTTCTTTTTTTATTTTTATGTAGTACTCATCATTGAAGTATTTAGTTTTTTCTCTACCATCTATTTGTACGATACTGAATAAAGAATGAAGACCATAATTATAGCAAAATTATGATAATTTCTTTTTAGAGCCAGCCTATTCTGTATCTTCAGTGGTAAAGAGTGGGAAAGAGCATTTGATAAGTATTGAGTCATCATACTTTGGAACTTTATATAGGTGAATCCCTCCTAAGGACATTAGATTTTCTAAGACCTTTATTCAATACAAGGAGCAGACAGGTTTATAGCATCAATTTCTCCATCACTTAAGTTTAAACTTAATACAATTTGAAGAAATAGGAACAATATAATATATCTGTGGCTTCTGTAGCCTTCTCATGGCCATGGCACAACCAATGCCTGTGCAATTACAAGCTAAGTGACTGAAGTTCAAAATAGCCCCTTGCCCCAAGCTGCTGATGATTGGAAAGAATTTGCATTTTAATATTAACCATACCAGAGAAAGTGGAAATTAAACCTTGACTTAATTTCAATAACTTGGTGGGTCAAGTTATAATTTCAAGTGGGGACATGACACCTTACAGTTACATGGTAGTTCCCTTTTCTCACACTTATTTCATTTTCACAATCACCCGAGAAGACGCTATTATTTATGGCGCTGTTATTCGTATAGATATAGGACTCTGTATCCATAGATGTTATGTCTCCATGTTTCATTCTAAACAAAACTCCAGCCTTCTTACCTTTTTCATGATATCACAGACAATTAAAAGTACCAAAGGTGTAATGCAAGAGAATATGGGAGTGTGATAAGGTGAGAGTAATGTTTTAGAGTCAGGTGGTCTCCCACTAAAACTGGGTTATTTTGTGTCTATTTTTTAAAAAATGACCCTATGACATTATAAAGTTATAGACTTTAATGCTGGAAGTAACTTTAATACTTTTTTAAATATGAAATTTATGTCAAATTGATTTCCATACAACACCCAGTGCTCATCCCAACAGGTGCCCTCCTCAATGCCCATCACCCACTTTCCCCTCCCTCCCAACCCCCATCAACCCTCAGTTTATTCTCAGTTTTTAAGAGTCTCTTATGGTTTGGCTCCCTCCCTCTCTTTTTTTTTTTCCTTCCCCTCCCCCATGGTCTTCTGTTAAGTTTCTCAGGATCCACATTTGAGTGAAAACATATGGTATCTGTCTTTGTCTTTATGACTTATCTCACATAGCATAACACTCTCCAGTTCCATCCATGTTGCCTAAGACATTTTTAAGTCAGGTCTCATCCGTTCAGGAAAGTAAGGACTATTATCATGGATTACCCAAATTAAAAAAAAAATCGCAAAGAATTTAATTGATCTAACCACTAGTAAGTAATTAGATGGAGACTAGAATCTCAGGTACTTTATTTCAAAATGTACAATATAAAACACGTTGTAACAGCTTTTGATCAAACTACAAAAATATTTTCTTGTATTTAGGTAGCTTTTAGTCTATATTTTATTAACACTTTAATTTAGGTTTTGAATGAGACTTGGAAAGAAGAGATGAGAGATTTTGCTAACTTAATATAATTCAAACCCACAGAGTAGGTAAGAGGTTTAAACCTAAAATCAATTTGCTTGTGTTTAAATCTAATTTTATCTTAAGATCTGGTGAAGAACAACAGAAACAAAAATAAACAAACAATAAAAAACATTCCCTTCCTTAAAACTGAGGGTAACAGTTAACACTTCTTTTTTATTTAATTTTTTTAATGTTTATTTATTTTTGAGAGACCAAGACAGAGCATGAGTGGGGGAGGGGCAGAGAGAGTATTCTTTTTTTAAATTTTTTTTAAACATTTATTCACTTTTGAGAGACAGAGAGAGCCGGACTGCAAGCAGGGGAGGGGCAGAGAGTGAGAGAGACACAGAAACTGAAGCAGGATCCAGGCTCTGAGCTGTCAGCACAGAGCGCGACATGGGGCTTGAACTCACGAAATGTGAGATCATGACCTGAGCTGAAGTCAGACACTTAACTGAATAATATAATATATATATATATATATATATATATATATAATATAATATATATATATATAGATTAATGTTTACTTGACAGTTAAAACTACTAAGAGTGTAATTGATGAGTACTTCTAAAATAATCTCATAGATTAAATAGAAATTAATCAGAAACATATCAACAAAGATCTCCCTATATTAGTTGAAAATATTTAATAGGAAAAGAAATATGAGAAGCAAAATAATTGTCTTAGATCTCTGAGTCATGAAGAATGGATCTAAAACTTTTAAAGACAGTCTAAATTGAATCCTTATTATTTTTGTCTTAATTTTTATCTTCTCCAAAGAAGGGACAATAGCGCTGCCCTTACCACATAGACTGCCATGAGCTCTAAATTCAGGTAAACCACTTGATAAAATTTCAGGCACGTAGTAAGTGCTTGATAAATGTAATTGATGTTTACATTTTTTTCTTATAAAAATGCAGAACTTAATGAGGATTTCATAAATAAAAGAGCAGACCCTGGGGGAAATGGTAATATTTCTGTCTCACCCAGTAAATGCCTCAGACATTCCAGTCTTCAGCCAAAGCCTCAGGTTAGGCAGATGTACCCATATGTGTAGATTTTCAAGTTTTCTACTTTTTATTTTACTTTTCATATCTCTCTGAGTATTCATCAAAGTTTTCTCTTGTGTTCCATTTCTAAGAGGATTCTCAGTATAGCTATCACGCCCGCAGCAGTGCAATAAAGGGTAAGCTTGTTTTGGACCATCACTCTTGCCATCAAATACAAAGATATAATGGCTTGGTCTTATGGAAAGAATGCCCTGATGCAGTTCTTTAAGACTTTGGTTTAGCAGAAATGCCCAGTTGGGGTGAACACTGGCAAACAAGTGTGAGAAAAGATGGGCTTTGGGACTAGTCTTCCCAGTTTGATTTGTTTTATGTATTAGAGTTCATGTCATATCACTACCCTATAACCAAAAAATCAAATACTGGAGTTCAAAGTGATAGAATGATTAGATAACTCTTTTTCTGGTGGTGAGCATGTTGAGGTCTCTTAAAACAAAATACCTTGGATATCATATGCTCTGCCCACCATTAGGATAATTTTCTGTAGTCATCAGTGTTTAAAATAGTTACTCTATTTCACCGACACCACATTTATCTTCTGGGTCTCTCATTTTTACATACTTTGTGAGATCTTCTAGTATTTAAATAGTTCTCAGCAAACAATTAATCAATATATGAAACTCTGTTTTTTTTAAAATTTTTTTACATTTTTTAAATGTTTATTTATTTTTTAGAGGGGGGAGGGGAAGAGAGAGAGGGAGAGAGACTCTCTAGTAGGCTCCATGCTGTCAGCACAGAGCCTGACGTGGGGCTTGATCCCACAAACAGTGAGATAATGACCTGAGCTGAGATCAAGAGTCGGACACTTATCCAACTAAGCCACCCAGATGCCCCATATGAATTTTTTTGTATTGCGAAGTCTGACTAGAAGACAGCACAAAGGTATCAATAGGTTGACATAACACTTTTAACCTGCTATTTCCCTAGCTCCTGCTTATGTGTTTATACATACAATAGAAAGACAGAGAGATTCTGAAGTCATGCACAAACTTAGCACAATTTAATGGTAGCAAATGTTGTGATGAATAAAAAAGTTACTTCTTATGGGGGACAAACGTGTCTTCTACTGCAGATAGAGAAACTGTCGTTCTAAGTCTAAAACTAGATTTTAGTTAAACTTGGAATTAAAAAAGAAATGACTTAGTAAAACATTCTAGCCATGATTGCTACTCATATGGAGTCAGACTATTTTTAATAACAAGTCTGTTATGAATATATGATGACATGAAGTGAAATAGTAAAAGTTTGTGGAGGAAAGTGGCATTTCCATAAAGCTGTTTCAAATGACATCGTCTGTGTGGAGGCTGGAGATAGTTATGAAACACTTCAAGCAGTAAGCACATTCCCCAAATAGAGGTGCCTGTCCAATCATTTCCATCTCAACTTACTTCAGTTCCAGATCAAGGAGAATTTGTGCGCTCATGCTATAAAATGTACTAATGTCATTTTAAACCTCACAACCTAAAAAAGGCAATATCTAAAAATGAAGCATAGAATGATATGGAAAATTTTCAAAGTATATGTACATGTTTTGGCACATCGAAAAAGGAAGAATCAAGACGATAGGTTTCTTTTGATTTTTAAAAATATACATGGTCTTTACAAAAGGATATCTATTAGAGTCTGGTGGATATCCTTACAAATCTGAATGGTGATGTTATTCAGACTCTATACCTCATTCTCATCTTTCTCCATAAATTTTATAACAGAGTGAGAATAATATGAAAGTGTATTTATTCAGAAGGACACAAAGAAAAAGAAAGTCAAGTAACAGAAGAAAACATTTTTTTAAATAATGAGAAGGAAACTGCATATTTTCATAATTTGCTGCAAATTTGATAAATGTGTAATTCTGCATATATACGAAATTTCTTAAATTATAAAATAACATGTGTATACCCCTGTGTGTGCTGAGGGTACACACACGTGCAGTGAACTCAGCTCGTCTATAGATTGAACTAATCTCCATAATTAAAGCTCTGGGGAAGCTGGAGTCTGTGATTTCCATCAATAGGCATGGATATAATTAACCAATAACTAGTGAGGATGTGGTTCAACATAGCAACAGAATTTTTTAACATCTGCCAGAAGCACATCTGTTGTGTTATATTTTATTGGCATACTATGAGTAACAATCCAATATACTTTAAAATATTTGCATGCAATTTGACTTCTATATGTTTCCATACTTATAAAAACCACGATGATTTTTTTCTCCCTTGGTTTGGAAAATATTTCCTTTGCTCCACTCTGTCCAACTGCTTATATCACTTTATCTGCATACTCTAATTTCTCCCACCACCTTCCCACTTTCTCCCTCTGTCTTTTTTCTTATAATATGTACCAAACAGGCACAAAACAAACTGGTCAAAAAGCATTCATGTGTATCAGATGGGAACTTCTATTTCACGGCACATCATTCATTAATAATAAATATCAAGCTAGATTTCGTAGATTTTGGAATCCCTCAAATTTGCGAGGGCTAACAGGCACATACAAAACTCCTTTGTCAACATCATCAGTCATTTCTCATGTTCAATATATCTGTCTTCTGTATCCTTAGCCCTAAACAAAAATTTTTATTACAAGTTCAGTGTTCTGTATTCTTATCCTATAGAAGTCTGGGTGAGGTGGGAGGTCTGACTCTTCTCTCCTCCCAACCCCCTTCCCAGACCTTAAAAATACTAGTGCTGCTCAAACAACAACTACTACTTCTACAGTTAAGCTGGAGAAACAGCATTAGAGAGTTAACTCTGCCCTTGAAGCTACTTTACTCACTCACTAAATACATATTCACTGAGGCCCTGCAGAGTGGAAAGTCCCTGTGCTAGATATTTGCAAAATATAAAGAAACACAGTTTCTTATCCCTGCCTCAAGGAAATTGCTGGGACAGATGAGAAGGACAGATATCACACAAAATGACCTAAATTAAGACAAAGTAAAGTGAGTGGAAGCTCTGATGTACTTGGTTTTATGTGCAGGACAATAGGTACTTCTAACTTAGTTGAAAGACATCAACTCATATGTATATCAACTTGATAAAATACAGTGGCTTCTAAGAAGTGTGATTTTTTTTTCTTTTTTAAACAAATCAGCTTTAAAATAACTGATTTTTCACCTTTTTTTTAAATGAGAGAGTTTGCTTAATTCCATTTAGAGCTCAAAAATCATTGTGGATCTTTGATAATAGATGTCATATAAAAGCATGTTAATAGTACATGAATGACCCACAATTTGTTTACACACTGAAGAGTACTTTAAAAAAGTAAAGACGTGCTTAAAAAAAGAGTGATATCGCAAAAATGTATTTGGAAAAATAACAATGACTCTAAGCACTTAATGCTTCTTTTTTATTTTTTTTTCCTTTGGTTTATAGTCTATATGGTTTAAGTGTCTGACTTCTGATCTCAGTTTAGGTCTTGATCTCAGAGTTGTGAGTTCAGGCCCTGCATTAGACCCCATGCTGGATGTGAAACCTACTTAAAAACCAAACCAAAACAAAAAACCCTTTAAATTTCTTGATTTTAAAATGCTTAAATAAAATACATTTAAGGTACATAGTTTTTTAATTATCCAGGTAGTGATTTTATTTGTTCATTCACTTTTCAGCAGAGAAAATCAATAATAGAATCAGATTATTTATTTTTGTAACTATAAAAAATCATTATATGAGAATTAAGTTGTAAACAACATATAGATGTATTTTTAGGTTCTTAAATTGTTTAAATAACACACACTCAAAACTCTATTGAGGGGCGCCTGGGTGGCGCAGTCGGTTAAGTGTCCGACTTCAGCCAGGTCACGATCTCGCGGTCCGTGAGTTCGAGCCCCGCGTCAGGCTCTGGGCTGATGGCTCGGAGCCTGGAGCCTGTTTCTGATTCTGCGTCTCCCTCTCTCTCTGCCCCTCCCCCGTTCATGCTCTGTATCTCTCTGTCCCAAAAATAAATAAACGTTGAAAAAAAAAATTTAAAACTCTATTGAGCTGAAGGAACTGAATCAGAATGCTATATTTTTAGGTATAACATTATTGATTACTGTTATTTGTAAATAGGGCTAATTGCCACATACCAAAATATTTCCCGGTAATAAAGTAACTTATTTTAATGTTTATTTAATTTCAGTATTTTACAATTTGCATTTCCTAAATTTTAAATTATTCTGAATATAAGCATAGTGTTATTGAGCCAAATATAGTTATATTTCTCTTCCAGATTAAAATTAAGAATCAGGAAAATAAGAAACAAACAATATAATGTTATGTGTACACAGTTAAATTTTTGCTACGCAAATATGACTGGGGCTAAATTCATGAATTTTGGGTTTGATGGAAAACTAGATTCAAATAATAATCAGTCATATAATCAGCTACATAAGTTATATGTTTTGCAGTAAAAATACTTTTTTCAATAGAGCTGTCAACATGGATGGGTTATTCTTACTGAGTTAGTGAGAAAACCATGATGAGCAGGATATACAGATTCTTAAAGTCTTTATCTGTGGGTTCATGGTCATAGACTATTTCTTAACTAGACAAATTAAAAAATATATAGATATTAATATAAAATTAATAGCTAATATTGCCTGTATTCTATATTTTATATTAAGGAAAGAATGTTTAAGAAAAACTCTTAAGAGTATAGGGGCCCATTTTGTAAGGTGAATTTTAATTAAGTAGTGAAAAGATTGAAAGAAGGATAATCCTAGCATAACCTGTCTCCCTTACCACAGAAGGAAGCAGGTATGAAAAGACTTTTGCAGTAATATCCTAAGAACAGGGGAAATTCAATAATGCTTGTTTGAAAGTATAACACTGTCTGTATTTTTATCTAAAGAGAGTGAATTTATTTTCAGTTTAAATCCAATATAAAAGTTATTATTTCCATGGAGAAAAACATAAATTTGTGACAGGATACTTTTTCAAAATTCTCTTTTTATGTTATTTTCTCTTTATTTTTCTTCTATATGTCATTTGAAGAAGCTAACTAGAACCTCATTGGCTTCTCTCTCTTTCTCTCTCTCTTTTTTTTCAAGTAGGCCCATTATGGAGCCCAATGCAGCGCTTGAACTCACAGACCTGGAAATCGAGACCTGAGCTAAGATCAAGAATCAGATGCTTACCTGACTGGGCCACCCAGGCTCCCCAGAGCCTTGTTTACTTCCCCTAACTCAGGGGTTGTATATAGGCAGTAAGGAGAAACTACACAAATGCAGAGATGGGCCTGTTGCCACATTTTGTAAAATAAAAACCTGAGGAAGAAAAAAAGAAGAAATTGGATGCCTAGGGAAGTGGGCATTGGAGGGCAGGAGACTCCTGGACATTGGAAAATAGCTGATTTCCTCAACCTTTGATTGATGGTACTTTGTGGCAGGGTCCCAGAGAACTAACAAGATTTCACAGAAAATTGCTGTACAGTATGTAAAGATAGATGTACTTCATGCACGAGAGATTCCCACATCCACAAAGATCCTTGTACGAAGAGAACGTGGACTGGAAGAAATTCCTGTGTAATTGAACAATGAACAGAATAGTGTTGGTATTGGTAGATGACTAATAAGATGTCTATATTCTGGCTGTGTTTGTTTCTGTTTTCTTGAGGGGAAAAAATAGAGGAGAGAAAGCATATCAAATAAGCCTCCAGGAAGGAAAAGATCCCTTTTAGGATTGAAATTGGAATGTCCTCCTAGTTCAATGGAATGGAAGCTTAGAGTTGAATTCAAGTAGATTTAATGCAAATAAACAAAGTGATATTTTTTACATTTCTTGCATGGATGAATTTGAGGACTGAAACCAACATTAATTTTAATATCAATTTATTGAAGTAGCTACAGTGGGGGTAGATCACATACTGAAGAAGAAAGTGAAAGAGTACAGCCATGCATGAAAAGAGAGATTTTAGAAACCACTGGATAAAAATGAACTTTTAGAATACCATTTCTACAGATCCTGTGCTTCAAGTAAAATTTATTAATCAAATGAAGATTAATAAGCACAGAGTAAGGAATTTCTGTGACCGTGTAAGGACTCAGAAAAATATGTCCGTCACTGTGGTAAAAGTGTAAGATTAATAATAACATGAAACTCACAAAAGATCAGTTGAACCTGACATTTCAAGAATAAAAGTGTTAAAGATTATACCATACATTGCAAAGAATGTCTCTTACCATGTCTCTTTAAACAATTCTTCACTGCCTTCTTAATGAGGTCAGCTGTGAAGTAAATTTCCACTTTATTATATAGAAAGTAATATAAATATGATTAAGTTGCCACCTTGTGGCATCAGTTTGTTGATTCTAATTATTATCACTACTGTTAAACAACTATTTGTGTTTATCTATTTACTTATTTATTTATTTTTATTTGAGAGAGAGAGAGAAGACATACGTGGTGGGGGAGAGGGAGGGGGAGAGAGCGAGAGAAAGAATGTTAAAAGCAGGCTTCCTGCTCAGCACAGAGCCTAATGTGGGGCTCAATCCACGAAATCAAGAGTAGGACACTCAACCGAGCCACCCAGGCACCCCAAACAACTATTTTTATAAAATTCTGTCATAAACAAGGTCATTTCTTGTCACTTCAGCTACCATATTTTCTATGTTCTTTTCTAAAGCCAATCTCTTTATTTTGGGGCTAGGTCTTAATCTCCTCTCAATCACCCACTCAAAACTATTGCTCTAGCAATTCTCCCTTTCTCTCTTACATCATTCATTTTCTCCCTTCTCCATAGGATTATTCCATGAGGAATTCCATAGTATTCCTCTCAGCTTAAAAAAACCAAACCAAGAAAGAAACAAAACCCAGACAAAATTTTAAAATTCTCTTGTGTTTACTCCCCCCTGACCTCAGTACTACATTAATTCTCAGTTCCCACTTGAAAAATTCTTTGCATTTGTTTTCTCTGCTATTTTAAATTACCTTTCCACACTCTCTCTAAAACACACTCCAATTAAATTTTTGCCCTCGTGACTCTGGTCTTGCAAGATCATCAAGAATTTAAGTATCGCTAAATCTGCAGGTCAATTCCACTGGTAGTTGTCATCTCACTTGGCCAGTCAGTAGGATTTGACACAGCTGATCATTCCAAACCTCTTTCAGATGATTTTTTTTTTCTCTTGGCTTCCACAACACCATCTTCTTTGGCTCTCTTCCTATCATTCTTTGCTCTTAACACAGCAGGCATTCTCTCACCTTAGGCCTTTTGCAGTGTCTTTCCCACCTAATTGGAGTGTTCTTGACCCAGATAATTCACATGACCCAGATAATACTAACACCCTCAACTCCTTGGACGTAGTCTAAATCTTACCACAGTGGGACCTAAACTGCTCTTCTTCTGTTTCATAACGTTTGTTACCACCTAACTTACTACATCATTCATCTAATTGTTATTTTTATTTTCTCACATCTGCCATAAGTTCTACAAGGGCAGAATCCAGTGCCCTCCATACTCTTCTGGTTCCTGCTGGTACATGTATGCTAGCTCATTTAGTGTTATAGTTTCGTTCCTCCCTTATCAGCCTGCACTACTTGGAGTTCTCCAGAGAAACAGACCCAAGTACACATACATTTGAGATTTACTATAAGAAATTGACTCGACTGCAGAGCTTGAAAAGTTCCATGAGATGCCGCCATCTGTAAGCAGGAGATCCAGTAAAGCTGGTGGTGTAGTCATAGTCCAAGTCAGGCTTGAGAACCAAAAAAACAGATGATATGATTTCTAGTCTAAGGACAGAAGACTGATGTCCCACCTCAATCAAAGGGGGGGTGGGGAGGTAGAGAGAGAGAGGGAATTCTCCTATCCTCTGCTTTTTCCATTCTATTCAGGCCCTCAACAGATCACATGATGCCCCACACACTGGGAAGGGCAATCTGCTTTTACTCAGTTTGCTGATTTATATGCTAATCTCATCCAGAAACGTCCTCACAGACATACCCAGGAATAAAGTCTGGGTTACAACAGCTCTTAGAGTTACTATTTTCTTCATATTTTCATATACCTGAAATATCACACTAACCAGTGAATTTGTGTCCATTGGTCTATCCTAGTTTACCTCTAATGAAAAATTTAATAATCATATGGTTAACTTGGCTACCCATGCCAAGCGCTATCTGAATTCTACTTACTACCAGTGATAGGATCCTCACTACCAGAAGGGTGATAGATGATTTGGCTCCAAAATCTCACCATCATCTCTGTTTTCTTCCTTGCCCAGTGTCAACTGTCATGGGGTAGGGGTTGAGAGGGGTCTTCTGGGAGTGGTTTGAGATAAAAATGAGCATGCAGAGAAAACGAATGCTTTGATAATCATTATCTGTAGAAGGGAAGGGAAGGCAGCAGGTTTGGATTGAGGGAGAAGTTAGGCTGTATGCAGTCTCAAGGAAGGTCTTAGCCCAACAGGGGTTTTAAAATCTGAAATGGCATTTGTGAGTATCAAGACTGATATAAAGAAGCCAGGATATTATGCCTCTATGTCAACCAGTCATTAGATGTGGGCAGCCCCAGGAAGGTAACATCAACTTGACAATGACTCTAGCCAAGGCACCAGAGGGGACTGATGTCTGGGAGCTGTTTGCTCACTGCACTTTGAGCAACTGGAGGAATAGATCCTTTGGTCTTAAGGAGGGATCTGTGTGGTTCATTTCGGTGTCCACTACAAGTGCCTTCTATTTCAGTTGCTACAAGGATTGATAGATATTGTCCAAACAATATTGTGTGGTGTGGCTGGTTTATACAGCAATGACTTGCTGTTGAATACGTGAAATCATTGATATATATGTGTTGCCTCAGATTCTGAGGCAAATTCCTGAGGCTTGGGAGACATTACACACCAACTAAAAGCTTGAATTACAGAATTACTATCTATTTTACATCAATAAGGTATAGTATTCTTAGAAAAAAAATTAGCTAAAATTGAATTTGAGTTTTTAATGATACCTAGAAACGATTTAATAATTTTATTAGCACTAAGTTCAACAAACAGCAGAGTACGGAGTATAGACTTAATAAATAATATAATTGAATAGCTCTATCAAGAGATAAAGAAGACACAAGCCAAGAAGACAAAGTTGATTATGGCCCATAAAATTAACCCTAAGAGAGAGTTAAATAAATTAGAATGATAAACTTAACATGTTCTACTAGTTCCATGATATGACAATTGTTATTCTTTGAGAAAAGAGTTTGGTGGCCAGGAAAATTTAAATTTCACTGATTTAAAGAAAAGTAAAGTGATTTTCTTAACTGTAAAGTCTTCCAAGGTTCAAAGATTTTAATGTGCTGTATTAGTTTGAGGATTTGGGGAAGCAGACACCAAGATGGGATTAAATGCAGAAAGGAAATAATTTTGGTAAAGGCAAAAATATAAAGACTAAAAGGGGAGTGAGCAGGATAAAAGTGAGAAGAACCTTCATATGACCATATGGCCACAGAGGTCTATCAGAGAAAGGAGGAAGGATAATGGGTAGGAAGAGCTTCAGATTGTAGCACAGTTCAGAGAAAGTCTTGATCAGAAATGGGGAAGTCCTGGAGCAAAGTCTGTCCCTCAGAGGAGCCTTACATTGTGTCCCAATGACCCAGTGTTAGTATTCTTGCCATGCTCAGCTGTTGGCTGGGCACAGTTCTGGGTGAAGTATGACTTGGGATGCTGCATGGATCTGAAGGTGTAATAGCTGGAGGCTGTCAGTCCTTGTCTTTGTTAACCAGGTTTTCTTGAAAGGAGATCTGAATGGCCACACTCCAATGGCCACCACATATGCTAATATGTTAATATGTTATGAATTTAAAAGAGAAAGATAGAGAAAGCTCTCTCCAAAAATTATTTTGGCAACATAACCCATATAAAACCAGTGTTCTGTGACTTGGGCATCTGGTGTAGAGAAGAGAAAATTGTGTTATTTCTATTTAGAATAACATATTAAAAAAATTTACTAGTTAGATTTTACTGGCAACAGACCAAAATAAAATTACATTATGTCACCAAAGTAAGAATTTATATTATGGATTAGGAATACCCTCTGATATATGTGGTAAGGGTAAAAAGACTTACCATATGCATTTTTTAATTTCCAATCCTGCATTAAATGACTACGTCTTTCTCCTTAAAACTCTTCTGTCCACATTTTCAAATACATCATTTTCTCTTGATTCTCCACTTACCTCTCTGACTTTTTCATAGAATCTTTGATTCTCTGGTTTGTCATTGTGGTGGGCACAAAAAGTGTACTGCTCAGATCTCCTGGCTGTGGGGTGGATGGTTGGCTGACAGCCCCAGCTGAGTCCCTCTGCACACTCCCTTCCACTCCACCCTCACTTGCCTCGGCCCCCCAAAGCCCACCCCATGCTCCCTGAACACGATGATTACCTCTAGCAGTATGCTTTGTCTTAGAGATTCCCCATAAGCCTGGCCTCGTGTCTCCATTGACTTGTGTCTCCATTCTGAATCCTGTTGCTTTGCACAGGGTGGTTTTTACCTAGATTCAACATCTCTGTTGTATCACTATTTGTTTGCTTATTGAGAGACAGAGTGTGAGTGGGTGTGCACGTGCACACTGTGGGGGAGGGGCAGAAGAAGAGGAAGAGAGAATTTTAAAAGGCTCCACAACCAGCATGGATCCCCAGATGGGGCTCAATCTCACAACTGTGAGATCATGACCTGAGCCAAAATGGAGAGTTGGACGCTTAACTAACTGAGGAACCCAGGCGCCCCTGGATCACTTTTGATTGATGTCTTGGTTGGACTCCATGCTTAGGTTTCGATATTTTTATTTTATTTTTTCATTCCTAGGCACAATCTCTTTGATAGCCCTGATCTCTATACTCTAGAGTCGGTGGTCCAGTTACTCTCACACACCACCCCCTTCCTGATGCACACTCTGTGTCACAGACTTTGAGTCTGGAGTTCTCTTTTGTCCACCAAAAGAGCAGACACAGAATTAAATATGAAAAAGGCTAATGTCCAGGAGGAGACAAGAGTCCCAAGTAAAGTTCTTGCTCTGTATTTATTAGGATCACAAGGCTTACAAACGTGATGGACGTGCAGAAAGAGACGATGAAACAGTGATCATTAACTCAAGTGTGTGAGAGAAAGGCGGTTTTGAAGATATGCAGTGTCAGGGGTTTGGGTCAATACAAAACAAAATCCCAGGGCCAAGCAGATGGCTGTTTAAGGCAGGCACCGGGCACTGCCTCTGTTTATCTTAACTTGCCTAGGGGATAAGACAGATAGAGCGTGCTACCTCAGGGCCAACAAGGCATGTTTCTTTTGCTAATTAGCTCCAGGCAATTTCACCTGCTGCAGAGGTCTATTGCCCTGTTTACCTGTTTATTCTGTTTATTCTGGACACTTCCGTTCTGTGGAAGGGACGTCCAGCCATTGTTCTATGCTGGGGGGCACTTTTGCCCTGTTTACTTAATCTCAGACACTTTCGTCCTAGGCCTTATTAACCCATTGGCACAAGCTCAGGGATATCCTAAACATATTCCCCACAATTCTGAATCCTAAGACCCCAGCCAAGTTCAAGCCATGTTCGGAACAAGGGTGGAGGGGAAGGGTAAACTAAACTCTGTTCCTGAACTAAAGACCTATATATCTAATAACCTACTGGATTGTTCTACCTAAATATTTCATTGGACTATGCGCTCCAGTTCTAAAAATGACCTTGCCATTACCTTTGTTGCAAATATGCTTCACCTCTAAAATCACTATTTTGAGTAACTTTATGGATAGTGATAATAACTAAAACATGAACTGGGGAGTTTCTATGACTCCTTCTACAAGCTTGTTTCGCTTTCCAATCAGTTACCATTCCTGTGGCTACCTTCACCTTCATTATTTGTTTTTCTCTTCTGTGTCTCTGCAACTAGTGCTTCAGGGACAGCCTTTATCATTACTCAACCTGAACCACCGTAAGAGCCTCCTTGTTTGTCAAAAGACCTGTGTTTTTCCTCCCACCTATTGTCCATGTTTCTGCAAGTCTGATTTTTTTTCAAAAATCCAAATGTAAACTGTTTACTCCTGTTTCAAATTTTTTGATGGCCTTTCTTTACCTAATGATATTGCCTAAGCTCTTTGTTATGGCATGTAAGTTCCGTATGAGCAAACCATTATGAACTTTTCCTACTTCATTATTTAACCCTCTTCTACACACTTTATGCTTTAGTCTAACTGAACTATATCCAAGTCCTGGAACATGACATGTTCTGCCATGCTGTTGCATTTTTATGTATGAAGTTCCTTAAATTTAGGGTGCCTTTCTTCTTATTTTCCTGGAAAACTATTTGGAATTCAAGCCTCAGTTAAACATTATCATCTTTTGAAGTGCTTTTGTACTCAATCTTTTATCTATCCATAACCCTTGTAACCACCTCCCACTCTCTCTGCTCACTTCATTGTTAGGCAGTTCTATTGTACCCTCTCCTTGCCTCTAGTAAAGCCTCTATGTGGAGCCCTTTATAATGAATATTTATTTACTTGTCTGGCTCTTTTACTAAGCCATGAGTTCCTTGAAGGCCAGATCAAGACATTTGTTTTAGTACCAAAAAATGTCAAGGACTGTGCCTGGCACTTGGCACTTAGACAATGCTTAAAAAGGGTGTTGCATAAACTATTCCTACTTTGTATGATTATGCCAAAGAGGACAATGGTTTTAATTTAACAAAGCTGGGTGTCCAACATGAGAACAAGAGCATGATGCTTACTGATGAGTGTTAATTAAAAAAAAAAAAAGGAAAAAAATATAACAGAGAATAAATAGTTCTGAAAAAAAGGAAATTGTTGACATTAACTTTTTACTAATGTTTGGATCAAATTATAGAACACCCCTGGGGATTAATGCTTATAAGGTTTTCAACCTCATTTTTCATAAAGTCAAAGTATTCTTGTTTATTCTGAAATAATAAGAAACCTAAAGGATGTGGCTTGTTTTTAAACACATTTGCATGCTTTTGTTGAGAGGTCTAGCTTTGGCAGGCAAACTTGCGTAATAAATTTCCCAGAAGTAGTTGTGGATTTACTCTTAGCAACCCAGTAATAACTACCCAAGAAGGATTAGATTACAATGGATTTTCAAAAGGAAAAATGAGCACATTGATTTTTTCCCCAGAATATTCATTGAATAAAACTAGTTAGAACCAAGATGCATTGGAAAAGAAATTTAGGTAGAGGTGTTGCAGAATGTGCAAGTCAAAAGTAAAACTCTATAGTGAATAAGATGAAAGAAGGTAAAGACAAACGCATAACAGCAGTGTTAGCGTTAAAAGATCATATGGGTATGGCCTCTGTATCCCTGGGTGGCGAGGAAGGGGTGCATGGGTGCTCAGAGAGTTAGGATTGAAGCAAACTTTCCCGTCTACTTTTTTTTTTTTTCATGGACAGGAAGAGGTTCCAGATTCGAGAATTCTGTCTTTCTTAGGTTCTTTTTTTTTCCCCCAATGGAGATAAAATTCACACAACATAAAACTAACCATCTTAAACAATTCAGTGGCATTTAGTACATTCACAATGTTCCATGACCTTTATCTAGTTCCAAAACATTTTCATCACCCTTAAAGGAAACCCCATACCATTAAGCACTTATCCCGTTTTTCTCTTCCCCTAACACTTGGCATCCACCGATTTGGGGTTTACTTCTATGCATTTTCCTATTCTAGAAATTTCTTACAAATGGCATCATATAGTGTGTGACTGTTTGTGTCTAACTTCTTTCACTTAGCATAATGTTTTCAAGAACTATCCATTTTGTAGCATGTATCAATATTTCGTTACTTACCATGGCTGAATACTATTCTATACTATGTCTATACCAAACTGTGTTTATGCATTCATCTGTTAACAAATATTTGGGCTGTTTTCACCACCTGGCTATTGTGAACTATGATGCTATGAACATGCATGTGTAAGTGTTTCTTTTCTTTTCTTTTTTTCCTTTCCAAGATTTTATTTAAATTCACAGTAACATATAGTATAGTACTGGTTTCAGAAGTAGAATTCAGTGATTCATTGCTTACATATAACACCCAGTTCTCATCGCAACAAGTGCCCTCCTTAATGCCCATCATCCATATAACCCATCTGATCAACCCCACCTCCCCGCCTTCAGCAACTCTTAGTTTGTTCTCTAGAGTTAAGAGTCTCTTATGGTTTGCCTCCCTCTGTTTTAATCTAATTTTATTTTTCTTTCCCTTCCTCATATTTATCTGTTTTGTTTCTTAATTTCCACATGAGTGAAATCATATGGTATTTGTCTTTCTCTGACCAATTTATTTCTCTTAGCATAATACACTCTATCTCCAATCATGTCATTGCAAATGGCAAGATTCCATTCTTTCTTATGGTTGAGTTATATATATATATGTATTTCTATATACATATATATATTTCTATATACATATATATACATATAAATATATGTATATATATAAATATATGTATGTGTATATATATATATATATATATATATATATAACACATCTTCTTTATTTATCAGTCAATGGGCATTTAGGTTCTTTTCATAATTTAGCTATTTTTGATAATGCTGCTATAAACATCAGGGTGCATGTGTTCCTTCAAATCAGTACTTTTGTATCTTTTGGGTAAAAATCTATTAGTCCAATTGCTGGATCATAGGTTAGCTCGATTTTTAACTTTTTGAGGAACTGTCATACTGTCTTCCAGAGTGGTTGCACCATTTGCATTCCCACCAACAGTGCAAGAGGGTTCCCCTTTCTCTGAATCCTCGCCAAAATTTGTCGTTTCCTGTGTTGTTAATGTTAGCCATCTTAACAGGTGTGACTTAGATATAACCACCATTTCTCATTCACTCATACAACACACACTTTTAAGAGTTCAAATATGTGCTGAGATCTGTTTTAGACCCCAAATATAAAATGATGAATAAGACATCTAGTGGTGAGGATGGTTGTGAAAGTTGGCAAATTTCAACATTTGTTACCTCTCTAAAAAGAAAATGAGTGATATCCTTTGGGGATTTGTAGACTAGAAAGGGATTGTTTTTAGCTAAATCCCTTCATATGCTTTCATTTTGATACCTGCTCGCTTTCATAGCCACTTTTATATAAATCCCATCAGAGTTTTCCTATCACTAAAATATAAATGATCTTTCTCTTTCGTTTTTGAAAGGAAAATTTTTTCAGTACCTTAGTATTTTTTAATGTTTATTTATTTGAGAGAAAAGAGAGACAGAGAGACCATTTGCACACAAGTTGGGGAGGGGCAGAGAGAGAGAGAATCCCAAGCATGTTCCAAGATGTCAGCACACAGCCCAGTGCAGAGCTTGAACCCACGAACTGTGAGATCATGATCTGAGCTGACATCCAATCAAGAGTTGGATGCTTAACCGACAGAGCCACCCAAGCTTCCCAGTACCTTAGTATTTGATCTATATATTAACTACTAGAAACTAAGGCACTTCTTTTCCCTCCTTTCCAAGAGGATCATGGCAACAGGGGCTCTATAGAGTAGTTTCAGTCGGGGTGCCAGCAGGGAACAGGAGGTACACTTGAAGATAATTTATTTATTTTTATTTAAAGTTTATTATTTATTTTTGAGAAAGAGAGAGAGAGGCAGAGAGAGAGAATCCCCATCAGGTTCTGCGTTGTCAGTGTAGAGCTTGATGTGGGGCTCGAACTCACAAACCATGAAATCATGACCTGAGCTGAAATCAAGAGTCGGAGGCTTAAAAGATTGAGTCACCCAGATGCCCCTACCAGATAATTTAATAAAAGAATTGTTTACATTTGGGCAGCATTAGGGAACCAGAAAGTGATATGAGGTACCCAGGAACTAGCAAGACAAAGGGAAATGATAACCATCTGAAGGGGAAAGAGAAAAGGAAATTGTCAGGACTTAGTGGGATGAATGCCGTGGGAGAATAGCATCCTAAGGAGAGTCCTGTAAAAGGTGTGTAGCCTCTGCCAGAACCACAGAGCCGAGGCAGAGGAATCAGGGAATAATAGCCCTCAACCTCTCACTTCTTGAACTCTACCGTCTCTTGCTAGCATCTTCTATTGGTTAACTCTAATCAGAATCCAGAGGGCTAAGGGCACCAGTAGAACAGAGAAGGGAAGAAATGGATGCAGACAGGTGTGGAAGAACAGAAACACACTGGCAGGTAACAGTGTAAGCCAGTCCTGTCACTACCGAAAGCCACCTGTGGCCCTGTTGCCAAAACACACACAGGCTTTAATCACAACACTCGTCAAATCAGTTCGTGAGGAAAAGAGAATGAAGATAGACTTGAGAAGCAAAGCGAGGCATAATCATGCAAGCAACACTAAAAGCAGTATCAGTAAATTCAAGTAAATTTGGAGCAATTGCAAAGGATGTGAGGGTCCAGCAGTTGATGACCTCGTCAGAAAATGAAAGTGTGTGCAGCACAGCCTGATGTACGCTGTGGAGTTTGAAGAGACCTTACAGTAAATGCCAGGAAAACTGGATGATCAGGAAATCAAGAAGAGCTTTGTTCAACAAATATTTGTAGCATCATTAGATGAATTCTTTAGCTGGCTAAGGAAGATCTCTCTGTGTGCGGAAGTCAACACCTTTCACCCTGCTAGCTATCCTAACTGGGAAGGAACCTGTCAAGCTGCCTGTTTATGTTCCTCATGTAAGGGAGAGGGAATAAAAGTAAGGTAACCATTTCCTAGGAAGGGATCACCCACCAGGTGATTAGCTTTCCAGGAAGTCTGTATAACAGGCGAGAGCAAAGCTAGGGTTATCTTTAATATTTCTAGGATGTTTTTTTGTGTGTGCATTATTCCTGTAAAAAGTAAATGTAGTTACCTTGATTTCAATTTGCATTTTTCACATTTCTCAACCCAAATTCCTCTGTAGTCTATAATTATTTCTAAAAACAAATTAACAAAAATATCACAGGACCTACGGTTAAGGAAGCAGAAAAAGCCTTTTTTTTTCCTGTTTAGGGTAGTTCTCCACTTCTTGTTTTGTTTTGTTTTTAAACATCTAGTAGTTTTACAAAGGGTCCCCTGTTTGGAAAGTGAATACATGAGCCTCAAGTAACAGTGGGCAGGAGGCAAACTCTTCTCTGACCCTCAGCTCATTTGGTTGTTTTGTTTTCACCAACCAATCTGCAGTTCTTGGGACATTTAGAAATGTATACATCCCCTCATCCAGACAAACCAACTATGATTATAAGAACGACATCAATCTTCACATTGAAAGATTTTGAATCTCTTAAGAAAAGATTATCATCATGGGATAAAGCACACTATCCCAAAAGAATTTACTTTTCTTTCCTTTTAATTCCAGTATAGTTATTTCCAAAAAGGATTTCTAATCATAGTTACTGGTTTAGTTTGAAAATAATATTTGCTAACAATAGCTTAATGCTAACGCTAATGATGCATTTATAAACAGCATGATAACGTTTTCATAATGTTCTCACACTTTGATCTCTCTCTCTTTTTTCTACCCTAATTGAACAAACTTATTCTAAGATCTTTCTATTTAGGAGTTATCCTAGTAGGACATTTCAACTAAGAACAACTGGATATTGATAATATTAGGGCAATATACATGAAATTTCACAGTTTTTAAATGTTTGCATAAATACAACAAAAAAATCACACATAGGCATACAATTTTGTTGGTTCAGATTTAACTCAGATATTTAATACATTATGGAGATTAATTTACATTACTGAGATAACAGTTTCTCAATAAGCATAGACTTGAATTTGCAGAGAAACTATTACTAAACTTCATAGTATTACTCATGTGGTTTAAAAAGTGTGTAGAAGCTGATCACCAACATTTGGAATGCTTGCTTCATAGAGCTGTGTATAATTGCCAGACTTGTTCTATCACTGAAATTAAAAGTACCAACTAAAATAAAAAATGAAGCCCTGGCCATTCATTTAGCCCAAGACTTAAGACTGACAAAATAAACAACTCTAAGACCTAGATGAACCCCTAGACCTCCTTCAGCTCTAACATTCTATATTTTATGTTTCACAGTAAATATCAGGTATCCTGAGTATGTTTCCTTCTTCTGAAAACTTGATTCCAATAGTGGTGAAACCAGAGTTCATTGTGTTTTCCTTTCACAGCAGTTATCACAGTTAGCAGCTGTATATTTTGAGAATATTTAATTAATGCCCGTCTATTCCACTGCCTTGTAAATCCTTATTCATTCACAAAACATAACTCTGTGCCTAGCACATAGTTCATTCTCTGAAAGAATTTACATAAAATGAATGAACCAACAAATGAAAGAAACAGACCTCCTTCCCCTTGTATAGAGACCTCTGGACTTAGGTATTCTGGGTCCCAAATATCCCACCTGCCCCCATTACCGGGGTACACATAGGTCTCCAGAGCCTTTGTTATCTTGATCCAGATTTGGAGAGCTCATTCCTGGGTCCTGAAAGGATCCCTATGGTTGCCTACATAATCTTGGGCTTGTCACAGCACAGTAATAAAATGGGCAACTACTCACAAAACAGAACCATGTATTAATAGTTGCTTATCAGTAACCAGTGTAACACCAACCACCTTTTCAAATGACTCCTCCCAATCTTTTGAACTATTTTTTCCAACAAGCGTGGAGTCTGTGATAGCCATCTCCCTGAGGTCACTAACCTGGCAGTCAGCTCTTTTGATCTGAGTTTCCTGATTCATCTACCAGGCTCTGGGAGAAAGTTTTTGCTATCCTGGCAATCATCATGAACAAATAATTCTAGCCTTAATCCTCTTAAAATAAAGTTCCTTCTTATCTATGGCTATAAGCTAAGATCTTCCATGAAAAGCTTTTGTGAGAATAACCCACCCTGTGCATATGGCTTGGACATTGGCTCTCTGAATACTTGAACTCTCTGTGACCCTCTCAAGTAATAACAGTATTGGTTTGGTTCTTGCTCTGGATGCCAGATGGGCAGGAAGCCCATCTCCTCTATCAGTGGATATTTAATAAATACACATATATTTTACTATTACTTTTCTGCCATGATCTTTTTATATTAACAGAAACATCCTATGTAATACCTTTAGTCAATCCTTTAGGAAAAAAAATCATAGTGAACTTGAATTAGATCATTTAAATGAAAGGCAAGTGAAAAAAGCAACAAACATATTGAATACCTATTCTGTGTTAGGCACCATGCTAGGCATTTTACAGGCTCTGTAGCAAGAAATATCCTACTATTTAGTTAGGAACATTCTATTGTTCCATGACATTTTTAGTCATATTAATTAGTATTTAAAAATAACTAGGTGATGTTGTTACTGATGGCTTTAACTTTGCCTTAAAGAGAACTAATTAATTGCATAGTGTCATCCCTTATATATAATTATGAGATTACTGATCCACCTCCAGAAGGTTAATACACCTGAAGCTGTATATCCATTCCTGTCACTGATTTTCAGTGATCCTTGCTAGGTTCTCTCCTTCTTACTTCTTGTGATGTATTTTTAGCACAAACATTACTGTTAGACCATATCCCATTTTGAGATTCAGTTTAACAATCTGACAAATGAATTCATTATCAAAGCTTGGGTCACTGTATTGAGGATTCTGAAGGACAAGTATGGGTTCAACCTGGAAAAGGCTCTGGAATTGATTAATAGTGTCTGCCACCTGGACAAGATAAGGAGTAGTAATATGGATGCAGGGTACCTGCCATTCAGGTGAGAGATGACTGTAGAAAAATCAATATTTGCTTCCTTAAAAAATGTGTCTGGAAATTGGCCTGGTACTCTTCAGTATCCCTAGGAAGTACTCTTCAGTATCCCTGGGAAGGAAGATCTGTTATCATAAATGTGTTATAGAAGCTTCTTTTTGATATACTATGCATGATTGAAGCCAACTTTTGTAGACTAGGTTATAAACCTCACTACCATACACAGCATTGTTTCTACAGAAAAAAGCATTCTTCACTCTACACTACTGACTTAAAAATGCATTGTTAAGGACATGATCTTATTGCTTATTTTCCCTTTTTAAGAGAATTAATGTGTACTTTTTGTGACCAACAGAAAGGCATGAAATTATCATGGGTTAATGGTATTTACTAATAATATTTTTTTCTCTCCCTGTATTGAAAGGGATTCAAGGGGACAGAAAAAACAAAGCAACAACAATAACAAAAACCTAGGATAGAGGGATGACGCACTCTCACTGAAATCCTAAGAGCATCAATTCCCAAAACATACTGTTAAATATGAGTTTAAAACATTGCCTACATTTTCAACATCTAGAAATAATCTTTAGTTCTTACATAACTCTTATACACTTCATGATTCAGGACTAAAATCTGAGTTTCAGAGAGAATTCACTTATGTCTGAAGTGCAGAGAGTCTGAACTTTTCCCCTAAAAGCAATCATATACATGGTTTACAGAACATCAAAGCCAAGAGAGTAGCACCATATAATAAGCTTTCCATCCGTGTTCTCTGTAAGTATCTAAGTCAGGTCAAACATCCAAAGTGTCCATTAGTGGTAATAAGAAAGGAACACAGAATAAAATTTACTACCACTTAAAGTTGTATCAGTACATATAGCCTCACAAGGGAGTCAAAACATGAAAAGGATCCAGCTAACCCTCTACACCAATGGCTATTTTTGCCACTTAACACTATGGGAAGGCATACTTTTTATTCTGTGAGTTATTATTTGAAGATAGAGTTTCTAGAGGGTTAGAAAAGCGAGAAAGACAATGGACATTTAGGTAGGTGTATAGGGAAAATAGAGTACATAATTGTTCGAACATTTACACAGCACAGCCTTTAAAGATGAGAGCCACTCTTTCTCCAGCAGATGGTATTAGAAATGATTAGAAATTAGAAAATGATTAAACACAACACGTATTTAGTAGCTTGGGTCTTCAATATTTCTCATACCTGAGAAAGATGGATCATAAATAAATGAGACATTTCATTTCAGAGAAACAAACTCCCCCTAATATGATCTTCATTTTAGAAATTATTCTGCTGACCTGAAATGGCCTTTCCAAGAAGAGAAAGGGAAGTGATATGTCAATTACCTCTGTCAATTAAGTTTAGGAAGTTTGAATTCAAACATGTGTGTAGTCCCAAGATTGTTATAAAATATTTCATAAATGCTACTGTAAGGAGTGTTGTGAAGGATTCAGTGGTGGAAGGTAATATATGCCCTTAAGGCACTAGCAAATTTGTTGTAGAGAAAAGAAATGCCTGTATAGGAAGATTGTAAACAAGTAATTAAAAAAACGAGGTCCAATGCCACATTAAATTCCATGAATTCTAAAACTAAGAATTCAGCACAGAGTATAAGCTCAGGAGTTCTCAGAAATGGCTGAAATTTTAATGTCCACCATTAGAAATAAATAAAGTAACTATTAAAATTGTTTTCATTTTAAAATGAACCCACTTGCAAGCCTCCTACTTCATACCGAATGAGCATGTGCCGTGGTCATTAAAGATCAGATAGCATGATTATGACTAATTCAGTCAGTGGTTTATCCTTCAGCTGAATACTCTAGTCACTCGGATGATTTTGACCGTTGCAGAGTCTAAAATTGCTTTTATTCTTGGTCATAAATATAACATAAATTTATAATGGATCATGAATTAAAGAGCATGTGTAAGGAACACTGTGCTGAAAACCAAGCAAATCTTAATCAGTGAACTCTGAAATGCAAGAAACACCACATTCTCCATTTTCATTTGTATGGTTAATTTAAATGAATTCTGTGATCCAATCCTGCGGGGTTGGTGGGAAATTTACCCCTCGTCGTGATTAGGCTTTCTTGCTCATCTCTACCACTTGCAGACTTGAGTTTCAGATTTTACACAAAGCACATTTGGAGAGTCCTCTCTAGTCTTCTCTGCTCCTCGGTTCTTGTGAAAAGCTTATGTTTTGAGCCCTCTAACTAGTGCCTTAATATCTGCTAGCTTTGCTTCTGCTGCATACTGGGGACATAGATACTCTGAACTGTTTCAAAACCCTGGGGAATGACCCTAGCCTCCATGGGTGCGCAATGAAGACAGCCCCACACCTCAGCATCTCGCAACCTTCCTTGAAAGCTGCCATGCTGTGGGGTGTGGTCTTGCTCTTTTCCTCTGATGTCTTGGCTTCCTCAGGTTGTCAGGGCTACCAAGAAAACTCATGAAACATGTTGCCCTTACATGGCTTTGGCTTTCCTTTACAACCCTTTTTTGAGATGATAGGAAGGCAGATTCTTTTAAAGAGGGAAAACTCCATTTCTTGGATTTCTAATAAGCACAACTAGCACACACTGATGAGAAGAGTGTAAAGCAGCGAGAGTCAGCACACGGTGGCATTCCTTAGCTTGGGTTAATTTCTGACGATGCAAACACTAGAAATCAAATATGGTTAAAATTATCCTTGAAAATCCCTTGAGTTTTCAATAAAGTTCAGTAGGCATTATTTTATATATTCAACTCTGTACTAAAATGTTTATGTGTAAATGATGCAAAAACTAGTAATGTAAAAATGAGTGTATTTGCGCAGAGCATTTAAGTTATCATGCATTCTCTGCACAAATACTTGCTGTTCTTGTTTTGTTTTCGTTACTCTTTCTCTCACTTGCCCTCTACTGCCTGGAGCGTTCAATTTGTGTCGGGTCAATGTATCATCCACCAAACAAACTGTGCTCAGAAGGAAGACCCGTTTACTCTTTGGGGATTTTAATCTTTTCAGAATTATAACCAGTCCTTTTGATGCTGATGAATAACAGAACAATCTGCTCATTAACAATATCCAATTCCTACCCCATGAAATTCAAGAGTTATGATTAAGATAAAATGGATTGTCTTCTGATTCAGTTCAGAAGATTTAAATGGTTTGGGACAACCCAACGAGGCCTACCTTATTCTGTGACCCACTTGGTTAGCTCTGTGTTAAAAGTCCTATTGCGCATAATCTCAGTATAAGCAAGAGTGACATTGTGCCATTGCTAGCATGGAGTGGAGGGGCATTGAAGTAGACATGACCGTATCTGAGGGGAGATATTACAGAAATGGAGTCCAATGAAGCATTGATGAATTGCCTTGAATGTTAAGCTGCTTTGTTTTTGTTTTTTGGCCACGCAGTGAAATGTAATATATATATACATATACACACATATATATACATACATATATACATATACATACATATATATACATACATATATACATATACATACATATATATACATACATATACATATATACATACATATATATGTACATATATACACATATATACATATGTATATACATATACACATATATACATATGTATATACATATATACATATATACATATGTATATACATATATACATATATACATATGTATATACATATATATACATATGTATATATATATATTTAAGGTTTATTTATTTATTTTGAGAGAGAGTGTGTGTGAGCAGAGGAGGGGCAGAGAGAGAGAGGGAGAGAGAGAATCCCAAGCAGGCTCCACGCTGTAAGCACAGAGCCCAGTGTGGGGCTCAAACTCACAAACTATGAGATCCTGACCTGAGCTGAAATCAAGAGTCGGATGCTTAACTGACTGAGATGACCTGAGATGTAATATATTTTTATGAGATTATCAGTGATGGAGAGAATAATTTGTTTGGTATTATAACACAAAAATGAAAAAAGAATTAGCATAAGAGGTGGTAATACTATACCTCTAATAAGCTGTCTTTCAGAAATAGTATTTATATATCTATAAGGTTGGCCAGCACATGTGGCCTATTTTTAAGGCTGAGAAGTGAAGAAAAAGAAAATAGTACTTGGTCCACACAAAAGATATAGGGCAATATTCTTCATAGTAAGCACCAAAATCACATGAGAGATTTGGTAAAGGTGGAGAATACTGGGCCTTATGCAATCCTATTAAATGAAGGTGGAGACCAGAAATCTGCACACTTGACATGCTATTCAGATGTTTTCCATGAATGTTAAATGTGAGGATCACTGTAGAAATCAGGTGAGTGTATCGATGATTCTAACATGGTATTATTTCCTAAGTAAATAACTTTTCTGAATTTCGCTCTCCCATTCTGCCAAAAAAGGAGAATTATTTGCAGTAACTATGTCAAGGACTTCAGAGGATGACCAACTGAGTACCAGATATGTATAAACACTTTAAAACTTTGATGTGCCAGGGGTGCCTGGGTGGCTCAGTGGGTTGAGCATCTGACTTCAGCTCAGGTCATGATCTCACAGTCCATGAGTTCAAGCCCCAGGTCGGGCTCTGTGCTGACAGCTCAGAGCCTGGAGCCTGCTTCGGATTCTGTGTCTCCCTCTCTCTCTGCCCCTTGCTGCTCATGATCTGTCTCTCTCTGTCTCAGAAATAAATAAAAACATTAAAAAAATTTAAAAAAATAAACAACTTCAATGTGCCAGACAAACGCATGCAGTGGTAGTTACTGTAATCTTAATAACCATCATACTTTGACTCCTTCATCAGATTCTATGTTTCTCCTTCTATTCTGGGCAATAAATACTCTGTGGAAACTCAGGTCTAAGCATCATTAATCTTTATAAGATTTAGAAGAGTCTGTGCTCCTGTCAATGAAAGTATTAAAGCTAGAGGGAATTTTAGTATGTCTTTTCAACATGTGAAATTCAATGTCTTACACATGAAGATACTGAGGCCTAGAGATTTGAAGTTACTTTGCCAAGTTCTCTTCATGTTAGAATCTCAAGGATGATAGCTTTGATTTTTTTTTAAAAAGTTTATCGCAAATTAGATAGGATTCACAAGTATGTTAGTTCTGATTAGTTTGTTCCTTCTTTCCCACTTGTGAACAAAAGGCCTGAGTCAAAGTTCCGGATGTGTATGATTGCTCCAGAAGCAAGAGGGGGGCCTGCTATCTAGGTGTGTTTTGCAAAGCCCCCGAGAGCTCACATCCATCTAAGATTTCTGTGATCCTTTGTACTTTCCACAAATGTCCTAGGCTTCACTAAAAACAGCCAAATACAAGTCAAGAAAGCTGCTTAACACTACTAGAAAATTTTGGTTGATAAACTGTAATCATAGGTGGCATATATCATTGTATCTAAATATAATCAACCATAGAATCAAAAGAAAGGCCTATCTTAGAATAATGTAGGCTAAATCTTTCATTCTATAGAAATACACACTGAGGCCAAGAAATACTATTTTGTCTGAGATCATGGTAGAATGCCACCCTGATCTACTATCACATGATGCAGTTCAGTTTTTACTTCACAGACTGCTAGTTTTAAAAATAGCAAGCCTCCCTTGCCAAGTATATTCACATATCCAATGTCAGCTTTCAGAGAGAGTAGTTAACAGGCTGCTAGATAGTCCCTCCTCTGATGTGCATTATCAAATGGATCAAATATCTGAAGGGCCTGAGCACACTCTGATGTGTGAGTGTTCGGAGGCAGAGTATTTCATTTTATTTATAATTATCCCTCAACCTTAACCCCATTTCTCAGAAAACTAGCTAAATTATTTTTAAATCTACATCCTCAGGACTATGCTAATTCAGGTGTCTTTTTTTTTTTTTTGGTATACCATACATTTTTGATTATCAAAACATAAAAAGAAAGTTCAGATTTTGCCATCTTCTGTATTTCAGAATAACAAGATTATTATATCAAGTGATTTAAATTCCAGGGTACTATTTTATATCATCTTCAGTGGAACTTTCTGTATCACAACCAATGCTGCAAAGACCTGCTATTAGTAAGGTCACAAATAAAATATACAGTGGATTATTAAACAGTCAAAGAAGGAACAGTGCACAAAGGTAATGCATATGGGAAATCAGCCAACAAAAAAAATGTCAACTCTGCCAGCAGCCGATACCTGGATAAAAACAAGTGATGTTCACTAGAAGGAAAAGTAGTTTTGAATGATGACAATTGTGTAAAAATGCAATAATGCAAGAGCCTTTTTCCAAATAAGAAATAGATGTGATTTGTCATGCTTCTTAGCTTTGTAACTATTTTTAGCACATTGTAGAAAAATAAATATATTTAAAAAATGAGGTTGCTCATCCATCAAATGTATTTTCTGATACAAAAGTGTATACAAGCTTTTTTTTGTTTTTTTTTTTTTATTTTTATGTTTTGTAGTGGAGGAAAAGGATTATGGTCTGAACTTTACATTATACCTAAGGAAAACTCATTTTGCTAAGTCAGGAGTGAATGATGCTTGATTTGTTGTATTGTTAATTTTTAAGTGAAATTAAATAATATTTATAATAATATATGCCTCATCTGAAAGACTTTGAGATAGTAGAACTTATTTTGTGTTATTTAAAATATGACCTGCAGAATCAAGGTAGAGATAGCTCTTAGGATTAATAACTATTGAGGTATCATGCTATATTTTTCTTTTTTTAATTTTGTTTCATTCATTTCGCATCCTTTTATGGATCTATACTAATGACTTCATTTTAAATGGTTTATATGATACATCCATAATATTTTCAACTCATATTATTTTACACCAAGTACAGCTTAATTAACAGGGTAAATATGTGGGATTATTTATCGACCAAAGATAGATTTAATAAAGAATTCCACATCCTCCCAATATAATCATCAAAATAAAATGATATAAATATTATAAAATTTTAAAGATACATGAAGGCATATATAACTGGGAGCATACTTAAATTGCACAAATGACAGAATACAAGCACAGCAGATTTAAGCTACTAGCAACATTAATTTGAGAAAACTAAATTTAGTGCCCAAATATACAACTCAAGAAAAAGGAAGGTAAGAATTAACATTCAAAGATCTGATATAAAATTTGATATGAAATTTCCACTCTTGAAACCAACGAGAGCAGAAAAGACTATTTTGATCTCTCTCAGACCCAGAGAGCTTAGACTTCGTTCATTAAACAACAGTGAATATAGTATTCCAGTAGGTTCCGACACTGAAGAGATTAGATCGAGTTGGGAAGTTGAGATTTACTACTAAATAATATACAGGACTTAAATAATAATAAAATCATTGTAACAAGTACACAACTACTCAACACAGGTTTCTGAGTTTGTAGGAGAGGCTATTCTCTTTGGGTAGCTACCATCAAGAGAGTCTTTGTGGAGGTGCTAGACTTAGCCAGGGGCTGGAAGGATGGAAAGGCTGGAAGAGGAAGAAAGCTTAGGAGAATATAAAGGGAAACAGACTGGGCAAACCATGGAATATAGAGTTGCATTGATTTTAGCCATTTGATGACATTAACTAGAAAACAATTGAGGGAGATATGGTTATAAAGATCATTTGGACAGGAATGAGATGGATTAATTCAGTTCCTGATCACCAATGCTTGATGAATTCAAGTGATGTCGATATTTCACGCTAAACCCACATTGTATACTCAAGTGGCAAATGAAGCTAGAAATCTCCTCAACATTTTCATGTTTTTCTTCCTTGGCCTAAATTATTCAACAGCTACAGGATATGGTGACAGTTCTCAGCTATCATAACCACTTTTCCTCCTTGTAAACAGCACATGTTCTCAATTTTCTTTTCCATAATACAAATCCTAGCAGCATCTGTATTGTTTACAAAGATATTATATTTTCTTTTTTATCAAGTGACAAGGACAGCCTTGCCATTGCAATTGTCATCCATTTTCCCCTTTCAATACTTGGTCCCCATTGCCCTGAAGTCCTGGCTCCCCAGGCCCAAAGACTTTTTTAAAGTGAAACACAAATGACATGTTAATGATTAGTAAAAACACAAAGCAGGGGGTTAATGGCCGTAGCTGAAATTACAGACTTCATTTCCATCCGCTCAGCAGAGTCTGAAACATCCAAAGAAAGCTCAGGAAAGCGGTCCTGCTAATGCAGCTGCTTCCAAGCACGAGGGCAGCTTACCATTAACTTCCAGTCAATGATCCATAGCTCTTGTGGGGAAACTCACCATTGTTCACTTCATGGGATGTGCTGCTCCCTACAGACTTAAGATAGCTCCATGTTACTCAGATAGCAGCTGGGTGCCTGATAACCGGTTAGGTTTTCATTTATGAGATGACTCGAGGATAAGAGAGGCCAGAGCCAAGTAAAGATTTTTATCTGTATATGTGAGGTGATCACAGCCAGCTTCAAGAGATGAGTAGTGATTCGGAGAGAAAGATGGTGCCTTTGCATCTGCTTCCTCCTCTCAGCCTCCTCAGAGACACTTTCTTTCTAATGGAGTCTTGACCATACTACTCCCCTTCTTAAAACTATTGGATGGCTACTTCAGATTCTGTGTCTCCCTCTCTCTCCGCCTCTCCCCCACTCACATTCTGTCTCTCTGAAAAATAAATAAAATATTCAAAAACAAAATGAAACTATTGGATGGCTTACTACTGCTTTTAAGATAAAGGCTAAGCTTCCTAATTCAGTCTATGGTCTCCTGCCTGGTCTGGCCCCAGGTGACCACTCCAGGATCAACTCACATTACAGTTCCGTTTGCTGGTCTCTATACTCCGGTGAGAGTGGCCTTCTTTCAACAATTCTAGTGTGCCTTGTGGGTCCTACCATAGGGCCTTTGCACATATTGTTCCAGCTTTCTGAAATGCTTCCCTCCTTTCTTCAACTATCTTAGCTCATATTTATCCTCAGGGAAGCTCTTCTCTGATCTCCAATCAAATCAAATGTTTCCTAAAGATGCAGTTAGAGCATCATATAACCTATTTACATTTATTTGCATAATTATTTTTTAAAGATTGTCTACCTCTATGGACAGTAAACCTTATGATGTCAGGGACAGTTAATATTGCTCGTCTGGATACCTAATATTAACAGGATATTAATAGGCATTAATAGGCATATTAATAGGCTAATAGAAGACACTCATTAAATATTTGTGAAATGAAAGGATATATAGGAGAAACAAATCATAGCAATGAGAAGTGCTATACACACAAAGATTTGTGTGTATTATACATATATACCCATACACACGTATGGTGGTTTTACAACCATAGAACTTTCAGAACACATTGAAGGATATTAAAATATGAAAATGAAGTATAAGACATACAGATCAGTAAAGGACAGGTAGAAAAACCAAGAGGGGAATATGAATTTTACAAACCCAGTAATTAAACCACAATCATTATAAAAGATACTTTTACATCCACATGGCCTACAATTTACACAAATAACATGATAACCTTCGAAATGATTAAAGTACGCTGTTGTAGCTAAGCCTGTGAAATGGAAATATTATCATGATACAAAGACTCAATGCACTGCATGCTTGAAGATCACATAAAAAAGAACGTGTTAGCTTTCTCTGATAGAAGAAAGTAAAATTATGCTTTCCTGATTCTTGATAAATGTAAGAATTATTTCTCCTAAAACTCGTAAGTGTTCTTACAGGTAGATAAGCCACCAATACCACAGGTGATGATAATTCAAGGTTATGATCATAATCTTGGTGGTTTTTTTCCCAGAGAAAGACCCACGACAGCTGTGTGCTAGCATAGAGCAGATATGCGCTGCATCTCAAATACCCCTGCTACACTTTCTTACCAATTGTCAAGGACAAATTTAATTTGTGGACCCTGTCCTCTTTACCACAAACCTGACGGAAATAAAAGAGCCAATTTCAAATGGATTTTAAGCGTTCAAAAGATGAAAGCTTATAGAATATACTCAAAAAATTTGACTTCAGAACATTGCTTCATACTAATAATACTTAATACTTTCCAATGACAAATCATTTGCTGTTTCTCATTTAATATAAATGGAGAGTTAACAGAATAGGAAAATTATCATTAAAATATGTGCTCTGCAGTATCATCTACATTCATGCTTCGTGTGCACGCATAGGCAGTTACATAATGTTAGTGATGGAAAGATTATTTGGTTTTCTTAAGGCAAAATTGAGTCAGATTTAACAAATAAAAGCAAGCACGTCCATTGATAAATTTTACGAAGCCTTGATTACTACCTGTATCATTTAGGAAGAGATACATGTATAGTTCTGACTGACATATAGAAAACAAAGTTGTTGCCATACAGAATTTTTGCCAATAAATATAAAGAGGTTACTGATGTATGCCATTTTTAATTCTGAGAATTACTCAGGTTACTAAAATGGCAAATTCAAATTTAGAAACATGAAACCTTCAAATACATGCTTTCTTTATTTTTATTTTTTAAACAGTTATTTATTTTTGAGAGACAGGGAGAGAGACAGAGTTAAGTGGGGCAGGGGCAGAGAAGGAGGGAGACACAGAATGGGAAGCAGGCTCCAGGCTCTGAGCTGTCAGCACAGAGCCCGATGCAGGGTTCGAACTCACAGACTGCAAGATCATGACCTGACCTGAAGTCACATGCTTAACCTACTGAGCCACCCAGGCGCCCCTACAGGTTTTCTTTCAAAAAACAACTATATACTTAGACTTTGGGCTGCTCAAGTGTACAGTCTTATATAATTTTTGTGCCACATCTCTGAATAAAATAACTAATGTTAACAGCTATATCAAAAAACACCCAAATCTCAGAGGCTTAATGAAGTAAGTTTGCTTCTTACTCACAAAAAATCTGATACAGATGTTGTTCAGTTGGCAAATGTTTGGTTGACATTTCAGGGTGGGCCTCTTTTAGTGGTGACTTAGGGATCCAGTTCTTGATGTCATCACCTTTCGGTGACCTCCAAGATTGCTACAAAAAAGGAGAGAAAGAATGAGTGATGGTGTGTGGGTGCATGGGAAATTTTTACGAACCATATCTGGAAATGGCACATTTCCTTTTCATGGCCAAAACGTAGTCACAGAGCCCCACCCAAATGCAAGAAGCCTTGGAAATGGAGTGTAGCTTCGTGCCCAGACCCTACCAAAGAGAGAAAATTAAAAAGTAGATATTGATGACCAGTCTGAAATTTCAGCCTGGGTGCCCCACAGAGTAACAGCGCAGTAACTGCTTGACTTATATACACCCATCCTAGAACATGTGGAAGCACAAGAGAAGTTTGCTTCTTTTATATCTTTCAAAAAAACAATTCACAACGTAATTAGGGAACAGACTAAATGTCAAGTTGTGGAGTACAAGCCACTAGGGATTAAGTTAGTATTCAATTACGTGTTGTTATGATTATAACTTGGCAACACACAGTTAGTAGGTAAAATGGAGATTTGAACTTGGAAGATTGTAAGTAGATGTTGTCAGGAAAGTTTTCTAAAGAAGCAAGAGCTTAATTAGGACCTTGAAGCCATGGGTGTTAATGGCCAGGGTGTGGTTGATGGGGGTGGAATAGAAAAGATGAGGGAAGTGTGGATGGCAAACACCTTGATGTGTATATCAGGTGATGTGGTTTAGTTGGTTTGTAAGATCGGTGCCAGAAATAATGGACAGTAAGGCTAAACAGACCAGAATAGGTAAGGAGCTGGAGAATTTTCTTTGTTCCTCTCTGCCTCCTCATTTGGATTACACCAGTCACCGAGTCCTAGAGGTTCTTACTCTTCAATAACATCAGATTACTCACCTCCTCTGTGTTTGCGCTGCCCCTGAATTGATTTGGACTGTCACCATTTCTGAGCCTGCTCAATTTGTCATCCCTAGCCCCAGACCCAGGACTCCAGTCAAATCTCCTCTCAGCCCTTAAGGGGCTGTTTCTGAAATGAAGGTATTCTCATGTCACTCATTTGCTTAAAATGCTCAGTTTCTTCACTGGCCTTCAGAGTAAGCCTCAAATCTGTAACCGGCATCTATGGCCCATCATGATACAGTCTCATCCCTTCCTATGCCCTCCCTCAGGAATATTCCTGTCACACTTATAATAGCTTGAGAAAGACATCTTTTCTGACACTTCTTTGCTGTTTCACACAACGCTCTCTTCGAAAGCTGAATTTTGCTCCTTCTTTAAGACCCCACAGCATTTGATACAGTTGGTTTCTTCAAATGTTTTCCTTCTTTGCCTTTTGGAACAACACACTGTATTTTTTCTTGGTGCTTACCACTGTGTGACATTATACAACACATTTGTAATTTTATTTGCTTATAGTTTACCTCTCCCCCCAGAATTATTGATCCCCGAGGGCAAGAGTTTTAATTTGTTCACTGTTCTAAGCTCAATGTTTAGAATAGTGCCTGGAACATAGCAGGTACACACAAATATTTGTTGAATAAATTAATACAGATGTCATTCTGCCTCTGTCATTTAATAGCATGTGAGTTTAGGTAAGTTATTTGACCGCCTTGCATTTCATTACTCAAATGTACAATGGTGCTAATAATCTTGGCATTGCTGTAAGCATCACAAGAATTAAGTAAATTAATTCATATAAGTGCATATGTTAGTGTTCATTAAGAGACAGCAATCATGACCCCTGCAGTGCCTTCTGTGACTCTCTCCACATCCCCTTCCCAGACAGGAGTTCAAGGAAAAGGGCGGTGAGCTGGATGAATGTGTCTAAGTCTGGAAGTCAGCCCACATGGTTCAGCTGAGAAAATGGAGAAGAGTTTCAAAACACTTTACACATTCAGTAGCATCTAAGTTTTCACAAAGACTGGGAATAGAGATTCAGAAAGAGAAATGACCGTGTTCTCTCTGCCCTATCACTCAGCTCTATTGCTTAGCTTCTGAGTTAGCTCCACACTCTGCCTATGATCTCTCCATACAAAGTGGGTCCTTGTGGAAATCATGAAGTAGATTCTTTTGTTTTGCATCCTTTCATCACTTTCTCTGCCTATGTTCTATTCCTGTAAGGTAGCCACTGTCCAAGTCCTGCCTTTGTCCAAATACCTACCTTAAGTAGCATTCCCTAAGAATTACTCTCAGGCAGCTAATATTATTGGAAAGAATCTGAAAACTTAATTCCAGACAAGATGTGTATTGATAATGATCTAAGATGTTTCTCTGCCTGCAGGTATTTGTTTTTGAATATGGGACATTTAAAGACCAGAAATATTTCAAGTATCAAAGGACTCATAATGGAATATCATGCAATCTTTAAAATGATATTATAGAATGTGTAATGACAATGAAAAAAGCTCATAGTGTATCGCTAAGGGAAAAAATGCATTTCAGAAGAATATACAGAATGACTGCCTTCACCTTTTCTTTAAATACATCTATGTGTAAGTGCTTACCTGAAATATCTAGGAATTGACTAGTTCAGAAAAAAATATGTCTATCATTAAAGTAATTTTAATTCCACAGAACTCAACTAAACAAAGACATTCTAACACCAAAAGAAACGTACATATCTTACAGGAAAACATTTTTTAAAGAAATATAAATATCATGAGAATAAATTGAATAATGTATTAAATGCTTGTCATCAGTTTGTACTAGTCAAAGATGTGGTTGTAACTGAGTAGTTTCTTTAGTGATATAAACACACAGCACTCATTTACTGAAAAGGGGGAAATTACCAAAGTTCAAAAGAAGACATAAAAAAAGACCTTACTAAGTGGAGCAAGCAAATGGAAAAACCAATAAAGGGGGGAAAATGCAATTCTCTCAAAATTAATCCACAATGTCAATATGCTTACAGGTAATATCACAACTAGATTTTTCAAGGAATGTTATAAACTTTGTTGCAATTCATACCAAAGAGTAAAAGTCCAAAAATAGCTAATACAATTCTTAAAAAGTGCAAGGGGAGCTTACCCTATCATATCTCGAAAATATTATTAAGCTAAAGGAATATGCCAATGTAATCATTTCATTTTTGTAAAAGAAATAAACTATTAAAATAATAATTTATTTTCCCCTGGTGGAATTTCAGAATGATTGAAACATGGAAAGGGGCAGGGGACGGATCTCTGCATACCCCTTTTACTACACAATATAACCAAGGTATACTTCATTTCCTTCCAAGTGCCTCAACAATGAAACATATTGTTGACTTTTACATACTTGGTTTGGGGCCTGTCCCTATACTTCCTTGTATCTTCTAATAACCTGGGGGTGATTTGGGTATATGAGAAATGTAAGTCCAAATGTATTAACAATGACAACAGCAAAAGAATCAACTTACCTATTTTTGAAGACACCATAAAAATTAGTGTTCAAGGATACACCGTTTTTATTACGCTCTTTATTTCTCAAATTTGATGTACTTTAGAGGATAAGGCCACTGCTTTCTGGGTAAAGACATTGCTTTAATGTAACCACTGCCAAAACCCTGGGGAAGGTCTCCTCCCACCTTCTTCCACCAATGGCTGCAGTTTGCTACTCCTCCCTGAACCCTACACTTTATTATCACCCTAGGTTACATCCATGGTGAGGTCTGGCGGCCAGAGGGAAAGGAGGAGGGAGGAGAGGTCAGCTTCTCAGTTTCTCCTCTCCACATCTTCACCACTTCACTCCCCAGACATAGGACTCATAGGTAGCACCTGAAACTCACCCATTTCCTCCCAGCCTTCACTCCAACTTGCTTTTCTTTAAGTAAATGCCCCAAGGATCTAAATATGGTTTTTCTCTGAGTGGAAGGATTTCGGTTTGGTTCTTTGTGTACTGGAGGTATAAGACCTAGGTGAAAAATATACAAAAAAGAGTCACGCAAGAGGCCTTTACTGCCTGCATGCTTTGCATTTTTTTCCCTAGCAGTAAAAGAAACAAAACAAAACATCAAAGCTAAGAAAACCTCTAAAAAGTATTCTCTTTCTCCCCCTCCCCTTTTTTTTAGTGTGTTCTTTTTTCGTTAGTGACAGAAAAGTCAGCAAAAGGCTTATGAAGTTGTGTCCTTTCCACAGGTGGAAGCAATAGGTAGAGGCAGGGGCACATTGTCTGGTATGTTTGGAGGTGGAAAAATGAGTCAAAGGAAACATTGGAGCAGTTATATCATAAACAGTAACATGAAAAGAGTCTTTTTCTATTTGAGTTTAGTTTTCTTGGAAATATGACCAGGTAAAAACACTCATATGCAATGATTCGGGCAAAAATGGTATAAATAGTACTATTCTTTGATTTTTATTTGAACATTGATTTTTTTCTTATATATTAACTATGGAAACAGAAAGAAAAGTATTATTGGAAATGCTTCTGTTGCTAATATTGTATTGGAAATGTGTGGTAGAAGCGAGAAATTATCCTGCTTAATATCAGGGGAATGGAAAACATTTTATTTTTTGTTTCCAGTTGAATTATCCATAATACTACTTGAACTATTTTGCTTTTTTATTTTTTTACCTAAATAAATTTCTTGCCACACTGTTTATTATGTTTGTCTGTAATTGTTGGTTATTAGTACCTATTCCATACTCTCTACTTTCTTTTTTTTTTTTTTTTTGCTATGATTACAGTATCACATCTCATATCAAAGGGCAAGACAACCAGTTGTATGCTAGCCTTCATTCCCTTTTTCCTTCCAGAACTATCTATCTCTTTTCCTATTATCAACTTACCTTTTACTATGGGGATTATTCCCATGAGCATACACATACATCTACTCCATTAAAACACACACACACACACCCTTGGCTCCATGTCTCCATCCACTTATTGTTCCATCTTTCTACGCCCTGTTACAGTAAAATTTACTTCACCTCCTAATTTTACATCTCTCCCCAACTCACTATGTTAAAGCCTCTACTTCCTCCATTTGAGAAAACCCCCGAACAACCATGTTACCAGATCCAATGGTCACATTTTTGTCTTCATTTTAATCAACATTTTATGGAATTGAACTTATTCCTTATATTTTAGGGTCTTTTAGTATTTGGCTTCAGTAACATCCTGTTCCTGCTTTTTCTTCTCAAATCTCTCTAATCACTTCCTCCCATGCTTCTTTGCTGGAGGGTCCACCTCATCTATTTGACCTCTACTTGTGGATTGCCTGAAGGTTCTATGATGAACAACCTTTCCTTCTTTTTTTTTTTTTTTAATTTTTTTTTTTCAACGTTTATTTATTTTTGGGACAGAGAGAGATAGAGCATGAATGGGGGAGGGGCAGAGAGAGAGGGAGACACAGAATCGGAAACAGGCTCCAGGCTCTGAGCCATCAGCCCAGAGCCCGACGCGGGGCTCGAACTCCCGGACCGCGAGATCGTGACCTGGCTGAAGTCGGACGCTTAACCGACTGCGCCACCCAGGCGCCCCACAACCTTTCCTTCTTAAGGCACATCTATTTCTAGATGATCTGATCCAGTCCTATGACCTTGTACACAATTTATATTCTTTTTTTAAAATTTTTTTTTTCAACGTTTATTTATTTTTGGGACAGAGAGAGACAGAGCATGAACGGGGGAGGGGCAGAGAGAGAGGGAGACACAGAATCGGAAACAGGCTCCAGGCTCTGAGCCATCAGCCCAGAGCCTGAGGCGGGGCTCAAACTCACGGACCGCGAGATCGTGACCTGGCTGAACTCGGACGCTTAACCGACTGCGCCACCCAGGCGCCCCCACAATTTATATTCTTGATCATGTCAATGTATTGTTTCTAATACTAATGTCTCCTAAGAATGCCAGATTAAAGTATCCATCTGCCTACTTAAAACTTTTCAATTTGTTGCCCAATTCAGTTACTCAAACTTTCTGTTATAAAGAATATATATGTTTGTTTTTAAATTCCAATCCATCATAGACTATAGTTTTATAGAAGTCAATAAAAATAAATTATTGGAAAAGTAAAATGAAAAAGAAAGAAAAAGACATAAATTACACCGTCCCTTTGTATTACATCCAAAGAACATAAAATTACATTTCAATAAATGTAATTAGAACAATAAAAGCATAAGGGAGAAATTGTAAAAACTAATGTTTTTTTTTTAATCAAATGTGTGCATGTAGGTGATTAATAGACAGTTGTTTCAACATTCAAATATTTTTTAATTCTGAAATAATCACTAAACAAAAATTAAAAGTGAAATAGTAAGCACTGGGTGTTGTATGGAAACCAATTTCACAATAAATTATATTTAATAAAATAAAAAAATAAAAGTGAGATATTAATTACCCATGTTAAATTTTCTATTAAGTAACTTTGAATAAATACGTATATCAATATTTTGGGGGTTTTTTAATGTTTATTTATTTTGAGAGAGGAAGGGGAGGGGCAGAGAGAGAGGGAGAGAAAGAATCCCAAGCAGGCTCCCCATTGTCAGTGCAGAGCCTGATGAGGGGCTCAATCTCACGAACTGAACTGTGAGATCATGAGCTGAGCCAAAATCAAGAGCTGGACACGTAACTGACTGAGACACCCAGGTGTCCTAACATTTAAAGTTTTTAACATAATAATTAAGTTTGCTTCTTAAGCAGTCCATATTGGATTTATGACAATTCTATTTCAGGGGATGATGTATATATATGTAAAATGTTTCTATTGTTTGCTTTAATACCATCTAATAGAGAAACCAGTCTCACTCACAGATTAAGTTAATGGAAATGGAAAAATTACCATCTTCAAAATTCATATTCAAGCTTTCATCAGTAGCCAGTTTCAAATAATTTATCCTATGCAGTTATAACAGCATTTCAATTCTTTTGGCAAAAAACAGATTTCAGATTTACACATTTCTGGGATACAAGTATTATGTTAAGTTATCACATGTTGTAATGTGTTCTTACAGTGCATAACTAGTATGTCGCTGATGGTCCATGCAGCTCATCATATGAATTTGACAACAGAAAGCAGTCAACGCACAGTTAAATGTGACAAATTTACTCACCACATGTTTGGATGTCACCTCTCTCAAGTTGCTATAAATATTTCTAAATTCTTAATCATAATTTCTGTACTTTACATTGTTACTAACCAATATAATTTTTTGACCGACTTTCATCTAATGCACATCTGAAACTAACATAGACAAAGAGGAACTAATTATTTACCAAACCACGATAGTTCTTATCCCCACTTTCCTTATTCATTAAGTAGTATTATCATCCACCCAGTGGGAAATTAACAGCATTAATTATAAGCGTTACTCTTTTTTCTTCTTTTAAAGCAAAAATTACAAGTAGCTTGCCTTTGGAAGAGATATTAAAGAACAGAGGATTGGTAAACCATCTATCACATGCAAATATCTATGCAATATTCTTTTATCATACAGTTCTTAAGTCTTATTTTCAGAATAATATACTGTACTAATTTTCTGTTGTTGCTGTAATAAATTGCCACAAACTTATAATCTTAAAGCATCAGAAATTTAGTATCCTACAGTTCTGAGATCAAAAGTCCAAAATGGGTCTTATTGGTCTAAAATCAAGGAATTAACAGGGCCACATTCTTTCTGGAGGCCCTGAGGGAGAATCGGTTTCCTTATGTATTCCAACTTCTTGAGGCTATTTGCATTCCTTGGCTTATGTCCCTTTTTCCATCCTCAAAGCCACCAGTATAACATCTTTTTTTTTTTAATGTTTATTTATTTAGTTTGAGAGAATGAGAGAATGGAGAAGGAGCAGAGACAGAGGGAGAGGGAGAATCCTGAGCAGGCTCTGTGCTATCAGTGCAGAGCCCAGTGTGGGGCTCAGTCTTATGAGCTGTGAGATCATGACCTGAGCTGAAATCAAGGGTCCGATGCTTAACCAACTGAGCCACCTAGGTATCCCAGTTTGATAAAAGTTTTTCTATAATAACCTGTAATGTAACTACTATGTGAAGATACAACGATTTGCATCGAAATAAAGTCAGCTAGACTCCTAATTCCACAAAACTCTGTAGGGAGAAACTTTAACAAACCCAAAACAAAGTATTCAAGATAAAGTAGATCTCTTCCCATACATCCAAAATGAGAGTGCAACTACCATACTCTATGAATAAACATTCCCATTTTGGCAGTGTGTGGGCTTGAGAGCACCAACTTCATTTCTGGTAAAATTCATTTCATTGCCACTGAGATTCATGAATTATAATGGATGCTGGAACTATAATCTGTGAAGTGGGAAGAGGTGGGATTATTTATTTTTTGGAGTTTTATAAATAAGGTAGTCCACTTTTACGTCCTCATATCTAAGCTGTTCTTCACTTACAGAGACAACAGCAGTGTCCATCCTAGTAAGTTCCTGGTGACTGACACAAATCCAAGAACCCCAGGAGTTGGATCTCCACTGCCCCTGAAGTAACCTGCCATAGAGACCAGAAGGAAACCAGCTAGGAGTTATTCTGAGTTTACTTCCCCCTCACCTCCTACAGGTTATCTATCAATATTCTTTTTCCAAATCATATTGAGATTCTGAGTCCATCAACTTCTCTCCAGCTCCACTTTCACTTTCCTTGTGAAATAGTCATCATTCCTTTTTTTGTTTGTTTGTTTGTTTGTTTTTTATTCCTGATGTGGATAACTGCAATAACCTTTTACTGGTAACCCTCCTTCCATTTTTTAAAAAAAATCCATTCTTTACATCGCACCCAGGTTAAGCTTTTAAAGAAGCCAATCAAACACAAAACTGTAAAACTCCCAGAAGATAACATAGGAGAAAATCTAGATGACCTTGAGTATGGCAGTGACTTTTTATATACAACACCAAAGGCATGACACGTGAAAGAAATCACTGATAAACTGGATATCATTAAAATTAAAAACGTCTTCTCTGCAAAAGAAGCTGTCAAGAGAGAAAGAGAAGACAAGACATAAACTGGGAAAACAAACATTTGCAAAAGACATATCTGATAAATGCTGTTATTGAAAATATACATAAAACTCTTAAGACAACAATAAGAAAATTAAAACCCCGATTTAAAAATAGGTAAAGATCTGAACAGACACCTCACCAAAGAAAAAGATATGAATGTTAAATAAGCATATAAAAAGATGCCAAGTATCATATCTCATGAGGGAATTGCAAATTAAAACGAGGGACCACCAAACACCTACTTGAATGCCCACGTCCCCAAACACTGGCAACACCAAACACTGGTAAATACTTGAAGCAACACAAACTGTCATTTGTTGCTAGTGGCAATGCAGAGTAGCACAGAAACCTTGTGGCACTGTTGGTCAGTTTCTTACAAAACTAAACAAAATTCTTACAATACAATACAGCAATTACCCTCCTTAGTATTTACTCAAATGAGCCCAAAATCGACCAACAGAAGCCCGGAAAAAGGCACCTGGGTGGCTCAGTCAGTTAAGCGTTCCGCTCTTCATTTTGGCTCAGGTCATGATGTCATGGCTCAGTTTGTGAGTTCCAGATCCGTGTCATCAGGTTCTGCACTGACAGTGTGGAGCGTGCTTGGGATTCTCTCACTCTCCCTCTCTCTTTGCAATCCCCCCTTGCATGTGCACACTCTTTCTCTCTTTCTCTCTTTCAAATAAATAAACTTTAAAATTTTTAAATTAACTTTATAAAAACCTGCACATGAACATTTATAGCAGCTTTATTTATAATTGACAAAACTCAGAAGCAACTGAGATGTCCTTCAATAGGTGAATGGATAAATTATAGTGTGTGTGTGTGTGTGTGTGTGTGTGTGTGTATAATCCTTTTTCTTATTCTCACTGTTAGTTCTAGGATTCTAAGGGTGATTATCTTTACCTCTAGAGTAACATCAATGTCTTATTCATAAGAGTATCTTTAAAAAGGGCCATATCATGGATTCTTACCTTTTTAAAAGTCAGTCTCATTAGTTTATAGTATCACCATTACTTGTTCAGAGGATAGATATACAGCTTTCTGAAATATTGGTCTGTTAGGATTCTCTCTATTAAACAGTAGTTAAATCAAATGAATCAATGTGGTACTTTATTATATTTTTTCAAGGAGAGAGAGAGAACAGGGTCGGGGGGAAGGGGCAGAGAGGGAGAGAGAGAGAGAGAGAGACGGAGAACCTTAAACAGGTTCCACTCCCAGCACAGAGCTTGATGTGGGGCTCAATCTCATAGCCACAACCATGAGTTCGTGGCCTAAGCTGAAATCAAGAGTCAGACACTTGACCAACTGAGCCATCCTGGCGCCCCTCAATGTGGTTCTTTAAAATTTATTTTCATACAGAATATATTCATATTTGTCAATAGAAAGAGAAACCATTATTTTTATTTATTTATTCATGTATTTGTGTATATATATATGTATGTGTGTATCTTTTCCTTCTACATTAGAAACTTTCATGTTTCATTCATGACCAGTGCATTGCATACTGTAGGCAAAGCACAATTTAGAATGGAAAGTTGGAAAAATGCATATGGAAAATTCAAGGCACATGACAGTGTGATAGTTTTTGTTAGGCTCATTGGGTTGCAGGGACTGGGCCTGCACACTACCTCATGTAATGAGGGTTTATTATGGGATATATACATATGTAATCCTGAAAAGCTGAACAACTAGGCCATACCTTTTTAATGGAGATTGGAACCAGAAGGTTCTTTAGAATGCAAGACAGCTCCAGGGACCAGAGCCACAGGAATTAATAGATATTTATTCTAATTGCCTGCCATTCGAGCTACCCGGCTATGCTCTGTGAGTCAGCTTCTGTCTGCTTCTTAAATTCTCTCCCAACTGGCCTTTTACCCTCCACTCCCAGGGTCACAAATTGGCAGACCAGAGCAGAATAAACCCAGGAGACAATTTTTTGTTAAGACAGCACATGCGTGGTTTTGTTTCTCTCTGAAGAAAGACAAAAAACAAAAAACAAAAAACAAAACTGAATTTGAATGTGTTTAAGGCAGTTTTTGCCTTTTCCAGTATGCCACAAGCTGTCCACAGCTGCCCCTTAGGCTGAGGGGTGAGCAGTCTCCTTTAGTGGGGAGGGTTGAGTAGGGCAAACACAGGATGATAGATGGTCCACTGAGCCCTGGGGCAGTGGAAAGCACTTCCTGGAGGCACACTGACACATCAGCAGTGCACGCTTGGGTAACTGCTTTGTGCCTGTTTCCTTATATAGAGAGTGGGGATAGCACTAGTACCCCAAATGGATCTTTTGAGGACCGAAAAAAAAAGCAGCATGCTTAAGAGACCAAGCAATAGACTCGGACAATCTGGGCTCAAAGTTGCCTCCGCCATGTAGTAGTTTCATAATCTTAGTTTCACCTGTCTAGCTTCTTTGTCTTCTTCTAATAGAGATAATATCTTCATCATATGCTTATTTTGAGAATTAGATGAGATAACATACATATTATATGCATATATATACAGCATCATTGACTATAATGACTTGATGTGGTGAAACAATAAATGTTAGCTGCTACTTTTAGCTGATGTGAAGCATCATGAACTAGGCAGTCAGGTCAGTTAGATCTCTCCTCCTCAAAACTGTTCTGAACCATTTGAACAGTAGGAACTCCCTGTTCGTCTTCCACCTTAGGGAAGTATTTAGAACTTGTAAAGGTTTTCTTGGTCAACTAGGATTTCACGGGTTATTCTCATTCCATCCTACCCTATGGTCATTGTCTACCCTCTTCTGAATTCGAAAAAATATCTCAACTTTTTATCTTTTAAAGAGTCTGATATTCCTTCTCAGCACTCACATTTTATTGTGTTTGTTCTTTAATTTTATTTACTTATTTTGAAAGAGAGAGAAAAACACAAGCGGGTTGAGAGGCAGAGAGAGGTAGAGACAGAATCGTAAGCAGCCTCCGCATCGTCAGTGCAGAGCCCCATATGGGGTTGGAACCCAAGAACTGAGAGATCATGACCTGAGCTGAGATCAAGAGTCAGATGCTTAACTGACTGAGCCACCCAGGCGTCCCACAGCACTTGCATTTTAAAAGCATCACAACCAAATTGTGGCAGAAGTCTTCCAAAAACAAGTTCTGTATTTAGTTGTCTTCATAATGAAAATGTTCTGCACATAGTTTGCGCTTTTATCCATGACGCCAAGTCATTGCTATGAGCATACTTACTGTGCTATATTTTACCAAGGCGCTTCTTTGTTAACTCAGGAGCCTTAGAAAGCCCTAATAGCACTACAGTTATTACATTACATTTTTTAAGTTCAAATCGCTATTTTTTTGTATCTACTTCTTTGCTCTCATGTTGCTGGTGTAGTTTCTGTTTTTGGTCTAGCGTCCATTTTAACATAGGGAAGATCTCATATTCGCCAAAAGATTCTGACTTTCTTAATTTCTTACATGCTAGATTCTATTTGAAGTGAGGTGCCTGGGCTTTGTAACTGACATTTTCTTGGTTGCCCAGGTGTCATTGTTTTGTTGTTGTTGTTTTATTTCCTGTACTTACTTCTTTGAGCTAAAACAGTGACCAGGACCGACCTTATGCTTAGAACTGGGAGGGTTACTGTGTGCATTATGCAATTTGAAGAGCATTGAAAAACCTCCGTTCTTCACCAATATTGGATTCCTCAATAGTTTGCTCACATATCTACCAAGGGGCTAGATTAGAATATAGTTTTAACCCTTCTAAGTTTAACGTGGCAAACATAGTATAGCACACATAGCAATTCTAAAAAATTCAAATGATGAATTTGAATATCTCAGATAAGTATCTCTGAACCAGTATATTATATTTTTGTTTGGTTCATGATGTCAGGTAGAAGAATTTGAAATGGAAAAAATTATTATGGGGTGCCATTACAATGGGCTATTGAGCATTACCTAAGGGACTCTTTATGAGGGTTATCTGATTCTATAAGGATATGTGCCTTTCATTTTCTTTGACTATTTTGTAATACTCTGGAGAAAATTTGTGAAGAGATGATGGTGATGCAAATGTCTCCTGTTCATAGAAATGCAAATGAATTTCAGGTGGTGGAGATGAAATGGATTTCTAGCTTCTTGAAGACATCAGTTTTGTATCCATTAGCAAATTTATCTGAGCATTCCTTAGTGTCCATGTATGTACCTATCTTTGAGTCTCTTTTGAAATTATTTTTACATCGTAGGATTTCTGAAATAATGAATAAAACAAAAATTAGTTAAATAAAATCCTTGATATGTTTTATGTTTTACTTTATATTTTATAAGAGTCATGAGTTGAGCTTTTCAAGTTATCGTTCAATAATTTCACTTCACCTATCTAGAGTGGTCTCTTCTCTCCTCTTTCTTTCTTTCTTCAATTTCCATGTATCCATTAGCACTAAGTGCAGTGATCATTCTCCTAGTCAAATTTTTCCTGACCTAGCAGGGTGCTTAGTACACGGTCCTTACCAATATATAGAGATCACTATGGCCTGTGGGCACTCATACTGAGTAAAGCAGTGCTGCGAGCTACAGAGAGCAAGCCTGGGAATCTGCCTCTGCTCTTCTCTCTCTCTCTCTCTCTCTCTCTCTCTCTCTCTCTCTGCTCTCATGCTTGTCTCACCAGCTTATGGCTGGGCCTCACTGCTGTCCAGGGTCACCACTTACATTTTGGGACCTCAGCTATTGGCAACTGCCAGGGGTAGAACCGCAGCTGGGGAACCAGCCATTAGATGAACCACCTTACTTCTGGCCACCTGCCTTAGTTGAGAGGGATGAGCAATCTGAGAAGAGAGAAGAGTGTATTGAGGTCTGAGTGTCATGGTAGCAGAGGATGAATCTGAGGCAGCTGCCTCCTTAAACTCCCACATGGGCTCTTCCACCTCAGACTGATTTCTCTTGGTCTGGAGAACACATCCTGCCAACTGCAGCTTCTCCAAAAGTGGCCCCCCCACCATGGATGGTCCACCCTAAGCAAATGGGGTACAGCAAGGCAGGGCAAGAGGATTCTCTCTTCTTCAATAACTGCTTATATAAATATCTTCCACTTTTCTTCTAGGCCTGTGAAGCCTAAATACTTCTCTGAGCTTTTACAGAAAAAAATTGTTGATTCTTGGTACAGATTATTAAGTTTTAATTTATGCTTTGGCTTCCCCAAAGCGTTATAAGTTCCTTGGGGCAGCAAAAATGTATAATTGCCCACCATGTTCAATAATTATTAGATGATTAGGTGTTTGCTTTCACCAATTCATTCTCTTTAGAATCAAAGTCTCCTATTTCTCTCCATTTAATCCCTTGGTAGGTTTATAATTTTAAAGGTTGCATATGTTTCAAAATAAGAGATAACCATACAGTGTTATTACTTACGTGAGATGTTTAAAGAAAGCTTTGAGACTTTAAATTTAAAAAAAATAACATTTCTATTAGACAGCAATGACTAAAAGAAAGACACAGGACAGGCCCTAGGTTACAACGGCATTTAAAAAAATAGAATTCTAAAATAGGTCTTATTCAACTATAGAATGTTAAATATTTCATAAGTTTTGAAAAGGAATAATCTTCTCTCTTTTCTAGAAGTTTCCAGACATATGCCTCGGTAAATTGGACTTTGAGCCCTTGTCTTCCTCATCTGCTCTTTGACTTCCACATGGCCTATGACTCAAGTGTGTCATATGTTGGATGTGGTCCCGAGACAGCGACACTACAAACATGTTTTCTTATTTATATTTATAAAGTGTTCTAAGGGTTTTGTCAGACAGGGCTCATGTTTTAGAGATTCTTCTGGTCATGAAGCAGGACCCCACCTTTATTTTAAATAAATGACTCATGCTATAGTCTGAATTCTACTAATCAAGTCATTCTATATTTATGAGTTGTAAGGTCATCATGCTCAGGATAAATTCTATTTATTCTTGGAATGTGATTATATGTTTGGGAATTTTGGAACCAGGTGAGAAAAAGTCTCAGATAAAAGGTGTGTTTCAGTGAAAAAGCCTGGAAAGTGGCATATCCTTGAGGAAGACATATGATGAATTTTTGAAAGTATACTTCTCTGGTAGATGGGTTGCAGAATAATCTATTGTTTGTTGTCTCCTAAATATCTGTAGGGAGGAGCTCCAGGTAGGCATGCACGGTCATATGAAAAGACACATTCTCAAACAAATGTTAACTATGAATGTTCAGCTACATCTAATATGCTTTGTAGGGAATAATTCTTACTGTCTAAATTATTACTGTTAACACAGAATTTTAAGGATTTTCAGAAGAGTTTGCTTAGCTGTTTGGAGCATGATGCCAGGGAAGTTGAGCCAGTGTTGTGTGTGTATATATATGAAAGATAGCTTTACATGGTTAAAAACTCTGTGCCCCCCTAAAATTATACTTTAGTATCCTCCCAGCTCATCAGGAAAAGGCTTGTTGTTTGCAAAGCAAGAAGTAGGATGGTTCAGAGTTCCCATCACTAATGTCATCTTCTTGTACAAAAGACTTACAGCCTTATAGCAAAACTCTAGTTCTACCCACTATGAAAAGCTTCCCCCATTTTACATAAAAGAAACCCTGGAATGTTCCTGTTCAAGTAGAATGGAATGAAACCAATCTGTATAAGCCTAGGACGCATTTTTTAACTCTCTATACCCACATGAGACTGGCCAAATGAGCACATAGCCCTTTAGCAAATAAAAGCCCTTTAGGAAATAAAAGAACAAGATAGATAAAAAGCAGCCCAGACACGGACATTTAGCAGGGAGCTCTAGAAGGCCATTTCCTAAGACACCATTATTAGACATAGGATTTCATGTAGACCTCACCTCTTCTTTGTTGTGTTAGGTGAAGGAAAATTCAGCAACATTGAAAGAATAAACTTTTACACAGCTATTTTTAAGAATGTGTTTGGAAAGTACAGCAAACAAAAAGTTTCTGAATATTTTTAAGCAAAGTTAAATTTGCGTAGCCAGCCTGGACTGGACAAAAAGTGAAATATTGACCTGGTAATGTCTCCTGTACTGAAAATTTAAGGAGTGACCACAATCATGTTTCAGTAGCTTCAAAAAAGAAGAATCAGATCTCTTGAGGGGGAAAAAGACTGTATCAAATTTAAAATACCTTCTACCATGTTTATTTGCATGCACCTCAACTATTGAGCTGCAAACAAATGGAGACACACCTGGAAATTTGAAAGTAAATTGAGGTAACTTCAAAGGATGATCCACCAGGAAAGCACAAAGAAGGGAAAGAACATTTGTTGATAACCTGTCATATGCTAGAATCAGTGCTAGCCACTTTATATTCAAATGCCCTTAATAGTTACAATAATTATACAAGGAATATATTATAATTTCTATTTGAGTTGAAGGAATAGAGTCTCAGATCCTGTAAATAATTTATGCCAGGTCACATAGCTAGTCAACTATGGAGTTGGAATTAAAATCCAGGTCTGCATGACTACACAGCTGATGGCCTTAGTATATCATGACATCACGACAGAGGAACACACAAGTAGATGCCAAAAATATATATGAGTTCCTTAAATGCCAGAGAATCATAGACGGCATACTGTCATTTTAGCAAGATAACCAAATAGGGATTTTTTTGGTTTAAGTTATCCTGTGTCTCCTGGAAATAGCATTCTTTCTACTCAAGAAACCTCAAAGAATTCTTGCCTGTTCCTTGGAGTATAAGTTTTAGTAGAACACACTTCTTTTGATCTTTCAAGGATTAATACAAATTACTCATCCTGAAAGATCAATAATTATTGGCTTTCTTTGTGTTCCCCAGGTCTGTGTTTTATGATGAGTTGATTTGATGTGTTAGCACAGCACAGTGAAAGTGATGTGAAATGGCATCAGGGATTCATGAGTGATGGCCAGGTAACTAGCCAATTATGGAAAGATTTTTTTTGAAAAGTTTCAGGGAAAGAGATGTCACCTTACATGCCAGAAGAAAGCATCATACTTATTTGAGAGGACGTCACCTTCACAAAGCATTATTGAGCCATAGATGTCGGCTCAAAGTCTCATCATAGATCTAACACAGTGTTCCTTGTCTTTTTAGTTTTGGGGGAAAGGACCTAAATAAACCCCCAGGATTACAGTACTGAGATAATTAAGTATTCATATAAACTCTCTTGTTCCAAAGTTTTGTTTTGTTTTGTTTGTTTTCCCCTGTTTTAAAGTTTTAATGAGAATATCAATAATTGTGACTCCTGATTTCTGGAAGAAGCTGCCACTATTTTATAGACAAAGAGCACCTTTCCAATCACTTAGTTTGTTTTGCAAAGGGTACGTTTCTCTTGAAGCAAGTTTTATTCTTTTCTTCTCTTTCTCAAGGCCACACCCAAAACACAGTTTGCTCAGTTAAAAATGTCCATAAACAGATACATTCAAAAGCAGTGTGCTCATTATAGTAACATTTCAAAGAATCAACATTTTTCATAATCTATTAATATCTATTAATATACAATATCTATTAAGATCTATTAATATTGCCAACACTTCTCTCATTCATTCTATTTTAAACAGAAAATAATAAGCTCATTTCATTTTCCACCCTTGACTAGTTTTATGTCTGTCACTTATTCATGCTTTTATTCATCTAAAACATAGGTATCAGGCACCAGATATGTGCCAATCACTGTTTTAGTCCATAGGAGCCCAAACAAGATGGAGTCCTGTGTGTCAGACTCTCAAACTCTCAGACTCTCAGACTCTCAAACTCAAACTTAGGGAGACAGATATACAAACAACTACAAAACAGTGTGGAAACACACTAAACACTAATAATGGGCACCACAACCGTTGTTTTTCCAGAGGAGGCAACATACTGAATTTTGTTGAAATTAGCACTTAAATTTTTACTTAGGTGTAAATTCCTATACATGGGAAACTCTAAGACGACTTCTTCCCAAATTATAGGTGATGTGGTGAGGACTAATCTGTGTGTCTGTTTTATTTATCCAATCCAACTGTATACTGCCACTTTTGTATCCTGCCACAATAAAAATATCACAGCAATATCAAATTGCTATAACATTTTATAATTTATCTCATCATGATCTGTAACCGACAGTTTTCTGACCAGCATTAGCACACAGATCCAAATTTGAGTACCACTGACTTAGCTTACCAGGCTCAAGAATTCTTGGCCTGATTTCCATGGCGTTCTGGTGACAAACCAAAGAATTTCCAGAGCTACTCCTTACTGGAAATAATGTTATCCAACAGTCCCATAGGTCTTGCTGTGAAACAGGCATTCTACACAACAAGCTCTTGCAGTAGGATTACTTCTGTCTCCACTTTACAGGTAAAGATACTGAGATCACACACTTAGGGAGTGTCTGCAATGAGGTGCAAACCCAGAAAGTTCAATTCTGATCATGAAGCTGTGCCACAGGCTGCGGACATGGCCCTCATCATTTTGAGGCAGATTTCTTTTCTTCAGAAGAGAAAGCTAATAATCCCCATCTCATTTCCACAGAAAAAATTCTCATGAAAATGTGAGTAGTGTGCTTGTTAAGTGAAAAGAAGTTACATTACAATAATGAATAGTTTTCTAAAATGAAAGATTCACTCTTAAGTCCTATTAAACTGAGGTCTTTAAAATTAGATGCAGGAAGTTTCCTTCCCTGTGCAGGTTCATGTGCTATGGGCATGCAGTGACCATTTGGACACTTGAGAAGAGACAAATCTCTTGCCCTCTGTGACAGTTTTATGTGTCTATTTGGCTAAGTTGTAGCAGCCAGTTACTTAAACTAATTCAGGTGTTGCTGTGAAGGTATTTTGCAGATGTGGTTAACATGTACAATCAATTGATCTTAAGTAAAGGAGATTACTCTCAATAATGTGGGTGTGACTCTTCTAATCAGTTGAGAGCTCCTAAGAGAAAAACAAGTTTCCCTGAAGAAAAAGAAATTCTTCCTCAAGACTGGAACATCAATCAGCTCCTGCATGAAGGTTTCCAGCCTGCCAGCCTGCCCTACAGATTTGGACTTGTCAGCCCTCACAACTGCATAACCCAATTCCTCAAGAGAAATATTTTTATTTACTTATTTTATATCTCTGTGTGTGTGTGTGTGTGTGTGTGTGTGTGTGTGTGTGTGTGTGTGTGGTTATACGTGGTTCTATTTTTCTGGAGAACCCTGATATACCCTTCTACCTGGTTGTAATCCAAATTATTTAATTTTTCTTTAAAAAAATTTTTTTTACATTTATTTATTTTTGAGAGACAGAGAGAGACAAAGTGTGAGCAGGGGAGGGGCAGAGAGAGAGGGAGACACAGAATCTGAAGCAGGCTCCAGGCTCTGTGCTGTCAGCACAGAGCCCAACGCAGGGCTCGAACCCATGAACCATGAGATCATGACCTGAGCTGAAGTCAGACACTCAGCCAACTAAGCCACAGAAGCGACCCAATTATTTAATTTTTCCTAAATAATCTTAAGGTATATATTAGTAAGCCTTCCATGTGTATGGAAAATTCAACTTGAAAATTCAAGTTAGAAAATTCATCTTGAAACTCTCTATGCAATATATATGTATTTTTAAAATTTTTTAAATTTTATTTACTTTTTTACTTTCTATTTATTTATTTTTAAAATATTTCTCTATTATGAGAGAGAGGGAAAGAATGTGTACACACATGCACATTAGTAGGGACAGAGAGAGAGGGAGACAGAGAATCCCAAGCAGGCTCTTCACTGTCAGTAGAGAGCCGGATTCGGGGTTTGAATTTATGAATCGTGAGACCATGACCTGAGCTAAAATCAAGAGTTGGACGCTTAACCAACTGAGCCACCCAGGGGTCCCTTTACTTTTAATTTTTGATGATGAATCCTCTGGTAAAATCCAGAGCAACAAAAAAAGAATATATCACAGGCTTGACATTCAAGCCTATAAGTAGAATTGACATTCAAGCCTATAAGTAGGATTACCTTCTCTTCTTACTTTGGTACCTCAATTTTCTCCTCTGTGAAATGGGAATAAAACATGTCAACTTTGTGCCTTAGATGAATATATATTTAAAGTATCCAAAATATTTATAGTAAAGCCATACATAGACAAGAAACAGTAATATTCTGGCTCAAATACTAATCTCCTTAAAAAGTCTGGTATGCATAACAATGTGAAAGCAAAAATAGTCAATTATTTTATCATTACTATAACTAATAATTTGCTAAATAATTAAGACTATAAAATTCCATTATTTACAAAATAAATTATTATACTTTAGGTTTCATATTTTACAGAAAACTTCATAAGAAATTAATTATAGAAACCATACTGCTTGTTTATCTAATTTAAAAAGCTAGCTACTGATGACCAGATACCAGTCTTGGTGTGTATATGTTTGAAGTTGTTGTGTTCCTTCTGGAAAGATTTATTATGAGACACTTTCCAAGGAAGGGATGAAAAGCTATTACGACTTATTGAAAGTACTTTGTCAACGGGATATTTTTTTAAATCTTTATTTCTTTATTTTGAGAGAGAGAGAGAGCATGGGGGGTGCAGAAGAGAGGTGGGGAGAGAGAGAATCCCAAGCAGTCTCTGCACTGCCAGCGCAGAGCCTGGAGTGAGGCTCAAACCCATGAACCATGAGATCATGACCTGACTCGAAACCAACAGTCGGACACTTAACTGACTGAGCCACCCAGGTGCTCCAAGAGATATTTAGCTTTTAGTAAATTACAGATTAATTCTAACAGTTAAAAAGAAGTGACTTTATTACTCCAATGCAATATATTCTCTGTTTCAGAACTCCTGCACTGATTTTCCATGCCCTATCCCCTTTGTTACATCTGCTTGATGTTCCTTTGGAGTCAGTGTAGCTGAATGATGAATCGTTCCCAAAAGGAGCTCTGGAGGTATACGTGGCTGCACCAGACATCTGGTGTGTTAACTATCAGCAGATCGGCCACACAGCAGCTGATGACAGCAGACAGGACCCCACAACAAGATCATCCGCCTCAGATGCTTATTTATAATGCAAAACTCAAGGCACACATGCTGTCTTGAAAAGGCTGGGCTTTGGGCTGCTGTGAAATGGCACTAGCTATTATTAAGCAGCTCTCCGCAAACAGCCAACAGCAGCACTTGCACTGTTTGCCTGACTGAAAGGTACAGGCACACTGAGATAACCCTCTAATGGAAAAGATTCATACCGGGTTCCAAAAAAACCCCATACATCTGCTCATTAATAGCATTAAATAAAAATACATTTATCTGTTAGGGTCATGTGTATATGGACAACTTGGGAGTAGAGTGTTTTAACCTCTTTTAAGAATAGTATCCTTCTTTTATTCTTATAAATTCACTGAAACGTCTCCCAGGGCTACTGCTCTTACGACTTCATTTTGAAAGTCCCAGTAGCGAGTAGAAGCAAACTGAAAGTCCAGACTCCACGTATCTTTTTATTACCGCTGACTCCGGACTTCTTCAGATAGTAGCAGATAAAGTTCAAACCAGTAATTTCCCTCAGCAAATAGGAATTGGAAGTCTAGAGAGTTAATAGGGCTTTTTCGTCTCAACCCAACTCTGTGATCTAATTTCAGATAGCAGGAAATATGCCAACTTTAGCGGCTAATTAGAGTTATTCATTGGAAATTTTTTTGTAGCCAACCCTTAATCTCTTACAGCAAAGTGCACTGACAATGTTGGCTGCGTAAGCACTGGCAACGTGAATGTAAGAAAGGCTCTCAGGAAAGGGTGCAAGAAAAAATGGTTGCATTTAAATTATGCAATTTGCTTGGCTGAAAAATCTCTCAGACTATACGATGCTGATTTTGGCTAAATTTAGTGACAGTTCACGTTTTTCCCCTCACAGGCTGGAAACCCATGTTTGAAGGGGAGGGGAGTTTTAGTGGGAGTGTCTTTCTCTCTCGATATCTCAAAACTGAATTCTGGAGCAGACTGATACTTGCATTGCTAACCAGGATGTTATTAGATTTATTAAATTTGAATTGCTTCAGGATTAAACTAAAAACCTCTGCTTTTGTTGCTACAATTATACTCATTTGGGGTTTAATACTGTTTTACCAGAGGAGATCTCAGTCTTACGTAAACTTCATGAAGTCAGGAAGTTTGTCTCTTTGGTTCACTGCTGTATCCTCAGAGCCACTGTAGGGGGTGGCAAATAACTGAGCACTCACTATATCTTAATTAAGTGAATGACTGAAGGAGGCTTAGTCTCAAGTGAAGAGAGGATGCCACTGTACTGAGATCAGCTGGCAAAGCCTAAATATTTGGTTTCAAAGAAGCTCACCCTACCACCGCCAGGAACATTTGGATCCCAACCACACCCTGTGTTCCGTCCCTTCCTCCCCTCTCTCTCACTTCCGCTACTTTATTAAAATGGTTCATTTTTGAGCTTTTTACAAGTAGGAAAGTTTGGCAGAGTCGATGAATGACCTTTCATACCATATTGACTCTTGAACAAGACAACTTACTTTTCTCCACAATATCACTGCCCTGAGGAAGGATTTTTTTAAAAATAAAGAGCAGCTTTAAGTCACACAGCAAGTCAGTGGCCTCCAAAGGGGGCCCTAAGAAAAAGCCAACAACAGTAACAAGAGCAACAGCCTATATAAGTCAGGAGATTTTGTCTTTAGCACTGTCTGACTCAATTTTTTTTTTTAATTCTTCCCTGTGTTTCTTGCCCAAAGGCATCCATTTCACTTTACCCTCCTCCCTCAGGAAAGGATTTCATAACTCATTCACTTTGAGTTATAAATGAATCTTTATTACTCCAGAGCTATTGTAATCTTTTTTTAGTGATAATTTTTTTCTTAGTATTTGAAATTTATTGTCAAATTGGTTTCCATACAACACCCAGTTAGAGCTATTATAATCTTAAAGGAATCGATTTCTGATTGAATAAGAATATTTTGGAGATAAGAGACCAACTCAAAACTTTGAAATCCTGTTATTCATACCCTATAATATTAATGATTATTAACAACAGTTAATATTAACAACAATATTATTTATGAATATTAACAACAGAGATTGTGGTCTAGTAGTAGAAGGAACGTGTAAAACCAATTATAAATATCTATAATTAGTACTAATAATGTGAGTATTTGCCATGTGACTAAACAGAGGGTGGTCAGTTTGCCTAGGCATTCTGAAAACAAATCATTATCTCATGAATCAGCCTTTTTCATTGTTAGATAGCCTTTTTTTTTTTAACGTTTTATTTATTTTTGAGACATGGAGAGACAGAGCATGAACAGGGGAGGGTCAGAGAGAGGGAGACATAGAATCCAAAACAGGCTCCAGGCTCTGAGCTGTCAGCACAGAGCACAGAGCGGGGCTCGACCTCACGGAACGTGAGATCATGACCTGAGCCGAAGTCAGACGCTTAACCCACTGAGCCACCCAGGCGTCCCAGATAGCTTTAATAATTAAAAAAAAAAAAAAGTTTATGCTCTTGTTGAGCTGAAGACTGCTTCCACGTGTATTACACATTAGGTAAGTACTGGGCCTGGAGTAGAAAAAAAATCACAATTCTTCAGAAATTTTAGCTGAGTGGGTTTCATTTTTGTTTTGTTTTGAAGGATTATCTATTTCCTCGACACTTAAACAGGCCGGCCTTTGTCTATTTTCAGCTACTGCCCCTTCCTATTAGAAAGCACGCACCACCCGGAATCTGTTCGAACGAAGCAAGGATCTACATGGCAGCAGCTGGTAAGAGGTAATAAATTTGTCTCTAATAATGAATGGACTATCATTCCCTTGGTAAGACCTCTGCTCCACTTCATTATTGAACATGAAATTGAATATCAGATTAGGGGCCGGAGATGCAAAATTTTAAGCACAAAGCTCCTTTTTAGGATAAAGACCGTAGGTCGTTGTCTGTGGCATTTGGCTCAGCCTTCAGCCCATAGCAATCTATCTCAGCAGTGGGCTGGGATCTCTGAAAGGAAGGGCAGCAAGCACCAAGCAGGCTGCTGAGTTGTTTTTATCCCTAAAATTCTAGCGGAAAGTTCACCATGAATGTCAAACATAGCACAACTTGAAGGACCCTGAAATTCTCCTGAGAAATCAGATAAGAAATATATGAATAGGTAGTCTTAAAAACAATCATGCGTACTGTTGATGGGAAGATGTGTTTACATGCTCCTCGTGGATACAGCCTTCCAAGAGGTGGTTTGGCAAAGTATCAAATGTCTAAAAATGTGTGTGTGCTTTGACCCAGCAGTATTTGGAGCGTGATTGGGGATGCATGCAAAAACACCCCTTATAAACATTTATGTAGAACCATAAATTATAATAGGAAAATATTGGGGCAATTAAATACTTGACCATAGAAGATTGCTTAAATTAAATTAATTTTCTTATTCATATGAAGGAATACCAGGAATCATTGGTTGTAGAAAATCAGGTTGTAGAATACGTAATGACATGGGGAAACACTCATTATTAAATATAAAGGATATATAGCAGATTGTACAAAATATGCTCTGGGAGTGATTTAAATTATGTAAAGAATTATATATATGTAAATGGAAAAACTCAACGTATTTATGTATATACATCAATATGTAATATCTGATTCCTTAGGTGTAGGGATTAAACTATATTTATTTTACTTTCTTCCCTGCACTTTTCTAGAGATTCCATATTTTATATGAGGATGAGCCATAAGAAGTCTCCTTTATTTAACTGTGTGTGACCTACAAATGCCCATTTCATAATGTTGACTTTATGTAATTAGTATGAGTTATTTGTGTAATAAAAATGATCTTAGATTGTTTGTTAAAGAAATAACCTTCTGAACATACATGCTGAGACATTACTCTCCTAACATTTGTGTTGGTTGCAATATCTAGAAACCAGGCCCGTATTTTTGTTTTCTAGCATCTTCTCTATTTCCTATACTGTGGATACAGAAAAATAATAATTTTCTAAGTATTCTGTAAGCTAAAAAAAAGCTTGGTAAAGACTGGTTAGATCAAGGAGAGATTTTTTTTTTCTTTTTTGTTTTTGGAGGTTATAGGAAAAATAAGAGATTTTTAGTATCATCTCTGGAAAGTGGCTCAAATTTAGGAATTCCCTTTTTTTTCCAAAGAATCTGTGACACCAAAAAAGGATTGGTTTACCCTGTCCTCAAAATTTTCCTGCTCCTATCATTAAAAGGGAGCGCTAGATTCACAAAATGAGATTGAAATACAAAACTCTCGTTCCACACATTCATCCACCCATCTAACCACACTCTTATTTGCAAAGTCTCTCACTTCACTAGCAATCATTGAAATCCTAACTACAGAGTGTTTGAGCCAAACTGTGGGATTGTGGTATTTAGATTTGCAAGACTAGGATTGGTGTCATAAGGTAATCATAACACTGAGTTGGATCATATGACTCTTTTAAGACTTCAGGGAAGGAGGGAACATACCAAATGGCATGGCTCAAAAAGGGCATAGCTTACTAGGCTAATTTGCTTTCCTTTTATTGGATGACTAGTGCAGCTGGTAGGTTTTGAGCAATCAGCTAAACTTAGAATTGTGGTCAATAGACAGAAAAGTCTTAAAGTCTTGGCTGTGATGCCAGAGTCACATTGGTAAATTGTCTAAGCTTTGACTACACAGAGAATTGGGCAACTGTCCATAGACATGTAGAACAGAGTTGGAAGAATCCTTGAGGTTTTCTAATTTAACTGCCCACCCAATGAATAAATTTCCACTAAAGAATACTTGATGGATGGTATTAGACAGTCTCTGCTTGAATGGAAAGAAAGTTTACTACACCATGAGTCAGCATTTTCCATTGTTGGAACTGGAAAAAAAAATTCCATATTATGGAGCTGGTATCTGCCTTGCTGTTGATTTTTACATGGTCCTACTACTGTCATCTAAGGCAGAAAACGTTTACTTCCTCTTTCACATGATAGACCTTCAGATACCTAAAGGCAGTAATACTGTGGTTAAATCTTAATAAATAGCAGGAACAAGAAGTCTCGAGAAACATCCTGGCACGAACATGTTTACATTAAGTGTAGACAAAGACTGTATCTGATTTTTTTTAGTATTTTTAGAACACTTAGATTTACAGAATGATTGAGAAGATAGTACAAAATATCCCTATATGCCCTGATACATTACATACCCAATTTCCTTACTATTAACATCTTATGTTAGTAGAATACATTGCAAGTAATAAGCCAATACTAATACATTATTATTAACTAACATCTATACTTTATTCAGATTTCCTTAGTTTTTACCTAATATTTTTTTTCTCTTTCTGGATCCCATCCAGGACATCACATTACATGTAATTGCTGTGTCCCCTTAGGTTCCTCTGAGCTGGAGAGATTTTGGATTTTCTTGATTTTGATGTCCTTGACAGTTTTGGGAACTATTGGTCAGTTGCAGAACGTCCCTCTCTTGAGATTTGTCTGGTATTTTTCTCAATTTTAGAGTGGGGTTATGGCTTTGGGGGAGAAAGGTCATGGAAGTAAGCTACCATTTTCATCACTTGATACATACTGTCAACATTAAGTCATCATTGATATTCACCTTGATTACCTGGCTTAGGTAGTGTTTAACAGGTTTTTCCACTGTAAAGTTATTCATGTTCCTCCCTTTCCATACTGCACTCTTTGGAGGAAAGTCACTATCTGCAGTCCATAATAAGGGGTGGGGAGTTATGATTTCCCTCCTTTAGAATGGACTATATGACTTCTCTGGAATTCTTCCGAATGAGAAATTCTCCCCATCTCCACCATTTATTCATTTAATTAACTGTATATTTATATCAGTATAAGTCATAAATATTTATTTTCTATTTTGGGTTATAATTCAACACTACTTTATTAATTTTGTGGCTCCAACTGTTCTGGTTTTGACCACTGTAAACACTTCCATTTGTCCTTATGTCTCTTTTATGTATACTCATAGATGTAGGTTGTTTTATGGGTTGTTATCGTTGTTTATTTTTGAGTACTTCCTTACTTTTTTGGACTATAAAATGCTCCAGGATTATTGTATATATTTAATCCCCTAGTCCTAAAATTAGACATTTCAGGCACTTCCCCAAAGTGCCCAGTTTTTTTTCTTTTTTTTTTAATTGAAGAGTAATATTAGAAGTCAAGATCTTGGTGCTGGGTGTGCTTGTTTCTACTGGAATGTCGTTTATTTTAGGCCCTTTCAGCTGACAGAGCAAGGAAATATATGTGTGTATATAATCTCATGCATATACACATATCTATAAACATTTCTATATGTAAACATGTGTCTGTATTAAGCTAAATATGAATTCATACTGATACCTCCAATTCTAATCCGCTGTCACATGAATCATTCTAGTCTCCTGACCTGGCCCATCTGTAAACTTCCATTTCAGCAGTGTTAACGTGGCTCCCATCATCTGCATCCACTTACTTAAATGTTCAGTTCTAGTATACAATTAAAGGAGGATCAGAATTGTTTACCTTTAGCCCCATGGGAAACAGCTTTATCAACTAGAATATAGTGCTTATGTGCAGTTTGTCTTTAGATTTGCAGATAGGATTGTTTTTAATAAGCAGGGTTTTTAAAATATAGTTATTATTTTTCAATTGCTCTTATCTTACATTCAGTAGTGACAGACTGCCATGGTTGATAGTACATTGCTTGCTTGCTAGAATTTAAACTTTGAAGAAGCTTTCCTGTCAATTTATTTGTAAAATTAACATTGTTCTTTACAGAGAGGAAGTTATTTCACTAATAAATATATTTCAATCAACTTAAAAGTAGTAGATTAAGGAAATTTACCATGTTTATGGGATCATCAGGCAATGTCCGGAAGATAACAACACAAAGGAAGCAAAAAGGCAGAAAAGAAAGTTGGAAAATAAGAACCCTATCACCTAACAGAGATGCCCTAATTCTTCAAGGAGATTCCCCTAAACATTTTCTCATTATTTCAGGCACCCATTCTCTAGATAGGAGAGTACAGCACCCTTCCGTCTAGCCCTTTGAAACAATTGTCCCAGCAAATAGAGGACATTTGCAGTTTAGAGGCCATTTGTTGGTAAGACCTTCACAAAAGTCTGTAACTAACAAGCTGACATTTACCAGATTAGGTGTGTCTGCCAAATCCTGCCGCCTGATTCCCTCCATGGCCATGCTGCACTGCAAGTGCTTCGGTATTCTCTTCCAATGTCTTGAAATAAGGGAAAGACAAATTGTGGTGGAATAAATGCCTGACTATTGGTCTGGAGACCTGGGCCCTTATTCTGCTTCTGCCAATTAGGATCTGTTGGGCAAATCACTGAATCTGTTAGCTTATCTGAAAAATAGCTGGATCATTAAATAAGGTTCAAGGTGAGTCAAGATTTTAATGATTTTCAGTAGGTGAAGCCTGTCTTTAGTAACATTGGCTTTTGACTCTGAATTTTTTTCTTCATTAAAAGAAGAAAGTAATTTATTCTCAAGGTATAACCGCTTATTCAATTCTAATGAAATTCAGTTCAATACAACAAATCTTGAGATTCTATTAAGTGCCAGATACTGTACTAGGCACTAGGATAAATTTTTGAAGATAAACAAGGTCCCTGCTTTCATGGAGCTTATAGTCTAAGGGGAAAAAAAAATAATTAAACACGTACTTTACAATGAAATAGGATAAGGGCTCTGATAGATAAAAAAGGACAATTAAAAAATACTTAAGAGCCCCAAACTTTTAAAAACTTGTTCTCAGGAAAAATCTGAGAAATCTAATAAGGAAATATCCATGAATAATTTAAAGATTGTCCCAATGGGACCTAGAGAATCTATACTCTGCAGGTTAAAGCTTTAATCTGCTAAGAAGAATCCCCCAAATGGACAATGTTAGGCACTGACTAGCCTATGAGTGGATGAGAACAGCTCCTGATGATCCCTTACTCTGCCCACTCGGCATGTACCTGGATCTATCAACATTCTCCACTGTGTAAAGATCTACTCATCTTGTGGCTACCCAAGACAAGCCTTCTAAGAAAATTCTCTTATTAAAACTGCCATGCACCAATCTGGAGTAGAAATGTTTATGAGGAGAGAATACACTCCCATTGAGTGTATTCATGTAGCAGCCAGGTTCCAGCAAAAGACCAGAGAAAGCATCCAGGCATGGTTAGTGTGACCCTGGGGTGTGGGGGGAGACGGCATTTCTCTGACCAGGCAGGAGGCAGAGAAAATGAACAACATCACCACACACTCTGCCTTCCAGAAGTGCCCCATGGTAGCAAAAGTTACCAGCCCCTCTCTCCTCAAGGCCAAATGGGCACATTCTGTTTTCCACTGACATGATCATTTGGCCACAGTCTTTGTCCCCTCCATTGGCAGAGGACTTTTTAGTATACATAGAAACTCTTACTAAATTTACCCCAAAAGTCTTAAATGAAAGCCAGCAAAACTTCTCTTTACTGAAGACTGAAATGTCTCTAGTGAGAAAATCTGTTGTCCAAAATAGAATGGCCTTGGACATGATTACTGCCTCACAAGAAGGCAACTTTGCTATTATCCAAACAGAATGTTGTACGTTCATACCTGATGAATGAGATAATGTATCATATTTATTAACCCACGTGAGGACACCGGTAAATACCCTGTGTGAGGGGATGTAAATCAGTGGTTCAGATCACGGGGCTCCTGGTGGAAAGACTTGTTACTTATTTTGGGAATCATTATTTTACTTGTGTTTTCTCTTGCATGTGCCATTCTGTTGCTGTGGCATGTTCCAATACAGCCAGATAACAGCCAAAGGAGCCACCTCTGTACTAATGAAACCCCTTGCTGAGTGCTCAGGGCACATTGAGGGAGACAAGGATCCTGTAAGATTGTATGACCCAGTCACGAGGTGTGAAGTGTTGGAGGAGGTCATTGAGAGCACGTGAGCAGAGGCTAACCCATAAACTAGACGGCCAGGAACAGAGGCTCCTAGGAATGTACATCCTTGGAATGTACGTTCAGCCCTCCAATCCGACCACTGGAGCCATTTTCAAGGATGTAGCCATGAGACAGAAATATGTTGCTGAGACCATCCAGACTGTAATGCAACTTAACCCAGGGAAAGCCTCTATGTCAACCTTAAGTTTCTGGTGGGTGGGTGCAGAGGTTTACTTGTTTCTCCGCCACCCAAGACAAGCCTCGTAGGTAAGTTCCCTTGCTTATTAAACCTGCCACCTGCCAGTCTGGAGAGGCTACCTCTTTCTTCGGTCTGTCCTCGCCCTCTGTATGCAGGGCCCAGTTTCAGATTTCACCTGAGAAGTTCTTGGGTTTGCAAACCAGCACATGTCTTATCTTTAAGTTGTCCTTTTGCCTCAGAAATATAAATATTCAGTATTATTGGAACAAGAAGTCCTCATTCAGCTTGTGACTTTGCCCAGAAGCCTTGCAAAGAGGACAGCCTGCTGTAAGTGATAACAAATTCTTAATTTACTGTAATCTCTCCTTCAATCGGATCTGCTGCTGCAGCCTAGTGCCCACGCTGATAGGTCCCTTATCTGCACTAACTCAGAAAATAAAAGGTGGTAAAGCTGAATTGCTGCCAGTCTTCCTCCAGTCAAGCCCTTCTATTTAAAAGGTCTGGAAGAGCCAGTCAACCTGTCCAGAACATCTCCAGCATGACTATGGAGTAAAAGCTCAACATAAGGACTTAAGGACCAGGCATTAAAGTAGAAAAAAAAAAAAGAGAAACACTGGTTTGACTTTGAGAAAACCCACAAGCCACTCAAGTTTTAAGCTCCGTTCATCATGCCACAGCCAAAAGTGACCATGGTGTTTGGGTAGACAGACAGGGACAGGATAAATACTACCTCTTGCTGAACAGTAGTTACTACTTTCACTCATTAAATTTCTTTTGAGACAATGCATTCTTTTCCTATCTGTCACCAGATTGATTCTGAACTCACTGTTATTTGTAAATCAAGAAAAGAGCTAAGTTTCTTCCTCTGTGTACCAAACAATACTAAACAGCAAACTAAAATTTGTATTCTCTTTTTAGAACTCAAGACTTATCTGTATTTTCTAAAATGCTTCCTCTTGAACTGCTGTTTAATTGTTTACTTAAAAATCATTGGCCACTCTTTCGCCTTCCTCATCAAGCACTCATGGTTCTGGCACATGTTTTGCTTTTCTGAACCCAGTCGGTCCACATTTAAGTGTTGGTACTGGGACTCTTGGCTGTAGTGGAGTCCCAGTATTAGCTGTTCCAGGTTGGAATTGTAGACTAATCTGGGCATAGTTGTCATTCCTTCCTCAGCCACTCCTCTCTTCCATTGGCCAAATAACCAGGAAGGCCTCAACCGTGTAAATAGCATCCAGGCTTGGCAACATGGGCTGGAGACCAGACTTATGTTAAGGAAAACAACTATTCTTTCTAAGAGTTGGTAGTGGGAATGTTGAAGACCAAGGGATTAAGGAGTAAAATGAGAATGGGCAGTGCTAAGGAGAGTAAGCCTTTTCCCTACTGACCCAATATTCACCTCCTGTCAGCTTATGATGCAAACTTTGCTCTGAAATATGTCACCAAGAAATGTAATCAGTTTGCCAATGTCACACTAGACTTACTTGTTTCCCTCTGTTCTGGCCTATCTTTTTGCTGTATCTCAATTTCTGAGATATAAATGACTGTATAGTCTTAAACGTAGGCCTATGGACACTGCTTTAGGGTAGCCAACAAAAAATGAGAAGTGAAAATCTGTAGAGAAGAGTCCTCTTCAGCAAATGTTACAGGATCAGTCCATCAGCTAATCTATACTTATGAAGAAATACTTACCTACAGTGGTGCCATGGTAAAAAGGCACTTATTCTCAAGAAACTTTCACTGAATCAGAAAAACAGCTGAACAGCTCATGTCCCAGTTGAAAGTTAGTTAGCAAGACTAAAATTTTCCTTTACTCTTTTGTCAGTTGTCATAGTACTGCTATTTACTATAACATATTTCTTTTCCTCTATTTATGTTTTGGAATAAGTAATATATGCATCAGGTAGAAATTGAAAATGTGCAGAGGAATACGCAATGAAAACAACTCTCCTTTCCACCCAAATCCCTCAGCCAGTTCCCCCAAATTTCACAGGATAATTTATGGATCTAAGTATTGTATTTATACATATAGATATGCATATATGCATGTGTGTGTGTAGGTAAATATATATATATATATATATATAAATTTAAAGGTCATTTAAATTATTACCAATCTTTGTTATTATGAATTATGCTCTGATTAATTTACCTCTGTATTTGTCATTTTATCAGTAGGATAAATTTCTGAAACTGGAATTATTGGGGCAAAAGTTATATACATAATAAATTTGTATGTATTGTGCTTAAGTTTACTTCCATAGAGATACAAAAATTATACTGACACCAGAAATATAAGAGAACTTTCCCCAAGTTCTTAATAAAACAGAGGATTAAGCCCTTTTATCTTTACATATCTCTTAGGTGAACAATTGATATCTCTATATTGCTTCTAATTTGCATTTCTCTTATGATTGGGATTGAGGACGGTTTCCTGTGTTTAGATGCTCTGCCTTTTTCACTGTGGACTTTAGTCGTCTTTTGCTTCTTTTACTGAGTTGTTGATATAGTTTTACTTATTAGTAGGGATTTGTTATATATTAAAGAATTTAGCTATTTTTTTCTATGATATAAGTTGTGAATAGATTTCCTTGTCTTTATTTGTCTCTAAGTTTATTTATGGTTTTTATTTTCAGTAAAAAAGTTTGAATATGTAATGACATTTATTAGTTTTTAAATGAATTCTGGGTTTTATTTTATACTAAGATTGACCTATTTAATCTAAAATCTTCCAATATTTATTCTTACTTTTATGTCTCATTATTTTAATGTTTAAATTTTTGATATATCTGGAATTTATTATATGTATTTTTTTCTAGATTGGTACCTAGTGATCCCAACAATATATGTTGCTGAATCTATTTCTATATTGAATTTATATTGAATCTATTTCTATATTTTCTATTTTACTCCACTGATGTGTTTATTTGCATACCAAATACTGCTCTGCTTTAATTCTAACTGCTTTATAGTGTGGTTTAGTTTTCTTTTTTTTATAGTGTAATTGCTTGTATATCAAGTAAAGTATAATGTATGTGTAACTTAAAAAACATTTTATTCTTAATTTGATTGGAGGAAGTGGGCCCATCCAGACTTTTAAAATAGAAGGCCTTGACTGAAAGAAGACTGGCCTGACATATATAAATTATCTCAGGAGATATTAACATTTTTATGCTTTTTAAGCTTCCAATCTTAGAACATGGTATGAATTTCTATTTGTTAAAACAGTGCATGTCCTTCAATTGTATTTTAATATTGTCTTCATAGACCTATGCATTTCTTCCTAAGTTAATTCATAGATATTTTATCTTTTTGTTGTTTCTATATATGAATCTTTTCTTTCAACATATAATTTAAGTGGTTGTTTCAGTATTTATGACAACTGTTTGATCACATACATTAATTTTTTTCCCAGCCACTTTACTTAATTTTCTTACCTTTAGTAACAATTAGTTGATTCTTTTTTTCTTCTAAGTAAACAATTATCTAAAATAAGCAGTTTTAGGGGTGCCTGGGTGGCTCAGTCGGTTGAGCTTCTGACTTTGGCTCAGGTCATGATCTCACATTCGTGGGTTCAAGCCCCACACCAGGCTCTGTGCTGACAGCTTAGGGCCTAGAGCCTGCTTCAGATTCTCTGTCTCCCTTTTTCTCTGCTCCTCCCCTCTTCGCTCTGTGTCTCTCTCTGTCTCTCAAAAAAATAAAACATTAACTTTTTTCACATAAATAAAATAAGCAATTTTATCTAAGTAATTTTATCTCCGCATTTTGTATTTTCATAAATTTTCCCCCTTTTGCTTAACTTTATCCATTAGTAACTAGGAAACAAAGTTAAATAGTTTTGGCAAACTCCATGCTATTTTGTTACTGAACATAGTTGAAAGGTTTCTAATGTTTTAAATAAAGAATGGGTGTCATAGTTCATCAGATAACTTTTCATCATCCGTAGAGGGTCATTGTCCTTACCCTATTAATATTTTAAATAATGCCAATAGATTTAAGATTGAACCACTCCATATATACTTGACCATTAGTGTATTATTCTCCACTTTGCTTTTTGATTCTGTTTGCTGATTTTCAGTTGAAATGTTTTGCTCGTTATTTATAAATTAATTTAGTTGTTTTCTTCTTTTCTTCTTCTTCTTCTTCTTCTTCTTCTTCTTCTTCTTCTTCTTCTGGGATCTTGGTCAAGCTTTGGTATTAATATCATAGAACTTTCATTAAAAATCAGTAGATTTTCTTTTTGTATGTGGTCTAGAAGACCTACAACATTTTAAAGTTTATTTTGAAATGAATGCAGTCACTCCTCAATGGGAGACCTCTTGGCTTTAGCAATGTTTCTTTTTCCCAGAAAGGGATCTGAATTGTAAGGACATTGAGTATTCTAGAGACAAAGCATGATAAAGGGGAATAGGGGAATATGAAAGATGGTGGTGGCAGCCACCACTTAGCTCCTAGTGTTGCCTACTTGTGGCCCTGTAGGGCCTGTTCTTAAGAAGAGCAAACATTCTGCTCTGTACAACATCCATGAAGAAGCAGTGACATATTTGCTTCGATGCTTATTTGATCTTTTCACTTCATAGACATAGATTCCTAGATTCATTGATATAGATTCCTAGATTCATAGATTATAGATGTGCTATTTTAACAGGTTCATGTTAAATGATTATGTAAATTTCTTCCAAGGCAGAAGTCTATTTGGGAACATTCGTATTCTAGAAACCCTGATAAATTTTTGCTCTAAATTATTTATTGCTTTAAAAGAAATATAATATAATATGTTTAATATATTATATATAATTATATATTAATGTAATATATTAAATAGAATATAATATATATAGAATATAATAAACAGTCTGCTATAACTTCAAGTCAAACCGTTTTCATATAACATGTCATGATATGCTTGAAATTAAGGTCTAGCTATTATGGCTAAGCAATCTTTCTGTGATATAATGTTCGCTCTCACTCAGAAATTTCCATTAAGTGTCTGTATCTACAAAGGCTAAGGGTGGATGAAATTCTTTCTGTAGAAAACTTGCCATATAAGAAGCCCTTGAGGGAACTGGGAGACAGGAAGGGAATCTGACACAGCGTTTTTCCTCAGTGAATTTTTAAACAAATACTCCACTTCAAGCCTCTGCACTTGTTTCAGCCACGATTTACAAAGTGAGACTTAAAGAGAAATCTGTCCTTCGAAAGAAGAAAATCATTGTCCTGTCTACCCTACAACTTGGAATTACTGAGATAACATAAATTAGAGCTACACATTTTCTTTTGGTTTTCCATCTATTGTTGTTTTTTTTCTTCTAACAGCATGTGACAAACTTCGGCAGGAACATGGCACTATTTGAAATTACAGAAAGTTTAAAAACCATACTCAGGGGGCGCCTGGGTGGCGCAGTCGGTTAAGCATCCGACTTCAGCCAGGTCATGATCTCGCGGTCCGGGAGTTTGAGCCCCGCGTCAGGCTCTGGGCTAATGGCTCAGAGCCTGGAGCCTGTTTCCGATTCTGTGTCTCCCTCTCTCTCTGCCCCTCCCCCGTTCATGCTCTGTCTCTCTCTGTCCCAAAAATAAATAAACGTTGAAAAAAAAAAATTTAAAAACCATACTCAGGTTGCTCAGTGCTCCACCCTCTCAGGTACAGCAAGACTATTAAATTGATACCAGAAGCAGCCAACTTAAAATAATTTTTATTTTTTGTTGGGAATACGCTCCTCTCGTGATGTGCTAATTCAATATTTCATTAGCTTCTAATGGAGAAATGACAATATAAACTGAGACCTGATGCATTTTCCCAAAAGTAAAAGAACAAAGCTGTGTTTGTGACTGCCTCAAGATGTTGTACAGTGTCTCCTCTGTGATAGACAAGTCTGAATTTATGCCTATTTAAGACTCAGTGGTATTATCCTTATTGACTAAAAGGAACCTGATGTACTAATAAGGAAAGAAGAAACTTTTTTAGAAGAAACTAATAAGGAAAGAAGTAGCTTTTCCCCTTATCTGGACATTTTGTTAAATTGCCAGATAGCAAACGGATGGGGTGGGTATGCTGTAGGAAGAATGGATGCAAAGGCTTCTATGGTGATACATGATATTTTCAAAGAAGAAAACTTGTTAAAAGGACTTAAAAACACAATAGTGTCCCCATTACCTCTCTCTCTCCTATGGTACCTAGCCCAGTACCTTATCTACACAGAGTCATCCTTAATGTTGCTACATATATAAATACATGCTGTGTTATCAAGAGGAAATGGGGTATTCCACATAAAATAATATTACACATAACTGAAATTTAACTCTTTACTAGACACTTTATATTCCAAAATTTTAGGATGTCTTTTTCTAATGATAAAATACTTTATTAATATCTCTCTGTTATTAATCATTCTGGATGACTCAAGATTATATGTTGGTCCTTAAATATAGCCTGGTCTCATGGAGGCTGGGAAACATGAGGATTCTTTCCCCTTCACTAAATGATGTCATATTGCTTGGTTTTCCTTGTTTTAGAATTTGCTTTTTGTTTCTCCTCTCTACTGCCCCTTTTTGTTGTTATGAAATTAAATGCCTATAGAAGTCAGAATTGGCTAGGTGATGCTTCAAGGGGGTCAAGCAGAACTTCTTCCAGTGATGCAAGAAGTAGAGAGGACTGCATGTCAGTGAGCAGCTGTGACGTCTCTCGCAACGATCCTCTCCTAGACTCATCCATCTGTGAATGAGCATGTTTTTTGGCATATAGCTGGTGCTATTTAAACATTTGTAGAATATATATAAAAGATAACCCTTCCATTTTTAAAGATAATATGAGTCTGATGTTATAATGACATATTGTGCACATTATTAAATTTAATTTTCACAATTTCCTGCAAGTTACATGTGATTATTTTCACTTTACAAAGTAGAAAATTGAATCTCGTGGAGAATAAGTGACTTCACTACATTTCCCCAGCTAGTAAGGGGTAATGTTGAAATTTGAACTTGGGTCTGTCTAGATCCACGGTCAATGCCATGTGTTTGCTACTTCTACAAGCCTAACAACCTTGTCCTCCCTTCTATTTGAATTCACCTCATCTGCTGTCTGAGAATCCAGACAGCCTCTGAAAATATGAGTAAATCATTTTTTATATTGCTTATTTTCTAGTTCTCAACTATATGCCAGATAGTAGGAATTTATAAAAACACATTTACCATTCTTCAAGTATAGTAAAACCATTTAAATATAAATGAAAATATTTTGATTATAGTTCACCATTTTCCATTTGTTTTGATTGATGAAGCTTGATATACTTAATATTTTTCAGATACATTTTTGCCCACACAACATATCAACATGTTGCTTATTAGGAATGGTCTTTGAAAACAATATCCCTTATTATAAACATGAAAATATTACATTTTTACTTCTGAAACATGTTTGGTGATAAAGTTGATATGAGAAAATGATAGCCAAATGTGCTGCATTTCTTAAAAGGGCAAAACTCTTTTAATGAAATTTGAAGGTTTTCTTTCTTTCTTTCTTTCTTTCTTTCTTTCTTTCTTTCTTTCTTTCTTTCTTTCTTTTTTAATAAGGACGATCACTGTGGAATTCTGCCTGACACTATTTTTCATCTACCATTATCATGAAAGAAAGGGATGAAAGTTAAGAAGGGCCTTGCTTTCTTCCAAATTAAAAAACAAAATGCCATTAATGCAAAAGACTGTTGGCTGCTATCTACTGAACAAGAAGCTCTTAGAACCTGGAGCTGAGCCATTTACATCACAATGACAGTACCAGCTTCACTTTTCAAGTGTGGGCCAGGGATGGACACATGAGGTGAAGGACTTCAATGGCAGAAACTTAATGAGATTGATTTCACTTAAGAATAATTTATTTGTTTCAATTACATTAGGCTCTGATTAGCCCATATGAAAATATATCCTTCTCTCATTCTTGGTGAAATTCTCATTTTCCTCACCAATGTCTTAACAACTATAAGGACAAATTGGACAAGTCCCCAGACATATTTGAGTTCTTGGGCTGGAGATAACTCTTAGCTGAATTTCAGCAAACAGGCATGGTCTTAGTCGTCATTCATTAGAAGACTAATACAAACAAATAGAAGAATTGAGACCAATTCAGTTAACATGTAAATGAGATAAGTTGACTCTGTTGCCAAAGTACGATATTATGAATGAATGAAACCTTCTTTTAAAACCCAAAAGAAACGACTTTCCTTATTCTAGCAAAACGATGTTAAAAAAAAAAAAGGCAGCTTAACTAGACAAGTTGTATAGAAGTTTATTTCAAAGGAGAAAGGATATAGCTGGAATATGAATCTTCAGCTGTAATTATATATTGTTATTCCACCCTCCCCTGTTGCCACCACTTTCCTGAAATTCATCCCCCCTAAAAAAAAGCTCAAAAAACAAAATTACTCATACACACAGCTTGGAGGGTGCATTAGTGAGGTTAGCCTAGGCTATACCAGGGCATGGAACCAAAATCTCAGTTAGTATAGTTAGTATAACCTAATAAAACATACTACTATGTGATGACTCTTTCAGGCAGCTTCTATCCCAGTAGTGACCCAGACACGCATTCTGCTTGAATCTGTCAGTGGTATCAACTTTCCAGGTGATAAGCTGGGGGAGAGAGAACTTCAGGGAACACACTGACTCTTAAATGCCTTGGCAGCAAAGTGATGTACATTGATTCTGCTCGTAGTCTATTTACCTAAAACTGTTAAATGGTCCTATTTACCTGTAAGAGGGCTTAAAAGCATGGAAAAGCACACGGATACTTGGTGAAGGTAAATAAACATGTCTGCCACAGGGAACCTGTTTTAGAATAATCCAACAAGGAATAACAATATTTATAACAAGAGAGGTATAATAAGAATATTCCATATCTAAAAGCTACTTAACTTTTAAAATAGGAGAAAATCATTTTTATCATCACAGAAACATGTTTTTCCACCCATCAATGTTCATATAAAGCATTTAATTTAGAAAACCGTCAGTAAATTCCTAATTTTAAAGAAAAATTGCAGAGCAAGATGTAATCTATCCCTTTTCACAGCCATTAGAGACCTCTAGGAGCTTTCTTTTTTCTGCCATTTCACTCCATTTTATACACTTCTTAGAGCTCTCATTTAATTTATCACATATACAAGGAACTGTCTCAACATTCCTGTCCTCCAAACCGTATCCCTCACTTTAAATTGAAGTTCAGAGCCCATTTCAGGGAAGCTTCTCAAGGGAAATTTCCCTCAATTAACTACGGCTCATTCTTTGATCTGCACAATCCTTTCCTTATCAGTTTCTGTCAGAATATTTCTTTGTATGCATTCATATTCATTGAATGCCAACCTATCTGGTCTCTTTTGAAAGATTATAAAATTCTCAGGGCATAAGTCAAGTCTAATCTCAACTATATACTTTAGGTTCCTATTATAGTACTAAGCATCTCTGCGTACTCAGCCGTTGTCATTGACCTATTTACAAGGACTTGAAATTCTGTGTATAGATTTAGAATCCCTTGCTTGACTGCATTAAATTCTTTGAATAATTTCTCCTGTTCATCAAAAAAGTATATTTCAGTGGATGAGAAATAAATCATTTAGCAGTATTTGTTTTATTGTTGGTTTTCAGCTTTGAAATAATGAAGGACAGGTTGGAAGAAGTGTTGATACTCTGAGACACTAATGTATTCACTGGATTCCAAAGTGTATTGTGAGTAATTCTGAAGAACAAAAGTAATTAACATTAAACAGCAAATAATAAAAACGCATTATCTTAAGGAAGCAGCACGTGCAGAATGTTGTTGGGAGTTTGGGAAAAGTATGTTGCCAGGAGAAACCCTCTGTGTTTATTTTCCAGCTGTGGGAGCTGGTTGCAAATTCTTTGGATTTCAAAGTGGATTCTAACCTAAAACCTGTTTCTATTTTGACAATAGCCTACCCAGTTATGAAGCAGAAATCCCTTGCCTCGTTTGCTTGGTCCTACTGAAGTATAACTTGCTTTGCATACTTTTGTTTCATTGTTCCAGGATCATATAAAAATAATATAAACTGCTATTCTCTAAGAGGAGAAAATAACAGAGTAACTGTACCTTCTGAATCAGTAGTTCTTAGGTTTGGCTGCACATTAAAATCATTGTGGAAGTGTGAACAAATACATTGCTTACTCCTGCCCTTCCTCCCCCTGACCCCCGGTCAAAATTTTTGTTTTAATTGGGCCAGGGTAGAACTGGACATCAGTATTATTTTTAAAGCTCATTTGGGTTTTTCAGATGTGAAGCTGGGAGCCTGAAACAAGGTTCTAAATACCCAGAAGAAAGCCTGGTTCTTTTTCTTTGTAATTAGCTGCAATAGATAAGAATCCTATCAAATCCTTCCAAGAATCAACCCCATCTGTTTCACTTTGACATTTTAGTTTCTGAGAGTAGAGACAAATAAACGCAACCAGAATGTGTACAGGTAAGTAAAAACAACTGGGATTTCATTAAATCTATTACTCCCCAGATTTGTTTACTTATTTGTGTGTGTGTGGGGGGGTGTATGTGTGTATGTGCATGTGGAAGGGTAGCAGTATGTCAGCAAAACACCTAAAAGTTTGCTAAGATTTGTACCAGAAATGTGCAGACAGCTCATTTCTCTGTTTTATTTAGCACTACTTACCCTAGAACATTGTAAACACAATGCTATGTGGTATTCCTTTATAGGGAACTAATTCATAAAAATTTTACTTGATTCTAATTTTTCCCCTTTCTTAATATCAGAAAATATCCAAAAAGTGAAAAGCACTCTTTCTTTGTCTGAAGTTTTAGATTATGTATTGTCATCATGGGTAACTGTCCAAGGTCTTTCAAGTTGGAGAGGTAACAGGAATTATTTCCTTAATATAAAAATGATAAGATCATAGAGAGTTAATACGAAATTTCAAAGGTTTGATTGGATAAGAACTGCAATTTTGGATGAAGGGTTAGTAACTGAGAGTCAAGTGAACTATAATAATAACTTTCTGGAGGAAGCTACTTGAGGCAGCCTATTGAGGACGGTAAGAAACATGGGAGAACCAACCCTTTAAACCCTGAATTCATTATGAAGTTATAGCTGCCGGGGTTCTATTGTCCCGTGGATTGAAGGTTACCTAAGAGGCAGGACAGCAGGAGAGGGAGAACCAAGAATCATCCATCACAAAGAATTCATTACAAGTAGATCTATGAGTTTATCCAGTCAGGATGGCAGATTTGAAATCAGGAAACAGCAATCAGAATGAGAAGTTGGGAGCATTGGAGCAGAAGACAGATGGTGGTCAGAAGACAGAAAAGGGAGGGTCAGTAACAAGAAAGTGAAGTTACAGGAAGGAAACATATATAAGTAAAAGGGCCCAGGGCTCTTCTGGAGTGGTCCTCTTTGGGAAGCTAGTGGCCTATTAGGTAGAGCCAGCAAATAGGCAGAATTGGACAATGAGTATAGGAGAATGAACCCTATACTTATTCATTCCTTTATTCTTTTTTTAACAAGTACGTTTTGCATGCCTACAACATGCCAGGCATGATGGATCCTAAGGAAGTACAGATGAACAAAATGGACCTTCTAAACAGCTTTTCTCCTGTCCTGTCCTGTCATAGAGAATAGAGATCGAGATAGAAAGAGATAGAAAATATCTCCAAGAAGGCTGCAGTGATACTTCCCCTTTTGGTAGCTTTGTGGAGGTCAAGTCCCTTAGGTGGTTTGTGAAAAAAAAAAATGCAGGTAATGACACATAATGTGTAAACTTTTATGTTTGTTCTGTTTGAGTTTATGTGTAGGCATGACCAATATTAACATTTGACACTTTCAAATTATATTGATTTTAAAAGTTTTCTCTTGAATTGTATAGTTCTCCCGGTTTCTTTCTTGGTAAGGAACTGAGTGTGACCGATAAAAAGCCTAGACTTTCCTTGAATATTCTATCAAAACAACAACAAACTGACCAAATGAGGCCATGACTTTGAGCTTACATAGAAACAACGAGGGATGGTCTTTGACAAGGATCACCCAAGAGTATTTTTCTCCACAGGAAATGGGAGCTTCTCAATCCCCTGTGAGCCCAGAGACTTCTCAGGTACTGTGAATCCTACGCACTCTGTCTACCTAATGGATGAGATGTCCCCATCTCTGGGTCCATGCCCCCTCATCCCTCTGGCCTTAATTTTTTGTGCCACAATCTCTTTTGGCTTTTTTCTTAAATGTAAATTCAAATTTTAGACTTTTAGATTTCTATGTTGGAGTAAATCAGGCTCTTTTCTGTTTACAAGGTTATTTTTGAATTTCAAAAATTACCCCATCCCATCCCATGTTTTTGCTAATGCCTGATCTGCCTCATTCAATCTTGGCTGCCACAATCAGGCAGACAGCATGAGGAAGCTTCTTTATCCCTATCTGCAATGGTGGAAGCCTTTGAAGTACATACTATCTGCTCCTGGTCTGTCAAGTAAATGCATTCCCTTGGTTTTTTATTTTCACCGGATAGAGAAAATTTTTGTTATCCTAAGTTGCTTTATAACAAAGACCTTACTAAAATAATATTAACAAAATGAAAACATAAAGTGAACATGGCAATGGTGTGACTAGAGGCACGAAGTGGGTGAAACATATGGAAGACAGAAGCAATAGAGAGAAAATGACAAGCAGAGAGACAGACAAGAAGCAGAAAGAAAGAAAGAAAGAAAGAAAGAAAGAAAGAAAGAAAGAAGAAAGAAAGAAAGAAAGAAAGAAAGAAAGAAAGAAAGAAAGAAAGAAAGAAAGAAAAAGAAAAAGAAAGAAAAGAAAGAAAGGGAAAGGAGACAAGGAAAGAAAGGAGGGAGAGAGGGAGGGAGGGAGGAAGAGAGGGAGGAAGGGAGGGAGTTAGGAAGGAAGGAAGGGAGGGAGGGAGGAAGGGAGGAAGGGAGGAAGTTAGGAAGGGAGGAAGTTAGGAAGGGAGGGAGTTAGGAAGGAAGGAAGGAAGGAAGGAAGGAAGGAAGGAAGGAAGGAAGGAAGGAAGGAAGGAAACAGAGAAACAGAGCATGTTAGTAACGTGAGGAGAAGCATCAGTGAGTGGATAGTGCTAATGCAGAACAAGTATGGATTTCCATCTTCCACTTCATTTTCTTCCTAAGAATCATTACCTCTCCCTACTTATACTCAAAACATTTCCCCCAAGTGTCCTGTTTCCACCAAATCTTTATTTTTACCAGAGATCATGACCGGCACCAGAATCCAGAGTCAGACACTTAACTGACTGAGCCACCCAGGTGTCCCTAATTCATTATTTTTTAATGGCTGAAAAATAGCCTGTGATATGAATTTACCATATTTGCAGTCATTTCCTTGAAGAGTCATTGCTTCACATTTAATGTTTGGCTACAATGAATACACTATAATAAATATCCTTCCTACTTGTGCTTTGTTTTATGGATGGACTAACAAGGGGGGTTTCTGTGTCACAGGGTAAATGCATTTTTAATTTTAATAGACAATGCATTCCAAAATGTCATTAATACTTTAGATTTCACACTTGCATATCAAGTTATCACCCTTTCAAATTATTGTCAGCCTCATGAGGGTAATGTGATATCTCTTCATTACTTTATTTTATATCCATCTGAACAGTCAGTTTGAGCGCCATTTTCATATACTTGATCATTTGAAGATGATATGGGTGAATTGATTCTTCATACTTTTTTTTTCTATTGAGCTTCTAGTCTCATCTCAGCAAATTTTCAGTGTCCTGTGTGTATTATAGAAATAACCCTCTGTCTATATTCTCCAGTGAACATATTTTTTTTCAAAACCTTATTATACATCTTTGATTATGTTATCTTTTGCTACAAATTTATATGCCTTATCTCTTATAGCTTCTGGGTTTTCAGTCTTAGTTAAGAAGGTCACACATGCTGCTAACTATTCTACATGTATTTTCCCACATTTTTGCAAAAATGTTACTATTTTACTTCTAACAAATCAGCCTTTAATCCATCTGAAATTTGGTATAAGAAACAAATGGATAGCTGATTGTGCCAGGGCTAAATCTTAATGATCCATCTCTTCCCTGTGGAATGAAAATTCTATCTTTGTCAACAAACAAACAAACAAAAAAACATCTGTTACAAACTACAATCAATTTCTATATTCTCTTTTCCTTCTATGGATTTATCTGTCTATGTCATGCTGATAAAAGACTAATTGCATATCTCTGTTTTATAGAACTCACTGTAGTTATGTTCTCTTACATAAGTCTTGTGTGGGAGAGAGAGAGAAAGTAAAAGAAAAGAGAGACAATGAGATCTATAAAATCCATTTTGGCATATAAATTTTTCAGAAATTCCCATTTAGAATTATGATTGGAATATAATTAGGTGCACTTATTAGTTTTAGAAGCACAAATGATTTTTATTATATTATTTCTCATCTAAAAAACTTTTTTGAGAAATTTGTTTTATATACTTTAATGAGATATTATATTTTTCTTCATATGGGTCCTAAACCTTTGAAAATATTTACCTAAGTATACTGAAGCATATAGGTACGTTTTATGACAGTTACTCAATCCCAGCAAGTCTTATGGGATCTTTTGCAATAAGTCAAACATGTGATTTTGTGTGTATATGTGTGTGTATGTATTATTCTGGAAAGGTATATCCATTTCCTTAACATCATAGCCTAAATAAAAATAATGGGTTCTTTGTCTCTCCTGTCTATAATTACAGTAATAACAATAATTTATAACTCCATATCTATTCAATGTGTTCTAGTATGGAGTAAATGTCCCTATATTAACCATATCTACCTACTCCCAATTGCTTTCCCAAAGGAGTTAGAAAATCACCAGTTTTTGACATTCAGGACCAGATCATGAGCTTCTGACTGACTCTTAGCAGTGATGTAAATCCCATGCTTTACCCAGCAGACTATCAGTCTGCCTGTCTATCTATCTATTATCTATTTATAAACATGTGGTTGATCTAAAATACACATTATATTTTAATTTCAATTGACATGTAGGCATATATTACTTGATGAATCATCTAAAAGAATACACATTTGGACTTTGCTATAAAAATAGGCGGAGGAGGGGGGGAGAAGGCTATGAACAATATTCTAAGATCCAACTAAAGAAATATGCAACAAAGCAAATGGATATGCACATACAAATCTCACCCTAGCCAGCTGATGATCAGAGACTGGGGACCCATACAGCCATGCCAGTGAGAACTCTGCTTTGTACTAGTAGCTATTCTGAGTCACAAGCCAAAGGCATTGCTTTCAAAGCAGTAGAATGAATCCTTGGCTGCACTCAAAGACTTATGATTGGCCTAATAAAAACTGAGACAAAATATAAACTCTACAACTTAAAGCCTCAATATGGCAAAATTCACTTAGGGAAGGTGGGTTTATGAGGAATTAGTCACAGATGCTTTGTCCTCTCTTGGGCTACAAAAGTTTGTGACTCCCACTGCTAGTCAACTAATCAAGAAGGGACAAATATGAGGGTCTGGACTTAAATTCCTGTTCTGACACCAATAAGCTGTGCAATGATGGAGAACTTAAATTTCCAACACCACGTCAATGAAATAGAGATTGTAATACTATATACGTTATATCAGTGGTTCTTAACTGGGGCCAATTTTGGTTGTTGTAACTGGTTGGGGGGCGTTACTGGCATGTCATGGGTAGAGGCCAGGGCTCCTGAGAAACCTCATACAATGCATAGGACAGTCCTCACAGCAAAGAATTATCCAGCCTGAAATCTCAATAGTTTTTATGTTGAGAAACTCTGCTTTATAGGAATTTTGTGAAGATTAAATAGGATACTGCTTATGAGGTACTTTGAACAGGCGCCTGGACCATGGTAAACATGTACATAGTTGTTCTTATTAATTATCTTATTAATTATCTGAACTGTCATCTTTCCTCCACTTGACATTTCCTGGTAATACTCTGTGGTTGTCTGTGGAGCGGGATGAGGTGGTAAAGCACAATATGGTAATCGCTAAATTCTGCATGTAGGTAAAATGCTAAAGGAATAGTGACAGATTAAGGAAAGTTTGCTGATAAGTGTTTTACAGTATCTCCAAACATTTAAATCCAAATACTTACTCTTTTCTGTGAATGTTTTCCCTGCTCTTCCTACTCTCCTAAGAGTTTTCAATTCAACGTAAGTCCTTAAAGTGAACTCCACCAATACTAAAACAAGTAAAACCCAACAATCCCTATATGAAGATTCTGTCCTGAATTCTTTAAATTTGATCGGACATGCTATAATAATATGGCATCTTATATAAAATGCCCTCTTTTTTTAATGTTTATTTATTTTTGAGAGACAGAGTGGAAGCGGGGTAGGGGCAGAGAGAGAGAGAGAGGGAGACACAGAATCTGAAGCAGGCTCCAGGCTCTGAGCTGTCAGCACAGACCCCGACCCGGGGCCTGAACCCACGAACCATGAGATCACGACCTGAGGTGAGGTCGGATGCTTAACCGACTTAGCCACCCGGGTGCCCCTATAAAATGCCCAGTTAAAGATAATAAAAGGAGGGGTGCCTGAATGGCTCAGTCAGTTGAGCATCTGACTTCGGCTCAGGTCATGATCTCTCAGTTTGTGGGTTCAAGCCCCACATTAGGCTCTGTGCTGTCAGCTCAGAGCCTGGAGCCTGCTTCGGATTCTGTGTCTCCCTCTCTCCCTGCTCCTCCCTTGCTCGCACTCCATCTCTCTCTCTCTCAAAAATGAATAAATGTTATAAATTTTTTAAGATAATAAAAGGAAAAGCATTTACATATTCACGGAATTAATAATCACATAATCTGAAACACCGAAAGGACATAAATGTCACACGTGTTAGACCCCCTGAGACTTGTGAGCTGCTACACAGATAACTTTAATTCTAACTTGGGTAACTCAAGGTCTATTTGGTTTGTACCAGGGCTTTTTGGTTAATGAATAAAACCTGAAGTACTTAACACAGAGAAAAAGGGATTTTAGTTAGAGACTAATATCAGATCAGCTAGGCTTTACAAAGTTTGCACATGAACAAATTAAGAGCACCGGCTCCCGTTGATTTTAAGACAAACTGTGGTGCCAGCAAGAGCAATGTCCTCATCACCAGAGATCTGTTAGAAATACAGGGCCTTGGGCCCCAATTCAGGTTTTCTGAATGGGGGGTTTTGAGGATGGCCCAAAAATGAGTGTTTGCCACAGCCCTCCAGGTGCCCGAGGAAGTCCGAAGTTTGTAAGCCATCAGAGGAAAAACAAGCGAAATGAAATAAACGCAGTAGGAAACCAGCTGGTAGGGACTATTCAAAGTGAATATTTTTATATGAATTTATTTTCCATTTGTCAAGCAAGATGCAACCTAGCTCTACTTTTGCTGAGGAGTCTTTATCCTAACCAAAATACAAGGGATTAATTTACTTAGATTCTCATCCTCAACTAGACTTGCAGCCCAAATTATGGTAAAAGAGAAGTTCCCGGGCGCCTGGGTGGCTCAGCCGGTTGAGCGTCCGACTTCGGCTCAGGTCATGATCTCACAGTTTGTGAGTTCGAGCCCCGCATCAGGCTCTGTGCTGACCACTTGCTCAGAGCCTGGAACCTGCTTCAGATTCTGTGTCTCCTTCTCTCTCTGCCCCTCCCCCGCTCACTCTTTGTCTCACTCTGTTTCTCAAAAATAAATTAATGTAAAAAAAATAAAAAAAAAAAGAGAGACGTTCCCTCCCTTGTTACCACCACTCAAGACTTCCTTTTGCTACAGCTTAGAAAGGGCCACCTGGTTTATGGCAGAAAAAAAGAATCCTGAGTTTGAAGAAATCCATACTGCTTGTAGCTAAATGACCTTGAGCAAATTACATTACCCATGTTATCCTCAGTTTTCTAATCCATTAAAAGGAGTTTTAATCCATAGGATTCTAATAATACATAAAATTAAGTAAATGCTTGGTCCATATTTTTTGAGATAAATAAAAAGTCCTAAGAGGAATGGATGTTTATGATCAGCTAAAGTATTTTCTACTTCTATGAATGCTATATCCTCTAGAAAGAACAAGTTATCATAAGATGGCTTAGCGAATACAGATTTAGAAAAGGGGAGTTATTTATATGTTATAAATGTTTAATGGTTCAGGCTCAGATCACCTAATACATCCATCTCTGCCATAATAGCTACCACTTAATTAGTGCTTACTGTCAGGACCGTACAGACACTTCACATACATTCACAGATTTACCCTTTTCAACAATCTTATGAGGGAAGCACGACTACTTTCTGTATCTTATACACAAGGAAACTGAAGCACACAGAGTGTACGAAACTTGTTCAAATTCACATAACAAGCAAGTGGCAGGCATGAGTAGGAATGAAACGGCGGAGTTCAGAGCCTGCTGGTTTGGTACCTATGCTGGGAAGGCAGTTCCCTGGTTTAAGCCTGACAGATGAGTGGATTTTCTGAGCCTACTGACTTCTCTTGGCTTAGAATTTTCCTGCTCCTCTGCTTCTTCCTTAAACAAGCTTAACCAGCTCCCCAGGTCTGGAAGAATTCCCAACCAGGGTTTCCTTTCAGGTGTCTAGATGTGCAGTTATTCTGACATGTAGGGTGGAAGGTCCTCTTTATATCTCAGCCCAGATAGAGATAAATGAAGACCAAACAGGAAAAGAGCTGAAGTCAACATTTGGACTTTGGTTTGAAACTAAATCACAAGTGCTAACCCTTCCAACTATTTGTATTCATGTTTTCATCTTCACTTGAAGAAAGAAGGGCTCTATTTTATGAAGCCCTCAGGTAATAGTTATGTGCTAAATCTTGAAATTTGTGGGCCATAGATAATAGTTCTAAAGGCAACAGAAAGAAAGCACAAGAGAAAGGAGGGCTTGAGATTACATTTAAGCTATTCCTTTATTTTATTTTTCTTTCTTTGCGATAAAACTTAAATATGCACAACTTCTTAAAATTGTACTTATGTATACCTAATTAGCTTTTGCAAATATGGTACTTTTAACAGATGACCCGAGTCTCTGAATCAGCTATCCTTGAAAAATGATGCTGTTGCCATATCTGTTATAGGACACAATCTGAGTCTGAAGAGGTGGTGATCAGGTAAACACTGGAATCATGAAAGAGGGAAGCCCTCTACCTGGAGTGTTAATTGCCAAATCTGCTAGAGGAGTAGGGAGTATGGTAAACCTCTTCTCTGGCAATAAAACTCTCTGGCATAGCTTTTACAATTTGCAAATTCCCACTCTAGTTTTATAACAGAATACACATAAAGCAGCAGCATCTGGTCACTGAGCTATCAGCAGCAAGGTAGATTCAAAGGAAGGGACATTTTGTTCAAGAGATCTATTGGTTATATAAAATGTTCCAGGCACTCTTCCAGGTTCTGGGGGATATAGCAGTGAATAGAACTGACCAAAATCCCAGCCTACAAAGAACTTTGATTCTTAATAGCTATCAATGAAACCACAGAGCTCTTGGAAATAAGATGGATATTATTCTTCACCAGTTTCATACAATATAGTATCTAGAATTTGTTTCAGAATGTTTTCCATAGCTGCCGTAGTAATGATGCAGTTATGGAGCCTTCATGTTGGGTAGTTTCCTCATCAGCAATATGTGAGAGTTCGCATTGAGATACAACAAACACTGTGACTGGATAAGCTTTGTCATCAGAGATAAAGCAAGACCTTACGAAACAGAACCAATATGAACATGGGATGCTCCTTGCAGCCATTGTCCACATTGTTCATGAAATCTCACTGCCAAGATGCCCTTTCAGATACCTCTTTATGCATTCAACCAAGTGAAGACATAGCAAGAGAAGGAAACCTCAAAACAGTAGTGTAAGCATCCATATTCAAGAAAATGTGATACTCAAAAAGCTCTGTTTCTTGTCTTAATGCATAAATAAGACTTTGGAAAATGATTCATAAAGATGAAACTTGAGAAGTGTTGATTGAGGATACTAATGGGCTTTTTCCTATTTTATTAGGAAGCTTTAATTACGCATAGCATAACGGTACCAGGGTAGTATTAACTTAGTCATTTATTCATTCATCTTTTATTTCAATAACTATTAATGGACTTCTGTTTAGCAGGTTATGAGTTATACAAGGTATACTTCACTAAATCAGGCATCACTTGGGGAGCTTACAGTTATGGTGAAGATGAACAAATTAAATGAGTAATTATAATAGTTTAAAATGGTTGGAGGGGGTTGTTTTATTTTCCCTAGGACTGCCATACTACAAATTGGTAGCTTAACACAACAGAATTTAAATTGCTCAGTTTTGGAGGCTAGATGTCTCAACTGAAGGTGTCAGCAAGGCCATTCTCCCTGTGAAGTTTCCAGAGAAAACTCCTTTTCTGTCTCTTCTTAGCTTCTGGTAACTCTCTTTCTGAAAGTTTCTTGGCTTGTGGCTGCATCACTCAATCTCTGCCTTTGTCTTCACATGGCCTTCTTCTCTGTGCATATCTGTGTCCTCTGCTCTTCTTAGAAGGACAGCATTCATTGCATTTAAGGCCCACTCTGATTCAGTATGAACTTATCTCAGTTTAATTGCATCTGCAAAGATCCTACTTCCAAATAAGGTCACATTCTGGGATTCTGGGTGGACATAGTTTTGGGAAGACATTATTCAACCTACTACAGGCGTGTATAAGATTTGTAAGAAGAAAAAATATGTTGCTATAAATGGAAAGATACTTATAAAATATGAGAAGCCTCTCACCAGTAATATAAAGCATAAATTTTAGGTAATGAATAAACCCTGAAAATAACCTGAATATTTGTTAGTTGAGGAAACTGAGCACAGGGAGATTATTTGTCCAATATCATTCAGTTCAATATAGAAAGCCCTGATTTTTAGATATAATTGTCTCTTTAGAAACATGAGCTTACAATGGTTCACTATTAGGTACTTTTTACCATGCTTAATGGTTATGCCTGGAAATTTTCATCTGGCCAGACACAATCCCCAAATTTCATGTTAGCCAATAGTTACTGTTATTCAAATAATCGTTTAGGCTAAGACACTGAGAAAATCTCTCACTTGCTGGTAGGAATGGTAATGGATTGTGAAATATTAAACATTTAGGCAGAAAGAATGTTAACTAACTTCATCAACAAATTAGATAAACAGCTCTGGATGTATCTAAGAAGTTCATATTAAAATATTTTTGAAATAGGGTTAGATGAATAGAGAAGGTAGACTATTGCAAATGTAAAGACCACATAGTAGGAAGGCTTTTATTTGGTGGAAAGTCAGAGAGAGCAAATTGATTTATGTATGTAGGATAGGCTTTTGAATTTAAGATAATAGCTTTGTTTTTCTTACAAAGAGTTCTAATAGAGCAGACAAAGGTTTAATGGTTTGGATAATTTTTCTAATATACAGGGACAATGGAAACAGAACAAAAATTAACAAATAAAAATGTCTTGAGCACCTACTATATCTCTAATGATTTACATAGATTTTCTCAGGTAAGCCTATTCTAGATGAGGAAACTGGGGACTAGAGGACTCATACCATTTAGTAGCAAATGGTAAAACTGTGATCTTGCACACTGATATGAAGGTTTTTCTATGGAAAAAGGGATAAAATGAGGTTTCTTACAAAGCTTGGTAATGATGCCAGAATCCAGGGTCATAGTATTACATAAAATAGAAATGTAGCCGGGGGGATATGATAAGGATCAGGAAAGAAAACAACAGATAGAGACAGAAAGAATGGCAAATAGGGTAATAGAGATGTAGAAGGAAATTAATAGTTTTATGACATTGAAAGCTATGGTGGAGACTGGCTAAAAGCTCACCAAACTTGTTCCTCCTTCTTGGGCATACAGAAAGACTACTGCTTCTAATCCTCCCCCACGTTTAAGTTTAAGACCATACAACAGTTCTGACCAATGGAATGTGGAATGTGACCAAAGTATGCTGTTTAGGAATATGCCTATAAAATATCCCACAAGACTCCCCACAATCTCTTTTCTTATTGGCCTACTGCATGTGAAAACCACAGCAGAGACCTCAAGGTGGCCTAGAGGATGGCAAAGACATGAGATAGGAGGTCTTGGATCCCTGAGTTGTTGCTTGGAGTAGATCCAGCCAGGAGAGCTACCTGATTTGCACTGAACTGTGATGTGAGCAAGAAATAAACTTTCATTGTGTTAAGCTATTAAAATTTGGGAGTTATTTGTTATGACACTTAGTGTTAACTGCCCTGACTAAATACTCTGGCTTTGGGGACTTGAAGGGAACTTATGGATTACTTGAGTTACCTATCACCTTCATCTTCAAATGAAAAAGAGAGAGACAGAGCACTTGTTGTACACCATACAACTAATTCATATTTAATTGTGGGGTGCCTGGGTGGTTCAGTCAGTTAAGTGTCAGACTCTTGATTTTGGCTCAGGTAATGATCTTGTGGTTCATAAGATCGAGCCCCATGTTAGGCTCTGTGCTGGCTACGTGGGGCCTGCTTGGGATTCTCTCTCTCTCTGCCCCTCTCTCTCCCTCTCTCAAAATAAATAAATAAATATCTTTTAAAACATAGCTAATTAGCATAACTGGGGCTGCACTCCAAAACTCGCTCTACGGTTCTTTGCTTGAGAAAGCCAGTAGAAATAGCAAAGACTTCAAATAAAGATGTTCTACAAAGCCTTTCTTCATTTTATTTCAGAATTTGACCCCATAACAACCACCTGATGATATTCTTTTGAATATTTTGAATATTAACATTGAACAATGTTAATTATGGGGCAAGAAAAGAATTAATTGGTATGTAGAAATGTAAACACTGAACTAGAGGTAATTAGATGTGAATATGATGTCAGGTAGAATCCGCAAGGAAATGAAAGTAAGGAGACGGACACTGAATTTTCTTGGAAGGAGACTGACAATAATCAGCAAAAAAGAAGAGGAATAAATTCCGCTCACCTGCACATACATGCCTTTGGAAACTGAGGCATAGTTGCATAATGTAGCATCCAGAGTAGCTAGTTATAGGTAACTTGAGGATAAATATTAGATAGTGTAGCAGTTCAAAATGAATCATTGAAAAAGTAGAAAGATATAACAGCCATTCAAAGGAGTTATGGATAGATTAGATGAAAAAAAAAAAGACAAAAGCAAAACAAGAACAAAACCCCATGGATTTGAGAAGGAAGTTGAATGCATTGAAACGGAGACCAGAGTGCATTTCACTTTTCAGCAAAAGCTTTCATATGCATTGGGGAATGGAATGGTAGTTAGAAGGATTAACAAATCTTGATTTTTGAGGATTAAAAAAACCTAATTTGTCTTTAAAAGCAGAGGTGAACCACATAGGGAAAAGATGAGGAGCTTCATGTTCACTGAGGGAGAACCTCAATTAAGCAAATATTCAATCCATTCAAAAATCATTTCAAACATAATTCCAAACTTCGATACCTGGTCTTCCATTTAGATTTGGCAGAACACTAACCTTTCAGTTTTTATTTTATCTGATTCCCTAGGTAGTCTTACCAAAAAGAATCACTCTAAACCTAGATTCATTATCATGCATAATGTAATGATTCCACTTAGCAAAGAAAAAAAAACACTACTTTTTATTTAAGTGCCTTCAAAAACTCCACAATCGTTTTTTTTAAGGGAGATGTTCTTAGGTAAACTCAATATTTCTTGAAACTTCAAAGTGAAATGAGTTTTTGAAATCAAAGTAGAAACAAGTTTCCTATCACCACTCATAATAGAAGATTCTCAACCTCAGGGCCCAACACTAGTCACTTTCAGTATTTTTTTTTTTAAATACATTAACTGTGAAACTAATTTTGCTTAAATAATTTCTCCTTTGTAAATTAAGAACATTATTTACTAAAAAAGTATAGCCTTTCAGATTATAAACAAGTAATGGAACACCTCCACCTCCTCTCTACCACACTTTCAAATTCTCCTTTCACTCTATATCCATACACATTGAAGTAAATATTTGTTGTTGTTGATGACGATGATGGTCATGATAGTGTGTGTGTAGTAGATCTTATGTATCTCTTTCCATTTTCTTTGGGAAACAGCAATTCTTTCCTTGGGAATCACATTAGCTCTTCCAATCATAGTATTTCTGCCATTTGCTGTTCAGTGTACATTTAACCACCAATCACAATATTTTATCTTCCTGGCCACAGAGATTGGCTTGGGAAAAGTCCTGTGACACAAGGTATGCAAGTTAGTCTTTATCTGTTACTTTGTACAGATACTACAGGGAAAAATTTCTCTTTCCCTTAAACTGTTAGCTATAAAACATGTGATCCCAGAGCTGCTGGTGACCATGACTCTCTCACATAGAGGAGACCCTGAAAAAATTCTCAAGCAGGTAACTTAATCATGACTGCTCCTCACTTTGTCTTTAAATTTTGATTATACTGAGAGCCTATTTTTTAAAGATACTTGGATACAGATAGTAAGAGACTGAAAAATAAATGTGATGTTACCTCTTTGTTAAGTTTTCAAAATAGTCAATAGTCCATGACAACTCAATCATCAGAGTTCATTCAGCAGATCCTAAATGAGAACATATTTTCTGTCAGCTATTTGAAGAGCTCTGGTGATATAGTTGTGATCAAACAGGCCTAATTCCTGGACTCACGGAGCTTACAGTTTATGAAAAGAAAACCATTAATCAAATATCCACAAAAATATTCAGTTATAAACTGTAATTAATATTCTGAGGCAAACCAAGCATACTTCGGTAATTCTGTAAAAGAGGAATCTTTTCGAGATTTGGTGGTGGGGCATAGTGGTGGGGGTAATTTAGTGAGACTCAAAGGCTACAGTTTGAGGTAGACAAGGCCCACACCCTTACTGCTGCTACTGGGTCCTAAAGAGATGTATCATATCATGGTATTGAAGGGCACATGCTGCCTTTGGCTAAAATGCTCAAGGTTTCCACTACCATTCTCCATCCTTCACCCTGACACTCCCTGGCAGCCCAAAGAAAAGGAGTAAAAGAGATTGATGCACAGCTGCTATTGGGACAAACTTTGGAAGTCAATGGAATGTGGACTGACACAGCAGTGGTCTCTGTACCCCTGAGACGAGGGACATGGGGATCGCTAGCAGAGTCATTCCTGGGACATTTGCTTCACTCCAGCCAGGGTAAGGAATTTCTAACATTGAAGTATTCAATGGAGAAAAATGAGGTTGATTTTCACAAATGTAACTAAAAATTGGAATGGCTGTCCTATACAATCAGCATATGAAGTTGTACCACCTCAAAGGGCAGCAGGGAGGATGATGTTTCTCCTTGAAGTATACAGCTCCTAGATTATAATCCTGCAAAATACTGGAAAAACTTTTGAGGGAACAGAGAATATGAGTTCACTCAACATATTCCACCAACTGTTGCAATATTGCTGGTCTGAGTTTTCTGCCATCAAACCATTGGGTCTGGCATAGATTCTAACTTATAATAAGTGCTCCATCAATGTGTTAAACAACTGAAAGATTACAATGAGAAGCAATGCTCAGGTTTATAGTTAGCAACTTTGCCTAAGATTCTTAGTAGAATATATTCTTCCGTTCTCTCTTACAGTCTCTTCAGCAATCCCTATCAGAAGAATATATTTGATTCTCTTGACTTTTTCCTTTACTTATAGAAATATTTTATTACCATAAAATAAATGTCCTAATTAGGTTTCTAGTTACTTAGTTAAGTTTCATTGTTGGATAATCAACATCTTTTAAGAATCTCATTGTTGCTTTAATTTCATTATCCCAATTTTTACCCAAAGAATTAATAGAGACAGTTAATGATGATAAATAACAAATTCATTTCTAAAAGTGTTTGGTTAATTGCTCTTCACTCACTATTCATCACTGTAGAAGATTTTGGTAGAATTCTGCCTGGGAAGTTGGGAAAGGTATCACAGAGGAGTTTAGGTACTCACAAGGATCCGAAGATGTGAAAAAGGCAACGGTGTGGGAAATGTCATTCTAAAGAGAGGGAGTGAAATTAATATATGTAGAGGAAAATAGGGCTTGATTTGTCAAGGTCCCTACAACTTTAGACAATGTGAGCATTTCAGTATGTTTGTAGTGAATTTCAACATCAACTATTTCCAAGGACTCTACTCTCTAACCATTTATATCAATTCTTATTGACAAACTATAATCTGTAGAAAAACCATATGGTAAATAAACTTTCCTTCTTAGGGCAAATTTCTCTAATTACAAGCTGGTGGAAGTTTTCTATAATTAAAGACAGTATAAAGGGAAAAATAATAACTTCAAGTTGAAATTCTAGCTTTCAAGAAACTTGATTGAGTCAAATTGTGAAATATTTAGTTATTTGTTAAGAGATTTCTTTTATGATTATATAATACAATCTGTGTTTGTGCTCTTTATAAGCATCTATAGCTTCTTTCATAGTTCCTTCTTTATCTTTTAAAAGCTTCAGGAAAATGCAAACAGATTGCAGAAGCAGAAAAATTAAATTGAAAAGAAAAATAAAATTGTTAAATAATTTAAGGGGTATAAAAAAGAAAATATGGTTTAGAAGGCAATAGGATGGGCAATTTGGGTCATTAAAAAGTAAAGAAAGAAAGTTTCAAAGGAATAAGGGAAGAACAAATGAATAGATATAGAAGTATTTATTCATCCGTCTATCCATCCATCCATTCATCTATTCATTTGACTCCAAACTGTCTAATCCAGACTTGTATTTCTAGATACTCTTCGGACAACTCTATCAAGATCTTGCAACTTTCTGTCTCTTAGTAAATGGAAAACACCAACTTTTATTTAATTTCCCAAGACAACAAACTCAGAATCATTCTTGATTTGACATTCTCCTCTGCCAGTCATATAAAATTGATCATCAAGTCATATTGATTTTACATTTGAAAGGTCTCATTTGTTTTCCCTTTTTGGAGACACTGTCATTGATCATCTCTTGCATGGATTACTACAATAGAATTTTAACAGTTTTCTGATTTTACTTTACAGAGCTCTTCCAATTCATCTTATTTATTGATGTTCACTATATATTTTTCTTTTTAAGAAATAAATCTTTCAAATACACAAGATATTCTAGAGTATAACAAAGAATCATGTTTAAAATTTTTAATATTTTGTCATATTTGCTTTAGAAATTTTACCCTTTTAAGAAATAAAATACTACTGATAACAACTGAAGACTTCTTTGCACCCTTCCTGTTTTCCTTTCCATTCTACCCTTCCCAAATAAATTAAATTCCCTGAAATTGGTCTGTATCCTTCCCACCCATCTTTTTAAAAAAAATATTGTGTCATGTATGTATACATTCAGAGCCATAGTTTATCCAGTGTTGTATATTTTTAAAATAAAATACATGGCATAATAACATGCATATTGTTCAGCATCTTGCTTTCTTCACTTAATTTTCTTCATAACACTTCAACATTTTTCATTCAACGTTATAAGATATATCCCTGTTGATAAAACTCATTTGATATGCCATGTTTTTGGTATTTTCTCTTCCCATCTCCTCTATTATTTTCCTTCCTTGCTATTAACCATTGCCTGTTATTAACCATTGCCAACTAGCTAGTAGTGGTGACAGTATTAGTAGTAGTAGTAATATTAGTAGTAGAAATACTACTATCTCATCATTATCTGCAAACACTTTTGATTTTAACTTTATTATTTTTGGAGTTGTTTTATAATTGTTCTTTTTAAGTTATCTTTAAGATTTCTATGACATTGCTATTTTATATTTATTCAATGCAAGAACACATGAGCCTTCGTGGTGTTGAAAATTCCCTCACTTTTGCTCTCTATCATGCAATTGTATTAGACACATGGTAGGCATCCTAAGTCTGTCCTCCATGACTCAACACGTCTTTTCATATCACTCATAATTGTATCTCTCTGAGCTACGTTTCATATAATTTTTCCAAATTCACCTTCTTCTGGTTTATTTTCTCAGTGGAACCTATCTTCTAGTATTCTATAAAATGTATGCATTTACTTTATCATCGCCTGTAACTTCAGGGGCTATATATTTCATTTCTTAATGTTGAATTTGCTTCCACCTTATACTTGCCTTCTCTTTTATTTGCACAGTTTTGTATTTTCATTTTGGTTTCTATTCCCTTTTGGGGGAAGAAATCTTCTTCATCATTTACCAGTTGTATATTCATATTAGCTTTTAGATTATAATATTATTTGTATTTCTTGGTGTTAGTTCCTCTCTTTGCTGCACTTACCAACTCTACCTTATGGTGGATAATTTCCTCATCTGTTACGTAATTTTTAATAGGATTTTTTTTGTACTTTGAGAAATCTGAAGTGCTCTGACTTACAGTGCTCTGACTTACTCTGTCTCTGTAGAGTAGTTTTGTTCTGATTTGATTGATTTCTTTCTTCTTTCTTTTTTTTTTTTTTTTTTTTTTTTTTTTTTGTGGCTCCAGGATTATAATGGTATGGTAGGCAGAATTCTAAATGGCTCCCATGACCTTTGTCTACTGATGTTATCCTAGGTTGTTATATTACATGGCTGTGATGGTCAGTTTTATATGACAACTTATCTGGACCACAATCCCAAGTTATTTGATCAAACAGTTTTCTAGGAGTGACTCTGAAGGTACTTGTAGTACCAGACTTAAAATAGCAGACTTTAAGAAAGGGAGATTATCCCAGATAGTCTGAGTGGGCTTGATTTAACCAATTGCAATGCCTCAAGAACAGAACTGAGATTTCTCAGAAAAAGAAATTCCTCCTGTGGACTACAATTCCAGCCTACCGTTACTAACAGACTGTGGTATGAATTTCGGACTTTCCTAGCCAATCTATACACACACTCATACAAGCCAACTCTTTGTGATAAATCCCTTAATGCACATCTCCTCTTCTGTTTCTCTAGTAGAAGACTGACTGACATACTAGCAAAAGGAATTTTCCAGATGTAATTACAGTTAGAAAAGGAAGAAGTAACTCAACCCAACATCTATAAGGAACTCAATTCTGCCAACAACCTGAATGAGTCTTGAAGCAGATTCTAACCTGGGAAACCTCCAGATAAGAGCCCAACCCAGCTGACACCTGGATTTCAGCCTTGTAAAGACAAGATAAGCAGAGAACCCAGGTGGGTCTGCCAGGTCTTTTGACCTATAGAGTTAATGAATTGGTATTAAAAAAATTTTTTTTTAATGTTTATTTATTTATTTATTTTGAGAGAGAGACAGTGTGCAAGCAGGGGAGGGGCAGAAAGAAGGGGATACACAGAATCCAAAGCAGGGTCCAGGCTCTGAGCTGTCAGCCCAGAGCCCAACGTAGGGCTCAAACTCACTAATCACGAGATCATGACCTAGGCCTAAGTCAGATGCTTAACCAACTGAGCCACCCAGGCACTCCAATAAATTGGTAGTTTTTAAGCCGTGAAGTTTGTGTAATTTGTTACATATTAATAAGAAAAAACAACAGTATAAGTGGTTCGGGACAATATTCATACTGATTTCTTAGGTTGGCATTTCATAACCATGAATAGTATAAGATCCTCATCTGCTTATGAATGGACAAGGCTTCGGTTTAAATTTCTGGTCTGTGATTATTTCTCCCCATAGGTCCCCCCTTAGCCTCTGGCAGGAAGCAAGCTTACATGTAGTTTTTTTAAAACCTCATAGATGAAATGTGACTAATCCTGTTTTTATGAAACTGGCTGCTAGCTCTTGGCTTTCTGCAGGATCTCAGGTGCAGGTCTATACTTCATGCAGGTACAACACCACATTTCTTACTGCTGTTTAAGTATTAAAGCCCTATGATCACCACCCAATTCAATATCCTCACAGATTGCCATAGTATCAGCTCAACCTAATGACAAGCTTTGAGTTCTTTTGTAGGTTCTGGCACCTGGTATTTCATTGATCTTTTGAGCTTGGAAATATTTTAATAATTTCTTCAATTATATTTATACAGGTTTGTAGCCAGAATTAGGGACTATAGAAGAGGAGTCTTTTAGCATTGACTCAATCCCCATATTTCCATATCAGAACTCATGAATGAAGTTTTAAAGAAAATTCAACGTTGTTCTGAGATTAACCACTTAGGAATGCCAATTACTTACAAAGTAAAATATGGACTTTTTCTTTTTAATTCTAATTTAATTTAATTTTCTTTTTAATTAAAATGATTTCTTATTTTTAAAATTTACATCCAAATTAGTTAGCATATAGTGAAACAATGATTTCAGGAGTAGATTCCTTAATGCCCCTTACCCATTAGCCCATCCCCCCTCCCACAACCCCTCCAGTAACCCTCAGTTTGTTCTCCATATTTACGAGTCTCTTCTGTTTTGTCCTCCTCCCTGTTTTTATATTATTTTTGTTTCCCTTCCCTTATGTCATCTTTTTTGTCTCTTAAAGTCCTCATATGAGTGAAGTCATATGATTTTTGTCTTTCTCTGACTAATTTCACTTAGTATAATACCCTCCAGTTCCATCCACATAGTTGCAAATGCCAAGATTTCATTCTTTTCGATTGCCAAGTAATACTCCATTGTGTATGTATACCACATTTTCTTTATCCATTCATCCATCGAGGGACATTTGGGCTCTTTCCATCCTTTGGCTGTTGTTGATAGTGCTGCTATAAACATGGGGGTGCATGTGTCCCTTCAAAACAGCACACCTGTATCCCGTGGATAAACGCCTTGGAGCAATCATTCCAGGCATCTTCCACTCTGAGTTTGTTAATTATATGTATAGTGACTCTTGTAAACCTCCTTCCATCTTGTTCCCTAAACAAACCATATTTTATGACAGTGTTTACTCTACCTGGACTTTCACCATTTTCTTAGAGAACTCATTTTCATCCTTGAACTCTAAGTTCAAATATCTTTTTAAAAATAATTTTTCCGGGGCGCCTGGGTGGCGCAGTCGGTTAAGCGTCCGACTTCAGCCAGGTTACGATCTCGCGGTCCGGGAGTTCGAGCCCCGCATCAGGCTCTGGGCTGATGGCTCAGAGCCTGGAGCCTGTTTCCGATTCTGTGTCTCCCTCTCTCTCTGCCCCTCCCCCGTTCATGCTCTGTCTCTCTCTGTCCCAAAAATAAATTAAAAAAAAAAACATTGAAAAAAAAAAGAAAAATAATTTTTCCTCACAACAATCAACAGGATCATGTTTTTTACCTCTGTTCCCACAGAACTTTGAATATGCTCCAGTTACAACATTATATGGACCTGTTTATACGCTTGTCTGTAGTTTACACTCTCCTCCTGTGAACCCCAAACAAACTTATGGCCCTTTCAGTAGCAGGATCCATGTGTCACTCACCTTTGCAACTCCTAGCACGCAAGACATATTCAACAAACATTTGCTACATGAAAATTTTCTTAATAACACTGATCTGGTCAAAAACTGTCACACACACACACACACACACACACACACACACACACACACAGATTGCAGTGCTACATATTTCAGAAGAAATGTACAGAGGTTGTTTTAGTTTGCTAGTGCTGCCATAACACAGTAGCACAGACTGTGTGGCCTAGACAACAGAATCTTATTTTCTCACAATTGTAGAGTCTAGAAGTCTGAGATCAAGATGTCAATAGGGTTGGTTTCTCTTGAGGTCTTTGTCTTTGGCTTGTGAATGGCAGTCTTTTGCCTATACCTTCCTTCTGCACATGTCTTCCTTCTGTGTACAAGGATCACAGTCATTTTGATTTAGGACCCCCTAATGACCTCATTTTGATTTAAATACCTATTTAAAGACCCTATCTGTAAATATAGTGACATTCTGAAGTATTGTGGTTAGGATTTCAATATATGAATTTTGGGGGATACAATTCAGTCCATATCAGAGACATTGGGTGATCACATGCCAGGATATCCAGAGGCTGCTTGTCATAGAAAGGAATCTGTGATTCAATACTCTTCAGAAAACACAATGGAGACTTTGATATAAGAGTATATTCCTTATAATTTTAAAAGTGTCAAAAACTTTAATTTTCTTAATTGTTATTTACTCTCAATTAATTCCTTCTCTTATTGTAAAGTAAATAGCATATCTTCCAAGCTACTCCATATGTGTCAAATGCTTATAAAAACTTTCGGCACATATGGAGTAGATATAAACATAATGCAATTCACCACTTGTTATTTTAATGACAATTCAAGCATTATGTTTTCTTTTCAACATTATGAGTCAAATCACTCACTAAAATATTTTTATAGAAATACATATCTATGAATAAATATATTTTAAGCATTTTAAAGTTTATTGTAACCTGACTCTTTTAGATTTTTTACAATTAATTTTTTAGAAATCTCCTTCACGTAATACCTCCAAGAGCTAGTTTGAGGTTTCTTTAGGTAGGGGCTAGATCTGGAAAGGATTGGAAAGGCAGAAGTGATCTGTCTTTCCTATAGCAAAAATAATAAACAAATTTCTATCTCAAAACTTCTAATCTATATGGATTTATTTATTATAATTATAAGAAAAATCAGGATCCAGTGGTAGAATGAGAATGGAATACAGTTTCACAATCACTTAACTGTATTCCTTGGGGACAAATATTTCAGAATTTAGCACTTTTCCAGTTTGATAAGGTAATGCTGGGCATATTCTGTATATTACAGACTGTCCCATTGGAATGCAGTCTATCAATATTCATACTAAGTGGATAAATCAAGAATATGAATCATTTCGTATAAGTTCAGGTCAAGTTTCACTGTTAAATAAATTCAAGGTAGATCAGAATTTATCACCAAATACAGTAAAAGTAAGTTCTAAGATTTTGAAGTTCTCGGATTTTGGCATTTTGAAGAAGGGTTAGTGACCAGGCGTAAACATTCAGTGGAATGTGTTTTTAAGGGTAAAACAAAAATGATATCTTGAAAATCGGGGTACAAAGTGATATTTTCCCATAAATAAAAAAGAAAAGCTTACAACAGGGCTTTCCAGATAATTATAGATTTATTTCGAGACCTTGAGTAGACACACTGCTTTTCTTCAAATACAGCACCTGGTGTTTTAAACCTGCCCTTTTAAATTGTGAATTCCACCTGGGCAGGAATATGCTCTCCCACTATTAGCACTAAATAAATATTGTACTGTCAAAAAGTAACCAAACCATCAGATTATTTGGTCATGTGCTGTATCACAGATCCTCAGAATTGTTTTCCCTGGGGATAACACCAATGTTTGTTAGTAATTGGACACTGTCATTCTAAAGGGAGCCTTACGCCCACAGATGCCACCATAGCTGAGGGGAATCTGATTTGCAGCTTAAGTAAAAGTCATTTACTTCTTTTGTCGCTCTGCAAAGGCAATTAGACTAGAGCAGCAGCTGCATATAATTCTGGAATAATGCTGAAAGGGGAAGGTGGCTGTGTGAATGTGTGTGTGTGTGTGTGTGTGTGTGTGTGTGTGTGTGCGCGCGCGTGCGCGTAGCATCTTAAAGCAGGCGTAAATAAGTAATCTTTCCATTTATTTTAATTCTTTCAAAGAAGCTGACATTAGGAAAATCAGAACAGGAGAGAGCTTTGTAAAAGAGCATACTTGTCATCAATCTCTGCTTTTCATTCTTGCCACCTTTAATTCCGGGATGCATTGTCATGACTTAAGTGATCTTCCACTCAAGCTCTGTGTTTAGAGTATTTGCAATGACAAAGAGCTTAAGTCTACCACATCTTGATCTTCCACTAACACCGTTTGTCACAATTCAAATAAACATTTACCTCTTGTGCTAAATGATTTTCTTGACAGTCTCTGGCCTTTGTTCTGACTTTGTTTTCTGTTCTCCTGAGGCTGTTTTCCTTAATCTAACCACACCAACTGAGAGATGAAGGACTGGGTGGTCCTGGTTAAGCCAAAAGAAAACATTTCTATTAAAACAGCTCTAATTTTGCTTAAGTCGTTTCTTCCATCACCTGCATTTTCAGTTAAAGAAAGGTTAGTCGTCATCCTCATAGGTGACAAATCGATGAAATTACTGTTGGCGACAGCAATGGACTATAGTAGTAGTTAATTATGCTCTGGTCCATGTCTTTCATTAAGGTGCTGTTTCCCTCACCAGAGCCTTCAATAAAGCATTTCTCAAGGGCCCCTTAGGAGTCTGTGCAGGGAGGAACAGTCTATCAGGCAGCTGCAAGCGGGATGGAGTCCTGCAGCCTGTGAGGGGGCATTAATGAGGCTGAGTAATGCAACCTGACAAAGTCTGATGAATGGGACTCTCTGGGGGGGTGGTCTGACAAATGTAGGCTCCATGACAAGCATAGTTTGCTAAACAATGTGAGGCTTCATTTATCAGTTTATTGGTTATGAAAAAGAGCTAGTCCAAAAGGTGGATTGGGATTTAATGAAGAAATTGCCCCCAGTGGTTAGAAGCAATATGAGTTGATGGTATTGTCAATTATTGCTATTCCTTCTATGGCACCAGAGAAATGGCTAGAGAGCATCACTAAAGAATTGCCTAATGGCAAATCGGGGCAAAAAATGGTGCCTCCAGACTTGACATCTTTGTGGTTGTCAGATATGCAAAGGTGGGAACCAACAGCCCTGGCTTCTAAAATATGCTCCGTTATCACGATCTTGACTATGATGTTTTGTATCTTTAGTTTAGAAGTCTTTTGGTTGTTTTGCAATGTCCCATATCCAATGAATATAAGCTTTGAAAGACAACTTTAAAGGAGTACTCTTTACTTGTCTTTTTTTTTTTTTCTCCACCGGAAGTGAAAACCTTAACTATAATAGTGACATTGGTTTTACTAGATCAGATTAGTTTACTAACAGAAAGAAGAGGTCTTTAAATTATGACTTGTGGAGATAACAAAATTTTGTTGAGGGAGGTTAAGAAATTCTTATACACAGTGAGTGAAAAGTTTGTATAGAGGATTTGGATTTCAGTCTTGTGTTTCTCTGTTCTAAACAACTGGCAACAACCCTTCGTGCACATAATGGAATAGCTCTTGTCAGAACATTGCCTTGATCTATATCATTTATATTGGGATGTCAGCTTCTTATGCTTCTAGACCCTTGTTATTAAGATTTTTATATGACTGCAGTTTTTCAAACCATAGATTTTGTTACCTCCCCCCTCATCCCCACCCCCCCCCCCCCCGCCCCAGATACGCTTTACAAAATGCTGGCCTTGTTTCTGTGATGCCACAGCTCTCTATTAACCTCTGTGCTCCATCTATGTCTGCTGGTAGCTTTATTCTCTTCATGGTATCGACATCATCATTATTATTGTAATTTTTAGAATGATAGAGGAAGAGATGTTTGTACAGTCTTTATTTGCCTGAAGAATGAGAAGACATGCACAATTATCAGGGGACATGGAGGCTGTGAAGTCTCCCATGCACCTCTTAAGTATGTCTGAATATACTTTATTATATGTATTTTACATATTATAATATGAGCTTTTTAATCCATTTCACCCTCCTTCCTCATAGAGAAAAGTAGGATTGGCATTACTAAATTTTTAAATTCAGTACACTGTCTGCAAGTCAATCCCATGCTTGTGGTAACATGATCTGCTGACAGATACACAGCTGTCTCTCTAAAACAATTCCCTAATTCATTTGAAAATCAAAAAAAAATGTTTCGTCTCCATGTTGAAGTTCCATTTTGAGGCCCTATTTGTATCTAAAGAAGCTTTTAAAATATGAAGATGGTCATAATCATAACACCCTTATGGAATTCATATTCTATAAATTCCTTCATTAACATCATGGAATTCATCTCATAACAGCTAAAGAGAGGGAGAGTTTCACATCTATAGAGAGGAGGTAAGTTGTAGAAAATAAGCATGAATTTACAAGAAAATACATAGAGTTCTAAGTTTAAGTATCCTGATTAGTCTATAAATCTGCATTAAGTTTATCCAGGCCTGAATTTAAGCCTCGTGACTTCTAAACAATTATTTTATTATATAAGTTACCCTAAATTTTCTTTAATGACAATGAAGTCTTGAATCTTGAAAAAAAAAGTGTGAATTTAGAATTCAGTGTTCATTGTCATTTGAGCTTTTTCTCTTCACTTTTTTCTGATAGTGTAGAAGGTTTGGCACTCTTCTGGGCTTGTCTCATGACTGCTTCCTTTGGCATTAAGCCCAGCTAGTCTCATCTTATTGACTTCTGCAGAGCATCCCAGATAGAGTAAAGTTATTATGAGAAATTTACAATGAATAAATGAATTTTTTCTTAAGTGACTGTGGTCATTTCTAAATCAAAACCTTCTTTTTATAGGTCATTGATAAAAGAAACACATTAGGCCAACTTGAAATGCAATGTCCATACAGAAATTGTGTGTGTGTGTGTGTGTGTGTGTGTGTGTGTGTGTGTGAGAGAGAGAGAGAGAGAGAGAGAGGAGATAGGCTAGATAAGATAAAAGGAAAATCTCTAGATGGAAGTTTCCTGAAGGCAAAAGAAGTTGTTTACTTTTATTATAGTGGTTTTCATAAACTTTAATCATTTTCTTTTTCTTCCTGATGGATGAAATAGTTCTCAGAGTTCACATGAAGGACAAAAACAGAACAAAACCTGTATACTTCATACTATCCCCAAGAAAACCATCATGTGTCTTTTTTGTTAATCTCCCTGAGTTTTATCATATGTCACCATGATGTCCAAATAAAAATCTTTAGAGTTGAAAACTTGAAGTACAGAAATAGAATGTGAAAATTGACATAAATCACCAACTTCATAAGCCACTGTCTAGAGTATCCAGTGTTAACACATACATCCACTGAAACTTGTCCTTTTCAATTCTAAAACTTTCCCCTTGTACCAACATGATTTTGATAAATGCCTCTATGTTTACATGAGTTATAGTCATGTGGACATGGAAATTTTGTTTGACAATATGGAAAATGTCTGTATTTTGTCACATCTGAGGTCTGCTAAATGGGTCTATTCACTCTCTTTCTGGCCTTGTATGAAGAAGCAAAACTCAGTAAATGTAGGGACATATGCAGATTTGTTATATAACTTAGAGATCATAGAAAATAGTTACTTCCCATTTTTTCCTGAAATGTTTAGCTCAGAAACATGCTAATTAACAAAGAAAAATTCAAATGTAAGACATGTAGGTATTTTTTTGGTGACTTGTTAATTCTGAGGAAAAATTGGCAGTGAGTTAGATAATTGAATATATATACACAAGCACACATGCAGAGAATTACAATATGCTACTTGTTTACTTATTAACTTCTGGGCAAGTGATTCCAAAAGGTTTTTTTCTTAATATTCTAGGCATCTCAGATTAATTCACAGCAGGAACTATTATAAAGTTGTGAAATCCCACAAGCTCTCAGTGATGTATATATCATGTATATGGCACAACCATGTCATACAATCCTCAGGATTTCAGTGTGGGAAAAAAGAAATTTTAGCCCTGTGATACATATTTTGCTAGTGCGAATGTGTGTAAATAGGAGCTAGGGGAGTAAGGATGGCCAAAACAGTAAGTAATGCTAAGAGATTGAGAAAATCCAAAATGATGTACAAAATGAAGAAAAATTCACATCTAGACCATTTCAGCAATTTTTACTTTAAGACATCATCATTGTTAATGTGGGGAAGAAAGATACGCTATTGTAGAGGGTTTCCCCCTTCTTTCAAGTTAATTTCTTCTAGGCACAGATTTTGCTCCTCTGACAGCAGCACAGGGCTCATTATGTACCACAAGTCATCAGGCGGAGGCTAGGAGAGAGGAAGCCTGTTCCCTGAAGCAATTTGTTTCAGCAATGCTGCTAGAGCATAGTTCAGAATTATCTTTAATATGAATGAGAAGCTGGAGCCACTTGAATAGGCAGATGGAGTTTTGTTTTCTTCCCCCCAGACCATGAACTTGTCTGTTTTTTTTTTTTTTTTGAAGTACATTCATCATCTTGGTTGTTATTTTGTTTAACCTTGTTCTGCCATTCTTTCCAATTACTCAGTTTAGTTTCTCCATTCCACGTCAGCTAGTTGGCTTTGCTTAGCCCTCTTTTTCACACATTTCCATCCTATTCCACATGTAATTCAAGTCCCATTAGCTCCCACTTCATTTAAACCAACATAGGGCCCATGGGAGTAGTAGGGTAGTTGTAAACAGGTGCAACTGGCCAGATGGCTGCTTTGCCAGGAGGGTGGAGCAGACCCAGCAGCTACCTCGCCAAATTCTGACTGTCAGGCTGAGAGACAGCTTAAAAGGGTCAGCAGAGGGCTAAACCTGGATTTAATTGCTATCATTCTTCTGTTATTGGTTCTCCCTTAGACTCCAAATGCATATTCATTTCAGGCTTAAAGCCAACTTTAAGAAACAATCAAGTTGCTCAATAAACATCGGGCATCCACCGCTACAATGTATGCTGCCAAGATCTTGTTTGGTTCTATTTTGAAAGAAGTTAGAGCAGTTCTAGATTTTATTTGCTAACTTGTCGCTGTGATCAGCTGTTTCCATATGATATTCACTATTCCCTGAGGCTGTCTCACTATTTTGAACATAGAAGGCACCCATTCTGATCCTTGATTACCTCTTGGTCTACTTTCTCTTTTACTGGCCAGACCTGCAAAAACAGAAAATCATGACGATCTTGCTTGCTGCAGATTCGTGATATTCAGTGTCAAGCAAGCTCTGGCCTAGGTTTTTGTTTTGTTTTGTTTCATTTATTTTTTTCCAGAATACTCCACAAGAAAACTTTTATAAACACTACCATTACATCCAGATTCTGCCTGCTTCACTTTTGTAAAGATGACTGTACTTCTATTTCTTGTTATCCACTGGCCACACATACTTCCATATCTGACTTCAAGTCTCATGCTTTAATGGTATTTTGTATTTAAGGGAAATTATTAGCCTCCCAATTTCCAATCTCAGGGGTTTTTTTTTTTCCACCTTCAATTCCTAGTTACCTGAACTTGAAGCACTGAATACTAAATCAATGTAAATCACCATGGAGGTTTTACTTTTCTACTTGGGCTTTTGAAATAGCATTTTCTTGTTTTCCACTTAATCTTCTGGTCCCATATTTCCTGTTTTTATTAATGTATTTTTTACATTTGGGTTTTATTCAAGGCTTCCTTCCACTTCAAAAGTTATTTCTATTTCATTGTCCACAGCAAACTGGCTATGCTGAATCCCACAATAACTTCTTTGGTGATGACTCCCTGTGTGGCTTAACTTCCAAATCTTATCCCAAGCACAAGTTTTTATTTTAACTGATCAGCTGTTAGCTGATAGATTTTTAGAACCAACCCACAGTTTCTCAGTTCTATGAGCTCAGGGACTATTCTTATTCTTTACCCTTTGCTCCATATTTTCTTGTTAACCCACCCTTTTTTCTTTACCAAAAATATTCTTGTCTCTTAATTTTTTCAGTCCTCCAAAGTATTCTCATCTGAATTTTCATTAATGTATCCTTGAATTGCAATAGATTCTACCTAAAAATAATTGATACTAAAGACAATAGTAGTTAAATATCATGGAATATTTACCATGCGGTAGATATCCTTCTAATTGATTCAGTGCATGTTGTCATTCAATCTTCCTAATATCCCTGGTGAAGCAGCAGTGTTCCCATTCTCTAGGCAATAGCACTGAGGTACAAAAGGTTAAGCAGCTTTCCTGGTATTAGAAAACTAATGCAAGGGGCGCCTGGGTGGCGCAGTCGGTTAGGCGTCCGACTTCAGCCAGGTCACGATCTCGCGGTCCGCGAGTTCGAGCCCCGCGTCGGGCTCTGGGCTGATGGCTCAGAGCCTGGAGCCTGCTTCCGATTCTGTGTTTCCCTCTCTCTCTGCCCCTCCCCCATTCATGCTGTGTGTCTCTCTCTGTCTCAAAAATAAATAAACGTTAAAAAAAATTAAAAAAAAAAAAAAAAACCTAATGCAAGATGGAACCTGAACCTAGGATTTCTAAGAGGGCACAACTAGGCTACAATGCCTCTACTTTCTTTCTTTTTCTCTTCTTGCCAGAATGTTGTGTTTTTAAAACAATCCCTGGCTTTAGAACAATCCCTGGCTTAAGAGCTCCAAAAAAAAAAAAAAAAAAAAAAAAAAAAAAAAAAAAAAAAAAAAAAAAAAAAAAAAAAAGAATCCTAAATTAACAAAACGTTCTTCACACAAATTCAAACGTACCTCTTTCACCTGACTACTGGCTCTCTCTGCAGCCCTCTCAACTCTTCACTGGAAGCTTAATATCAGTTATATCTCTGGGATTCTGGGCCTACCCTTACAAATCATTGGTCATAAAGGAGAAAACAGATCAGTCCTTAAAGGAAATACAGTATGAGGGGTGAATTTTCCTCCAGAAAAGGATCTTTATTTGAGAGCATATGGCTAAAAAGTGTCATTTTTAATCTTGACTTTCACCAGTTACTGTATTGCCCTGCTTTACTACTATAATTTCAATTTTTTTACTCGGATAATCTTACATCTTCAATTTCATTATGTTATTCTATTTTTTTTTAATTTTTTTTTCAACGTTTTTTATTTATTTTTGGGACAGAGAGAGACAGAGCATGAACGGGGGAGGGGCAGAGAGAGAGGGAGACACAGAATCGGAAACAGGCTCCAGGCTCGGAGCCATCAGCCCAGAGCCTGACGTGGGGCTCGAATTCACGGACCGCGAGATCGTGACCTGGCTGAAGTCGGACGCTTAACCGACTGCTCCATGTTATTCTATTTTTAAAAATGTCACCTCCCTCCCTGCATTTTGAAGGATAAAATTCAATGCTGACTTGTCACTCAAAACCATCTGCAAACTATGTGTAACTTTTCTTCTGTTATCCCCTCAATACATGCTCACCACCTTTACCAGAATATTCTTGTCATTGACCTACTAATGTGTCTTTGTTCAATGTAGTCCCAATGCTTGGTATGATCCCAACTCTGTATGTTGAAATTCTACTCATTTCCAAGAGCCAGATCAAGGTTTTTATGTTCCTTATTCCACAGGCAGGAATTAGTTTTTTCATTTTTCAATTCTCATTGTACTTTGTACTCATCTTTTTGCATTTATCATATGGCAGTTTGAATTTTTGCTTTGTAGTTGTGTATTTCTCTTATTTTTCCTGGTGGAATGTTAACTTAATGTAAGATATGTGTATATATACACACATATATATGTGTATATATACACATATCTTAATACATATATATATTTGAATAAATCAACTTTATTGAAATATAATTTACATACAATAACATGCACCCAATTAAGTGTACAAATAAATAATGAGTTTTGACAAATACATATAATCATGTAAGCATTACTGTAATTAAGGCATAAACATTTCTATCATCTGCTTCCTAGTCAACACTCAGCCCCGGCCCCAGGCAATCACTGATTTGCTTTTAGTCATAACAGATTAATTTTGCCCTTTCTAAAATTTTATATAAATAGAATCATACAATTGGTACTAGATTGTGATTGGCTTCTTTAACTCATCATAATGTTTTCGAAATTCATCCATGCTATTGCACTTTTGAGTGGTTTGTTCCTTTTTATTGCTGAGTAGTACTCCATCGTATGAATGTACATATCACAATTTACCTGTCCATCCATCAATAAACATTTGGATTATTTCTAGTTTTGCTATTATAAATAAATTTGGTATGAATATTCATGCATAAGTCTTTATCCTTTCTTTTCTCGTAGTTAAATGCTTAGGAGTACAATTCTCATTTATATTTAACTTTATGTTAAATTTAATTTTATATGTTTTCCTAAGCGGTTGTAACATTTTGCATTTCTACCTGCAATGTATGTGAGTACCAGTTGTTCTGTATTCTTCTCAATAATTGATATTGTCAAAATCACTGTTCTTTTAAGTATAATTGAGATACAATATCTTATTGGTTTCAGGTGCATATCTTAGTTATTCCACATTTTTATATACTATGAAATGATTCCCATAAGTCTGGTTACCATCTGTCACCATACAAAGTTATTACTATATGATTGACTATATTCTGTATGCTGTATATTACATTCCCATTATCTATACTATAACTGGAAGTTTGTACCTCTTAATTCCCCTCACCTACTTTGCACCCCCTAAAATCCCTCCCCACTTTAGTAAGCAACAGTTTCCTGTATCCATGAGTCTGTTTCTGTTTGTTTGCTTTTTAGATTCCACATATAAGTGAAATTATATAGTATTTATCTTTGTCTGTATGACTTACTTTATTAAGCTTAATACCCTATAGATCCATCCACATTGTTGCAAATGGCAAGATTTAATTCTTTTTTATGGCTAAGTAATATTCTACTGTGAATCTATACCATATCTTTATACACTCATCTATCTATGGACATTTAGGTTGTTTCCATATCTTGGCTATTATACATAATGCTGCACTGAACATAGGGATTCATATATCTCTTCAAATTGATGCTTTTGTTTTCTTCAACTAAATATCCAGAAGTTGATTGCTGGGTCATTTAGTAATTCTATTTTCAATGTTTTAAATAAACTCCATACTATTTTCCATAGTGGCTGTACCAATTTACATTCCCAGCAACAGTGTAAACTGTTCCCTTTTCTTCATATTCTTGTCAACACACGTGTTATTTTCATCTTTTTGATAATAGCCAATCTGACAGGAGTGAGACGATGTCTCATTGTGGTTTTGATTTACATTTCCCTGATCATTAGCAATGTTGAGCATCTTTCCATGTATCTCTTGGCCATCTGTAAATATTCAGTAGAAAAATGTTTATTCAGATCCTCTACCCATTATCTGATCAGTTTTTTTAATTGTGTTAAGTTCTTTCTATATTTGGATATTAACCCTTATTGGATGAATGATTTGCAAATATCTTCTTCCATTCAGTAGGTTGCCTTTTCATTTTGTTGATAATGTCTTTCGTTGTGTAAAAGGTTTCTAGTTTCATGTAGTCTCATTTGTTTGTTTTAGATTTTATTACCCTTAACTGAGGAGATTGGTCCAAAATATATTGCTAAGATTGATGTCAAAGAGCTTATTGCCTGTGTTTTCTTATAAGAGTTTTATGGTTTGGGGTCTTAACATTCAAGTTTTTAATCCAGTTTGAATTTACTTTTGTGTGTGGTGTAAGAAAATAGTCTGGGTTCATTCTTTTGCATGTAGCTGTCCCATTTCCCAACCCCATTTATTGAAAAGACTGTCTTTCCTGTTGCATATTTTTGCCTCCTTTGTCATGGATCAACTGACCATATAAGTATGGGTTTATTTCTGGGCTCTCTACTCCATTCTATTGATCTATATGCCTGTTTTTGCACCAGTGCCTCACTCTTGATTATTACAGCTTTGGAGTATAGTTTGAAATCAGGGAGCATACCAGTGCCATCTTTGTTCTTTCTCAAGATTGCTCTGGCTATTCAGGGTCTTTTGTAGTTTCATACAAATTTTAGGATTCTTTGCTCTAGTTCTATGAAAAATGCCATTGGTGTTTGATGAGGATTGCACTGAATCTCTAGATTGCTTTGAATGGTATTGACATTTTGACAATATTAATTTTTCTAGTCCATGAGTACAGAATGTCTTTTCATTTATATGTGCCATCTTTGACCTCCTTCATCTATGTCTTACAGTTTTCAGAGTGCATGTATTTTATGTCCTTGGTTAAATTTGTTTCTAGGTATTTTATTCTTTTTGATTCAACTATAAATGGGATTGTTTTCTTAATTTCTCTTTCTGATAGGTTGTTATTAGGGTATGGAAACACAACTGATTTTGGTATGTTAATTTAGTATCACAACTTTACTAAATTCATGCATTAGGTCTAACAGTTTTATGGTGAAGTCTTTAGGGGTTTCTATATAAAGTATCATGTTACCTGCAAAGAGTAACAATTTTACTTCTCCTCTTCCAATTTGCATACCTTTTATTTATTTTTCTTGCCTAATTGCTGTGGTTAGGGCTTCCAACACTACACTGAATAAAAGTAGCAAGAGTGGACATCCATGTCTTGTTCCTGATCTTAGCTGAGTCTGATGTTAGCTATGGGTATCACATATTTCTTTGTATTTTCTCATAGCAGCTCATAATGAATGTTTAGGAAATACTCATGGTTAATATTATACATAATAAATGATATCATTAATGTCTCAGCTTATAATATGCTTTGATGAAAATTCCAAAACTGCCATAAGCATGGTGGTAACAGCTGGCAATTAAGAAATTCCAAGGACAGCATTGGAACTTTCTTTGGTATCTGATTTCATCCTTCAAGCAACTGGACATGGTAAGTTGCTTATTTTACAGGTGAGGCAACTAAGGTTCAGGGAAGTTAAGCACATGTTCAAAACCCAGATGGAATGTGTCAGAGTTGGCTGTAGAATTCAGGCATGCCTGACTCCAAAGTCACATTCTTCCAGTCTTTATTTTTCTATCCATAACCATTTTTCAATAAGACTCATTAAAGTGTCTTTTATGCTAATTCTTTCTTCTGTGTTCCCACCACCACCTTCTAAAGTCTATATTCTTATGGCTCCCTATGTTGACTTCTAAAATATCTCTTCACTGATTTGCTGCCTTGCAGAATTTCCAGCACTATATATTGTTGCCTATACACTGTAGCCAGATTCATTTTTCTCCTTTCATCATATTTTTGCCTAGTCAGCTAGCTACAAAATGAGCTTGAGTAATGTTTTCAGTAGTCTATTTTGCCATCTCTAAAATGGAAATAATAACACAATCTATGCCATAAAATTGTAAGTATGAAATGGCTACTTGAAAGCATGGCTGTGCTCACAGAGTAAGTGCTTATATATTTTGGTTCTTACTATCATTTATTATATTTTAGAGCTAGAACAGCCATTCTAACACCATTTTATAAGAGAGAAAATGAGATGCAGATAAGAGATTTGCCAAAAAATCAACCAGGGAATTAGAACCCGGTCTCAGAGTAAAATCCTGACCTATTGAGCAATACTAATACTTTTTTTTTCCCAATTCAAAAATTACTTGGCTCATCTTACCTACCTCATTTTTTCCTCACTATCTGTCATCATGTCTCTCTTGTTTCACATCATGATATGCTCATTTAATTTTCCTTGTTTCTGTTTTGAAAGCCTGTTGAAAACTTTTTAGTTATCAGTTCTGTCCAACTCTCAGGTCCTGTTCAAATAACACTTGCTCCAAGATATTTTCCACGAAAATTTCAGGTCATACCTACTCTCCCATGCTTGAATTTCTCTCAGGTTTACTTTACATTATGCATTTATCATATAATTACATTGTACATTGTTTGTCTATAAATGTTTTATAGTGCATGATACTGATTGTAATCTTACATAAGGAACTGTTAACCCCCAAAACTGGTTGAAGCTAAAAGGATTATTGCTGCCCTGCATTGCTGAGACCTTCTCACCATCATCATAACAAAACTTGGTTTGTCATTTATTTCACATGTCATTCCAGACTGTTTTGTAGTAGGCACATTTGAGTTTCTGGGCTTTTATGTGAATGTGTGAGAGGTATTTTTTTTTTTCATTATTGCTTTTTGCAACTGTTCAAAAGTCAGACTTTAAGCTTTGCTAAAGCTCAGTTTATTGCCTTTCCTAATTTGCTACTTTTCTAGAGATTGTATAATACTGAAACATGAAAAAATTTGTGCTCCAAAATCTGTTTCCCAAAGTGCCCAAGATGGCTGCCAGATTTCCCAGGATTTCTTCTTTCTTGTCTCATTGCACTGCACCTATATACTCTCTGTACATTTTACCTTTGCCTGAGATAGTAGAAGAGTTATGTAGACTGCTATAGAGTTTGGGGCAACTTCCAGCTCAAGTTCTAAAAGGAATGCCCCCTTTCTGTGAACAATTCATCTCTCTGATGTTGCCAAATAATCTCTTTCAACATATTCCTCAGAGGTTTGTTGATTAACTGTTGTATGCTGACCATGGATGGGTCAGCCCAGGACTGTACTATCAATAGAAACTGGAAGAATGTGTACTCGGAAGCCATGACAATTATTACTTATGGTGAAATATATTCCATTTTCTATTTATAGATCCATTTTCACTTGTAAACTGTAGAAACTTTTAAACTTATTTTCATCTTCTGCCTATACTAGTTTTGGAATAATGAATTTTTCAGGTTTTGAATATGAGCATGAAATATTAGCATTATCTTTGGGTAATGGGATTATGACAAATTTTATAATGTATTATATGATATTTTAAAAAATAAATGTGAAGTGATTTTATAATCAAAACAAAGCTATTTAAATCTTATAAAAACAAGACTTTCCAATGTTATTATACAGTTGAGGTAGTATTTCCTCTTATGCATTTAAATGTATCTCAGTGGTTTTCCATTGTTACAATATTACAATATCTTCCTGTACAATATTCAATATATTAGCACTTGATAACATTGCTCATTTTGATCACTTTTAGTCACAGCAGGATAAGATTTAGAAATGTTAAATAGATACATTTTGACAGACACTCTGTTTTATGGTCCCAAGTTACCCAACTAATTGCTCCAGTGTCATCCATTGCCTAATAAGGAAACTAATTAATACCCAGAAGAAAAAAAAAAAAAAAAGAAAAAACACTGAATTGCCCCGCAGATATATTTGTTTAAATCAATGGCAGGGAAATATGTCTTAAAAGCAGAACTTGCAACTGAAAAGTAGATGCTTCACATTAAAGTTGATTTTTAATTTTTTAAATCTTGACTATGAGACAGAGAATTGAAAAGAATATGGGATGCTTCCTGAGACTTAGATCTATCCTGAAAAGAGATAAGTTTGACTTGCTTATGAAAGAAGGTTTCTCTGAATAGCAAAAGTAAACTGAGATGAGGACCAGATGCCCCAAATTCAAAAGGCCAAGACCCAGAGGAGCAAAGGACTTTGATTGGTTAAGGGGAAGCTGAGAGCATAGAAAACCTCAGAGCAAAGACCAGAAAGACTACAAGCTTCTTAGACATATTCCTCCTCCATCAAGGTAATAAAGTAGTAGAATTGTAAGTGCTGAGAAATGGAGTAGTGAGTGGGCTCACAGGCAGCATGTTATTATCAACACCACCCCACTGTAGTACAGGGAAACACCTGAATTGTTCCTATAACATTTGAGAGAAACTTGCAGACGGCTGAAAGTCAGCCACCAAGTTCAGTGTAGATTCAGAGAGTGGATATAGTGAAACTTAGGCACCATGCAACAATGGGTGCAAATGTATGACAATGAGAACCAAATGGTATCTTATCATCATGAGAACCAAATGGTATCTTATCATCAGTAGAAGTTAGCGTGAACAGAAGATAGTTCTGGAGCCATGTTCCTCTAATGCCAGGGTCATATACAATCACTTCTGGAGAGCTTAACCTAGGAAAATGCTAAGTTAACTGAATAGTTGCCCCAATGATGCTAAGTGTTAAACTTGATATGACTAAATGTACCTTGAATAGATAAGATTAATGCTGTATCTCAGAAAATATCAGCTCTAGAGAAATAAAACAGCTTCACTCAACTGGTTTGTGACCACAGAGACAGATTATGGTAAATTTCATGTAGCTGAAACCCCAGAGCCTCTTACTTGATCAAACCTTTTCCGAGGCTCCAGGAAGAGCTCTAGCAATGCTCACATGCTTCAGTAAAATGCGCAAACTAAGATTTTAGCCACCATTGCATAAGATGACTGACTCTTTCTACTCTGACTTTCCTTAGAGCACACATCCCCCCCTGTTGGGGAATCCAGCTAAAAGAAAATCCAGCTCAGTAGAAATCGCACTGAAGATGCATTTAGTTTTGGCTTAATGAGGTAGATATAGATACGTGGTTAACATCCCCTTCCATGAAGACTTAAGTTAGCACTAGTCTCCCATGATGTTAAAGCGCAAACGTTCATGAAATATGTGTGGTTAGGACGCCTATTGTGAAACGAAGAAGTCTTAAAGTACCCAGCACTTGTTTTTTGGGTGTGGAGTTTGGTGAGCTCTTTATAGATTTTGGATACTAGCCCTTTGTCTGATATGTCATTTGCAAATATCTTTTCCCATTCCGTTGGTTGCCTTTTAGTTTTGTTGGTTGTTTCCTTTGCTGTGCAGAAGCTTTTTATCTTCATAAGGTCCCAGTAATTCACTTTTGCTTTTAATTCCCTTGCCTTTGGGGATGTGTCGAGTAAGAGATTGCTACGGCTGAGGTCAGAGAGGTCTTTTCCTGCTTTCTCCTCTAAGGTTTTGATGGTTTCCTGTCTCACATTCAGGTCCTTTATCCATTTTGAGTTTATTTTTGTGAATGGTGTGAGAAAGTGGTCTAGTTTCAACCTTCTGCATTAGAGTGGGAGAGAGCCAAAGCATAAGAGACTGTTAAAAACTGAGAACAAACTGAGGGTTGATGGGGGGTGGGAGGGAAGAGAGGGTGGGTGATGGGTATTGAAGAGGGCACCTTTTGGGATGAGCACTGGGTGTTGTATGGAAACCAATTTGACAATAAATTTCATATATAAAATAAAAAAAATATGTTTTATAAAGCTAAAAAAAAAAAAGTACCCAGCACTGTAAATATGGGGATTATGGAAGAAAAACAGGTTGGGAATACAGTCCGTGGAAACGTCTTCCAATCCTCAGACAGGTAAACATTTAAGTAGACGACTCAGTTCTCCCTGATACTTATTCAGTGAAAAAGTTCTTTTTGTCTAATTAGGTATATAAGCAATAATACAGTATCTGTTACACAATAAATGCACAATAAATAGCATTTTTATTTTTCAATTTGCATGAAATAGAAATGATCAGTATTTCTAAATTTTTAGGGCACAAACATATAGGTGTACCACAGAGTATGTCGGTATGCAAAGATTCGTGTTTCTCATTCTTTTATAAAAAATCGTATTGGAACATTACATTTCTCAGTGGGCTGTGAAACTGACAGAAACTTCTAAACTATCAATATTTAAATTTAGTTCAATCATCTCAGAAAAAATCCTGAGATTTTTTTCTATTATTTCTACAGAAAATGATATAAAACCATTAATGTATGAAGAGGCTATAAGAAAGTATACAGCCCAAGTATTATACAGGTGTGTCAGATAGCTTTTAAATAAAAGTAGATGCTATTTTTATGAATCTTATAATGCTTCTGGTATGTATCAGTTTAAGTTTTTTTAATTTTGTACATTTTTTCTAGTTCAAAGTAAATGTTTATGTAAAAGTTACATATCCAACTTTGCATTTCTAATTTTGTACTCTTTTTTTTTCCTCAAGTACCTCTATCCCTAGTTGTATACATTTCAAGCCTCTACACCTGACTGTGACTGGAAATAGCATCATATTTTTTAGTGATGCTTGAGTGCAAGCTCCATGAGAGCAGGGATGGTTTCTGTTTTGTTCATTGCTGTATATTAAAACTCTGTCCAGGATCATGAATACAAAAGATGCTCAATCAATATATGTCAAATGAATTCAGGTCATTGTTTAAACTCTATGTTCCAAACTGAAGAAACCTAATGTTTTATTAGTTCTTATTCAGTAGACGTGCTCATAGAGTTTCCTATAAATTTTCCCACAAATGCCATGATGTTTACATGGAAAAATTATTTTAAAAATTCCTTGAAAAACTCTAGCAATTTGAAAAGTAAGGATTTGTCTTCAGCTGTAGCGAAGTATTATTCAGTTTAGAAAATATGCAAACACAAGACATCCGGAAAAGTGCAAGGTGAGAGAAAAAGAAAGAGATAAAAACCCAAGACAAAACAGTAAAGATATCAGAAACAACACGAAAGGATAAGAATGAACAAGAGTTTAATATGGAGAATGGCTGAACTCAATTTTCCTTTTCACCATGAGAAACTCAAGAAGGATATTTAAAATTTTCCCTTTTATGTTTATCCAAATAGTCAATGTATGTTATATTCTACACAGATGTTTGAACACCATCATCTTTAATAGTATTTATTGAGTGACAAAGGCACCCTAAGAGATAAAAGAGTTAAAATGACAGGAGAGCCATTTGATACAGAGGTGAAAAGAAGCAAGAACCACATGCTGCAAAACTGAAACACTAAAGAAGATGTGATGTGTGAGCAACAGGGCCACAGCTGTTCAGATGTCAATTGTTGAGGCTGGGCTCCACAGACCAGACTCAACAAATCATGGAGAGTTAAAATTGGGTGGCATTAATATTAAAACATTATGATTTAAGAGAGCTTTAAGCATTATAATAATAAGCTTTATAATAATAATATATAATAAATGTATTATGTAATGGTATAATAACTATAATAATAGTTCTCAGGGTGCCTGGGTGGCTCAGTTGGTTAAGCATCCGACTCTTGGTCTCAGCTCAGATCATGATCTCACAGTTTGTGGGTTTGAGCCCTGCATTGGGTTCTGTGCTGATGGCACGGAGCCTGCTTGGGATTTTGTCTCCCTCTCTCTCTACCCCTCCCCTGCTTGCTCTCTCTCTCTCAAAAATAAATAAACATTTAAAAGAATAAGGCTGTATAACATTTGAGACACCATTTTTGATAATTAAATTATAAATAAGTATTAACTTACTTTACTGAGTGCCTGCTATATTCTTAAGATACATATGCTAAATTCTTTACAGATATCCTTGCATGTAATCCTCAGAACTCTAAAACGTGGGCACTACTATTGACCCTATTTTTCTGATAAATAAATTGAAGTGGAAATTGTTTAAATAAATTGTCCAAAGAAGGGCGACTAGGTGGCTCAGTCAGTTAACCAACTTTGACTCAGGTCATGATCTCATTGGTGAGTTCAAGCCCCACGTTGGGCTCTGTGCTGACAGCTCAGAGCCTGGAGCCTGCTTCTGATTCTGCCCCTCCCTCTCTCTCTGCCCCTACCCACCACCCCCCCATCTCTCTCTCTCTCTCAAAAATAAAACATTTAAATAAATAATTTATTTAAAGTTATTGCAAGTTAATGTTTGATTCAGTAATGAAACCCTGATCAATATAATTCGATCCTGATCAATCTAAGTGTTTCCCAACCTAAGATGCCCAGATGAATTCAATTATTTCAGTAGTTTTGTTATTCTCTGAATATGTATTAGGAAGAAGTAGCACATTTAACCCATGATCTCCCAGATATGATTTTAAGACTCAGACCGTCATAGGCATATACTTTTGAAGTGAGTTAATTTAAATATAAATATTAAGCAATAGTACCAGGTGACACCCAGACATGATGTAATGGGGAAAGTGGTATGTGGGTAACTGAACTTCAGGAAATTCTATAGTGATCTATGGTGTATCTCTAGTCAGTAGCATTATGAAGCGGGTCCTATTTAAAACTGGCCCTGGGGGAAATTGGTGAGTTTATTTTTAGTACCTTCCACATTCTGAGAACTCCTTTTTAGAGGTGTGTCCTCATGGTGCTCTTGGGGTAACAAGGAACCATTTGCAATTCAGTTCCTTTCTTCAACTTTTCTGACCTGTGCTCATTACTTAAATGCCATGCTCCCTGGCAAACTATCAAACAGGTTTGCACTGCAAGTTAGCTTTTTACTGTAATGGCAGCATTTATTACCTAAACCATAGTCGTGAATAATTATGGTTATTTCAGGCATTGTGTCACAGGCAGAATGTTATTTCCAAGTAGGAAGGCTGGGTCTTTTTGAGGCTCCCTAAATCATACCAGGTAATTGTGATGTCAAACTGGTCGTGAAGGTGACTCTCCTTTCATTACCACTAGGAGTCATATCATTTTGAAGAATATGTTTGTTTTATCCCATGACTAAGAAATAGGAAATGAAAGTTTCATGACAACTTTATACAATTATCTAATTTTCAGTCTTGTCAACAGTCTGAAGATTTATTAAGCATTGGTTGTATATCAGCCATTGTTCTAGGCACTGAGGATACCAAGAATGTAGGCATAGTTCCTACTCTCAGATATCTTATTATTGAGTGTGTGTGGGTGCTGGGGTCTGAGACAGGGTAGAATAGCAACCAGGGGTCAGGGAAAGACAAATAAATAGACAACTATATTGCAACATTGTAAGCCTTATGGTGGCCCCCACGGAGTGTCTCTTAGCATAAAGAGGAGGCATCATCTCATCTAGGCCAGGGATGCTTAGAGAAGGTTTCCCGGAGAAGGCATGGTTTAAGCTGAGTCTTCTAGGAAAAGTAAGGGCTTGCTAAGCAAACAGGGAGAATAGAGCATTCAGGGAAGAAGGAATAACATGGCAAAGACACAGGAGACAAAGAAAGCTGCCAGCTATGGGGAAGAGTTAATGGTCGGTGTGATAAAGGTTATCTTAAATAGGGATTTAAATCCACACTCTTCACTTGATGCTATGTAATGCTATATGCTCCTTTCAGGCTACAGCCTTGGAGTGTGGAGATCTAATCAGCAAATGTACCCCTTGACATTGAAGCTAATGGTCATTAATATAAAGCTGATGAAACAAACTATTGCATTTAATGGCTCACTATTTACAATCCCAAATCCCTCAGAAAGATGCTAATTTAAAATGTAATGAATGTAATATATGGTAAAAATCCACACTAATTTATTTACCTATTCATTTGTTCAACAAATATTTATTAAGTACTTATTATATGCTAGGAAACTGTGCTCATGCAGAGATGCAGTGATAAGCAAGCTATGCCCTGTGCATCCAAACACATGAGGGCATAATAACAAAAATGTTCTGCCTTGAGTCTGGAAACACAAGAGACAAACAGCAAAAGTAGTTCGGTATAATACATCCTTATTACAAGAATGGGTGGCTTGGGCTGCTCTTATGGCTCTTCTGCTCTGCTCAGCAGGCTTATCCCTGTGGTAAAGGTGGGCATATATCAATCTTGGTATAACTGCTGCATAAAATCATCCAGTACCTTTATTTTGGCTCCATCCTTATTAAACATTTTTCAATTTGTATTTACTTTTGGAGTGGCTGAATAAACTCCTTAAGCTTGCCCATTAGTTAAAGACAGAGAATTTATGTTGAAAGAGCACCCTAACACAGGAGGAAGGGCCCAACATGGCGGAGAAATAGGGGGAGCCATACTTTCCTTGTCTTTCAAACAAAGAAGTGCGGGAGCCAAAGGACTTTGAACACCAGAGCCTGGGAGAAAAAGAGACTGAATCTACTAGGAAGAAAATGGGAAAGCTGGAAAAAAGATAGGTGGGTAACTGAGAAGTGGGGGAGATAAAAAAGGCGATGTGGGCACGGAGGGGAGGGACCCCCTTCTGCAGAGAGACAAGGGAAGAGAAAGAGCGACTAGGGAAGTGTAGGACCGTATCTGGGCAGGAGAAAGACCTGGGACTGAGACTGAGAGGGATCCGATCTCTAACTGCGGGGCTTTCTTCGGACTGGAGCTGGGCTCCCTGTTCACACACCTGGGGAGGAGGGGAGCCTGGGTGCGGTGGTAGGTCAGGGGCTCAGTCCACAGTTGGAGAAAGTGGTTCTCTTCAAGGAGGGCTGCGTGATAGTACAAAGCCTGCCTGCATCTGCCACCCCCAGGGCTCAGTGGCTGGGCCAAGGGTGCAGTCTGCAGGAGGAAAAGTGGCAGTCTCCCTGGAGTGCTATGGGAAAAGACAAAGCCTGTCTGTGTCCGCTATCCCGGGGGGCTCACGGCAAGGTCGGCAGCATTGTAGTCTACAGTAGGAGAAAGCGGCCCCCTCCTGGAATGCAGTGGGAAAAGACAAGGTCTGTGTCTGCCTGCATCCGCGAGGGCGGCAGCTCAGTCCGAAGTAGGAGAAGGCTGTTCCCCCTGAGGTGGGGGGGCACAGACGAAGCCAGCTGGGAACACATATCGCTGCACTGAGAGGCGCTTCCCCAGTGCCAGAGCACACGGAGCGGGGCTTTGAATCCTAGACAAGTGCAGGGTCAGGGGAGTTAGCAGAGCGAGAAGCACTGCCCTGTCTGCATCCCGCACAGTGACTCAAACGGAGTCCACTGGGTCCAGCTCTGTGGAGAAGAGACTGAGCGATCACCATTTCCACCACCACTCCCCCCCTCCCCGCCCCCACTCCCACTACCACCAAGGCGGGGCTTAGGGGTCACTCCCAGGACCCATAGTGGAGGTGGGTCCAGATGACGCCGAACCATGCCCCCTTGCACTGGGTAACTGCATATCCACCGGAGCAGCACAGACCCTGCGGAGAGCTCCTCCCGACAAACAATGTGGCATTGCCTGGATTAACTCTAGGTCCATTCTGGATATATAGATATATTCTCCCCCGCCACCATTTCTCCTCCTTATCTCTTCCCTTCCCTAGTCTGGCTACTCTAGTTATTGGTTTGTCTAAACAGACATATTTAATCCACTGTCTTGGTACATGTTCTACACCTCCTTTACACTCCTTTCTCTCTCTCTCTGGAATAATCAGACCATATAGTTTCTCTGTCTGGGTAACTTTATCTTCGTTTCATTTTCCCTGCCTCCATTGTTATTTTCCTTTCTCTCTCTCTCTGGATTAAGCCTTAGTCTTTGTGCCTAATCAGTGTTTATTTTTTCTCCCCCCCTCCCCCACCCCTGCTCCTATCATTTCTCTCTTTGTATGTGTTCTTCCATCAGCACTGCCTCTACCCTCTTCTTTACTTGTAGTTGGTGTTTTGGGGTTTTTTGTTTTTGTTTATTTGTTTGTGTTATTTGTTTGTGTGTTTTGTGTTTTTGTCTCCTGTTTGTCTGTCTGTTTTCCTTTACAGGGCTACTCCAAGGAACAAATCAAAGCATACCTGGTGGAAGGTCTAAAATATCACTACGAGTAGGGTAATAAAATTACCAAAGTCACAACAACAGACAGCAAGTAACAATCTAAAAAACACCTTCTGAAGGGCCAAGCTCTGGACAGTGTATGACCCTCCTTTAATATAGCAGTACTCACAGGTGCAGAGCACACAACAAGCTTTTAAAATGCATAAGGGACAGAAAACTAGCCAAAATGATGAAATGGAAGAATTCTCCCCAAAAGAAATTCCAGGAAGTAACGACAGCTAAAGAATTGACCAAACCGATTTAAGCAATATAACTAAACAAGAATTTAGAATAATTGTCATAAAATTAATTGCTGGGCTTGAAAAAAGCATAGAAGACACCAAAGAATCTATTGCTACAGAGATCAAGGGACTAAAAAATAGTTGTGAGGAATTAAAAAATGCTATAAATGACGTGCAAAATAAAATGGTGGTGGCCACAGCACGGATTGAAGAGGCAGAGGGGAGAATAGGTGAATTAGAAGATAAAATTATGGAAAATGAGGAAGCTGAGAAAAAGATTTAAAAAAATCCAGGGGTATAAGGGGAGAATTAGAGAACTAAGTAATGCAATCAAATGGGACAATATCCATATCATAGGAATTCTAGAAGAAGAAGAGAGAGAGAAAGGGGCTGAAGGTGTACTTGAACAAATCATAGCTGAGAACTTCCCTGATCTGGGGAAGGAAATGCATTGAAATCCAAGAGGTACACAGAACTCCCTTCAGACATAATTTGAATCGATCTTCTGCACGACATATCATAGTGAAACTGGCAAAATACAAGGATAAAGAGAATTCTGAAAGCAGCTCAGGATAAACGGGACTTAACATATAAAGGTAGACACACAAGGTTAGTAGCAGACCTATCTACTGAAACTTGGCAGGCCAGGAAGGAATGGCAGGAAATCTTCAGTGTGATGAACAGAAAAAATATACAGCCAAGAATCCTTTATCCAGCAAGTCTGTCATTCAGAATAGAAGGAGAGATAAAGGTTTTCCAAACAAACAAAAACTGAAGGAATTCATCACCACTAAACCACCCCTACAAGAGATCTTAGGGGGATTCTGTGAGTGAAATGTTGCAAGAACCACAAACTACCAGAGACACCACTACAAGCATGAAACCTACAGATGTCACAATGACTCTAAACTCATATCTTTCAATAATAATACTGAATGTAAATGGACTAAATGCTCGAACCAAAGACATAGGGTATCAGAATGGGTAAAAAAAAAAAAAAAAAAAAAAAAAAACAAGACCTGGGGCGCCTGAGTGGCTCAGTCGGTTAAGCACCCAACTTCAGCTCTGGTCATGATCTCACAGTCCATGAGTTTGAGCCCCAAATCAGGCTCTGTGCTGACAGCTCAGAGCCTGGAGCCTGCTTCGGATTCTGTGTCTCCTTCTCTCTCTGACCCTCCCCAATTCATGCTCTGTCTCTCTCTGTCTCAAAAATAAATGTTTAAAAAAAAATTTAAAAAAACAAGACCAATCTATTTTCTGTCTATGACAGACTCATTTTAGACCTGAGGACACCTTCAGATTGAAAGTGAGGGAATGGAGAACTATCTATCTTGCTACTGGAAGGCAAAAGAAAGCTGGAGTAGCCATACTTATATCAGACAAACTAGAGTTTAAATTAAAGGCTGTAACAAGAGATGAAAGAAGGCATTATATAATAATTACAGGGTCTATCTACCAGTAAGAGCTAACAATTGTAAACATCTATGCACTGAATTCAAAAGTGCACAAATATATAACAAAATCACAAACATAAGCAACCTTAGTGATAAGAATGTGGTAATTGCAGGAGACTTTAATACTCCGCTTACAACAATGGATAGATCATCTAGAAAGAGAATCAATAAATAAACAAGCGCCTTGCAGGAGACTTTAATACTCCGCTTACAACAATGGATAGATCATCTAGAAAGAGAATCAATAAATAAACAAGCGCCCTGAATGATACATTGGATCAGATGGACTTGACAGATATATTTAGAACTCTCCATCCCAAAGCAACAGAATATACTTTCTTCTCAAGTGCACATGGAATATTCTCCAAGATAGATTACATACTGGGTCACAAAACAGCCCTTCATAAGTATAAAAGAATTGAGATCATACCATGCACTTTCAGATCACAATGCTATGAAACTTGAAATCAACCACAGGAAAAAGTCTGGAAAACCTCCAAAAGCATGGAGGTTAAAGAACATCCTACTAAATAATGAATGGGTCAATCAGGAAGTTAGAGAAGGAATTAAAAGATATATGGAAACAAATGAAAATGAAAATACAACAATCCAAACCCTTTGGGATGCAGCCAAGGCAGTCCTGAGAGGAAATACATTGTAATTTAGGCCTATCTCAAGAAACAAGAAAAATCCCAAATACAAAATCTAACAGCACACCTAAAGGAACTAGAAGCAGAACAGCAAAAACACCCCAAACCCAGCAGAAGAAGAGAAATAATAAAGATCAGAGCAGAAATAAACAATATCGATTCTAAAAACAAAACAAAAAAAATGAAAAAAGAAAACAGTAGAGCAGATCAATGAAACCAAGAGTTGGTTTTTTAAAAAAATAAACAAAATTGATAAACCTCTAGCCAGGCTTCCCAAAAAGAAAAGGGAGAGGACCCAAATAAATAAACTCACTAATGAAAATGGAATTATTACAACCAATCTCTCAGAAATACAAGCAATTATCAGGGAATACTATGAAAAATTATATGCCAACAAACTGGACAACCTGGAAGAAATGGACAAATTCCTAAGCACCCACCTACTTCCAAAACTCAAACGGGAAGAAATAGAAAATTTGAATAGACCCATAACCAGTGAAGAAATTGAATCAATTATCAAAAATCTCCCAACAAATAAGAGTCCTGGACCAGATGGCTTCCCTGGGCAATTCTACCAGACATTTAAAGCAGAGATAATACCTATCCTTCTCAAGCTATTCCAAAAAATAGAAAGGGAAGGAAAATTTCCAGACTCATTCTGTGAAGCCAGAATTATCTTGATTCCCAAGCCAGAGACCCAGCAACAAAAGAGAACTACAGGCCAATATCCCTGATGAATATGGATGCAAAAATTCTCAACAAGATACTAGCAAATCGAATTCAACAGCATATAAAAAGAATTATTCACCATGATCAAGTGGGATTCATTCCTGGGATGCAGGGCTGGTTCAACATTCGCAATTCAAATAATGTGATACATCACATTAACAAAAGAAAAGATAAGAACGATATGATCCTGTCAATTGATGCAGAAAAAGCATTTGACAAAATTCATCATCCTTTCTTAATAAAAACCCTCGAGAAAGTCGGGATAGAAGGAACATACTTAAACATCATAAAAGCCATTTATGAAAAGCCCACAGGTAATATCATCCTCAATGGGGAAAAACTGACAGCTTTCTCCCTGAGATCAGGAACTCGACAGGATGACCACTCTCACCACTGTTGTTTAACATAGTGTTGGAAGTTCTAGCATCAGCAATCAGAAAACAAAAGGAAATCAAAGGCATCAAAATTGGCAAAGATGAAGTCAAGCTGTCACTTTTTGCAGATGACATGATACTATACGTGGAAAATCTGATAGACTCCACCAAAAGTGTGCTAGAACTGATACATGAATTCAGCAAAGTTGCAGGATACAAAATTAATGTACAGAAATCAGTTCCATTTTTATACACCAATAATGAAGCAACAGAAAGACAAATAAAGAAACTGATCCCATTCACGATTGCACCAAGAAGCATAAAATACCTAGGAATAAACCTAACCAAAGATGTAAAAGATCTGTATGCTGGAAATCATAGAAAGCTTATGAAGGAAATTGAAGAAGATACAAAGAAATGGAAAAACATTTCATGCTCATGGTTTGGAAGAATAAATATTGTTAAAACGTCAATACTACCCAAAGCAATCTACATACTCAATGCAATCCCAATCAAAATTGTACCAGCATTCTTCTCGAAGCTAGAACAAGCAATCCTAAAATTTGTATGGCACCACTAAAGACCCCGAATAGCCAAAGTAATATTGAAGAAGACCAAAGCAGGAGGCATCACAATCCCAGATATTAGCCTCTACTACAAAGCTGTCATCATCAAGACAGTATGGTATTGGCACAAAAACAGACACATAAACCAATGGAATAGAATAGAGACTCCAGAATTGGACCCACAAAAGTATGGCCAACTAATCTTTGACAAAGCAGGAAAGAACATCCAATGGAAAAAAGACAGTCCCTTTAACAAATGGTTCTGGGAGAACTGGACAGCAACATGCAGAAGAATGAAACTAGACCAGTTTCTTACACCATTCACAAAAGCAAACTCAAAATGGATAAAGAACCTGAATGTGAGACAGGAAACCATGAAAATCCTACAGGAGAAAGCAGGAGAAAACCTCTCTGACCTCAGCCACAGCAATTTCTTACTTGACACATCTCCAAAGGCAAGGGAATTAAAAGCAAAAATGAACTATTGGGACTTCAACAAGATAAAAAGCTTCTGCACTGCAAAGGAAACAATCAACAAAACTAAAAGGCAACCAACGGAATGGGAAAAGATATTTGCAAATGACATATCAGACAAAGGGCTAGTATCCCAAATCTGTAAAGAACTCACCAAACTCCACACCTGAAAAACAAATAATCCAGTGGAGAAATGGGCGGAAGACATGAAAAGATACTTTTCTAAAGAAGACATCCAGATGTCCAACAGGCATATGAAAAGACGCTCAGTGTCACTCCTCATCAGGGAAATACAAATCAAAACCACACTGAGATATCACCTCACGCCAGTCAGAGTGGCTAACATGAACAAATCAGGAGACTATAGATGCTGGAGAGGATGTGGAGAAACGGGAACCCTCTTGCACTGTTGGTGGGAATGCAAACTGGTACAGCCGCTCTGGAAAACAGTGTGGAGGTTACTCAAAAAATTAAAAATAGATCTGCCCTATGACCCAGCAATAGCACTGCTCGGAATTTACCCAAGGAATACAGGAGTGCTGATGGATAGGGGCACTTGTACCCAAATGTTTGTAGCAGCACTTTCAACAATAGCCAAATTATGAAAAGAGCCTAAATGTCCATCAACTGATGAATGGATAAAGAAATTGTGGTTTATATACACAATGGAATACTACTTGGCAATGAGAAAGAATGAAATATGGCCTTTTGTAGCAACGTGGTTGGAACTGGAGAGTGTTATGCTAAGTGAAATAAGTCAGTCAGAGAAAGACAGATACCATATGTTTTCACTCTTATGTGGATCCTGAGAAACTGAACAGAAGACCATGGGCGAGGGGAAGGGGAGAAAAAAGTTACAGAGAAGGAAGGAGGAGAACCATAAGAGACTCTTAAATACTGAGAACAAACTAAGGGTTGATGGGGAATGGGGGAGAGGGGAGGGTGGGTGATGAGCATTGAGGAGGGCACCTGTTGGGATGAGCGCTGCGTGTTGTATGGAAACCAATTTGAAGATAAATCATATATATATATATATATATATATATATATATATATATATATATGATTTATCTTGTATATATGATTTATATATATAATACACATACACACACACAAAAGAGCACCCTAAAAAAAAGGCAGCACAGGAAACTTCTGCCTTTTGTTTTTTCCCCAGGCATTTGGAAAACTGAACTCCATCTTTGGCAAATCTAAGTCTTCTTTCCTTAAGTATCTCTCCTGTAGCAAATGGGAGGCAGTATGGTGTAGAGGGTAAAAACAAAGAAAATAAAACAAAAAACAAAACAAATTAATTTTCTGACACTAAGTTTACGATTCTTTGTAAGAATGAATTGTATTGACAAAACAAATGAACAGGTGTATCCTAGATCTCTTAGCTAACCCCTATTTTCAGTTAATAACATTATATTATGTCTGAGCAACCAGGCCCTTATGATTTGGTGCTTATGACTATACTCTGAGGCCTCATCACTGCAGCACTGATGCAGTAATAAACTCATGCACGACAATTTATGGATCAAATACTGAGTATGAGGGAGTCAGCTAAAAGGGTAGTCAGTCTTTGTGGCTTATTCAGCGAACCACTGTCTTTCTCTTAAACTTCTATTAATTGCAGTAGGTAGTTTATCAGGGACATTCAAACATGGAAAGAGAATGCATAAAATTCCCCACATAACCAGAATCCATCATCTCTAAATAAATTAGTATGCATCTCTAAACATTGTCTCTTTAAAAAAAAGAAAACATAACATCAATGCCAGTTATCACTTCAAAGTTTACGTTAGCCCCTTAACATCACTGAATATTTACTTATTGTTCAAATTTCCAATTGTTTCATATATGTGATTTTTCTTAATACTTGTTTAAATAAGGATCAAAATAAAGGCTACCCATTGCAGTTGGCTGATGTATTGTTTGAATCTTTTTTAATCTGTAAGGCTCCCTCTTGATTTTGTTTTTTCACTGGCAATTTAAATGTTGGAAAAAAGAAACTAGGTACTGACTGAATTCCTGTAGGCACTTGACATGCTCATCAGTCATCTTGTATTTCCATTAAATTAGCATTTTGAACTGAAGTTTATCTCTAAATCAATTTTTCCTTTCATTTAATTATTTTTTGACAAGATTACTTCATAGTTGTATGTTCTATCATGAGATCATTAAAGCCTGGTTATCTTTCTGTAATGTTAACAGCTATAGATGCTTAATGCTTACATGTAAATCACTTCTAGATGAATAACTTACCTGTTTAACTATGTCTGACAAAAATCTTGTGTTCTTCATACCCCCATCAACAGAATATAGAAAAAAAAAGATGCATATGCTATTTCTTTTTCTTCCAGGTACCTATCTATTGATTTATTGATCAATACAGAATTTTAAAGGACATATTTGATAAATCAAAGCCCTAGAGAAGACAGAAGAATGAGGAGAACATTGAGCATAAGGATTAGCCTTGGTTAAAAAAGATTATTTCTTTCTCAGAGACAGTAAAATGGAAAATAGAGGGAGAAGCTAGGAATGATTTTAGAAATGAAAAAAAAAAGTAAGATGAGTATTTGCATGTGGGGAACCTTTAATTTCTCAGTAAATTAGGGAGTAATATCATCACCCCTTTTCTACCATACCAGTAACATAGTTTCCTTAACCGGGTAAATTCCACTGTCAGTCATAATCCGTTGATCACAGTTACCATGCTGGTATTCTCAAAATGTCTGGAAACTTTTCAACTCACTCCTGACAGTATTAATGAAATGATTCCATTAAAGTGAAAATTAGGCTAATATTTTATTGAATTAATTTATTTAGATTGAGTCTGATTACTTAGGTATCATAAAAATCACCCTGGAAGCATGTGAATAAAATAATCTAATTAATTAAAAGATTCTTCATTCACTCCTGCATTCCAGATGTAACAAAAAAGTCTATTTTTCCCATTAATGTGGACTTGGAAGCATGGCTTGTCAAAGGAAGATGTAGCAACAAACAAAACTGTCACTCATAAGAACTTTCTCTAGAAACATGACCAAGTCATTCACATTCACAGGTTTTTGAATAACTTTGTATAATGTTGGCATTACTGTTTTACATTTAAAGTAATCATTACTCTGAAGTGAAATTCTGATTTTTAACAATTTTGAAATAACTATTCTTTTATCCTACTTAGTCATTAGTGAATACTAGTGTGCATTAAATCACTTTATTTTCCTCAAAAGTTATATATATTAAGAACTGCTATCAATAAATTAGTACACTGATCTTGGTCCTCCTGGTATATTCTCCCAGGAAAATTCATTTAACAGCGGTGTGGCTGAGACATAATAAGATGAAAATATGTATGTAGACTTTGGTATAACTGTAACCTTTTCAACCCAGAATCATCCGTGCCATCTTCATTACAGAGGAGATCCAACTAAGATAAAGTCCAAGTGACAGAAGGAACACATCAGCTATCAGCTTGATGAGATTGCTTTCTGTATCTTGCCGTCATAACTTGCAAAATGATACAGCATATTTTCCCGAACCAAAGAAGTATAGGACTGCTGAATGAGTGCCCTGTGATGGAAAATATCACTACCTACTTCAGAAAACGGGGGCTTCCCTAACCTGCATTTTGAACAGCCATATGTATGTCGGAAGTGTCACTGCTTCGGTGGCTTAGTAACAAACACTAAACCTGAAAGACAGGAGGTAAGGAGCACAAGCATTTTTTTTTTTTAACTTTAGGACCTAACGAGAGAAATGATGCCTGATAATCCTCGAATGGTAACTCATTTGCAAGGAATCAGATCTAGAAGCCACGGGGAAAAGTAGGTGCACATACCAGAGGAAGTCGGTGTGGGTGACTTAATTAATGAACTGATTGATTAATTCAATTAAATGTTAGCCTAAATTATGCCTTTTATTTTTGACTAATAATCTTGGCACCATTGCCAGCTTTGGCTGCCATTACCAGCACTCCTGCAAATCTCTGCCTCTATTCTCAGAAAATCTCCTCTTCATTCTTATGGAAGATGGCTTACAGAAGCCCAAACGAGTAGTCAACTAATTAGAATGGGCATCAGATATGCTAGAATGTTGGATTCTGAATCATCCCTCTGCTATGCCCTGAAGCTTCTTGGCAGTGAGAGAGGGAGATGTTTCTTCTCAATTCCTCCTGTTTCTTTGTAGCACCCTCACAAATTCCCACAAGAAAATGAAAATGAGTCAACAGCATAACCTCATGATCAACAGGATCTCTTCAAAGAAAAAAGTGAATCTTTATAAAGGACATTCGGGGCAGCCAGCATATGTGCTCATCTTGTTTGCTACTAACAGATGGTGTCATAGGAACGCTAAACCAATGCCTCCGCCCTTCTAAACCTAAAGGCTCAGGAACATCAAAAAATCCGAAGTCAAAATAAAGTCTCCTGCATTTGTGATATTATAGGTTCCTTATTTTTTAATTTTTTAAATGTTTATTTATTTTTGAGAGAGAGACAGAGCATGAGCAGGGGAGGGGAAGAGAGAGAGGGAGCTGCCAGCACAGAGCGGGACCGGGGCTCGAACCCATGAACCATGAGATCATAACCCGAGCGGAAGTTGGATGCTCAACCGACTGAGCCACCCAGGTGCCCCATAGGTTCCTTATTTTTTAAAAAGGAAATATTTCTGCAATCATTGGTAATTGATTTTAAAAGAGATGCATATGGTCTGCTTGAAGGACGGCTATTTGGAATACATCTGAGCTGGATATTGCGCGCGCGCGCGCGCGCACACACACACACACACACACACACACACACACACACACACTGAAAGTCTTGGCTTAGCCAAGCCCTGTCATTAAGTTTATTTGATCATTTCTGATTTAGTAACTAAGAACCACTTGGTACCATTATGCAATCTTTCTTTATCCACTGCTGCTCTGGAGGATATGGATTTATGAAGTTGTTTTAAATTATATTCATCTTTGTTAGTATATTAAAAAAGAAAAAGCAGAATAAAAACCACACTGAGCTATATACATTCTCACTTTCTTGTCCACACGGTTTGTTGCAAGGAGGCTATAAGACTACCTTGGGCTATTTTTAATTTCTTTTGTTGGTAGCTATGTTTTTGGCCTTCATATGTTTTTATTAAGTGTAATATTATCTGCTTTGCCTGGCTCCTCGAAGCGGCAGCCAGACCATAACAAAGTGAGTGCTGAGAAATACTGTCAACAAGATCAAGATATATACACAAATATGTGCTGCCATCAGCCTTCCTTCGCCACAGGAAATTATTTACGAAAAAGAAGCAGAGTGCCTTGTTCAAAGCCATTATGGCCACAAGCGCCATCATTATTGTTACTTTCAAAGCTGTTGTCTCTATCTGACTTCTTCCATCCTTTCTTTTTCCTATAATGCTTTCTCTTGTTCTAACTTTAACTCAAGCCCATAGAACCCTGACACCAGCTCTCTCATGGATGCTTGCCTGTCGGTTTTTGCTTCTTCTCATACATCCTCAATTGCATTCTTCCTCATTTTCCTCAGATATTCTATTATTTCTTCAATATCTTCCTTTGCTTTCTCATTCTAACCTTCCAATCTATGGGGGTAATTCTTTGAATTTTTTTTTGGATGGGAGAAAATGAGGTGCTTTGTGTATAGATAGAAAGGAGGGGGGCTCTTCTGAGGTATTTAGCTTTCGGTCCTCAGGAGCTGAGCCAATAATATTTGGATCTTCTATTGTGAGCTCAGCCTTCCTGCATGGGGAGCTCCCTGGTGTACCAACACTTTCTCCCACTTGTTCAACTCTAGGTGCTACTATGAAGGGATTTTGTTCATTAAATTACAATCCCCAATCAACTGACTTTAAGGTACAGAAATTATCAAATGGGTCTGACATAATCATATGTGCCCTTGGATCTGAGTCCAGAAGTTAGAGACATAGGAAGTCAGAGACTCAAAGTCAGAGAGACATGCTCCTGCTGGCCTGGAAAAAAGCAAACATTAGTAAGGAATGGCAGGTGGCCCCTAGGAGCAAAGAGTGTTACACAGTCAACAGTTAGTAAGAAAATAGGGGACAAACCTCCAACTACAAGGAATCGATTCCCCCAACAATCTTAATGAGATTGGAAGAGAACACTGAGCCTCAGATGGGAATGACTGTGTGACTGATACTTGGTTGCAGCTTGAATGCAACCCTGTAAAATCCTGAACAGAGAACCCAGCTATACATGCTCAGACTTCTGACCTACAGAAACCATAAAATAATAAATCTGCATTGCTTTAAGCCACTAAGTATAAGGTAACTTATTATAGAGCAATAGGAATGAATATGTTCATAAATAGCTTGCAAAGAACACAAAGAGTATGTCATATATCTGTTGTTGTTTGTTTGGCCTTCGTCTGCTTTTTTTCATTTGATCTGCTGAAATTATTTTTAACAAAAATTTTTTCATCATTCCAGAAGGAAAAGAAAAAGTCTCAGAAGACTTGCTTAATTGCTCACTAATATCTATGGGTATAGTTAGTATAGATGTTGACATAAATTATCAGCCACTTAAATAAGGAATTCAGGATATAGGAAGATGTAAGCAACAGATTACAATTATAACATTATAAGTATCCATTGATCTTAACTGTTGGATACTTAACACTACATTTATGTTTTAGGTTTTAAATTTTCCATTTCTATGCTCTTTAATGGAACATTCCAAAATACGGTAGAAATGAGAAAAGTTGGACTTACCAAACTCCTTCCCCTTCTTTTCTATGTTGATACTTAATGATGGAAATATGTGTCCACTGTGACAAGGGGCAGAATAATAAAATCTGAGACTTGAATTTGAATTTTTTTTTTTTTTAGTATAGACTCTCTTGTAAACCGTTGCCCCTCCATTGTATGACATATTTGACACCTAGCACACAATCCCCCACTTTTCTTCTTAAATAAAATCCCTTTTAGGGGCACCTGGGTGGCTCAGTCAGTTAAGTGACCAATACTTGGTTTTGGCTCAGGTCATGATCTCACTGTTCATGGGTTTCCAGCTCTGTGTAAAGCTCTGGGCTGACAGCACACAGCCTGCTTGGGATTCTCTCTCCCCCTCTCTTTCTGCCCCTCCCACACACTTGCTCTCTCTTGCTCTCTCTCTCTCTCAAAATAAATAAATAATTTTTTTAAAAGCCCCTTTAGTCCAGACAGTCACAATATATCTAGCCCTCAAGGGGAGATTTTGATTTTTTTAAGCAGTTACATAATGCCTCTCCCTAGTCTAAAGATGGACATGTGAATTAAGTATTCTCAATCACATTGTGGAGAAGGAATATTTTCTGTCTCCCCTTCCTTTCCTTTCTTATTAATTAATAAGAATTAATATTGCTCAGATGATCATTAGCAGCCATCTTGAAAACACAAGGCCAAGCAGCCTTAGGAAGTAACTGAGAACAGCAGAGGAGAAAGATAAAAAGGACCTGGATCCTTGATTATATTGAACTTTTCATTACAACACTTGGAGCCCACCCTACCACTGGACTTTCAGTTATATTAGATAATAAATATCCTTGTTGGTTTAGCCGCTTTGAGTTGGAGGTTTTCTGTCATCTGAAGCTCTAATATTCTAACCGATAACATGAGGGATCAATGTTCACTGTCAGTGTGCTGTTTCAACTTCAGCTGAACTTTATTCTCAAATGTAAAGCATCTCAAAGGCCTGTGGAATTTCATCTCTAGTTTCCCAGGCAACTATCACATGTCACTCATGGATGTTCCGAAGCACACAGGTAATATTCCATCTCATCACCTCAATTTTAAATCTGGAGAAAGACAAATGAAATGGGTGCCAATAAATCCTCAAGGCTGCAGAGATAAAAGAAAAGAATGAAAATCCAGGAGGCAAAGGCAAGGAAGCAATCCACTCTGCTATCTAATCTCCCCTCTTCCACTCTGTTTTCATTTCTCCTTTCTAACGCTGCCATGAGCGATTCAAAATTAGATATAAATTTTCTTGGAGGTTAAGTCCTTTTTTCTGCATTGCTTTCCAGGACACACTTGACCTTACGTACAGGAAACACTACCTCCTGCAGAGAAAAGATTCAACAATTTCAAATTCATCATCTAAGATGCTTTGTTCTCTTTGTTCCCACATCCTAAGAATCAAATTCAATCTTAGACCTAAATAGGCATAATAGACTGTAATATAAATCATTTAAATGCTAATATTCTCACAGTCTAAATGTCTCTTCAATAGGGCTGAATTATATACTAAATGATGGAAATAAAATTGAAAGATTAATTTTTGTCAAATTTTGTAATGCTGTTTTTCATCATAGGCAATAAGTTGGAGACAATTTCAAACCATGGCTGGTAGTTTTGTTCATAGTTGCTTTAGACAGTAACCAAATGAGATTTTCATTTATGTCACAGAAGAAATCTTATGAGACAAAAACCCTTCAGAAAAGCTGAGGGCTTGTGCATACCCAAGAACTACTCAGCCAGACATCCAAGGAGTGAGAGCCAGCCTTCTTCCCCTGAAATGTTCACCGTTTCCATACTGGCTTCTTGGCTCCCACTTCATGCCTGCTACCGTCTACTGTCTACATATGGTCAGGGGCTGCTATTAATTAGGAAGGAGAACATCATCTCTGCTCAAAGCTTCCAACAACTTTTCTTTTGCATTATTTTCTTTGCATTATGACCATCAAGGCTCCATGGAATCTGACCTTCCAGCTAACCTGTTTGACTTTATGTTCTGCCTTATTTCCCCCCTCAAAATCCACCCCATCCACTCTGGCCTCCTTGATGCTGCCAATGCCAAGCACGCATGCACTCAGTGCCTCTGCACTTCTATATCCTCCACCTATTGGCTTGGCTCACCCATATCAATCAGGTTTCCACTAGAATGTCTCCTATCTACTCAGATACCTTGTTACCCGTGGCCTTGCTTTACAAAATAGTCATGCTCTATCCCCTGTCCATGCTTTCTTTCTTTCTTTCTTTCTTTCTTTGTTAATGAACATCAGCTGTTTTTATTCTTTCTTTCTTTCTTTCTTTCTTTCTTTCTTTCTTTCTTTCTTTCTTTCTTTCTTTGAGAGCAAGAGAGACAGAGTGCAAGCAGGGGAGGAGCAGAGAGAGAGAAGGAGACACAGAATCCAAAGCAGGCTCCAGGCTCTGAGATGTCAGCACAGAGCCCGGCGCGGGGCTCAAACTCACGAACTGTGAGATGGTGACCTGAGCTGAAGTCAGACGCTCAACCAACTGAGCCACCCAGGCGCCCCTCTCCATGCTTTCTTATTTGCTTTTTTCTTTCCACAGTATTTGTCACTACTGGACATACTGCATAATTTATCGTCTATCATCCCCAGTTAGAATACAAGCTCCATGATATCAGGAACTTGCCTTTATTCATTGTTATATCCCAGCACCTAGACCGGTGCCTGGCACTAGGTAAGAGCTAAATAACTATTTCTTAAATACATGAATGAACTTTAATTTCAATACAAGTTGTAAAGAGTATTCGCAACATCCATATAGAATAGTGCTTTAATGAAAGTCATTTTATCATTTAATTCTGCATAATGAGATCATTTCTTGCTTATTTAAATTTTAAAGTAATTTACTTTTAAAAGGGAAGTACATATTCATTATATAGAAATATCTATGTGTACTTGTACGTGTGAAAACGTAAAAGAAGGAAAAACAGAGTAGCTACAGTTTCACCCATAGAAAGACAATCACTATTATAAACTATATAAAAAGCAACTATTGTCATTTCCTGGGAAACAATTGAAATGAATATTTTTACTCCATGAATTGCAACAATTTCAATTTTCATTAAGAAACAGACTGAGCCAAACACCATCACAGAATCACTGACTGTTTAACACAAGGTTAGCTCAATCATTCACAAAGAAGAATACACATTTCAGATTCTCCTGACTGGGAGAAGACTAAAGTCCCCTCATATTAGGAACATTACCAGTTGTAGAACTCTTCTAGAGAATAGACCTTAAGAAAACAATCAACAGAATATCAAGAAACAAAAACAAAAATGTGAACTTCCACTAGCATTTCATTCAAATACAGTTATAAGTGGGGCAAAATACCCTCCCAAATGCCTCTATGTTAGAGCCAATTAAAATGTCCCTTTTGGGGGTGCCTGGGTGGCGCAGTCGGTTAAGCGTCCGACTTCAGCCAGGTCACGATCTCGCGGTCTGTGAGTTCGAGCCCCGCGTCAGGCTCTGGGCTGATGGCTCAGAGCCTGGAGCCTGTTTCCGATTCTGTGTCTCCCTCTCTCTCTGCCCCTCCCCCGTTCATGCTCTGTCTCTCTCTGTCCCCCCCCAAAAATAAATAAACGTTGAAAAAAAATTTTTAAATGTCCCTTTTGTAGAAAGCTCAAGGTTCTACACCCTTTCTTCAAAGTATTGTTATCTCTGAATTAATTACAATTTGATGTATTATATATATATATATATATATATATATATATATATATATATATATATATAAAACATATGTAAAATAAAATAAAATAAAATTTACATTAGATCACTTCTGGCACAGTGGCCACAGCTTTCAGTTTTCATATTATTGACTATGTCATGATTGTCTGGATGTTCCTTTAAGCTCATATTGTATATAGCTGGCATTTTCATAATGTCATTAATCTAGTTAAATTTTGACCTTTGGGGGCACCTGGGTGGCTTAGTCAGTTAAGCATCTGACTCGACTTCAGCTCAGGTCATGATCTCACTGTTGATGGGTTCAAGCCCCACATTAGGCTCTGTGCTGACAGTGCAGAGCTTGCTTGGGATTGTCTTTCTTTTCCTCTCTCTCCCTGTCTCTCAAAATAAATAAATAAACTTAAAAAGGAAACTTAAATTTTGACCTTTGAATTCATCTACCTAAATAAGAAAATTAAAACTTTGAAATGAATTAATCCCCATTCATGTATTGAGCAAATAAAGTTTAAATTAGGTAATTTCAAGTTACCTAATGTTATAATGCTTTCAGTGATTTGTTTCATTTAAATTTTCAAATAGTTTTAAGGGGCGCCTGGGTGGCTCAGTTGGTTAAGCTTATGACTTTGGCTCAGGTTATGATCTTGTAATTTGTGAGTTCAAGCCCTGTACGGGGCTCTGTGCTGACAGCTCAGATCCTGGAGCCTGCTTTGGATTCTGCGTCTCCCTCTGTCTGACCCTCTCCTGCTCATGCTCTCTCTCTTTCTCTCTTTCTCCGAAAAATAAATAAACATTAAAAAAATAAATTTTCAAATAGTTTTACAACATCTATGTTTTTAAGCCATATATTTTAAGCCATTAATTTAAGGCATTGTTTTTAAGCAATATATTTTTTTTTCTTGTTGCTGATATCCCACCGTATATGTATCTACAACTCCCTATTAATAATACCCTCTATGGGGTTTTACTAATACTGCTTAAAACTCCCTATGGAGGCCACAATAGGACTCCCTAAAATGTTACTGGGAAAAACAACAATAGAAAGACATGACTTACTGACATGCAGAGCCAGTGGCTAGGGATAGTGTGCTCTAACTGAATCAGTCCCAAGTTAAAAAAAAAAATAATAATAACATTTATTGGTTTTTTAGAGACAGGGATAGAATGGGAGTTGGGGAGGGGCAGAGAGAGAGGGAGACACAGAATCGGAAGCAGGCTCCAGGCTCTGAGCTGTCAGCACAGAACCTGACGTGGGGCTCAAACTCACTGACTGTGAGATCATGACCTGAGCCGAAGTCAGGCTCTTAACTGACTGAGCCACCCAGGTGCCCAAAATCAGTTCCAAGTTTCAAAGTTGAAATACTTGGAATGTTCTTTGAATTTTATCAATTCAGAGACTTTATTTTCCATAATTTAATTGCAACCTCCATCTTTCTAATATTCACTGCTTTTATAGCATAGGAAAACCCAGAAATGCACAGAGCACAGAACTCAAAAATTTAGCCCCAGGTACTGGGGAAGACATACCATCTCAGACCATTGAGAATTTAGGTTAAGGCTTGAGCCTCCTTTATGTACTTTATCATGACATTACAAGAATATACTGTGCCTCCAACTCTCAAAATAGATGCCACATGGAGAAACTATTGTCCAAGAGCATCTAAAGATTAGTAGTGATATCACTGACTCAGAGTATGAATACCCTCATGTATTAAATCTATATTTATTGATTGATGTGTACTTCATGTTAAGCAAACTTGTAGGGACAGGGGGACCAAAAAAAGTACTGTCACTCAAAGATCTTTTATCCAATCCATCTCACAAAATCCAAAGGTTTAGCCAATATGTACCAGGCTTCTCAGAGCAAAGAGATAGATGTTTTCAGGGGACTGAATCACATAAGAAGCCACCTATAATGTATCCATTTTGCACCATTAAAATTTTTTCTAAGCATCACCTTGGGGGTTCTTAAAAGATGCATTCTTTGGCCAACTTGTCACTGAATCAATCTATCAGAATACAGCCCAGACATGTACTCTGTTGTCGAGATTGGAAACCAGCAGCAAAGGGATTAAAATAAATTGTCCAAACTCTCTCCTCTCCTCTTTCCATTCCTTTGTCAGCCTTAATCCAAGCTCCTCTGATGCCTCTCCTCCTTCTACTTCACAGAGCTAAAATTGTTGTTCAGTGTGATGTACTAATGATAACCATAATCACACAAATTGCATATTCCACTCGGCACGGTGCCGCACAGAGAATTGATGGCCTTGCACACGGCAGTCATGTATCAAAGCCGCAGGACCTGTGTAGAATTCAGGAAATGCCAGTGCTCTCCTTCAGTTTATGTTCCCTGTAACCTTGCGGTCTCTCTCAGTTGCTGTACCAGAGAGCAGGTAATCCATCAAAAGGGAAACATCATAAACTACCCTTCTCCCCTCCAAAGTACCTTTTATTTCCTCCACCGTCTGATTTCAAAATTGAAGTGGAAAGAGTTTTGAGGTAGTGTGGAATTCTCAGGGCTCTCAGAATCCTGGCCCAGAGTTTTGGTCCTCTGCTTGTCCCGACTGAGTTTATCTTTTTGAGGAGATCTCCTCTCAAGACCCTGGATTGCTCTAGAGAGCAATCCCGAATTCCACAGAAATTGCATTGCAGGTAACGATGCTTCTGTATCGGGTTGTCAAGCAGTCTGGTCCCACTCACAGTGCCTGACAAGACCTGTGCTCCAGTCTGAATGTGCCAGAACCTTTGCACCGTTTCTTTATATATGTGAGTGTGGGAATGTGTGTATGTGATGTTTTCTTTATGCTTTAGTAAGGGAAACAATAAGGTCCAAAAAAGACATACAGGAAAAAAAGGGGGGGGGGGAGGAATCTGGCATGAAAATCAACTTGCATTGTTCTTAGCAGTTTGGAGCAAGAAGAAACTTCATTATTTATGCAGTTATTTTTGTCAGTTCTCAGTGACCCTCAGAGCAGGACCATCACTGCCCCAGGGAGATAGAGTTTTGTAGTTTTTGAAGGCAACAGAGACCCTTATCATAAGTTTATTAAGATATAAAGCCCAACTATTTACTGGAAGTATTTCCATTTTTATGCATATTGAATCTTCTAATAGACTGTCTCATGTTCTTTGCTCATTTTAATTCAATATTCTATCACTTTCATTTTCTAGATCATTCTCAAAGAAAGTGAAATTATTATGTTATGCTTGATGTATAACAATCAAAATGGACATTGAACACTCATGTACGAACATACCTTCAGTCTACTATTTGTGGACCCAAGATTGGGGGTTTTTGTTTGTTTGTTTTATGCAGAAATAATTGACATATATCTCTGTATAAGGTGGTTAGCATGATGGTCTAATTTATGTACATTGTGAAATGATTACTATGATAGTTTCAGCTAACATCCATCTTCTCATATGGATATGATAAAAAGAAAAGAAGGTTAAAAAAAGGAAAAAAATTATCTTTGTGGGGAGAACTCTGCAGATTTATACTTTTAACAACTTTCCTGTAGATCATACAGTGGGGTTAGCTATAGTCATCATATTGTCCCTTACATCCATAGTAGTTCTTTACCTTATACCTGGAAGTTTGTACCTTTTGACCACCTTCTTCCAATTCCCCTTCCCCCCACCCCTCTGGTAGCCACAAGTCCTAATCTCTTTTTCTCTAAGGTTTTTTTTTTTGTATTGTTTTTATTTATTTTTAATTTTATTTATTTTTGGGAGAGACAGACAGAGTGCATGCAGGAAAGGGGCAGAGAGAGAGGGAGACATTGAATTCAAATCAGGCTCCAGACTCTGAGCTGTCACCACAGAGCCCGACATGGGGCTCAAACCCACAGACCGCGAGAGCATGACCTGAGCCGAAGTTGGATACTTAACTGACCGAGCCACTCAGGTGCCCCATTGGCTTTGTTTTTAGAGTCTCCATATAACTGAAATCATACAGTATTTGTCTTTCTTTGTCCGACTTATTTCACATAACATAATGCCTTTAAGGCCCATCCATGTTGTTGCAAATAGTAAGATATATATGTGTGACAACTTCTTTATCTGTTCATCCATTGATGGACACAGGTTTTTCCATGTGGTGGCTATTATAAATAATGCTCTTGCTGTGAAGATAGGGATGCAGATAACTTTCTAAGTTAGTGTTTTTTGTTTCCTTTGGGCATTCCCTAGAGTGAAATTGCTGGATCATATGGTAGTTCCGTTTTTACCTTTTTAAGGATCCTAGATACTGTTTACTAGAGTGGCTGTACCAATTTACAGTCTAATCAACAGTGCACAAGGGTTCCTTTTGATCCACAGTCACACCAATATTTGTTATCTCTTGTGTTTTTGGTGATGGCCATTCTAATAGGCATGAAATGATATCATATGGTTTTCATTTGCATGTCCTTAATGACTAGTCATGCTGAGAATCCAAACATTGATTAAATAGATGATTTGTCAAAATGGATGAAGTCCTCATGCCAGTGTCCCTCACATAAGAATGTCAATGACACCTTTTTATATGAAAGCAATGTGAACTAAGGAAAATTTTAGCTTACTATGGAAACAAATGTACTAATCAACTCAGTGAGAGGACACTAACTTATAGTCAACTGTTGATTCTACACTATATGTAATTTACACAAAAGGTATACAGAATATTTCAAAATGAATGTTGGCACATTTTTCTTCCAGTAGAAACTAATCATCACTCCTTTTAAAGGACACCAGTGACCCTCCAAATAGCAATTCCTTTATTCCCTATCCAGAGGTAACTCATGACATTTTTTAATACTTTTATCACATATATCTGTATTCCTAAATAACAGTATTATATTTTATGTGTTTATTAACTTTTTTATAAATAAAACCATGCACTCATTTTTCCATTTACTTTGTTTACTTAACATAATTTGTGACATTCATTTAGTTGATACAGTAAGCTGTATTTTCACTGCTGAATACTAATTTGCTGTACAACTATCACATTTTTAATTCAATTTTTAGCGAGTGGATATTTGAAGTGTGTCCAGTTTTATTTTGTTTTGCTATTAAAAAATTGCTTAGTTCTTTTCATTGGACATTGTTCAATGTAAACAAAACCTATATTTTAATGAACTGTTATTCCTCAAAGGAATCAACTACACCATACAACATTCATTGTTTGATTCCACTTAGGAAGTAGGCCATGGATGTCTCATTAGCTTTATTTATGATTGGGGGAATTTCATGGGGTTTTGTGAGGCAGGTCCCATTAGTTTTCTGCCCCCATTTCTGCAATCTGGACCTACTTTCTCATTCTCCACCATCATCCCTGCTTCCCCCAACAATTCCCAACGTGATGAAAAAAAAAAAACTTTATTTCATTTCAGAAATGAGAGCATTCCCTGGCAATCGTAAAGAAAACATTAAGGAATTCTATATTCTCTGTTTCCTGCTTATTATTTCATATTGAGTATATTAAGATATGCGCTTTTACTTGAAATATTTGTGAAACTTGGCGAATTTCTGCTTAGAAAACTTTTGTCAATGTAAGTTTCTCAGCACCAAGTGTCCGTTTCTGATTTATTAAGCTCCTGCTCTTCTCTTGGGCGTCTGTTGCATCTCCATGTGGCTCATCTGCTTTTTCCCCCTTGGCTACTGAGCTTTACGGACCATTTCAGGAGTTTTATTACTACTGCAAGGATGGAACATATTGCTTTATCAGTCAGGCTCTCAGTCAGACAACACTATTACTTGTCTAGTCTCTGCACTACTGAATCTCACAGATGAGGTAGTAATAGGATGCTCTCCACTCTCCTCCAACCACATTTCACCAGGAAGACATAAAGTCCTTACATCTGAACATTTCATAGATAGTTTTATTTACCCTGATCTTAATGATTCATAAAAGGATGTGGAATTTGCTTACTGGTTATCAATCCTGCCTTCTCTACTATGTATTCTTAATCAAATTAGTTAACATAATGCTGCTTCAATACGCTTATCTGGAAAGTGGGCTCTAAAACAATACTACATCAATATTGTTAGTTTTTGCTAAGAGCTACTCAACTATACCATTGTGCTGAGAAAGCAGCCAGAGATTAACTTTACCAAATGGGCACAACTGTGTTTCAATAAAACTTTATTTACAAAAGCAGGTGATGGATCAAATTTGGCTCACAAGCCATAGTTTGCTGTCTCTTAATCTAACCGACCTAGTATGTGAAACACTGAAGAGCTTATAAAGAACTTCAATTGTTAGTATGATTTATTCCTAGATTCATGAGTCTTCTATTTTCGTTTTCTTCTTTGAAGTTTGCAGTATGTTAGTGAAATGAGAATTATTATGAGGCATACACCTCCAAATATCAAGAAATCAACATAAAATGCCTGTCTGTTACACTACAAGTTGTAATATTGGTGGTTGAGAAACTACAAAGTTTTCATTGTATAAGAAAACCAAAATAACAAAATATTTTCAGATTGTTTGCCTTCCAAAAGCTCTTAAATAATATAGCTTATTTAGATGATTGATTTAGATACACTGCTCATACATTCAAAGCATGACATTATAAATCACATCTTTTCATTTGAAAGGAGTAAATGATATTCATATTTTAATGTGATTTATTATTTTGAGGTTGAACACAATGTGACTTTAATCTGTAAAGTGTGAAGGTGTATTAGAATGTGTTATTAAAGTCATGAAAGTTGGCCATAGCTATTATTTGATTCTTTAAAAAACAACAACAGTATTTTTTAGACGCTCTAAATTAATATTGATTTTAAAGCTGTGAAACCATAGGCCATTATAAGACACACTATATTGATGGACCCATCTGGTAACAAGTTTGCCCTTTCATTTTACTAAGAAGCATTTTTGGGGAAAAGAACTAGTTTTACTGCTTTGTCCTTCTTCATGACAGGAATTGGGTGTAGATTTAGGGAAAGAAAATCACCTAGGAAATGTTGAAAATCTACAAACATATTTGGAGAAAATAAAAACTGGTCATCTCATTAAAACTATTTTTTTTACATCTTCATGGTAATTACTACCATTTCAGATAAGTTACCTCTTATTAGTTCACTTGTATTTGCATTCAATCTCCAAATATCCCTTCTTCACCTACTTATTTAGTTTTTGTAATCATATTTACCACAGATCATGTGTGTTTTTTGTTTTCTTGGTATTCGTAACCTGCGGTATTAGAATTTGATTTATTTTCTAATTTTTTGAGGTATAATTGACATTTAATATTATATTAGTTTCAGGTGTACAACATAATGTTTCAATAATTGTATCTACTCTAAAATGATCACCACAATAAGTCTAACTTATTCACCTCTAACATTGTTATATTTTTTTTCCTGTGATGAGAGCTTTTGAGATCTGATCTCTAAGAAACTTTCACATATGCAATGCAGTATTATTAAATATAGTTACTATGCTGTACATTACATCCCTAGGACTTGTTTATTTTATAACTAGAATTTTGCATATTTCGACCACTTTCACCTAATGTGCCCACCCCCTGCCTCTGGCAATCACTAATTTGTTCTCTGTATTTATAAGTTCAAATGGTTTTTGTTTTTGTTTTGTTCTGTTTTTAGATTCCACATATAAGTGAGATTATATGATATTTATCTTTTTCTGTCTGATTTATTTCACTCAGCCTAATACTCTTGAGGTCTATCCATGTTGTTGCCAGCAGTGAAATTTCATTTTTTATAGCTGAGTAATATTTCAACATATATATTTTAAATTATATTTTATAATATATAAAATTATATTAGATATATAATATATAAGATACATAAGAATATAACATATATATTAGGTATATATAAAATCACATTTTCTTTATGGATTCATCCATCCATGGACACAGGCTGGTTCCATGTCTTGGCTATTGTAAATAATGCTGCAATAAACATGGGAGTATAGATATCTTTTTGATGGTAGTGCTTTGATTTCTTTTGGAGAAATACCCAAAATTGGAGTTTGTGAATCATAGATTTATCTTTAATTTATTGAGAAACCTCCATACTGTTTCCCATAGGGGCTGCACTAATCCACATTCCCACCAACAGTACATAAGACTTCCCTCCATATTCTTGCCAAAAGTCATTATTTCTTATATTTTTTAAAGTTTATTTTTTTTTTAATTTTTTTTTCAACGTTTATTTATTTTTGGGACAGAGAGAGACAGAGCATGAACGGGGGAGGGGCAGAGAGAGAGGGAGACACAGAATCGGAAACAGGCTCCAGGCTCCGAGCCATCAGCCCAGAGCCTGACACGGGGCTCGGACCTACGGTCCGCGAGATCATGACCTGGCTGAAGTCGGACGCTTAACCGACTGCGCCACCCAGGCGCCCCTAAAGTTTATTTATTAATATGAGATAGGGAGAGCACAAACAGGGAAGGGGCAGAGAGAGAGAAAGAGAGAATCTCAAGCAGGTTCTGCACTGTCAGTGCAGAGCCTGACTTGGGGCCTGAACTCATGAACCATGAGATCATGACCTGAGATGAAATCAAGAGTCAGATGTTCAATTTACTGAGCCACCCAGGCTCCCCTCTTGTTTTTTTTATAATAACCATCTTAGCAGATGTGAGGTAGTATCTCATTGTGGTTTTGATTTGCACTTCCCTGATGACTGGTGATGTTAAGCACCTTCACATTGGCCATCTGTATATCTTCTTTGGGAAAGTGTCTATTCAGATCTTCCGCCTATTTTTAAAATGAGATTATTTGTTGTTGTTGTTGTTGTTGTTGTTGTTGTTGTTTGAGTTGTTCAAGTTTTTTATATTTTGGGGATTAACCCTTTAACAGATATATCATTTGCAAATATTTTCTCTCATTCAATATATTGCCTTTTCGTTTTGTTGATGGTTTTCTTTGTGGGGCAGAAGCTTTTTAGTTCGATGGAGTTCCACTTGTTTATTTTTGTTTTTGTTGCCTTTGCTTTTGGTGCCAAATCCAAAAACATACTGCCAAAATTGGCATCAAGGAGATTCCTGCCTATGTTTTCTTCTAGGAATTTTATGGTTTCAGTCTTAACATTCCCCTTTAATTCATTTTGAGTTGATTTTTGTGTATGCTCTCAGATAGTGGTCCAGTTTGTATTCCTATTTATTTATTTGTTTATTCTTAATTTTCACCATGCCTATCATACACATGATTTTGAGTGACTTACAACTCTGTTTTTTAATTTTTCTATTGAGATATAATGATATCTAAACTGTGTAAGCTTAAGGTGCACAATGTGTGGTTATATTTATGTTTTGCAATAAGATTACCATCGCAATGTTAGCCAACACTTTCATCACATCACATAATTATCACTTGTTTTTCTACTGTTTTTTAAAACAAACTCTTATTAGATATCATGCCACCCAGGCCATTTGCTTGTAAAATTAAATGTAGGAGAAAGATAGAAAGAGAGATAATCCTTCTAGAAACTTGGCCGCAATGATTACTACATTTGAACACTCAAGAAATGCCAAGTTCTACAGAATAGGTGCATTCTCTTAGAATTATATACTAGGGGAACTTTGACAGGTGTTTTTCAGAAGATGAAAATGTGTCCATCTTTTAACTCTTTCTTACTAGGTATTACTAAAAGTCAAGAAAAAGTAGAAGAACATAATTCAGTGCACTGTGAACTCAACTAAGAAAGTCTAGATATATTTTCTGCTTATCTGAAATGAGTCAAGGATAGGACTTAGAAAATAAAACAAGATGGCAGCACCTGGATAGCTCAGTTGGTTGAGTGTCAGACTTCTGCTCAGTTCATGATCTCATGGTTTACGAGTTCGAGCCCTGCATCAGGTTTTCTGCTATCAGAGCAGAGCCCCATTTGGATCCTATGTCCCTCTCTTCTCTCTCTGCCCCCCTCCAGCTCACAGTCCCTCTCAAAAATAAATAAACATTTTTTAAAAAACAAAAGAGAACAAGATAAATGAATGGATAATAGTCTTTTAGCTTTTACCTAATATACGTAAGTCATAAATTCTTACCTATATATTAATGATGAATACCTTGCCAAATGTGGTTAATTTATTATCACTGTATGATTATAAGAGTCTTTCCTATGATAAAAATCCAGGATTATCTGCTGGTAACACAGTGACTAAAACTATTAAATTTATACCCACTAAATACGTTTAAAGTTTTTTGTGTGTAATGCCAGGAGCTCTTGAAAATAAAACCAGAGTCTAAATTTTCTCAGCTAAAGTATCTTCTGTGTCATGGGAGAATATTTTCTCAAAGATTTGGGGAAGATTTTTATCATAAGCCAATCCTTCAGATTTATTTTAGGAGTTCCAATTCATGAGGCTATGCAGTGTGTCTATCACATAAATTTATTTATTTGTCTGGGATGATTCTAGATTAAAGTAAAAATTTTTATACCCAAACAATAACATTTTTTTATTAAAATGGCCTGCTGAAAAAGCACATTTTTTTACCACACTGTGAAGGGTCTGAGATCCAGCTTCTCTTTGTCTGTGTCCTTTAAAATAACAAGCCCTTTGTCTGTCTAATGGCACACAAAGATCTAGTCATCAATGAACTTTACCTATCATCCTTGTTGCAACTTTACTCCCAGGGACAGGGTCAACAACTCTTAAATTTAGCAGGTGTCATTGGGCAGTTGAGCTCAACAATCGCAGGAAATGTACTTGAAAGGGAGTTGAACTGGACTTTTCTATTTTATCTCTAAAGAAACAACCATTATGTACCATTTCCCCTTTTTAACAGGGCAATGATACTGTCTTCTGTGGGTGCTGTGTTGGCATCTCTTGTCCCCACAATTTATGGTACAATTTTTAGTAGCTCGTGTCATGTAGCTGGGCATTATATAAGTACTGTTAATTTAACTTACTTCTATAGAATTATTTTTCTGCTTACCTAGTAGATTCCCTCTATTTTATATTTTCTTCTTTGTCATCTTTTCGATTTTTTGTGGCATTAAATGAGGCCTGCTCGGCCAAATTATAGTGAAGGACCTATTCCTTCAGTCTTCACTTATCCTTTCCACCCTTTCATTAATGTCAGCAAGCTGGCATTTGCTGTACACTTAGTAGGGGCCACCTCTGTGTTCTAAGTGCTTTACAAACACTAACTGCTTTAATTTGAACAATTCTAGATGGTAGTTCTATTTAGATCAGCTTTTCATAGATAGGCAAAAAAAAAAAAAAAAAAAAAAAAAAAAAACAAAGTTAGTTTAAGGTGATGTATCAAGTGTGAGAGCCAGAATTCCAACCCAGCCAGCCTAATTTCAGAGCCTGCTCTAAAACCATTAAACTGTTTTATCTCTCAGTCATTCAGAACCAGGTCAAATACCTGATTCCATTACTCACTAGTTGTTGGATTCCAGTCACGTCATACGAACTAATTAAGCTTTCCTTTCTTCATTTCTAAAAAGGCGCCGAATATTCTCATCAAAAAGTTGCTTATTGGCATTTGATAGGGACATACATATAACAACCACTTGCAAAATTAGAGCATAGCTATCGTTCAAGGAAATACATAAGAAAGACAAGAAAGTTTGAAAAATTGTAATGGCTGAGTAATGACTGCCTCATCATTCATAGACGAGAAGAGTAATGGAATAAAAGGTACACGTTTCCTAAGTACCTGTTCTATGTATGAAGTAACAGACTCAAAGGTAGCAAAACAGATGATTCCTAAAATAATAAATAAGTGATTTTCTCCTAGTTTTCCTGAAAAGAACAAATAATTGAGATTCAACCAATTATGCACATATGTCAGTATGTAAAAATACTTATATTGGTGTGAAATATAAACATGCAAAATTGAAATATACTATCTTGGGAAAGCTCATTGAGGTGGCACTATTGGGGGCTTGGAGTCAGATGTCATCAAGCTTTGAGAGTTCTACAGAGCAGAGGGGTACCATTAGGTGAGGGGAAGGAAGAAGGGCATGTGGATATAAATGACAGGCAGATTGAATTAGAAGCTTGAATACAGGAGGGATGCCTGAGTGGCTCAGTTGATTAAGCATCTGACTTCAGCTCAGGTCATGATCTCGTGGTTCATGGGTTTGAGTCCTGTATCAGGCTCCGTGCTGACAGATCAGAGCCTGGAGCCTATTTCAGATTCTGTGTCTCCCTCTCTCTCTGCCCCTCCCTCACTCACGATCTCTCTCTCTCTCTCTCTCTCTCTCTCTCTCTCTCTCTCTCTCTCTTTCTCTGTGTGTCTCTCTCTCCCTCCCTCTCTCTGTCTCAAAAATAAACATTAAAAAAAGTCTTTTAATTAAAAAAAAAAAGAAGCTTGAACACAGGAAACATGTTGAGTAGGGCATCCTGGCTGACATGGACGATAACATAAGTGGGTGGGTGATGAGAGAGTGAAATGTCTACGGTTTTCCAGAGGGTATTTTAAATCTCGGATTTGTTGTAATGGACTGTTAGGCAATATTCAAGTATGTTAAAATCCTTTTTACAAACATCATTTTTATTTTTTAAGTTTTTAAAATTTATTTTGAAAGAGAGAGCACGAGTGGGGTAGGGGTAGAGAGAGAGGGAAAAAGAATTCCAAACAGGCTGTCAGCACAGAGCCCGACGTGGGGCTCGAACTCAGGAACCTCCAGCCAATGACCTGAGCCAAGATCAAGAGTCCAGGGCTCAACAGACTGAGCCAGCCAGGTGCCCCAAACATCGTTTTTAAATTGAGGCTATTAAATAGCAGAGAAGTAGTGAACAAAACCTTACCATGTAGATTTATCTTTGATTGAAAAGAGATGAAACTACCCAAGTTAGTTTGTAATTTGGTGATGAAAGTGGGCTTTCAAAACAAAAATAACAAGTTTATACCCTGACTTCATTCAAAGGGAAAAAGAGATGCGTCATGACATATTCTGAGCTATTTCTATTTTTAATCTGCATGTGAAAGTTCCAAAAATAAGTGACATCCTTAAACCTAGTGGTGACATTTTCTTTTAGAAAACTTCTTAATGATTGAAGATCAGAGTCTCCAAGCAGTATCATGTAAAAGAGTTTGCAACAACAAAGTATTATCACCATTATTAAGGACAATTCCCACATGTCTGTAGTATTTGTTACTTCAGATCATTTCCTTAAATATCATTCATCAAAACTCACAACATCTTTTCCATGTCTATAATCTATTATCTGTCATTTACATCTATAATCTCTTATCTATATATAATCTTCTAGATCTTATTTATAATATAGATTTTATTATTCCCATTTTAAAAGAGAAAAAAAAACAAGGCTTAGCAAAAGCAAGTGATTTATTTCAAGGAAAAGGATATATGGTTGAACACAGTGCTAGTCATATGACTTTAGTATGTAGTACTCTTGAGTTCAGATTTCCAGAACACTACAGCTGTCTTTCAGTCAGTACCTATGTTTGCCGAATTCATAAATTTTCAGTTTTTGGAAGCAAAGTAAGTCATTACATATATATTTACTTTAAGCAGAAAGGATGTTAAATTTAAATTAAGCATTGAATGGCACTGATTGATTTCAAATGAAAACATCATAACTTGTACTTAGATGCTTCTATTTAAAATTAAAAAAAAACCTCCCTTTCCTCCTTTTTATTATCATGTTGTTGAGTTGTTTGTAAAATAATAATGCTAGAGATCAAGGGAGAAAAATGAGTTTCCTCTCTCTTACCAATAACTTGTAGTAATGGAAATACAGAAGATTACCCTGTGATAGTTAAATTAGAAAAATCAATGAACCTAATGAATGAGCTGTCTGATTTCAAATGGTTTCTGGCTAATGGCCTTATAAACTTCCATAAAATTATCTATGAGATTCAGAAAAAGATATAAATTCACAAGACCTACATATGAAGGCTCTCATATAATATGTTACTGGTAGATGGGAAGAATTTCTACTAAATATAAGATAGGAGGACCTAGATGAAGGGTGGCAAGTGGTTTTTCTTTTGTATATTATTCCATGAAATGTAATGACATCCTCCAGCTGAAAGAACATGAGAACACATAGGATGCTTGGCCTCTTGCTCAGAAAGGCAGGACCTACTTCAGTAGAAAACTGCACAGTCACCTACTGCTAAAGGACAGTGATTATAGTTTTTTACATAATGCTCTATACAGCATGTCAGAATAGATAGTAGAAAAAGGAAAACAATCCCACAAAGAACATGAGGCTTGCTAGATGAAGTAAGTGGCTGTTAAATATGAAGATTCCATCTGGAAGCATGCATACTAACCTGCTTTCAAGCTGCCTGGGAAGAGGTTTAACCAGCACTCAAATACTCATCTCCAAGTCTGCTTTGCACACACAGGTTTCAACATATTTCCCATTATTAGATAAAAACATCAATATTCAAAACACCAGCAATGAACAAAATGGGAGATCTGAAGGAAAATTGCACCATAAAAGACAGCGTCCCCCATAAACAAACAAATAGACCAAAAAATGAACAACTTACTGATATGAATTATTTCCTGGAATGGCTCATCTACTCTTAACTTCAAAAACTTGGGCAAACGGCTAACTATTCTAGGCCTCCATTTTCCCATCTGTAAATTGGAGACAATAATTGTTCTACTTCATACATTTGCTCTTAGGATCAAAGGTGCTGACACACATGGAGTGTGTGGAGTCATCACAAACCCTCAATACAAGCTTCTCTTGCTCCCCTGCTCCCCTCCCCCACATCATTCTCATGAGACAACAAAGTAGAAAACTTTTTATGATATTCCACATGATACTATAAGATGTAGCCACTCTAAAAAAGCAGGGATCTATAAGAAGCAGCTGTGATAGAAAGATAACAGAGTAACATGCAAAGAGAAGAGGTTAAGTAAATCGAGATAAGTAAAAGTTGAAGGAAGTTTCATATTGTCTTGGCAGAATTACAATAATCCAGCAAGATAGTAAAGAGAAAAGTTACTAACGTGGAAAGTGATGCAGATATTAATTAAACATCAATTCAATTTATATTGAACTGTACTGAATATGTACTATGAGCCAGGCACGTACCAAACTTGGAATAAAGTGGAAAAAATTGGTCTATTAGAGATAGTTACTGCCTTCAAGGAAATCTCTCTCTCTCTCTCTCTGTCTCTCTCTCTCTCTCTCTCTCTCTCTCTCTCTCTCTCCCTCTCCCTCTCTCTTTTTGTGTGTGTGTGTGTGTGTGTGTGTGTGTGTGTGTGTGTGTGTGTCTTTCTCTCCTTCTCTCCTTTAATATACCTACCTAGGTAGAGGTAGAGTGATTGATTCAGTGGTGGCCAAAGACTCAGGCCACCTCTGTTTGTTAGTTCCAAACAGAGGAAATTGCAGAGGCTATAAGGAAAAAAACATATTTCTCACTATTCTTGAACCTGAGAAAATTCAAGGCTGGATTTTTAACCACAAAGAGAGAAGCTTTCTGAGCATGAAGCCAACAAGGGATGGAGGAAAACAAACCCAAAGAAACAAACAAAAACAAACAAGGTATCCCAGATAACATCATTTGAGTTTCTAGCTCAGTCGTGCCTGAGCTACTCCAGACCTTTTCAGTTACATGAAACCATCCATATATTTGCTTTCTGCTGAAGCCAGTTTGCATTGCTGTTTTTTTTTTTCTTTTTGCCATTGGCAACTAAAAGAGTGATAGTGATGCACCATAGTTCTGTAGACACAAACATCATTAAAGGGACAAATGAAAAGTCTGATGTAAAATATAAACAAACCAGTTTTAAAAATCCACATGCAGGGGCACCTGGGTGGCTCAGTTGGTTAAGTGTCTGACTTCAGCTCAGCTCATGAGCTCGTGATCCATGAGTTCGAGCCCCGCTTCTGGCTCTGTGCTGACAGCTGAGCCTGGAGCTTGCTTTAGATTCTGTGTCCCTCTCTCTCTGCTCCTCCCCCACTCACACTCCCTCTCTCTCTCAAAAGTGAACAATAAAAAAATTTTTTCAATCCACATGCAGAAAAATGCAAACATTTTACAGACTATGAATATGTGGTAAGATTGAATTCAGAATGTTATGATTCTTTAAAGGTAATCCAAAATTGCTATGTATTCCCTATCCACCAAGCATTATTTATTTAAGAGAAATCTTGGAAATTTTCTTCAAACTTTGAGAAGGAAGACTTCAGATTGGGGCCAATTTATCAAGATTTATTTATCTCAAAGTGCATGCATCCTTCTGAGTCTAACTGGTTCATTCTCTAGCAAGCTACATTTCTCCACTCTCTAACATGCTGGCTTTCCCCTTGGGAAATGCTTAAAATATGTACGTATCCCTGCCTCCAGAACCATTTGAACACTACCGGATTGTGACACTTTAAGACCATGAGTGCAGACCAGGCTGTGTACAATTGGTTGGTACAAACGGTTTCAAGTGTTCAATGGGCTTAAAGTTTAAAGAAAAATAATAAGTTGATGACGTCCATAAGCAGGGGGAGTGAAACTCCATGAAAAGAATTTGAAAGTATAGGATATCTGTCTCCTAAACACTGAATTTTTACATTGGTGATCCATTATTTTGAACCTTGTAAGTCCTCTAATAAAATGCAAATAATCTGGGGAGACACAGCCATTCAATTGAGTACAAACAAAAGACTGGTACATACACCAGACACTTTGCTGGGCTCTGGGGAAAAGGACTTGGGAGAAAGGGAGCCGGAGGGAGAGGGGCTTGGTTTGGCAGACAGGTTAGTTCAGATCAGCTGTTAGTTAAATTCCACTGGCCAGGGCACCGGATTGAGGTTAGAATGAGACCAACCAGGACATCGGGCCCAAGACAGAGGGGAAAGATCACTTAAAGCAAGGGAGAGTAACCCATCGATAACAGGGTTTTGCTGAGAGCTGGTTTGACATAGTAAAAAATGATTCTTCAAGGCTTTATGAGTCAAAGCATAATGCACTTCTTTCCTGTGATATATTGAGGAAAAATTTCCCACACAAATGTCTCCTCATGTGATTCTGTCTTTGTGTAAGGAGAGCCCTCCATGTCACCTACTTTTCCTTTCATTTATCTTGCAAATATGTATTAGGCACTGCTATATGCAAATCAAAATATGCTGGCTTTACAGACAAAGATACAGGGTCAGGCAACTTTCATTGCCAAATAGCAAAATAGGGTTGAAAAACGTGCTTTGGGTACACATGGCTTGGATAGAATGATTCCTCTGGTCAACTCAGCTTTCATTCACAACACAACTGTTTATATTAAACCAAAACTCTTATTTACTCTATTTATTCATTATTATAGATCCAACCTAGGTTAAACTTCAAAAAGTTTCAGTATATTCTCGATCAGTCTTAAATATTTTTTAAATGTAAAAACTATTTTGTCAGTGATAGTTATCAATTCCATTTTACAGCCTGTACCAGATCTCCTAATCTTGAGATTTTTATAGATGAAAAAACACTAATGCTTATTAACTGCCTACGGAGGGCCAGGCAGTGTGCTTCTGGGGGCTTTTATAGATTTCTTTCACCATATGCTTTATGTTTTCCTATCTTTGAAAATATTATTCTGATGTTAGCACATATGAAATATGACATATTCCACAAATTTGTCATTAGTTCTCACTTTTCTTGTTCAACATGGAATTAAAAGAGAAAACATCAAGGGTAGCATTCCCGTAAACTTGGTATTAAGTAATACTTTTTAAGAAGCCCTTTTCAATGTGTCAGTCTTTTGAAATGTCCTTAAAGCTGTATTTTTGAACTTTTATTACTTTAATTATAAAATAACCCATGATTATTGTATAAAAGTTAGAAAACATAGGTAAAATTATAAATATATATGTATAAAAACAGATACAAAGAGAATTTTATATTATATGTGTGTGTGTGTGTCTACACACACACACACACACACACACACACATATATATATATATATATACGTTTGTCTATCTCTATCGATGTTTCTCTCTCCACTTGAAAGCAAAAAGCCTTATACCCACCCCATGCTTATCATTGTCTTTTTGCCTCCTTAGCCAATTTTTAAAACAACTCTATCTAGAGTTAGAAGATCTGTTGTACTCTTCAGGCTACAATTAGGTCATATTAGCTTCAGTTGCTTTCTTTTTTTAAATTTTTTTAATGTTTATTTATTTTTGAGACAGAGAGAGACAAAGCATGAGGGGGGAGGGGCAGAGAAAGAGGGAGACACAGAATCTGAAGCAGGCTCCAGGCCTTGAGCTGTCAGCACAGAGCCCGACGCGGGGCTCGAACTCACGGACTGTGAGATCATGACCTGAGCCAAGGTCAGACACTCAACAGACTGAACCACCCAGGCGCCCCTTCAGTTGCTTTCTAACTAGGTGAGGGATTGGTCCAGTTGCTGAGACCAATTGTCTTAAAACCCAATTCTTCATGTATCCCCCAGGTAAGAGGTTCTTCCTCTTCTGGCATCATAAACTCCTCTCCTAGTACACTTGTCACTACTAGGTCCCTTTTGATAATTCTGTTCAGGTACAGCTAATTGGTAGATGAAATATTCAAGCAAAGTCTGGAAAATTCCACCCTAAGAGACATCCATTCTCCAGACAATCAGAGCTGAGCAGAGCGACCCAAAGTCCAACTGTTGCACTCCAAGCCAGTGTGAACCTGACAGCCCGATTCTCCATCATCCTCGTTCCATTACTGCTCCACCAACTTTAGGACAGGTTGTGTTGTGATACCCTGATGCCATGGTGTGTCCTGGTACTGCTGCCACTGCCATCCATTCAAAGTTTTCTGCAAATGCCACGTATTCTGTCAGGCAGTGGAGATGCATAGATTAAAAAGATGTGGCTTCTGTTCTCAAGGAGCTAGATCCCGGAAGCAGATAAATAGGCACTACGGTACCGTAATAGAGCAGTACGATAAGTTTATCCAAGATTTTAAGCATTTATTAGGAGTGTTCTTTGGCGAAAATTGTCACCACCCTAACATACACTGGCCGTTCCAAAGACAGGCCCAAGTGTAGACTTTCCAGCTCATTAAATTGGTTCTGCCTTCTCACTAAGACTGTTATTCTAAAAGGTATTCTAGCCTCACCACGAGCTCAGTATTGGGCAGAATTGATTTCTAGGGTTGTGTTTGGAGTAGGGACCACAGGGAACCCCACAGTACCCCAATTCTCTCGTTTCTAAGGATTTCTGCATCGTGTTTCAGTGTAACATTTCTCAGAATGTGTGTGGGATGTCGAGGTGATGGCAGTTACCACTGATTGTGAGCAAAATGATTTTAGATTGTTTGAGGTCAGGGCATCAAAGTAAATAACTTTCTTTTTCTTTTATCCATCAATACTTTTGAGCACTTAAAAAGAAAAATCTCTGGTCTGTGCCTGTATGTATGTGATACCACTCCAATTAACATCAGAAAATGAGAGAAGTTTCAGAGCAATTGACAAGTAAGTATGACTTACTAGTATTAAATCACATTTTCTACTGTGTTCTTTTTGCATGCTTACCTCTTACTATATGGCAGTAATGCTGAGGTTTTTTATCGAAGTGTCAGTGATATGTTACCTTTGCAATAAATTAATTTTAATTTTAAATGTGTATACATGCATACAATGGAATGCCATCCAGTAATGAAAAAAGAATAAACAACTGGTACATGCAGAATTATTGATGAGCACATTATATTGTGTGAGAGAAACCAGATACAAAAGAAAAATACTGTATGGTTCTATTTATAGAGAACTTTGTAAGTGGCAAAACTCATATAACATGAAAAAAAAATCAATAGTGTTTACTATGAGAGAGAAAGAATTTACTGTAGAGGGGCATGAGGAGACTCTGTAGGGTGTTAGAAACCTTCTGTATCTTGACTTGGTAGTGCTTAAATAGGTGTATATAAGTTGGTCAAAATTCATACAACTATATATTTAAAATTCATGTATTTTTTGGAACATTCTAACTCAGAAAGAGTGTGTGTGTGTGTGTGTGTGTGTGTGTGTGTGTGTGTGTGTGTGTGTTGGGTGAAAAGAATAGATGTGCTGTATTGAGTTATGCCAGTTTGAGCAAGACTAGAAGTTGCCTCTCCCAGAACCTCCTTCCCTGTGTGGCCAACAGGTCCCTGTGCAATTTCAGGAAGGAGCTGTGAAGCAGAAATCCTCATTCTCCAGAGGCAGCTATGGTTAGATATCATGTCAGTCCACAATACAGGAGCCCAGTGGGTCCCATATGTCTTTGCTCTTCTTTGCTCCATATCCAGCTCCTCTTCCTGACCCTGTTAACCAATAGTAGCCCCAAGTCCACCACTGGACACTTAGTTGTGTAGCCACAGAACTGGCAGCTGTTTCCATAGACACACCACAAACCTCCCCTCTAAGGTCTTACTTCAGACGCAAATATATGTGGCTTCTCAGATGTTCCCACTATACTGTTGCCAGATAAAATACAGGACACTCAGTTAAATTTATCTTTAAGCAAACAATGGAAGAAATTTTAGTACATCTCATACATGGCATGGGACATACTTATGCTAAAAATCATGTGTTATTGATCTGAAATTCAAATTTAACTCTGTGATCTGTGTTTTTAGTTGTGAAATCTGGCAACCTTGTCCTGCAATTCTGGTTGTGTACCTGTACCCATGTGTCTGCTGGAATAATTGGTGCTCCTCCCTCCTCATTTTAGACCTTTACTTTCCTGGATTGTTGCACATGAGTGTAAGGTCTAAGTAATAGAATTAATGATTCTAATTAATGTCATTAAGTCCCTAATTCACATAATTGTGGCTCTGTTTTTCTGGCTGAACTCTAATTGATACAGGGGTCAATTTCAAGGGAAAATTTAATGACATGTATGTGCATAAGAAAGTTAGCTGTGACCAAATTCGATCAATGGCGTAGCTGCTCTAAGATTGCATGTTTCACTTCATTTGCCATTGGAGTGCCCGGGGCACATCTTCTCCATAGAGGACAGCTTGGCATCATGTTTATATAGGTATGTCTCAAATTTGTTTTTTCTCATCTTTTGGCAAGTGATAACTCGCCTTGACTAAGTCCAGAAGAGGCAGCATGTTATAGTTATGGAGAGACCATGCATTTTATCTTTTTTTTCTTTTAAAATGTTGGCATTATTTTTCAATATTGACATTCGTATCAATACATAGAGAGAGACATGTTTTAACACCATTGAAACTATATCATACACATTCATTTGGATTCCTCTTATTTCATTAAACATTGAACCATGATTAAGTTTCATGTTTTAAAATTAGTCACAAATATGAATTTCTTTTTTTAATGTATTTTTAAAATTTTCTACATTTTTTTCTAATTTACATCCAAGTTAGTTAACATATAGTGTAATGATGATTTTAGGAGTAGAATCCAGGGATTCATCACTTACATATAACACACAGTGCTCATCCCAACAAGTGTCCTCCTTAGTGTCCCTTGCCCATTTAGCCCAGCCCTCCAACCACAACCCCTCCAGCAACCTTCACTTTGTTTTTAGTATTTAAGAGTCTCTTAAGATGATGCATTTTAAAGTCTAACCTGCATAGGAGTAAATCTACCTACTACTTAGGTAATCTTGGACTCATCTGATAAGCTTGCTTTACAAATCCACAATGTGAGTTTGACAATCCCTACTTTATACAGTTATCATGAGGATTATTTCACATATGTGAAGTCCTGACAGAGCAATGGCCACCAAGTAGACATTTTTCATAGGCTGTTTTATCTTGGTAGAAGAACAACTACTTCCATTTCTACAATATTCAATTTTCCTAATCTAGAGGCTTGCACAAGTCTTGTGTAGAAACCTTTTCATCCCCCTGGCTCCTGGGGAATATATTCAAATTATTGAAGTCTTTCATTTAGTTATGAACTTGCAATGCCCTTTCTTCCCTTGGAAAGCAGGCACACTCCAGCCTGTATTTTAGATCTCAATATATTTGAGCTACATATATCTGAGCCATATTTGATTTTGCTGACATGTTTACATTTCAGGATCATAGAAACTGGTTGTTTCAGATGATTTTAGTTTGTGGTATTTTGTTTAAATCCCTGCAGGAGTGGGAGAACCTTTATGAAAACCCAACTTTTTATTTGTCTTTTAACTTGGCAAGAGAAAGAAAACCAAGTCTGGAAATAATAAAAATTTAGAGCTGATATATTGCTGAAATAAGGAAGGGATGAGTCACAAAAGCCAAAAAAAAAAAAAAAAGTTTGAACTGGCTACATATTTAATAACATTAAAGAGTTATTATTTTTAAGTGTGATTATGGTACTATGTTTATGTTAAAGGGAATAATCCTTTTAGAGATTAAAAAGAAAACAAAAATGTTGGAAGGCATTGTTTGATTTCATGGAACATGAATATTTTATCCAGAGTTAGGTGACCGTTGTATAACCAAATAGAGACACTAAGGTTCTTGGCTGCCCTTTGAGAGCTGGAGAGAAGCATTCTGGGTAGAATCGGAGATTGAGTCACTCTGAAAACAGAAGTGATGGCAGAATCAGCCTTGAAATAAGGAGAGACATCACTTTTTTAAAATACTCAGAAAATGTTCCTGATCTTTTCTTTTCTCCTGTGAGCAATCTCCCTCTCCCTAGCTACATTATGAGTCCTGATTCACCCTCTCATCCTAACCTCCAACTTGTCTATCTTCTTAACTCATCACTCCAGATAAAGGCACAAATCTTCTGCTCTTACAACTTTCTGCAAATCTTCAAGAACCATTTCACCTTCTCCAACTCCTGCTTCCTCTGAGTTCTTTTGCAAAGGTTTTCTCCAATAGATCTTAGTGAACACATAGTTATCTTAAACCTTTTTCTCCACCTGTTCTTCTTGTGTTTCCCCTGTCAGTTATTGATTGACCCTCCACCCAGTTCTATCTATTCTCATCCAGAAAAGTGTCTCAGATGCATTCGTTTTACTACTGTTATTATCTTTTTCTGATATATTGTGGTAGTTTCTTAAAAGATCACCCCATCATCAATATTTTCCTCCAATGAATCTATCTTTATACTGTTGATGAAGCAATGAAAATGTGCTCTTTCAAAGATGCTATTCCCTGGGGCACCTGGGTGTCTCAGTCGGTTAAGCTTCCAACTTATGCTCAGGTCATGATCCCACAGTTCATGAGTTGGAACCCCATATTGGGCACTGCACTGACAGTGCGAAGCTTGCCTGGGTTTCTCTTTCTTTCTCCCTCTCTCTGCTCCTCCTCCCCACCTCTCTCTCTCTTACAAAATAAATAAATAAACTTAAAAATAAATAAATAAATAAATAAATAAATAAATAAATAAATAAATAAATAAATAAATAAATAAATAAATAAATACCTGTTAATACTGTCAGTACTTGGGGCACCTGGGTGGCTCAGTCAGTTAAGCGTCCAACTTCAGCTCAGGTCATGATCTCACCACTCCTGAGTTCAAGCCCCGCATCGGGCTCTATACTGACAGCTCAGAGCCTGGAGCCTGCTTCAGATTCTGTGTCACCCTCTCTCTCTGCCCCACCCCTGCTTGTGCTTTATCTCTCTCTGTCTTTCAAAAATGAGTAAGTATTTTTAAAAAATAGTTTAAAAAATACTGCCAGGGGCACCTGGGTGGCTCAGTCAGTTAAGCATCTGACTTGGGCTCAGGTCCTGATCTCACAGTTCGTGAGTTCGAGCCCCATGTGGGGCTCTGTGCTGACAGCTCAGAGCCTGAAGCCTGCTTCAGATTCTGTGTCTCCCTTGCTCTCTGCCCCTCTCCCATTCCCTCTCTCTCTCTCTCTCTCTCAGGAATAAACATTAAAAGAATTTTTAAAAAAAGAATACTGCCAGCACTACTACTACAAATGTAAAGAGGTAGAAGATTCAAGTACAGATTCCTCAAATTCCTTTTAAAAAAGAGAGAAAAAAGATGTCATTCTCTGTTTATACTTTGTGTAGTTCTTCAGTATACATAGGAAAAATATCTAATTTCCTTACACTAAAATATTTAGATAGGTATTATCTGCTTATCATATATCACACGTGTTTTACCACTATCTCATGAGCTCAGCAGTCTTGCGAGGATGTTTCACTGCTGTAATCCCAACACCTAACAGTGTCTGTCATATAGTTATCCCTCAATACATACATATTAAAGGAATAGTAACTGTAAAAATAATAATAATAAAAGCTATTTTTGAGTGTTTATTATGTGTCAGGTCCTACCCTGAATATGTTGATCTCATGGTTCATGAGCTCGAGACTGGCAATGGGCTCAGTGCTGACAGTGCAGAGCCTGCTTGGGAATCTCTCTCTCTCTGTCTCTCAATCTCTCTCTCTCTCTCTCTCTCCCCCTCCTGCTTACATTGTCTCTGTCTCTCTCAAAATAAATAAATAAACTTTAAAAATATAAGTGGACATTTATATTAGGCAGAAAAATAAAAGCAGACCCGAGGCAAGAATTTGGGTGCCATATGTGAATTGATCCCAGAAAGTGCAAGGAGGGAGGGGGAAAGTAAAGGAAGGGAGGCAGGAGAGGCAGAACGTGTGTGTTAATGACAGAGTTACCACTATGAGCAACTGAGGGTGAGCCTCACTGACTCTCACATCAAACACACCTCAGAATTTCCAGACCCAAAGGGCCCAGAGCTGGGGATTTTGTCCACAGACCTCAAACTGTTACTGGTTGAGAGGTGCTCCTGGGTCATTACTCCCCAGCACTTTTGTCCTTCCCCACTCACAGGGTCAGATTAATCGCTCGGACACTGAGTCACAAGTGGTCAAGGGAGCAGTAGGTGTAATGGGAACTTTCCACTGAAGCTGCAGGCGGGCTCCAGAGAATGTTTGGGGGATGAGATAGGGCACCAGTTTCATCTGTGACAAACCAGGAAAAAGATCAGTCACCCTTGTTTCTCCAGGAGTCATGCTCATAGACTTATAAACTGACTCTAGGGCCAATTCTATACTTTCTTAAATCTATGGAATCGCTGTAAAGGAAAGTACAGTGGGATTAAGCCTTTTGTCTATATGACACTGGGTTCTCATCACAAATTAAAAATCCAGTAAAAAGTTATTCCTAACACTTCACCTGTTTCTTCATGATGAATCAACATAGAGATACTAGGCCACACATAAAGTTCATAAGTTTGGATTGAGCTTTCTCCAAAGAAAACACGAAGTAATCTATGCCTCATTTTTTCCTCTGTATAGTCTGTAATTTAATCCTTCTTCTCAACAGACTGCCTTTAGTCCCTCTATACAGAATTCTTTGTTCAGTGAGAGATAATTCTGTGACTTAGAAAGTTTTCATGAAGCATAGAAATGAATTTATATGTATAAATATATATTCACATTCTGATGACATCTTCCAAAGCTAACTTTCATCATCTTATAAAACTGAAATAGTATTCTAATTTTCTTCTGTTCATGGCATAAGAAAAATTCCAATGACCATACAGTAAGTCAACAAAGTTGAAATTTGGAATGAAAATCTTCATATAGATCAGCAAGAATAAAATGCTATGACAGTAATATTCATTTTCAAGTTATTACTAAAGACTATAAATAATTTTCAGGGTTTCTTAAAGAATAAATGTATACTTTCTTCTGAAAAGTGGAAAATTAGCCCATTGAATATATAATTAATAAGTGATTTAGCTCATTTTCACAAATTACCCACATAATGTGCATTTGAAATAATTACCATTGTCTGACTAGAACTGTGCATTTTCCTTCCTGCTCACTAGTAATTCAATACTCTGTGTAATTATAAAGGCATTTTTCTTTCCTTTTGTGTTTTTTACCTTATCCTTGCCAGCTTTGTTATTTGGCTTTCATTCTTGTAAAAGCAATTATTACAGATATAGATTAACAGCTACAGCATAGTTCCTATCACTATTTGCTAGCCAAGGTTATTCTTCTATAGAGGTAATTAACGTCGAGTGATGGCTATTGAAAACTTGATGGGGAGTTTCCCTTGTCCCTGGATGGCCCGTTATCCAAGCTTTATTAAGAAAATACTATTGATGTAACTCATTCCTATGTAGGGAAACTTAGTGGACTCTGATTTCTGTTGCAAAACCAGAATTGGGCTAAGAGACCCTCTTCTGACCCCGCAGGTAGGATGCAGACCTATGACTCAAGTTCAGATAGTCATATATTTTGAAACTTGAATTAGTCATCGAAAGATGAAGTTTGGGATTCGCTTCCTGTAACATGGACCATGGCAGCAGTGGTGTCTTATTGCAGGGGTGAGCTACTGACACAGATGGAGTAAGTATACTGGTGGTGCCAATGATACTATGTTCACCAGACTATTTTTAGAATGTGGCCCTGACTGGGTTTCCTACTTCCTAAACTCCCCCATTCCTGACTTCAACTCTCAAGACTTCCTTGTTCCTGTGGCGCATTCAATAACCTTCCAACAGTTTGTCTTTATGCTTCAATTTATCCTAATCAAATTTTGTTGCTTATAAACTTGTACCCTAACTGGTACATATATTTTATTATAATGTTAAAATAGTGGTGATTTCTGAAATGTGTACAATTTGTCTCAGTTTTCAAAGTACTTTCACATGCATTATCATATTTTTAGCTTTATTGCAACATACTTATATCTATGCAATATATTTATTGCAATATAATTGATATATAAGAATCTGTACATATTTGATGTATACAATTTGATGAACTTGCATTTACTTGGTGATTATGTGATTAGTGATATTAGCACTTTTCATTTACCTGCTGCTGGCCATTTGCATACATGCATAATACCATCACCACAATCAAGGTAATAAATATATCTGACAGTTCCAAAAGTTTCTTTGCTTCTTTTGTGTGTGATAAAAATAACATAAGACTCACACTTTTTTTTTAGTTTCTCTTTTTATAAATTAAATTTTAGTTAGTTAACATACGGTGCAATATTGGTTTCAGGAGAATCCAGTGATTCATCACTTACATACCACATCCAGTGCTCATCACAAGTGCCCTCCTTTGTATCCATCACCCATCTAGCCCACCTCCCAGCGACTTCCCTGTGTCAACCCATAGTTTGTTCTCTATCATTAAGAGTCTCTTGTGGTTTGTTTCCCTCTCTTCTCTTTTCCTGCCCTTCCCATATGTTCATCTGTTTTGTTTCTTAAATTCCACATATGAGTGGAATTTGTCTTTCTCTGATTGACTTATTTCGCTTAGCACAATACATTCTAGCTGCATCCAAGACTTAACCTCTTAACAAGTTTTTAAGTGCACAAGGCTATCATTACCTATAGGCAATATACTATAGAGCAGATATCTAGACCATATTCATCTTATATAACTAGATTATACTCATTGAACAACTTTACTTTCCCCTTCCCCCAGTTCCTGGCAACCACTAATCTATTTTCTGCTTCTATGAGTTCAACTATTTTAGATAGCTCATATAAATGGAATCATAGCAGTATTTGTCCTTCTTTAGCTATTTTATTTCACTTAGCATAATATCTTTCAGGTCCATCTATGTTGCTACAAATGATATGATTTACTTTTATTTTATGGCTGAATAATATTTCATTGTATGTATGGTCCACATTTTCTTTATCCATTTGTCTGTCAATGAACATGTAGGTTGTTTCCAAATCTTGACTACTGTGAATTGTTGCAAAAATCTTCTGCACAACAAAGGAACTAATCAACAGAGAGAAAATGTATCATATAGAATGGAAGAAAACATTTGCAAACATATATTTAATAAGAAGTTAACTTCCAGAATATACAAGGAATTCTTACAAATTAACCTATTAACCAGATTTAGAATAACTCGATTAAAAAATGGGCGAAGGACTTGAATAGACATTTCTCCAAGGAAGACAAACAAATGGCTGAGAGGTATATAAAAAGGTGCTCAACATTATTAATCATCAGAAAAACGTAAATCAAAACCATGATGAGATATCACTTCACATCCACTCTACAAAAAAAGACAAGTGTTCATGGAGTTGTGGAGAAGTATGAACCGTTGGCAGGAATGCAAAATGTTGCAGCTGCTATGGAAAACAGTATGGAGGTTCCTCAAAAATTAAAAATAGAACTACCATATGATCTAGCGATTCCACTTCCATGTTTATACCCCTCAAAACAGTATTGTATCTGCTCTATAATATCGGATGAAAATAATAAGCCTAAAAGAGATTAAGTAATTCAGGAAGTTCATACTGCTAGAAAGTGACATAACTTGAATCTGGTCTCCTGGCACACAGTCCAAAGTTTTCTTAAACCATACTTCTTTATCCATAAATGCAAAGCCTACAATTTCATTGAAAATAAATCCTTCACTTATCAAATCTTGTCCAACTCAAACCAGTACTAGCTGGAGCAATAAATGGATGACTAACAAAATGCGTTACATTTTCGCTGGCTTTTAAGTAAGATACGCAGCCTGACAAATACACGCTGTCTTATCTCTCCCCACACTTCAATTTCTCACCACGGATCATAACAATGGCACAAATGTTAATTCAAAATGTGACATTGAGGGGGCACCTGGGTGGCTCAGTCCGTTAAGCATCCGACTTGATTTTGGCTCAGGTCATGATCTTACGGTTGGTAATCCGGAGCCTCATGTCGGCGTCAGGCTCTGCACTGACAGCACAGAGCCTGCTTGGGATTTTCTCTCCTCCTCTCTCTCTCTGCCCCTCCCCCACTTGCACATGCACACCCATGTGCATTCTCTCTCTCTCTCTCTCTCTCTCTCTCTCTCTCTCTCTCTCTCTCTCTCAAAATAAATTAGGAACATTTTAAAAAGCAAAAACAAAAATGTAACATTCAAGAATTCAGGACTGAAGTCACCTTACCTTTTTAGAGATTCAAGTTACAAGGCAAACAGAGCTTTTGAATGTCAGGAGGACTCTCAGGCAATGCTTATAACTTGATTAGAAACTTTTTTTTAAGTTTATGTATTTTGAGAGAGAGAGAGAGAGTGTGTGTGTGTGCGCACAGGGGAGGGGCAGAGAGAGAGGGAGAGAGAGAATCCCAAGCAGGCTCCACGCTGTAAGCACAGAGCCTGATGTGGAGCCTGAACTCATGAACCATGGGATCATGACCTGAGCTGAAATCAAGAGTCAGTCACTCAACTGACTGAGCCACCCAGACACCCCTTATTGGAAACTTCTAACATCACAAAGTAATGTTGGAATACAATGTTGGTTCCAGTTTAAGTTATCCTGTTTGGGCTTAGTGGGTTTGTTTTCTGAAAAATATATTGAGGAATGGTAAATTCCACACATATTTTAAATGTGGGTAAAATATAAAATATAATTACTTTCACTGGGTATTGTATGTAAGCGATGAATCATGGGAATCTACCCCCAAAACCAAGAGCACACTATATACACTGTATGTTAGCCAACTTGACCTTAAATTACATTAAAAAATTTTTTAAATAAAAATTTTTTTAAGTAAATTTAAGTTGAAACTTCATAGCAAAAGCTAAATCAAATATTCTATAAATGTCAAATGTATCTAAAGTTTTATTATATATACATAAGAAGAAAAAGATAAAAATACAATAAAGGTTAAATAATGGGAGGTATTTTCTTGACTAATTCAAGAAACTATAAGCTTAAATTTCTTTAATATTTAGGTATTCTTTTTTAATAGAAAAAATATAACTATTTTTGGCAAAGAATTAACTCCTAGAATTAATGAATGTTGGCAAAATGCAATATATATATATATATATATATATATATATATATATATACATATATATATATATAATTGCTTACATGTATTTTTTTACCCCCAATATTGCGTAAAAATATGCTTACTTGCTTATTTTGCTTATAGCAACTACCTCTGAAAGTCAGCAATGGGTCAAAACTGCAGCTCTAGTAGAACTCTGAAGGTTGTAACACTAAGGGAAGATTAATAAATCTTTTTTAAAAAATAGAAACACACATTCTGTTTGGGATAGAAAGGGGAGAGCTGAATTTCTGTTTCATTAGGCTGTCTTCTAGGTGACATATTTTGGTGTGTCAGTTAGACATTAGTGTGAAAAATATCTATAAAGGGGTGTGCTTTGGATCGGCACCTGTTGGAGGAAAAAGAAAACAGGTTTTGACAGAGGAAGAAGTCAAAATACAATGCAGTTTCTCTGGAGGTCAGGTTTCTGCTGACCCTGAAAGGAGTACCAAGAATGGGAGGAACCTCAGAGGTGTTGGAAATTCAAGCAAAGAGGACCAGGCCTTTATACTCACACATCTGTGTGTCATTAAATGTGTGCTGCTCCAGGAAATAGGTAAGGTAACTCTCTTTAGGTGAGGTAATCCCTGAAGAGGATGATAGCCAGTATTTGCGAAGCTGGTATAATAAATCCTTATTTCTGAATAGTCTTCCAGGCAATGCATAGTAGTGTCCCCCACAGAATATGTCAACTGCTGCTGAGATCTAAAAGCTGAACATCGGATTAAGTCTGGTAGAAATCACTGGTATGTTCTTTTTCTTAATGATGAATGCTCAACCGTAATGTGTATGTCGCAGGCCACACAAAATGTATATCTCTTATTACCTAACAGTGAAGAAATTGCTTCCCAGACTTCCTCATTGGTTGACTGGATAAAAACTATTCTCACTGCAGCCTGGGGAATGTCATTCATTGAATTCCTTTTCCTGGCTCATCTGCCACATTTCTGAGTTAGGAGTAGAATTGGTTTTCCCTAAAACATTTGGAATATGAAGGGGAAGTATGGAAACTTATGAAAACGGGGTAGTTGCCAAGAGAAAGGAAAGCATATATTGGGGAGGCATCCACAATATCCAGAAATGGACACTACATTGCTTAGGTTCTGTGATGCCACATGCAATATATTTTTTTAAATGTTTAATGCTTATTTATTTATTTATTTATTTATTTTGAGAGAGACAAGACAGCGAGAGCAGAGAAGGGGCAGAGAGAGAGGGAGAGAGAGGGAGAGGGAGGGAGGGAGGGAGGGAGAGAGAGAGAGAGAGAGAGAGAGAGAGAGAGAATCCCACGCAAGTTCTGTGCTGCCAGAGCAGAGCCCTATGTGGGACTCCAACTCACGAACCATGAGATCATTACCTGAGCCAAAACCAAGAGTCAGATGCTTAACCAACTGTGGCAGCCACACAGGAATAATTTATTTCACTAATTATGCAACAGATCTTTATTTGTTGCTATCTTTAGACCAAGCACTAAGGATCCAGTGGTAAACTAGACCCACAATGTATCTATTCTCCTTGATGTTATCTTTCAAGAGGGAAAAGGAAACAATCAAACAAATAAAGAGGCTTATAGATTGTGGTAAGTGTGGTGAAAGAGTCAAAGAAAGTAATATGTTTTCCATTAAGGGAAGAAGCCACTTCAGAAAGGATGACCAAAAAAAATAAACCTCATTTAGAGGTTCTCTGGTGGACCAAAAAGAACGTCACATAGAAGGTGACATTTTTGGCAATCCTATATATATTTTTTCTACATTTCTTGATAGAGAAAATAAGGAGGGAAGGGAGCAAGGGACGAAGGAAAAGAAGGAAAGAAGAAAGATTTATTAAAGATTGCACACTGTGAATTACCTTTTATGCTGCTATTCTTACTTTGAAGGAAATTAGAATGAATTCTATTCTACTGCCATAAAAATTTAAAAATCTTATGCCTGTCTCAGGGACAGTTCAGAGAAAATTGCTAGATATAAAATTACTATATTTAAATGACTATCAGTGCTCTTGAACTTCAATTAGCCTGAGTGGTACTCCAAGCCATGCAGACAGGAAGCAAGATTGTGGGGAGGGGAGAGGGGTGGGTTATGAAGCTGTTTTAAGGATGTGTATACTTTCATAAAAATATCACGCAGAACCCAGCATAAAATAGGCATTTAGCACATGCTTATTCAAATACATGTGTATTAATACATAATTTTCTATACAAATAGTAACACCAACAAACATATTGACAACCTACTCAGTGTAATGCTTTCCCCTGTATTTTTGTGATTGGAGGAAATTGTATAATTAAAAATGACACCAATTCTTAAAGAATAAAGGCATAAGCTCTGGGACCACAGAGGAATGTACAAGGGGCAGTATATAAAATTCTTAAATGAATAAGCAATGCCCATAAAATTGCTCCTTTGGTGCTTAAAAAAAAAACAAACTTATTGGTTTGGGAAAATGAAGATAATATTATCTACTTTATTGGGTATCATTATGCCTTATGAAACCCATTCCAATTTAGTTACATCTGCAAACCATTGCAATAAACTTTATTTACCCCACTGATGCAGATAAAAATTGTGCTTCAGGAAATGTACTTTGAGTAGAGAATAAAAAGTGTATTCTAGAAGTCAGTGAACACATATATAACCAGTAGGGGACTGTGGCAGCTAGTTTCCAAATTTGGTTCCCAACTGAATCAAGGCTCTTGGTCTTTGCACCCTTGTGTGATCCCCTTACACAGTGGTTCGCTGTTGGCCCTGTACTATCAAGAGAATGCAGAGGAAGTGATGCTTAGTGACTTGTGAGGTTAAGTCATATCAATCCTTGAAACTTCTACCTGAGTTTCTTAAGATGATCCTTCTGGAGGTAAGTGCCATAAAAGAATTCTAGCCACTGTGAGACCACCAAGCTCCGCAGAGAGTCACTTAGAGAGAGAAAACGAAATGTCTGACCAGACCCAGTCATTCTAGCCATTCTAACCCAGGCACCAGACATAAGAAAAGAACCTATCTTGTGTTTCTAACGTCAGTAGAGCCCACAGAAAAGAACTGAAAAATGCAACTCACACGCAAAATTATGGCCCAAGACATATTGCCCCCATCAAGCTATAGCAGTCATCTCCAGCCATATCAGGTACTCCAGCTGAGATCCCCACGTCATGGAGGGGAGGAGCCTCCCCACTATGCCCCAACAAAATATCTGATCCACAGGATGTTCACACATAGCAAATAGTTACTATTTTAATCCACTAATAGCTTGAAATGGTTTGTGGCTCAGGAAAATATACCTAACCCAAAATTTCATACTGAAAGTAGACTTTTTGTTACAACAGAAATGCAAAATACGTGCCTTTATATTTGGAACCAAATGTTGGGTAGCAGTGTGAGGGACCTCACAGGTAGACAGTGTGTGGCCGGGAAGGATAATGAGAAAAATGTCATTGGAGACTGAAGAACAGATACGCTACGTTACATACTGATGGAAAATTCAGCAAAACTGTTGACAGAGTTAACTCAGATGTAGTAGTTTTAGAATATGTCCATAAATTCTTGGATATTTCCCCTCCCCCACCTCCTTTAAGAGGTGGAGCTTAACTTCCTCCTTGATTGTGAGCTAGACTTAGTGATTTGCTTCTAATGGAATAAAATGAAGATGTATGACTTCAGAGATTAGGTCATAAAAGGAACTGTGGCTTCTTTCTTGCTCTTTCTTTTGAATCACTTAGTCGGGAGGAAGATAGCTGCGTTGCTAGAAGGATTCCCAGGCTGCCCTGTGATACTGACAGCTTTGGCAGCAACCAGTGCTGAATGGAGGCATTCTGCCAATAGCTGTGTGAGTGAGCCATCTGGAATGATGATCCCCCAGCTCCAGTCACACCTTCATATAGCTGCAACCCCTGCCGACATCTTGAGCATAGCCTCATGAAAACCACTGAGCCAGAACCACCCATGTGAGGCGCTTCCAGGTTCCTGGTTCTCAGAAACTATGTGAGAAAATAAGTTTTGTTTCATTTTGTCTTGAGATGCTAAGTTTCGAGGTCACTTTTTACACAACAATAAATAATATAGAAGGGGATATAAAGTAAAAATGTGTCTATGAATTGGAGAATTGTTTAGCAGATTTTAAGGCGGAACGTTGGAAAGCCCAACTGGTTTCTTTTAGTTGTGTATAATGAAATATGGCTGTAGAGAGACGAAATAAAGAAGGAACTCATCGCTTTTTGATCTGAATTTTGGGTATACAAAAGAGCTACAACTAGCTTCAGATGGCAAAAGATTCTCAATTTGAGAAATGGCTTCAAAACAAAGATTGAATCCAGTCAAATATGACCTCTGTACCATAATGTTATAAAATTTGCAGGGACAGGTAAAGTGTATTTTGCATGTAGATAGGATGTAGGTGGTTGTGGCTAGAGAACTGACTGAAAGACTGCATTATCTCAAAGATGGCAGCAATACCATCTCCAAAACCACCAACTTCTCCTGAAATGTGACTTTCCTAATTTTTAATTGAGAGGTGACATTAATTTCCCCACCACCTGGAATTGACTGGGTTGGCTCTAACTACCATCACATACAAATACCATGGAAGTGATGTCACACTGGTTTCGGGTATATCCCTTAGCTAGCTAGACAGCTTCCTTTTCCTGTCTCATGGATACCAGACACCATGTAAGAAATGTAATTATCTGAAACTATCACGCCTTATGTAAGAAATACAGGCTATGTGGACTGGCCCTACAGGATGGCACATTATGTGGAGAGACCAAGAACTACTTAGGCGCTCATCCTGTGAATGAAGAACCTATCTTAGAAGTAGATGCTTCATCCCTAAATAACCCAGCTAAGACGTAGCACCCACCTGAGCTCATCTCTATTTCCTGATCCAAAAACAAGTCAAATAAGATGGTTATTAAAAAAAAAAAAAGAGGTTAGAGTGGGAGAGAGCCAAAGCATAAGAGACTGTTAAAAACTGAGAACAAACTGAGGGTTGATGGGGGGTGGGAAGGAGGAGAGGGTAGGTGATGGGTATTGAGGAGGGCACCTTTTGGGATGAGCACTGGGTGTTGTATGGAAACCAATTTGTCAATAAATTTCATATATTAAAATAAATAAATAAATAAATAAATAAATAAATAAATAAATAAATAAATAAAATACTGTCAGGAATAATTTGTAATTACTGTATAGCAATAGTAATTCCACATGACACTTGGATGATGCTCTATCAGGAAAGCAGAAAGCAAACCTAACAACTCAATTCTAACAACTCAATTACAGTTCAAGTAATGGGATGGATGACCCTTTGGACATTCAGCCATAAAAAGACTATGACTTCCATGTTGGTGTGCCCTCTGACTCTCATTCATTCTCTCTCGGAGAGAAGCCAGCTACCATGTTGAGAGGTTGCCTTGGAAAGAGAAAGGCCAACTGTTATGTCATGATAACACTCAGCCTATGAAATACTCCAAATGGCACAGGAATGAGGCCTGAAGCCAACCATGTAGGAAGCTTGGAAGATCTTTTAAGGCCTGCCAATAGTCACCTCAATGAGCTTGGAAACAGATCCCTACCCCTACCCCTCGACCCTTGTTGAGTCTTGAGACAACTTGCATTTTGGTGGACAGTTTCAATGCAGTCTCTTGAGAGAACCTGAGCCAGAACCACCCAGTTCTTCTGCTTCTAGACTGCTGAACCACAGACTCTATGGATTAATAAATGTTTGTTGCTTCAAGCCACTAAGTGTGGGGTGATTTGTTATGCACCAACAGATAACTACTACAATTCTCTTCTTCGATTTTTGGTTTTCTGTTGAGAGGTTTGTTCTCTAGTCATTTCTCCTTTTACTTTATCTTTTTCTCAGACTGCTTTTAAGATGTTTACCTTTTCCTATTCTAATTATCTGCAGCTCTACTATGATGTGCCAGGTGCAATTTTCTCTGTATTTATCTTACTTGACATTCATATTTAGTCTTGAATTATTGTTCTAATAACTATCTAATGATTTAGAAAATTGCAGTTATGTCTTTCCACATATTCTCTTTATGAAACTCCAATCACATATATGGTAGATCTTCTCACTGTATCCCTAGGTTTATCTTGTTGTTATGTGCTTTTTCTATCATTTTTTTCCCCCACTGTTCTTCTATCTCTATACAGTGTTCTGACCTATCTTCCATTTTATTAGTGATACCTTTAGGTATTTGTGATCTATTGTGAAACCTATCTTTTGCATTCTTAATTTTGGCTACTGTGTTTTTCAGGGCATACATTTCCATTTTATTAATTACTATTCCTTTTCAGAAGTTCTCAATTATATCTTTCTTTGAAAATATTCAGACTACTTATATTAAAGTCAGTGTGTAACACCATTATCTGAAACGTATTCAAGATATTATTTTCCATTACCTGACTCCGTTGTGTGTCTGCTCTAATATCTCTATTTTCCTTTTTTTAAAAAAAGTAAGCTCACTGTCCAGCTTGGGGCTTGAACTCACAACCCCGAAACCAAGAACTGCATGCTCTACCAACTGAGCCAGCCAGGCACCCCCATATTTTCCTTTTAAAAACGCATTTTCTTTTTTTTTTTTTTAATTTTTAATGTTTATTTATATTTGAGAGACAGGGAGAGAGAAAGAAAGAATGAGCAGGGGAGGAGCAGAGATAAAGGGAAACACAGAATGCAAAGCAAGCTCCAGGCTCTGTGCTGTCTTCACACAGAGCCCGATGTGGGGCTTGAACTCAAGAGCTGTGAGATTGTGACCTGAGCCGAAGTCAGACATCTAACTGACTGAGCCACCCAGGTGCCCCTAAAAACAATATTTTCTTTTTTCCCATATGCCTGTTTCTTTTAGGTTTAGTAATATAAATTGTATGTCATTAAGACTAGTATTATGTCTTCTCTTCTTCCAAAGGGATATATGTCTAGAACTAATAACCTTCCATGAGCTTAATCTAATTAATAAGAAGCAATATTTTTTGAAGTGGGACATCATTGCCCTGGAGAACCAGAACATTTATAATACATTCTTACTGCCAGAGTGTGCCCTTCCTGTTGGTATTTATAAGCATTGCTTCCTTGGCAGCCACTCTGTCACTCCTACCCCCATGGAATTATCAGAAGTTCTGCTCAACTTCTCAACTTCTCACTTGCCTTTTGGAATTTTCCAAATACTAAGTTCCTCTTTCTGTTTTTTCTCTTCTTCAATATCTCAGATTCATAATTTTTCAGTGACTTGTTTGCTTTCTGATACCTTCAAGTAGATTTTTAAAATATATTTTGAATAGTTTTTCTATTTGTTCATGGTGGGAGTATTGGTCCACATTTCCTAGTCACCATGCCAGAAATAGATATTCTTTCACACAGACTTTTTGTACCTCTCAAGTGACAGAGAATTCATTTACTTTGTAGGGGAGCTGCTCTTTTGTTTTGGGGGGAAAGATTAAAAGTGTGTTTGTGTGTGTGTGTGTGTGTGTGTGTGTGTATGTGTGTGTGTGTGTGGTTCCAGCAAATCTCTTTTGATAAGGAGATATTCTGTGCATGCATTTGTGCATGCATCTCTATATTTATTTTTATCTCTTGTGTTATATCACCATATTTATTGTAATTTTGTTGAACTAGGTAGAGGCTATGCTGGTATGGAGAGAGAGGACATATGGGAAATCTCTGTATCTTCTCCTAAATTTTGCTTTGAACCTTAAACTGCTCTAAAAATATGAAGCCTTAAAAATAATAATAATAATAATAATAATAATAATAATAATACAAATTTGTTGAACTATATATCTTAACCACATATGGGGAAAAAGAAAGGTGATCCTTCTTTTTAGTATAAAGATAATAGTAGTTAGCTATGATGCAGTAAGAGGTCACCTGTTTTGGGAAAATGGATTTGTGATTATGCTTCTCTGCCCAAATTCAGAACCACAAAAGGTATTAAATCAGAAACACTGGTGGACTGAAGGTAATGGGCTTTTTGAGATGCTGAAAAGCTGAAAGCAGAGGTGTACTATTCACTCAGGGTCACCTTAGCATTATTTTTCTTGTTTGTTTTTCTGGGTGAGGATGTGGTCTTGCTGACACTGAGTATGGTTCAAGCATCAGGAGAGCCTTGAGTTTGAAAATACTCCCTTAAAAAGAACTCCAGCAATTATGTGTAAGCTCTTTCTACATAATGACTAAATCAATAAAGGAATTTTAGACTAAGAAGAAATAGAAACTCTTTGAACCCCCAAAGGTATTCATTATGCCAAATCCTCTGGCCAGTTCTCAACCTCTTATCTTACCAAAGTCTCTGTGATACTGAGTCTGAAAGAAATTGTTTCACATGGCTTTTAATATATCTCATTTTCATGTTTTTCTTATATTGCTCTATTCCTTCTGAGACTCCCTTGCTAGTTTATACTTCTCTGCTACCATGCCTCAAGGTTTGAATTTCAGTTCTCTTTGTTTCTCTATCTGTGCTCTTTTTGGGTAATTTCATTCTCATTCTGTCTCATGGCTTGAAATGTCTAATATAGAACTCCCAAATCTAGTCCAAATCTATCCAAACATTTCCCTTGAACCCCAAATTTATATATCTCACTCATTGATCAATCATGTAAAAAGGACATCTCAAGCATAAATTTTCAAACTAGAATCACGTCTTTACATACATCCCTAGTTCTTGTCCAAGTTACTCTTCCCCAAGTATTCTCCATCATCATGAATGTTTCCATTAGTTACTCAGCTGCTTAGGCTTATGAATCATCCTGACTGTATTTCTGTTTTTGAATATGCCACATTCACTTAATCTGTCTGTCCCACTACTTTGCTTTATCTCCTTATATTTTGATTGAATCTAGCAAACCGTAAACATTCTTGCCACTGTTACTACCATTATTCAACTCTCCGTCATCTTTTTCTTGAGTACAGACTCATTATTGGGCTTCCTGCTTCCACATCTACTGCCATAGTTCAGTCTTCATATGCCTTCTGGATAAACATTTTTTTGGAATGAGTGTTTACAAAAATCAACAATATCTCACACTATTTGTATCCCTCCTATTGCACTGATTCCACACTGGAAGCTGAAAATTTCAGATTCTTTTGTATAAATAGCAAAGCCTTATATGATCTGCCTCCTACCTAACTCTGACATAATCTACTATTGTGTGTGTGTGTGTGTGTGTGTTTCACTAAGTTATAGCTACTCTGACATTAATTTTGAGTCTTAAACAAACAAGGTTTTTCTTGCCTTAAAGTCCTGCTGTTCCCTTTGCATAGAATATTTTACTTGCAGATTTTCACAGGATTGATCTATTTTCATTACTCAGGTCTTATTTCAAATGTAAACTGCTCAACATGCAGTTCATAACCAGGTATTGCTAGGGAAGGAGCCAAAGGGAAAATTCTGAGGTGCTGGACATGGTCCATATCTTGATCTACATGGTAAACATGCAAAAATATGACCAAAAAGTGATAGAGCAATGCCTGTAAGATTAGTGATTTTTACACATACTTCATTAAGAGGTAAAAAAAAGGGGGGGGGAATTAAACTATTCAGAAGTCTCTCACGGTCACCTATTTGAATAGTCTGCCAAAGCCCTACCCACTTGAGTCTCATTACTCAGGTTTATTTCCTTTGTAGAACTTAACACTTCCCAAAATAACCTTATCTATTTAAATATTTTTGTGTTTATTAAATGCCTTCCCCAGATAGAATAAAAGATGTTCAGGACATGCATTTGGCTTTGCTTTTTTTTTTTTTCCAATATTATATTTCTAGGACCTTGAACAGTACCTGGGACATGGAAGGAGCAAAATAAGTGTTTGCTTGAATGAACTAAAGCAGGGGCATAGCATATTTTGTTCATTTTGTCACTTCACAATATACAAATAACATACGGAAGGACACGGCCACCTTGGTTCAGCTCTTAAGAACTGTGGGCACAATCCATTAATTCTCTCTGTTCTTTAAACGAGGGAAAAAATGTTACATGATACATGATGGGAGATCTGCATAATATCACTTTCTTAGAAATTTCTTCTCCTCTTTCTTAGTATCACTGATTGAAATTCTATTCATTTTCTTCTGATAATTTTTCTTTTGAAGTCTCTCACAAGCCCCTACTGTCTCAGACAGATATTATCTCTCTCTCCCTTCAGTCCGTCTCATGAACTTTCTTCCTCCATCCTGTCTGTATTAAAGATACCTGGGTCCTGAATGCTTCCAACTTAACAAAACAACTTCTTGGGAGGAGAAAATGGCCGTGTTTATCTTTTATGTCTCTAGTTCCTCATAGTGCTGTCCACATATTATCTTTCATAAATATTTATTTTAATATAAATAAATATAAATATAATTTATATTTATTTAGGATATTTATTAGGATTAGGAGACAGTAAATAGATCAGTATGAAGAAAAGGGCTTAATTAGTTAAAGAGGTCTTTAGTGCAAAGTCCTCCTGATTTATTTCCTTGTTTATTGTCTCAAGTCTTTTAGCCAATTCCTCTTGTCAGAGCTTACTAAAGCCACAAGCCTGATCATGACTCTACTGCTTAAAATACTTCAGTGGATGAACTCTGCCTTAGAAGCAAGTAGAAGTTTCTTAAAATGTCATACAAGGGTTGGGTTCTGTAGCCTACACATCTTCCTCCCACCACTCACCATTCACACGTAGCCGCAGAATATGACATGCTCACTTTATGCTTATAGAATGTTGCTTATGCAAGGAGCACTGTTATTTCCTTCTATCCATTTGGATCATTCATTTTATCCTTCAAGACATAATTTAAGTGTTACCTCCTCAGGAAAACTCTCCCTGATTTTATCCATTCAACCAGGTGCTCTTATGTTGTGTTGAAACAGTCTTGGGCATAATCCCATCATAAGCCTGCCTACTGTAATTGTTCGATTTTTTTTTATCTGATTAAACCACAGGATTGGGATTCTTCCCTCTGAAAAGGATTCTGGTTTGTTTGCCTCTATATCCCTGATACCCAGTGCTTAGACATTAATTTGGCATCAAAAACCTTTCTGGCAAATAAGCAGGTGAATGAACAAATGAATGGATGGATGGATGGGTAGATATATTGGTGAGTGAGTAATATGCAGTAATAGTTTGGGAAAATAGGTAGGATTCCTTTCTCTTTAAGGAAAAAATTAGTGTATTTTTTTCTTGGGAACTTACTACTACTGTTTCTTATACTGATTTTGACAAATAGGAAGTAATATATCTAGATGATGAAAAAATACTGTGAGGGAGAGTCAAACTAACATGAATGACCTGAGACTAAATAATTAGTTTAGGGGCTCTGGGAGATGAATGTTTAATATACTCAATTGCTTAGTCATTCTTTTTTCATTGTCATTTATCATTGTCATTTTTATATCTGGTAGATATTATAGATGCAAAGAAAAAGAGGAGACATTGTGGCATACTCAATGTCAAAGCATATTTTGAGCTCATGTTACTGTCTCAGCAAAGACATTGTCAAATATTGGGTATTCTGGCTCAGGGATGCTCCCCTAAACAATGAGGTCTCTTCTTTGACATAAGCCAAAATGGAAAGGTATAGCACTGAAAGATATTTGGGGCAATGCCCCTGAAAGCCCTGCCTTCTATGTGCTGGGCTGGCATGACATTATACTAAGGGCATGCCAGAGAATGGAAATATCATAGCTGGCCTATAGCCTAGATGATGACTTATTCATAATAATACTTCAAGGGGAACTTATTTTGCCAGAAATGAAAAGAAACACATGGTAAACCATTTACTAAGTGACCTCTTCTCTTGGAGCTTTGATACCTAGCAGATTTCAGTCAAGAATTCTATTGATGAAACATCTTGAGCATATATTTTGGGATATCAGAAACCAAAGGTTACAGTACAAAATATAATTCAGGGTGAAATTAATATTGTCAAAAATGTATAAAATCTAATAACAATCTAAGTGAGCATTTAAGGCAAGAATAGCAGAGAAATAGTGGCAAGTGTATAAATGTGGTAGAAAATGTAGAGAAAAGAGGAAGATATTTCTAGAAAGAGATATTTGAGAATAATTAGTCACAGGACACAGGATCACAGAACATTGGCAGCCATCAGGAACTGACCTTCAACAATCATAATAGCATGATTCTAATGGTTATCTGTCCCCAAAGACTTGAGGATGGGGTACCATCTAATGGTACAGTACAGAATGTGTTATGTCATCAATATCTCTATTCTATGAGGAAGACATTTTGAGCTCAGTATCCAAGAAAAAGAAAAAGAGTCTCATTGACAAAAATGCTTGAATGATTCATTTGCTGTTCCCTCTCCCATTTCACAAGGAACACTGGATGTAAAAATTCAGGTCAGAGGAAAAGTTTTCATGGTAACTCCTCAGATTAATCAGAAAATTAACCAAAAAGAAACCCAGAATCAAACAGCAGACATCTCATCATGTGACAAGGACAGTATAGGACAGAACTGAATGAATGTATATTGGGCTAAAGCCCTTAGCTACACTAAGAGTTACCACAGGCTCCTTGGTGAAAAAGATCTGAGGAAACTCATAGTTTTTGTATCTGTACAGAAGCTGATTATAATCTTTCTTACAAGTGTAGATCTAGACATCAGTATCAACAAAATCTTTGCCAACTTCACTAAATCTTGCCATAAAAAATAACTGAAAATGTCTTGATATTATATATGTTGTATGTAGTTGTTCTGAAAGCATTGTACATATGTGATAATAGGAATTAAAGTTCTATTTTCCAGTGAAGGCAAAATAGGTGACAGTGCCATGGTAAAGAATAGAAGAGTTAAAATACATAAGAGACACAATGTCTGATTCATATTAAGAGCCATTCTTGCTCCAATGAATATTATATAATTTTGTCTTGAGTCTTCGTTGTATCTCGATGTGACTTATATAACATAGGAATAGCTAAATGCCTTTGTGACTTAATTTATCAAAATATATTTATATGTTGCCTTATTTGAATTATTTCACATATAATGGCTCAAGAAATAATGATCACTGGAGGGAACAGCTGTCACTCTGTTACTCAAAAAAAGACAATATTTATTGTGCTGCTAGTGTGTGTATCATGAGACCTACTGCAAGTAGAAAGAGATCAGCCACCCAGTTCTACTTCTCAAGTTTGTGTAGTAAAAAAGAACGAATTATTAATTCTCATTTTATAGAAAAAAAGAAAAACGGAAGCTCAGGGAAATGATAGTGCTCAATCTCAAATATAATAACAAAACAAACAAACAAAAAGCATCCATGATGAAATTCCCCTGGAAAGTAAAAGGATAAGGGTTTTACTTCAAAGGTAGAAGAAAAATGTGCCTCAGTGAGCCAGGAAAGAAAGATGGAAGAGAGTAGAAAGAGTATAGCGGAAGGAAATAATGACCTTTAGGAGAAATGCATTAAGGGCTAGAAACTGAAATCGCAACATCACCCTCATGTATGGGTCCTATTCTAGTATTTCTTCTCCTGCCTTCATCCCTTTTTCTTATTAAAAAAATAAATAAAGCATATCCTTTTCTAATTCTATCCCTGTCATTTTCCGAAATACTACAAGGTTCAATGAAACTGAACATTGCATGGAGGCAGAAAATAGATCAATTCGTAAGAGGGAAGCAATAGCCCCAGGATCCCTCTCTTGAAAATCTCTTTTATCATTGGGATGGATTTTCTTTATGTCCTCAAAGCCATTCTATGAGGGAAAGCTCCCAGTAACAGTTACGAAAAGACAATATTATCCCAATACTAACTGTGGGTTCATTACTGTACTTTTAGTCCATAATGTTTGAAGCATCAATTATCTCTTTTGTGAGAAAAAAAGTGAATTTATGACCCATGACAGCAAAGACTATCACTTTCCTTTCACAGCCATCTGCACAAATTTATTTCCCTGACTGGATTCTTTAATTGTGCTTCTTAATCAGATCCGTTCAGACCCTTGAATTCTCTCAAGCCCTTGCTCTTTCTCAACCCTGCCCTCCCTTCCCCAACAGGCAATCAATAATCACTACAGTGTGTGCCTTTTCTTCATAAAAACATTAATGCCAAAATCTCCATGCAGGAACTATTGAGTATTATGCTCTGTGGGTGGCCTTTCCTGTTTCTTCTACTCTCCCCAAACATCCTCTTAGCAACTTAGGCTAATTAACTATAGCCTAATGCATAAAACTTCAAAATAAGTTTTACAGAAAAGAATCTTCATAACTGTCCAAAGGAAATTTAGAATTTAATCTTTTCAAACAAACATGCTCTTAATGTTAAATTATAAATCACTTAATAATTATAGAACTTATAATACCAATGCTATTAATAGTTAAAAACCTATTCCTGTAGGTGATTTTTTCTGAATTAATTATATAAAGAAATGAGCTCTAAGGTGGTATATTGGGATATAGAAGGAAAACAGGAGAAATTGTTTCTACCTGCTCTTTTATTTAAAAAAATGTGTTTTTGAACTCATTCTTTTTTTATAATGTTTATTTATTTATTTGGGGGGGGGGTATGGAGAGAGACATGAGTGAGGGTAGGACACAGAGAGAAGGAAAAAGAGAATCCCAAGCAGTCTCCATGCTGTCAGCTCAGAGCCCAGTGCGAGGCTTGATCTCACGAACTGTGAGATCATGAACTGAGCAAAAATCAAGAGTTGGATGCTTAACCGACTGAGCTACCCTGGCGCCCCTCGAACTCATTTTTAATAGGCAGATTGGCACTCATTCCTTCACTTGTTTTATTTGTCACAAGTGATATATGTGTAATTCAGTGGCAAGCATGGGGATAACATTAATGTGGTTAATGTTATAAAAACAAGACCTTTAAGTAGTAAAATTGTTATAAAACTTTGTAGTGTTATCAAGTGCGATCATGAAAATATTTTGTAGTACATAAATTTTCATAAACTAATTCATAGCAAAGACCATAGATTTGTCAAACTTAGTAAAGATAAGTTCATTTTTTTTCCTTTACAAAAAAAGATGAAGCTTTTAAAGTATTTGACCTTTACAATAGCAAGTGGCTATGGGTAGGAATCTATTAATAAATGTACTTCATGTGCCCCTTTAAGGTAAAGGAACATAGTGCTGATGGAAAAATGTTAAACCAAAAGTTTCAAAATTCTTGAAAAGTATTTCAATATTATTTAATGAAAACAAAGAGGCCTTTTGTTACTTTATTTAAATATGATTTAAAATTATCTCTCAAGTAGCATTTACTTCTTTTTATCATTCTTTTAAAAAAATTTTGTCTGTATTTCTAATAAACATGAAAATAACTTTTAAATGTACAGGTAAATAGCATGAGAGTAATTTTTTGATTGATAGGGTTATATAATCATAAAAAAATGTAGTGAAGAAATACGAACAGAAGAAGTCTAAGGCAATGAAGAAACTATAAAACTTATCAACTCTGATTCTCCCTTTGTTCATATATTAATACCTGGACAAATTAATTTGCCTGCCCAATTCCACAATGCTTCTTAAGTGCAGGTTAGTGTAAAACTCAACTGTCTTGACATCTAAGCCTCAATTTCCATTCAGAAAGCAACTCACGAGCATGTATGATGTGGCTCTTCTTCCTTACCTGCCTAATCATGTAATATTCAAGGCATACTGAACTACTTGCAGCATACTCCTGAACTCTCTTTCTACATCTTTGCACCTGCCATTTGGGTTTTTCTTTTCAATTTCATGCCCTTCTCCAGAATTCTTGTTGTTTTTCCAAATTTATCATTCAGAGTCAGCTCAGGCTGAATCCCTTTCAGAACATAAAAAGATCTATGCAACGAAAAAACAAAAAGAAGCTTCAGCAATATTGTCTGAACTCTCATTTTTATAGACAAAGGCCCAAATAAGTGATGTGCCTAACATGACCCAGTAATCTAGTACCATAATCCAGGAATTTTTTCTACTGCTCCTCACAAGTTTCCAACTCTGATAAAATTGGTGACCAATAAAAATTAACTATCTTTTGTCCAGTTACTTATTACCAATGCCTTAGCATTACTTGTATCTAAAATTAATTATAATAAACAGATTAGACTGTTTTCCAATTAAGTACTGGACATTTTAATTTAATGATTTATCAAATATTTCTTACAACATATTTAAAGGGTGATTTATAGCTATATTATTATTTATACAGACACAAATCAAATATATTGAAAGGATATATTTAATAATTCAGGGCAAACCTGAATAAGTACAAGAGATGTTTTATAGGTTAATCAGAGCTTAATTCAATTAAGACAAATCAAGACAAATGTAGAATTGGTTTTCTTATCTATTGAGCAGGTCAGAAGCATTTTTTACTGGATAGGTTTTGCAATAGGGGATTTCAAACTGCAATGTATCTTGGAGAAGATTTGCCAAGATAAGAAAACTTCCAGTTTTGAGTTCCAGGTAGGTAAAAGTGTTTTCCCAATTCTACCTTCACTTGTTCCTTCTTTAACTCTTTAACTTCTTTAAATGACTAGTTGGAGTTTGATCTTCAAAAGGTGTTAGCCAGTACTTTGATTGAAATATAATCTTTGTTTAGGTTTTAATTTGGTGTTTCATTTTGTAGGTAAATATGGTTAAATATGTTAAAATTTTTACTTTTAAAATAATAATAGCTAGATAGCAGTCATAAGATTTTAGCCACATATAATAGGCTATTCTTCGGTGACTTTATATAACTAAACTCAACTGAATTTTACATAACTGAATTAAATTCCTCCTTTTGCTCAATACCTCAAATTTAATCTTAATTATTTATGCAATCAGTTCAGTTTTTGTTTAGATACTTATGTAACTATTCAGTCAATTGTGGATCTTCCTAAATAGTCTACGTTCTTTTTTTTTTTTTTCCCTTCTCTCTGCAGTGATTAAAATTTGATGAGTGGGGTTATGTATTTATGCATTTATGTATTCCCTGCCATTATGGCAAAATTCTTTTCTACCACTGTTTTTCATCTGCATTGGCCTTTACCAAGAGTAACTCATTCTGTTTCATCTCCATGACTTATGCTCCCCTTTACTGCCAAGGTCCATGATCCTCCCATGACCTCTGGTATTTAGGTCTATGCCTCATTGTACATCCACATATCTTTGCTTCTGCTTACTTATTCTTAGGCAATACCACACTCTATAACTAGAGTTATAGGGAACTCTATTTTCATAGTAACTAGGAAAATTTTCATAGTAACTCCAGATGGTAATGAGATGCAAGTGTCCTTCAAATCTGACCCGAGGCCCATTCCTTTTGCCTCTACCCTATGCGTTGTTAGAATAACCACTCAGGATTCAGTCTGGACATGAGGTCCCTCTAAGACAGTCTAATTTCTCCACACTACAGGCTGGGAAGGGAGGCACAAGTACCATCTGTATCAGATCCCACCAAACACATTCTCATATCCACCTTTTGCAAACTGTCCCCAGAGAAGGTGTTAGTTCCTTTCTAAGGGACCAAAGAAACATGAAGACTCTAACTAAACCTCTTCTAGATCTCTCTGTACATCTGCTAGGTTCCACTGTTTTCTCTATTTACCGTAGCAGGAAAATGAGTTCTTATATAATTCTTGCATTTTATTTCTGATGTGATTTAAGTATAATTTTTCCATTCTGAGATCACTTGTCTTTTAACACTATGAAGCCCCAAATCCCTTTGTCTACAAAAATTCTAGTATTTACAATGGAGACTCTCAACTATCCCAAGTCAGCTCATGTTTAAAAAAATATTTTCAGGAATTCAACTGACTTCTTTGCTTTAGTCTGTGTCAACCCTTCCCAGAAGTAATGAATGTCACTGATTGACTGGGAAAATGGCCTCAGGACCACGAGAAAATGTTAGTCTCTACAAGAAAAAAAATAAAACCTCAGTTATTCTCTAAAATATTATTTAATTTATTAAGTTAAGTGAAATCTTAAATTCATTGGCAAATTTAGTATTCTCTTGGCAAGTAAAATATATATTTTTAAGGTAGAGATAGAGTCTACCCAAGTATCTCAATTATTTTCAGAAATAATGATACTGACTTCTATTGACAAACAGTGTTTAGATCTTGTGTTCACACCAAATAAGACAGAATATTTACAATGCTACTAGTGTGAGACCCGGCTAAGCCATTTATAAACCAGCTGAATTCATGGATAAGATCCTTAATATGTCAGGGACATATTCTTATCTGCAGTTTACCAAATTTGGGTAATAATATGCTTGACAGTGTATACAAGTATTCTATTCTTAAAACTTAAATTCTGTTCTATTCTTAAAATAGAACAAATTTTATTACAGCCAAATACTATAACATGAAACTTTCAAAAGTGTACTTATCTTGAGTGATATAAATGCAACTGAATTCTAGTGCAGTCAGTGAAGCCAATAACTTCCCTAATACAATGATTGGATTTGAAATAAAACACAATACTCTAACAGTATAAGTTTCATCTTATGCTTCTGTATTACATCTACATTTTAAGATTTAAATATGAGGTCAGCATGACCAATGCTCTGGGTATGTGGCTTTTCATTTTTAAACAGAGTATAGAATGTTATTGAACAAATCTTTCATTTGTAATACACCACCAATTTATCATTCATTACACACATCCTTTTACAAAACAAAAAAATTGAAAATTGATCTGATATGACTATATTTTCCCATGGATTGACAATTTTACTATAGATATCAAGTTTCTCTCACAGACTCTGATGTATATCTTAATATTGTGTGGCCATCAGTTATGTTGTCTGTCTTGGTGATAAGCAATCTGAATTGGAAATGAGCCAGCATTCTTATCATTAAGAGATTCCTTAATTAGCCTGCAGCTGTGGTCAATACTGGCATTCACATTTTTTTAAAAAGAAACTTGTAAAATTTTCCTTTCAATACTTAACAGAATCAAGATGAGCTCTATAACCCATCTACCTTCCCAAAGTAAAAATGTGGAAACAATCATGGAATATAGTTTTATTGTTTAAATTTGGTTCTTTCATCTCTCAATAATAATTCCCTTCCTTACTAAGTAGTTCTATTACATTTACCACTCATTCGAAAGCTGTGCTTTTGTTCTTGTGAATTGTTTTATCCTCATTATAAGAGAGAAGCACAGCCATTTATAAGAGGCTTCATTATATTATTTTCAGTATGTTGGAAGTGTAAGTGGCATCTTTTGTTCTTTTCCATCTGTAACGCATATGCCATCACTTGTTCATGCCTGGAATGCATTTTCCAAAGTATGACTTTATTAGAGTATATGCTAAGCTTTAAAATAATATCCTAAATAAATACCTACATAAAACTGCCAGTTGTGATTTTCATGAGCTTAATTTTTTGAGAATTTATATCTTTCCACACTAAACCAAAGAAAAATCAAATTAAAATATTAATTGTGTCTCTACAGTGTGTAAGGCGCTCCTCTAATTACTGGAGGAGACATAAAGACGAATACTACTCAGTTTTTGCCCTCAGAAGAGCTCACATGCATTCTAATGGGAAGGACTAACCCAGCACAAAGCAAACAATCAAAACCTCTGCATTTTTAAGTCAAATGAGATAAGTGACTTAACAGATCTGTTTAGGGAAATTTAGTAAAACTGAGGAGAATTAGGAATGGCTTTGTGAAAAGGGTGTCCTCTGAAATGGACTTTGAAAGTAGGTGTGCCAGAGAATGCCAGCTGCTTACCTAAACCAATGTACTCATCTGAGTACACATCTATGCTACAATTCCAGCCTCCCTTACAGTTTGGGTATATGATTGACTTCCAGCTAGTTGAATGGGAACAGAGGGAGTATCATTTTCTCACTTGGCCTATTAGAACATCAAATCCTTAATGTTCTTTCCTCTTCTGCTTAACTGCAATGAAGAAGATCCCCCTCAGTGTGACTTGCAAGACATCTGTGGAGCCACCTCCAATCTCTTAAATGACTGTGAAAGAGGGCAACAGCTTGCCTACTGAATACTGTCACATAAGCAAACAAGCAATTTGTGCTTGAACTATGATCCGTTTGGGGTTGTATTTGTGACAGCAGCTAGCTTATCATAATTACTATAGATTAGTGAGATTCTAGTAAGTGGTGTTAGACCTGGGTCTCGATGGTGTTATTCTGGTAGAGGAAAGAGTATGTCTGAAGACATAAAATGAAACAAACGTGACTTCTATTTATGGTGGCCCAGCAGGCCAATTGGACTGGAGTATAGGTCATAAATAGGAAAATTAAAAGATTCAAAAAGAGGGATTAGGCCAATTGAGAACACTCAGATATACCAAATGCATATTTTCTCCCATTCAAATTCCCATTCATCTGTTGCAATCATAAATGTATGTTTCTATTTTCCCTTTGTCTCTGGAGTACTTGTAATCAAGTGCAGATGTCTCCTTTATAGCCTTGACTAATTTTGACAGTTTTCCTTTTGTATTGCTGTACCCTCTCCTTCCTCTTCCATTTTGACTCATAAAGCTGAGTCCAACCAATATGATCTAGAGAAATACTCATATATGATGATCGTATGAATATCCAGAAGGCTCCCAAATAGAAAAATAAGGTGATAAAAGGAACAGAGCCAAATTCCTTCTTATTTTAATTATCTTCCTTGATTTCCTTTCATTCAATCTCACTCAGAGGTGAGGGTTAAGCTGGATCTATAAGCTGGTTCCAACCCCCTGGTGTCTAGTGGAATTTTATTTTCCCAAAAGTATTCTTGGAGGAGCATATAAGTTTCAACAGTAGTTGCATAAAATACTTCTAAGTGATGCCAGTTGGAAATTATTACTTCTAGTTTCCTTTTAGCACATTATAAGTTTAAATGGTAGGGGCACGTTGGTGGTTGAGCATTTGACTTCGGCTCAGGCCATGATCTCTTGGTTTGTGAGTTCAAGCTCCACATTGGGCTCACTGCTGTCTGCACAGAGCCTGCTTCAGATCCTCTGTCCCTCTCTCTCTACCCCTTTCCCACTTACACTCTCAAAAATAAATAAAACATTTTTTTAAAGTATAAATGGTAAAAACACTAACTAAAACTAATATGCCAAGGTTTTGAGATAAATACCTTAATACATTATGTCACTTAACTTTTATTACAATCTTACAGGGTGAATACTATTGTCTTCCCCTAGTTTACTGATAAAGAAATGGAGGCATTGAGGTTAAGTCAACTTTCTCTAAGTTTCAGAGCTGATCAACAGTAGTCAGAATCTAAACTTGGGCAGACCTAATTACAGAACCCCAGCTCAGCTCATAAATATAACTCTGGTAGAAAACAGATATATACACAGCAATCAATTTCCTCCTGTTGAACCCATGGGAAGACTACATTCCCTAGTCCCAATTTTAGTTAGGTTGGTGCCAAGCAACTGCTTCTGGGAAGAAATCAAGTTAGTCACAAAATGTCATGCAGATTCTCTTCACTCTGTGTTCTCCTGACTGGCTGAACAAAGAGGAAGGACCCAGTGGAGGACTCGGAGGAAGCAGTAAAAAGTGGTTTGCACCATTTTCGGTGCAAGGAACCGTGATTCTGCAATTATGGGGAAGACCATCTGCCAAACACCTCATTAGCCTGTGAGGAGAGCAAAAAATAACATTTTATTGCATTAAGCATTGACAATCCTGGGTTGTTTGCTATAATAGCTAGCATTAATTACTTGAAAATATGCATTATTTATATTAAATTAGAACAATTTAAAATTTCAGTTCTTTAATTTTCAGCATGTCATGTCTACCTTTCTGACTTTTCTTCCCTTGGGTCATTTTTTCAGTTATTTCCTTGTTCACATCATTCATTGGTATTCTTTTTTTCTCCTGAAAATATCCCCTGGGAAAAAAATCTTCAGGTTCTACATGTGTGCTTTACTCTGTTTGTTCATTAGCCACTGTCCTATTTGAACTATGCAGACCTTTCATGCCTTAATCATCTCTGTTAACTGCAGAGTTAGAATCCAGGTCCAAAATCTGATTCCATAAATTATAGTGCCTGTGATCCCAGTTTAGTCTTAAAACCTTGTAATAGGAACACCTGGGTGGCTTAGTCAATTGAGCATCTGACTCTTGATTTCAGCTAAGGTCATGATCCCAGGGTCATGGGATCAAGCCCCACATCAGGCTCCAAGCTGAGTATGGAGCTTGCTTAGGATTCTTTCTCTCTCTCCCTCTGCTCCTCTCCCCTGGTCATGCACACTCTCTCTAAAATTAAAAAATAAATAAATAAATAAATAAATAAATAAATAAATAAATAAAGTAAAACCTTGCAATAATTTTTAGAAATTTGCAAGCTCTGTAATTAGTAGAAGAGTTTTGGTCTTAAAATATGTTTCCACCTTTTCTTTTACTTCTCTTTCTTTTAGTAGCTTTTAATGATACATTACATGAAAATAATGAAACTAGAACTGTTTGTCAGAAAAATATAAGAGATAAAATGGACCCCACATGCACTCTTCCGTGAGCATACATAAATTCAAGTAATTTTTCTGTTAAGATATTCATTTGGAGGAGTGGTAAAAAAAACAAACAGAAAAATAAAATAAAATAAGAAACCTACAAGAACTCTAGGCCACGTATCCCTAATTTCCATTTGCCTTAACTTTCCCCATAAGAATAAGGTAACTCACGCAAAGCTGAATTAGAATCCTCTTAGTGTACACATACATTATAAACATTAAGATTTCAAAATGCAGTACTGCTAGCATTCTAATGTTAATTACCCAAGGTACAAGATAATTTAACCTTCCAGAAATAATTCCACCTACTTTGAATAATAGGAAATCTAGAGTTACCAAACACTCAACCTAAAAATCTGAGATGTAGCTATAATATAAATAAAACAATTATTATAATAAAGGCATGTACAGCGTAATGTGATAGCTGAAAGGAAGGCATATTAGCGAATAACCTCATAGATTGCGATAGCAGTCTCCAGGAAGAAAAAGGTCTAGGTCTGAGGTGAAAAATGAATGGTTGTTAAGAAAACAGACAAAAGACTAACTGTGGTCAAAATTAGGTCCCAAATCTTAGAGTAGATGCTACCAGTGTCCTGCCCAGATCTCTTTTCATTGGATGGCATACTCATTCTCCAGCTATTGTTATTGTGGTCCACCAATAACTCATTGCTGAAATTTCTCAGGAAAATTGACCCTGGTCTACAAGAGTCATTCTGCCCAAAAATGCTTGGGAGGTTACAATGTCCCTCTTGGAGGGCGATTCATTGCCAATGGCTGCTATGCAGTAGGAAAGGAAGCCTGGCCTCCTTGTCTTGTGAGGAGATAGCTGACCTAGTGGGCTGTAGTATTCAGGGTTTGGTCAGAGGGCTGATCACTATGAGTGATACTGAACAAGTGGTTTTATATAGACATTAGACTTATGCAGTTATGAAAAATGGTGAAGACGTCTATGGAATACTGTTACCATCGCATCTGATGGCAAATCTGAAGTTGCCAAAAGTCAGAAGACTGACAGTAAAGTAGAAAAGATGGACATAAAGTGGGAGAGAACAAGAGCAAACTGGAACTTGTAAGAGCAGACTAGAATCAATGAGCACAGAAAGCCATGTCTGTGCCTCCAACCGTGATGCTATGGCTGACCTGTACATGAAGCTGGAGACCTACAAAATGGAACTGCACCTTCATCTCATCTGGGACTCAAGAAACTGAAGGACATCACATGGGAGCTGGAGTAGCTCTGGACCCAGCTGCTGCCTCTCGCCAAGGACCAGAGCCAGCAGATAATCAACAGTGGGAGCAGTCTGCAACCGCGCCTAGTGCCCTTCACTGACCTTCACAGTAGAATAGCTGTTGCTTCACTTTTGCCTTACAAATTCCATGCGTATTTCTCTTGTGGCCAACTTTAAAACCACAAGAGGGTTCTAGGAAACGTAGTTTCAACCTAACTATGTTGATATGGTACAGAACTATAACAAGTTCCCATAGTATCAGCTGAACACACACTGTCACCTAGACTTTACATAGACTTCAGCTGAATACACAGTTATACCATGATTTTCCTGCTTATTCTGTTTCCCAGTCACAGGCTTCACCTCCAAGCATCGCATCAGCAAACCACTTGTGCAAGAATTCTGTTTTGGTCTCTGCTTCTAGATAACACAACCTAAATCAGTCCCCATTATGTTAATAGGTTGTGACTGTATTTCATTGGAAACAGGGAAATGTTGATGGCTATATATTTTTTTTAATTGGAGGTAAGCCAGTTAAAAAGGTGTCACTAGGTAATTACTGAAGATGTCAAAGGTTTTAAGGTGTACTTAAAAAATACTGCTAATTTAAACTATAAAGCAATGCTTCCTGATTACTTAAAGTTATTATTTTACATTGGTTGAAAAGCTATTTTTAGAATTAAACATTGATCTTTACCAGGTATTATTTTTGCGTATACATTTAAAAAGGATATAATTAAAATAAAATGGTTAAGGTATTTTCAAAACTTTTCATAAAGAGTATCCAAATATTGAGTCATTTCCAAACTCAGAATGGTCAATATCTATGATTTTGCATACTAAATCTTTGTCCATGCTGTCAAGAATGTTGGTAATACATTTCTTTTTTTTTTTTTAATTTTTATTTATTTATTTTCAGAGAGAGAGAGAGAGAGAGAGAGAGAGAGAGAGGGAGGGGGAGAGAGAGAGAGGGAGGGGGAGAGAGAGAGAGAGCATGGATACCCCAGCTGAGAAGGGGTAGAGTTAAGACAGAGAATCCTAAACAGGCTCTACACTGTCAGCATGGAGCCCAGTGCAGGGCTCAGTTCCATAAATCATGAGATCATGACCTGAGCTGGAATCAAGAGTCAAATGTTTAACCCACAGAACCATCCAGGTGCCCTGGTAACACATTTCTTAAAGAACTGATAAAAACTAAAAGCTATTAGGGTTAAACAGCTATATGTGCAGTCATGTAAAGCTAGACTACTTTTGCTCTTCTTTTTAGAAATGTTATTTTACCATTATTCTTGGGTTGTTAGTTTTTTCTAAGACACTGACATCCATGCAAATTATGATACTGGGGCAAATGAGATTTGGGCAAAGACACTAATAACCTCATCATGACTGCCACCTGGCTGGCAGTGATTGTAAGAAGCATTCTGATTGCAAAGAAGTTAAAATATGAAAACTTGAATGATTAGAATCAATATACTATGATACCTGAAGAGGAACTGAAAATGGATAGATCGTAATTACGAAAATGGGTTACATGGCATTTGGGTTACTCCAGACAAAAGATGACAAAAACCCGTCCTCGAACATTAATAGGAGATGAGAGAAGGATTTGACTTGCATTCAGCAAGCAAAACTAGTATGGATATTTAAAGTAAAAAATCCTAGGGGCACCTGGGTAGCTCAGTCAGTTAAGCGTCCGACTTTGGCTCAGGTCATGATCTCACAGTTTGTGAGTTGGAGCCCCGCATCAGGCTCTGTGCTGACAGCTCAGATCCTGGAGCCGGCTTCACATCCTGTGTCTCCCTCTCTCTCTGACCCTCCCCCACTCACATTCTGTCTCTGTCTTTCTCTCAAGAATAAATACACATTAAAAAAAATTTAAGTAAAAAAATCCTAAATGAAGATATTCTTGATAAATATTAAAGGTTCGGAATGTTATATCAAATAACACAGCTTTGCAAATGGGAATGTATGTAAAGACTGAAGCTCATAATTATAAAATTGAAGAACTTTTTGTGATTTTGAAGTTCTTAATGATTCAGTTGGATCCATTGCCAGTATAAGGGCGTTAGAATAACTCCCACATAAATGATTTCCATTTATTAATTACACACTGACATCGGGCCTTAGTTTCTGCTCAGACTTCTATCTACAAATAGCTTAGGGAATATTGTTCTAAAACAATATACTCATAAAATATAATAATAATATTTTGCAATTCAGTCCAAAATTGTCCTATTCAGCTATTATTATGGTTTAAATTTATTCTCTTCCACTTTATGATTAGATGAATTGCACCTTGAAACGTCTCCCTTATTTTTTCTTTGTATGCATTTTAGTTATTGAAGGAAACATCTTATTTGCATTAATAATACCTTGAGACTCCCCTTGAGTGCAGGCAGAAGCTGTGACTTGCTTCTACCAATAGAATATAGCAAAGGTGATGGGATGTCAATTCCTTTATTAGGTTGTGTTACATGGCAGAAGTGATGGGGTGTCATGCCCCTGATTATATTTTGTTAGATATGAGTCCCTCTTAGCATAGTGGAGTGAGGAAATCTCCTTTGGTCTTGAAGAATCAAATAGCGAGGAGAAGCGGCAAGATGGCGGCTTAGGAGGACGCTGGGCTCACCGCGCGTCCTGCTGATCACTTAGATTCCACCTACACCTGCCTAAATAACCCAGAAAACCGCCAGAGGATTAGCAGAACGGAGTCGCCAGAGCCAAACGCAGACGAGAGGCCCACGGAAGAGGGTAGGAAGGGCTGCGAGGCGGTGCGCGCTCCACGGACTGGCGGGAGGGAGCCGGGGCGGAGGGGCGGCTCGCCGGCCAAGCAGAGCCCCCGAGTCTGGCTGGCAAAAGCGGAGGGGCCTGACGGACTGTGTTCCCACAACAAGCGCGACTTAGCGTCTGGGAGGTCATAAGTTAACAGCTCTGCTCGGAAAGCGGGAAGGCTGGAGGACAAAGGGAGGGAGAGCTGCTGAGCCCCCTGACGAAAGAGCTCAGCTTGGTGGGGAACAAAGGCGCTTGCCAGCGCCATCTCCCCCGCCCATCCCCCAGCCAAAATCCCAAAGAGAACCAGTTCCTGCCAGGGAACTTGCTCACTCTGCGCAAACACCCAACTCTGTGCTTCTGCGGAGCCAAACCTCCGGCAGCGGATCTGACTCCCTCCCGCTGCCACAGGGCCCCTCCTGAAGAGGATCACCTAAGGAGAAGCGAGCTAAGCCTGCCCCTCCTGCCCCCGTGCACCTTGCCTACCCACCCCAGCGAATACGCCAGATCCCCAGCATCACAAGCCTGGCAGTGTGCAAGTAGCCCAGACGGGCCACACCACCCCACAGTGAATCCCGCCCCTAGGAGGGGGAAGAGAAGGCACACACCAGTCTGACTGTGGCCCCAGTGGTGGGCTGGGGGCAGACATCAGGTCTGACTGCGGCCCCGCCCACCAACTCCAGTTATACACCACAGCACAGGGGAAGTGCCCTGCAGGTCCTCACCATGCCAGGGACTATCCAAAATGACCAAGCGGAAGAATTCCCCTCAGAAGAATCTCCAGGAAATAACAACAGCTAATGAGCTGATCAAAAAGGATTTAAATAATATAACAGAAAGTGAATTAGAATAATAGTCATACAATTTATCGCTGGGCTTGAAAACAGTATACAGGACAGCAGAGAATCTCTTGCTACAGAGATCAAGGGACTAAGGAACAGTCACGAGGAGCTGAAAAACGCTTTAAACGAAATGCATAACAAAATGGAAACCACCACAGCTCGGCTTGAAGAGGCAGAGGAGAGAATAGGTGAACTAGAGGATAAAGTTATGGAAAAAGAGGAAGCTGAGAAAAAAAGAGAGAAAAAAATCCAGGAGTATGAGGGGAAAATTAGAGAACTAAGTGATACACTAAAAAGAAATAATCTACGCATAATTGGTATCCCAGAGGAGGAAGAGAGAGGGAAAGGTGCTGAAGGGGTACTTGAAGAAATAATAGCTGAGAACTTCCCTGAACTGGGGAAGGAAAAAGGCATTGAAATCCAAGAGGCACAGAGAACTCCCTTCAGACGTAACTTGAATCGATCTTCTGCACGACATATCATAGTGAAACTGGCAAAATACAAGGATAAAGAGAAAATTCTGAAAGCAGCAAGGGGTAAACATGCCCTCACATATAAAGGGAGACCTATAAGACTCCTGACTGATCTCTCTTTTGAAACTTGGCAGGCCAGAAAGAATTGGCACGAGATTTTCAGGGTGCTAGACAGAAAAAATATGCAGCCGAGAATCCTTTACCCAGCAAGTCTGTCATTTAGAATAGAAGGAGAGATAAAGGTCTTCCCAAACAAGCAAAAACTGAAGGAATTTGTCACCACTAAACCAGCCCTACAAGAGATCCTAAGGGGGACCCTGTGAGACAAAGTCCCAGAGACATCACTACAAGCATAAAACATACAGACATCACAATGACTCTCAACCCGTATCTTTCTATAATAACACTGAATGTAAATGGATTAAATGCACCAACCAAAAGACATAGGGTATCAGAATGGATAAAAAAACAAGACCCATCTATTTGCTGTCTACAAGAGACTCATTTTAGACCTGAGGACACCTTTAGATTGAGAGTGAGGGGATGGAGAACTATTTATCATGCGACTGGAAGCCAAAAGAAAGCTGGAGTAGCCATACTTATATCAGACAAACTAGACTTTAAATTAAAGGCTGTAACAAGAGATGAAGAAGGACATTATATAATAGTTACAGGCTCTATCCATCAGGAAGAGCTAACAATTATAAATGTCTATGCACCGATACCGGAGCCCCCAAATATATAAAACAATTACTCATAAACATAAGCAACCTTATTGATAAGAATGTGGTAATTGCAGGGGACTTTAACACCCCACTTACAGAAATGGACAGATCATCTAGTCACACGGTCAATAAAGAAACAAGGGCCCTGAATGAGACATTGGATCAGATGGACTTGACAGATATATTTAGAACGCTGCATCCCAAAGCAATAGAATATACTTTCTTCTCGAGTGCACATGGAACATTCTCCAAGATAGATCATATACTGGGTCACAAAACAGCCCTTCATAAGTTTACAAGAATTGAAATTATACCATGCATACTTTCAGACCACAATGCTATGAAGCTTGAAATCAACCACAGAAAAAAGTCTGGAAAACCTCCAAAGGCATGGAGGTTAAAGAACACCCTACTAACGAATGAGTGGGTCAACCAGGCAATTAGAGAAGAAATTAAAAAATATATGGAAACAAACGAAAATGAAAATACAACAATCCAAACGCTTTGGGACACAGCGAAGGCAGTCCTGAGAGGAAAATACATTGCAATCCAGGCCTATCTCAAGAAACAAGAAAAATCCCAAATACAAAATCTAACAGCACACCTAAAGGAACTAGAAGCAGAACAGCAAAGGCAGCCTAACCCAGCAGAAGAAGAGAAATCATAAAGATCGGAGCAGAAATAAACAATATAGAATCTAAAAAAACTGTAGAGCAGATCAACGAAACCAAGAGTTGGTTTTTTGAAAAAATAAACAAAATTGATAAACCTCTAGCCAGGCTTCTCAAAAAGAAAAGGGAGATGACCCAAATAGATAAAATCATGAATGAAAATGGAATTATTACAACCAATCCCTCAGAGATACAAACAATTATCAGGGAATACTATGAAAAATTATATGCCAACAAATTGGACAACCTGGAAGAAATGGACAAATTCCTGAACACCCACACTCTTCCAAAACTCAATCAGGAGGAAATAGAAAGCTTGAACAGACCCATAACCAGCGAAGAAATTGAATCGGTTATCAAAAATCTCCCAACAAATAAGAGTCCAGGACCAGATGGCTTCCCAGGGGAGTTCTACCAGACGTTTAAAGCAGAGATAATACCTATCCTTCTCAAGCTATTCCAAGAAATAGAAAGGGAAGGAAAACTTCCAGACTCATTCTATGAAGCCAGTATTACTTTGATTCCTAAACCAGACAGAGACCCAGTAAAAAAAGAGAACTACAGGCCAATATCCCTGATGAATATGGATGCAAAAATTCTCAATAAGATACTAGCAAATCGAATTCAACGGCATATAAAAAGAATTATTCACCATGATCAAGTGGGATTCATTCCTGGGATGCAGGGCTGGTTCAACATTCGCAAATCAATCAATGTGATACATCACATTAACAAAAAAAAAGAGAAGAACCATATGATCCTGTCAATCGATGCAGAAAAGGCCTTTGACAAAATCCAGCACCCTTTCTTAATAAAAACCCTTGAGAAAGTCGGGATAGAAGGAACATACTTAAAGATCATAAAAGCCATTTATGAAAAGCCCACAGCTAACATCATCCTCAATGGGGAAAAACTGAGAGCTTTTTCCCTGAGATCAGGAACATGACAAGGATGCCCACTCTCACCGTTGCTGTTTAACATAGTGCTGGAAGTGCTAGCATCAGCAATCAGACAACAAAAGGAAATCAAAGGCATCCAAATTGGCAAAGACGAAGTCAAGCTTTCGCTTTTTGCAGATGACATGATATTATACATGGAAAATCTGATAGACTCCACCAAAAGTCTACTAGAACTGATACATGAATTCAGCAAAGTTGCAGGATACAAAATCAATGTACAGAAATCAGTTGCATTCTTATACACTAACAATGAAGCAACAGAAAGACAAATAAAGAAACTGATCCCATTCACAATTGCACCAAGAAGCATAAAATACCTAGGAATAAATCTAACCAAAGATGTAAAGGATCTGTATGCTGAAAACTATAGAAAGCTTATGAAGGAAATTGAAGAAGATTTAAAGAAATGGAAAGACATTCCCTGCTCATGGATTGGAAAAATAAATATTGTCAAAATGTCAATACTACCCAAAGCTATCTACACATTCAATGCAATCCCAATCAAAATTGCACCAGCATTCTTCTCGAAACTAGAACAAGCAATCCTAAAATTCATATGGAACCACAAAAGGCCCCGAATAGCCAAAGGAATTTTGAAGAAGAAGACCAAAGCAGGAGGCATCACAATCCCAGACTTTAGCCTCTGCTACAAAGCTGTCATCATCAAGACAGCATGGTATTGGCACAGAAACAGACACATAGACCAATGGAATAGAATAGAAACCCCAGAACTAGACCCACAAACGTATGGCCAACTCATCTTTGACAAAGCAGGAAAGAACATCCAATGGAAAAAAGACAGCCTCTTTAACAAATGGTGCTGGGAGAACTGGACAGCAACACGCAGAAGGTTGAAACTAGACCACTTTCTCACACCATTCACAAAAATAAACTCCAAATGGATAAAGGACCTGAATGTGAGACAGGAAACCATCAAAACCTTAGAGGAGAAAGCAGGAAAAGACCTCTCTGACCTCAGCCGTAGCAATCTCTTACTCGACACATCCCCAAAGGCAAGGGAATTAAAAGCAAAAGTGAATTACTGGGACCTTATGAAGATAAAAAGCTTCTGCACAGCAAAGGAAACAACCAACAAAACTAAAAGGCAACCAACGGAATGGGAAAAGATATTCGCAAATGACATATCAGACAAAGGGCTAGTATCCAAAATCTATAAAGAGCTCACCAAACTCCACACCCAAAAAACAAATAACCCAGTGAAGAAATGGGAAGAAAACATGAATAGACACTTCTCTAAAGAAGACAGCCGGATGGCCAACAGGCACATGAAAAGATGTTCAGCGTCGCTCCTTATCAGGGAAATACAAATCAAAACCACACTCAGGTATCACCTCACGCCAGTCAGAGTGGCCAAAATGAACAAATCAGGAGACTCTAGATGCTGGAGAGGATGTGGAGAAACGGGAACCCTCTTGCACTGTTGGTGGGAATGCAAATTGGTGCAGCCGCTCTGGAAAGCAGTGTGGAGGTTCCTCAAAAAATTAAAAATAGACCTACCCTATGACCCAGCAATAGCACTGCTAGGAATTTATCCAAGGGATACAGGAGTACTGATGCATAGGGCCACTTGTACCCCAATGTTCATAGCAGCACTCTCAACAATAGCCAAATTATGGAAAGAGCCTAAATGTCCATCAACTGATGAATGGATAAAGAAATTGTGGTTTATATACACAATGGAATATTACGTGGCAATGAGAAAAAATGAAATATGGCCTTTTGTAGCAACGTGGATGGAACTGGAGAGTGTGATGCTAAGTGAAATAAGCCATACAGAGAAAGACAGATACCATATGGTTTCACTCTTATGTGGACCCTGAGAAATTAACAGGAACCCATGGGGGAGGGGAAGGAAAAAAAAAAAAACAGGTTAGAGTGGGAGAGAGCCAAAGAATAAGAGACTCTTAAAAACTGAGAACAAACTGAGGGTTGATGGGGGGTGGGAGGGAGGAGAAGGTGGGTGATGGGTATTGAGGAGGGCACCTTTTGGGATGAGCACTGGGTGTTGTATGGAAACTAATTTGTCAATAAATTTCATATAAAAAAAATAATACCTTGAGATGTGTATATATGTCTAACTCAATTATGAAGCAATACTACATTGGTTATTTTAATATTTTTATGATAACTAAATTCAACCTTTAAAACTTCAAAGGCTTTGATTGCCATAGTATATACTTCAAAGCAGATCATTTGACAAAACATTAGAAATATTTTTTCCTAACATATTTTACAATTATTTATAATTTGTTCACTTTGCAACCTGTTTAACCATATATTTTAATGTAAAATATGATTCTTTAGAGAAAATGCATGATCAAAATTTGAAACACTAAACTTATTGCTGGTTAATATATTAAGATAGGGTGAAAAATGTAAGTTTCTCATCATCCCCTCACATCATTATAATTACAACCTGTAAGTGAGGCAAGCAGATATTCAAAATATTAAACAATTAAGCTGAATAAACCCTCATGTTTAGGATTTGTGAGTTCTTGCAGATATCATTCACTTGATTTCAAAAATAAGCTGTAAAACATCTGTTAAGAATCAAACGATATCCATCTGTCACCACATGTGTCTGTCATGCATATATTTATGTAAAAGTTTTTTAATGATCACAATTTCAAACATACATAAAAGAAAATGGTGTCACATACCTATATACTCATCTTCCAGCCTTAGTAAAATCAACATTTAGTCATTCATAGTTTAATATGACATTTACTATTACAATTATTATTAACTACCACCACCACCATTTGAAGACTAGTATTATGTGCCAGTATATGAGTGAAAGTTCTTAGTTGTAAGCAGTAGAATAAAGACTAGCTAATCTAAGTGGAAAAGCAGGTTACTTGATAAGAAGAAAATCTATAGAAGGATCAAAAAATTTGTGGAGAGGGGAACCTGGGTGGCTCAGTTGGTTAAGAGTCAACTCTGGATTTGGTCTCAAGTCACAATTTCACAGTCCATGGGATTGAGCCCTGTGATGGGCTCTGTGCTGACAGTGCAAAGCCTGCTTGGGATTCTTTCTCTCCCAGTCTCTCTTCCCCTCCCCTGTTCGTTTTTTCTTTCTTTCTTTCTTTCTTTCTTTCTTTCTTTCTTTCTTTCTTTCTTTCTTTCTTTCTTTCTTTCTTTCTTTCTTTCTTTCTTTCTTTCTTTCTTCTCTCTCTCTCTCTCTCTCTCTCTCTCTCTCTCTCTCTCTCTCTCTCTTTCTCTCTCAATAAATAAATAAACTTTAAAAAAAGAAAGAAAAAATTCTTGGAGATTAAACATTCACAAACACTGCCAAAAATCACAGTAAAGCTTCCTTAATCGACACTGAAAATTAAGTGTAGCTTCCTTCTTTACCATAATCTTGCCAAATAAATTTGATCTAGGCATTTATTTTATAAGCCTCTAGCTTCAGTGATGTGATTAGGAACATCTAGAACACATGCTTATGCATTGTTGCAAGAGAGCCTGGAAAAACTGCTAACTGGCTTCTGGGGTGGGAGGTGTTCTAAGAATCACAGGTAGGACAGTTCTCACATCTAGAAAAGGAGCGCAGGTGCTGGAAGATGAAAGAGAAGCACTAATCACTCCATTCAGGCATCAGGCACTGGACTACATATTTTACAGGCATTTTTAGTCAAATTTGCTTATAAGTTAGTCTCTTCTCCTCACATTAGAGAATAAATGATTAAAGTCAAATAACTTTCCCAAGGTTAGACAGCCACTAAATTGTATGAAACTCGGGTGTCGGCAAAGGTCTATCTGATCCAAAGTCTGTGTTAAACGCTGCAATGATTTTGAATTAAAAGAGACTGCTTACAAAAGCTGTCTGCTGCAAGTTCTTCACCTTACAGTAAGATAGTGAGGGTCAAGAAGAATGTTCAAGTGACTTGTCCAAAGTCCTATCACCAACAACTTCAGACAACCTTTACAGCAGAGCAGACTACCTTAAGGAGTTTCATACATGACAGTGCCTACAATTATGCATGCTGCCTACTGATTGTGGGAAAACTGGTATCCCCAAATCCAGAGTCCATCTTAACTATATACATTTATTCTAGAATTTACTCAGGATACAAGAGTGGTAAGATACAGATAAAAATGTCTAAGACAAACAATCAAAATTCCATACAAATGGAAAGAAAGAAATGGTAATGGCACTTAGCCAGAGATTGACAGGAGAGAGGGATCCATCTCTTCGCAAGGAAGAACACTTGATTTGTTGCTGCATTTGCTTGAAATCAATCTTAGACATTCAGACCGAAAGGAACAACAACTTCATAAAGAATCAATACGATTTAATGAAACTTATATACTTGAAATTATGTTAGGGGTTTTCCACATTCCAGTGTCCACACACCCACAGATTTATATTGACAACAAGTACATATGAGGGCGGAAGGCTAAAGGACTACATAACAAACTGGGAGAAAAATCTATCTGAGATTTGTTGGTTCTAAGAAATTTTCATTATCAAAACTATATGTACAAAGATTTCTTTTTCCCATGTTTTTGAAGGATCTATGGTTGGATGAGGTAAAATAAAACTAAGAAAAAATGTTTGAAATGTATTACAGAATTGTTATTCATGTTGTTATATACCGCCTCTTATGTTACATTTTGTGAACTTAATGAGTTATTTAACTTGGAGAGAACATCCCTAGAAATGGAAATTTTGAAGTATAAAGAAATGAACTAAAGTTTTTGGTTCCATCATGCCCTCTAGAGTTACACAAAACTACAGTGTGATAGTTGTATATAAAAATAGCTATTCTCTCACATATTATTTCATTAATATTTGCTAATATAATAACTTTTAGATGAGTTTTAAATATTTCTTTGATTTCTATTGAGATAACATATTTTATATTGTGTTATGTTATTCATTTTAATTGACTGTTCATGTCCTTTTCCATTTTTCTTAGAATGCTTGTGTTGCATGTGTTTTTTTTTAATTTTTTTATGTCTTTATTTTATTTTGAGAGAGAGACAGAATGTGAACAGGGTAGGGGCAGAGAGAGAGGAAGACACAAATATGAAGCAGGCTCCAGGCTCTGAGCTGTCAGCACAGAGCCCAACATGGGGCTTGAACTTACAGACTGTGAGATCATGATCTGAGCTGAAGTCAGATGCTTAACTGACTAAGGCACCCAGGTGCCCCTGTTTTGTTTTGTTTTTCATCATTGTGTAAGAACATTCTTTGTATCAAGAAAAATAATATTTTGGTATATATTGCAACATTTTTCTATTTGCTTATTTGCCTGTTATATGTTTATTTGTTTGTTTATATATTTTAATTTTGTGTAAAGATGTTTTAAACACATGGCCAATTCTAATATTTTCTCATTAGAGATTGTGGCATTAATCTTAAAATTTAGAAAATTTACCCTGCCTCTTATGTAAATATCCATTCATTTATACTTTCTTCATATCTTATGATTTCACTTATTTATTGAAAATTATAATTTTTTAGAAATTTTAATTTATTTTTGAGAGAGAGAGAGAGAGAAAGAGAACATGCACAAGTGGGGAAGGGACAGAGTGAGAGTGAGAGTGAGAGTGAGAGAGAGAGAGAGAGAGAGAGAGAGAGAGAATACAAAGCATTCTCCAGGCTCTGAGCTATCAGCAGAGAGCCCAATGTGGGGCTTGAACCCACGAACTGTGAGATCATGATCAGAGCCAAAGTTGGACACTTAACTACCCGAAACACCCAGGCACCCTTGAAAATTTTTAATTTTTATAGAAAATTTACTTTTATTGCAATGTTATATTTGCATGAGTGTATACTGTATATAATTTACATTTTCCCAAACAGTTGGCCATTTGTCAATTCATCATCTAAATATGACATTTATTTTCTATTTGGCTTATTATACTATAAATTCTCTTTTCTTGTTTATCTTTAAATTCATCACATATCATTATTATCAAAATTTTCCATTATTCTATTTTCTGTCTACTAAATTGTTAAGTATGCATTTGGGGGGTTCCTTAAATACTACAACAAACATTCTTATTATAATCTAATAACTTCTTACAAATAATTATTTCTTCAATAATACTAGTATCTGTTTTAAAAGTATTATGCAACCGGGTGGCTTTAAAGAATTTGTGCAACTTTTTGGCATCCAGCCTGCTGAATGTCTATTTTGTTTTCATCAGTTTCAGTTTTTTTTTAAAAAATAATGTAATAATGTCATTAAACTATAGAGCAGATTAGATTTTTTTTTTCCATGAAGAAAATATGGCATGCTCACATGACTGATAATTGATGCTGGCTGTTATGTAGGAGCTCAGCTTGGGCTGAATACATACAAATGTCTTTTCCATGTGACTTACCAAATAGTTTCTGCATTTTGAGAGGAAGAATTCTAAGAGGAAGGATTTCAGGAGAACAAGGTAAATCTACAAGACTCCTTATGACTTAGCTTGGAAGTAATGTGGTGTTGCTGTGCTGCACTCTATTAGTTACCAAGGGCAAACTCAAATTCAGTGCGGAAGGAAACTCCAAGTGTGTAAATACCAGGAGGCATGATTCATAGGCAGGCCATCTAGATATCACAGTCTGCCCTCTTGCTTCAATGACTTATAGCCTTCTTATCAGCAAAACACACTATTCCATCCAATGACTGCCCCCCACCCCCACCCCAAATCTCACTTGAGACGGTATCAGGCTCAGGTTTGGTATTCTGGTGCGAACAGTCCTTGGAGGAGGTTCCTCAGGTGCATTTCCTAAGGTGCAGGTCTCCAGAATGACAAACACTAGTTTAGGCAAAATGTGAAATGAATGTAACTGATTGACCTTATAACACCGGAATCACATATTGTAAATTGAAAGATAAAGTATGACCAGATACCAGAATTTAATTAGGGATATTTAAGAAACATGAAATAATTTCAAAGCAAAACAAAACTGGAAATAAAAACTTTAGAAGTAGATCAGAATTTGGTAAATTTTTCTGTAAAAGGCTTATAGATGTTTTCAGCTACATACGATCATTGTCACATACTCTTTTCTTTCCTTTTCTTTTTATAACCTCTAAAAACGTGAAAATCATTACAAACTTGCCACCTGCATAAAAAGAGGCCAAGAGCCAGATTTGACCTGTAGGCATTGTTTGCCCATTTCTGTGTTAGATCAATAATTAGTGACTACAAAAATTATGAAAGAAATATAGCAACTTTGGGTTATATGAAGTCCATTTCAAAAATAAATATGCAGTGTTTATGAGCAAATTTCTATCTTAAATATTTCTTAGTTGTATATGAGATCCATATCTCAAATATATAGAGGCTGAAAATATATCTGGCTATTATGAAATCCTTAAGTCAAATTATGATTTATAGCATATAAAATTAGACACTATAGTTCCTCAGAAAAGTGCTCCTTCAGTTTTTTAGAGAATTGAAGAGGCAAATATAAGGGTGATATATTCTAATATCAATCCCAACCATTACATTCCCTGTGATGTATTTCTCCAGTGTATATAATTTGCTTTCATACTCCTCCCTGTTTAGTTACTAAATATTTCACTTGAACTGCCAAGGGCTGTTCATCTACCCGGCAGTCTGCTGAGGAAGCAGATGCAAATTGTGCTTGGTCATCATGCTCCTGGACTTACTAATGGACAAACTCTGAAAGTTATTCATGCAGGGACTGGCATTTTCCTACTTGTTATTGAACCTGGAGTTAACTGAGTGCTCCCTGAGTTTTAAGAACTAAACCATTGGAAAGAAAAGCTGTTCAGGTTGTCTGTAGCAATGGAAATCAGTTCTAAATACAATTACTCATAGGAGGTTTCCCCAGAGTTTGACTTCATGTCAGAGTAAAATTCTTTCCTCTGAGGGAAAGGGACAAATGAATGGCAGTGAGCACAAAAGACCTTACTTGTTATTATCAAATCAAAAATTGATGTGTTTCTCTGGAGACAGAGTCGCATTGTGGTTAAGAGCACAGGCTCTGGAGGCTGAAACCGTGCGTTCCAGACTTGTCCCTACAGCTTTACTACATGGAGAATTGGGCAAATTATGTCTTCCATTTCCTTCTCTGTAAAATAGGGAAAACAAAAGTGTCTTACACAGGATTCTTGAGAGGATTCCATTAGTTAAAACAGAAAAACCTCATAGAAGAGTGCTTGAACTTTCACAGTTCAAAAAGGAAAAAAAATTGTAGGCTAAATGGCACCGGAGGGTTCTCCAGATTGCAGTCATTCATGGGTAGCTTTTATGATTTTTCGTATTCTCATGTTCCAACTTCCTGAAGTTTCCTCTTAACAATTATTGTGCATGTTATTATTACTTGATTTTTTCCTGTATATGCTGGTAAAACATAGCTTAAATGAAGCTTAAAGTCATCACTCGAAAGGAAAGCCAGGATTCTTGACATAAATAGAAGGTAACAACAAATTTTTTAAATAATGGCTTTTATTTCCAACTGCTAGATAATATTTAGTGCCAAATGCACTGAGCTCTCTCCTTGCTTTCTCACTGATTAAAAGAAACATTATCTAGTGTTAGAGTGATATTTAAAACAAGCTAGAACCAAATTGTTGTCTTCTGCTTGATAAAATCAGAAAAATTGGAAATAGGCAAGGGAATAACTTTTAAAACTAAATAATTCATGTTATTGTAATGTTTTTCTGTGCACCACTTGAAATTTTAACTTCCACACTTTGGAAACTGTTACTATACGAGAAGATTTAAATAAACCCTTAGACTTTAATTGGACTCTGATATAAGGATAGAGTTCAGATAAGTACTATTTCAACCCAATAATCTAGAAAAAGGAACAGTGCATGCAAATGCACCAAATCAGGTATGCTGCATTGTTATTAAATCATTCACTTTGTGAAGGGGTAAAATAGCTGGAGAGCTCTGTCAGTCATATTGTATAGGGCTTTGAATTCCAGGCTAAGCAAGGCGGACTACAAGTAGTAAACGCCATGGGAAGGTTCTTAGGGTAGGGTAATATGCACAGCTTATGAGGCTCAATTCAACATAGCATAGAACATGGAACCAAGAAGGCAATACCTGGATGCAGGAAAACCAGTGCCTTGCTGGTTACTGTGGCAATAAAAAGGAATCTATGTGGGTTTGGCAAAAAAGGCAAAAGAAGATGAGGAAAGAATAAGGAACAGGATAAAATGATGTGTACCAAGTTTCAAGGTTAGATGACAAGGAGACTGCTGGCACTATGACAGTAAAGGAAAATTTGAAGAGAAAAGGACTGAGGGTAACATGATTTTTGGTTTTAAAAACATTGAATTTGAGAGGATGACGTGGTATTCAAGTGCATATCCTTAGTGATGGAAGTTGATTTTACATATACACTTTATCCTGAATATTGATATTAGCCTAGAAAACACTGTAAAGGATATACAGTACAGAAAAAGAAGAGGGGTGCCTGGGTGGCTTAGTTGGTTAAGCTTCCAATTCTTGATTTTGGCTCAGGTCATGATTTCATCATTCATGGGATGGAGCCCCACATCAGTCTCTACAATGACAGCATGGAATCTGGTTGGGATTCTCTATCTCCCTCTCTCCCTCTCTGTCCCTCCCTCATTTGCACTCATTCTCTCTCTCTCTCTCTCTCTCTCTCTCTCTCTCTCTCAAAATAGATAAATATACTTTTAAAAAAATTTAAAAAGAAATAAGAAAAAGAAGACAGACCACCTAATGGGTTGGGTGGGAATATTGAACAATGCTAATGATGGAGGCTGCATGAATAGTACAGTGGTGGAAAGGAGACATTAGCATCCAGTACAGTGTCTTGGGACTAAAAGGGGAAAGAAAAAGAAGTTCAAAGGAGGATTGGATTCTCCAGTGCCTAGTGCTTCATAGAAGTCAAGCTGATTAAGATCATTTAGCATTCTTATAAGACACAGTGATGAAGGCAGATAAAGATTAAAATTAGGTAATAAATGAGAGAAAAGAGAGGCAGAGAGTATAATCTATCAAACATGACTAGTTACTTTTGTATCAAAGTTTTAGCTGTCAAACTAAAGTTCAAGTGCCTTACAGGCAAATATCAAAAATAATTATATACATTTTTATCAATTGAAATGACAACTTGCAAGTGAGAAGTATTCAACATTTCATCATGAATTTATTTATTTATTTATTTATTTATTTATTTATTTATTTATTCATTCATTCATTTAACTGGTATTTATTAAGTATTTACTGTATGCCTCTTACTCTGTTAGGTGCTGGAGTTACAACAGTTTGATAGGACACAGATCTGTCCCCTCCCCCAGGGTCTCCCAGAGTAATAGTGGATTCAACATAATAATCAATTAATTGGCCAATTAATTACAAACTGTTGGAGTCCCAACAGGATTATACAATCTTTAAGGTGAAAGCTCAACTCTGTGTCTGGAAAGCTAAGTGAAAACTTCCTGGATAAGATGTTCCAAACATTTCTTAGTAAAGGCAGCAGAAAAACCAATAGTAACTGAAGAATCATCAAGAAAAAAAGAATTGTATTTTTAAAAGCTCACGTCTTCTGCAGGGCAACCTTTTCCTCCAAGAATCCCAGAACTGCCTCTGTATTCCACTTTCCTCCTTGACTGTCCTTCCCAAAGGTAAAAATTCCCAACATTATCAAAACCAAAGATTGAATATTTGAATCGTATTCACTGACTCCATCACAGCCTGTAATCTTACACAGGCTGTTCTTCCTTTTAAAAGTAATGTACCTACCTGTCAAATAGCAAAGCTAAGTCTTAGTGAATTCATGTGGCAGATAAAGATAGGTAGTTAGTTTCTAAAACTGCAGATGAAAATAGATTGCTGAAATGACTACATAGTTTGTAATTCATTCATACATGCACCAATTTAAAATCAGGGAAGTAGGTTTGTATTAGAAATCTATAAAATTGTATGCAGGTATGAGTATCAAATGCTTTGGTCTTAACCTGCTAAATGTTGAAATGTGAATAAAATGATTAGGAAATCCCTCAGCTTCTCCTGTATTTCCTTCGGCATCAAAATACTCTGGTCTTGGCTTATTAGTCTAGCATAATTAAGGAAATTGAAAGAACCAGACTTGGGGCGCCTGGGTGGCTCGGTCGGTTAAGCGTCCCACTTCGGCTCACATCATATCTCACAGGCTCAGGTCATGATCTCACGGTCCATGAGTTCGAGCCCCGCGTCGGGCTCTGTGCTGGTGGCTCAGAGCCTGGAGCCTGTTTCAGATTCTGTGTCTCCCTCTCTCTCTGCCCCTCCCCTGTTCATGCTCTGTCTCTCTCTGTCTCAAAAATAAATAAACACTAAAAAAATTTTTTAAAAAAAAGAAAGAAGCAGACTTGAACTCACATTCAAAAAACTCAATTTGGAATATTATTGTGACAATACATCTCATCTTTAAAAGGCACAAACTTCAGATTATTTGAAAAAACAGCTATAAACAAATCTTGTTTATTCTATAAAGTACTCCTACATTAAGACTATAACAATGCCTTTGATCACTTCAAACTGTCCTAACAAGTCTTGGACAACTCATATGGCCAGTAGGGTCAAGCCCAAACTGCTTTAACCTGGAAGCCATAGCCCCACAGTCAAATTTGAACTTATCGTTTCAAGGTCACATCCCAGTGCTCCTGTCCTGCCATCTCTTTAACCAATTTTGTTGTGTCTCACTTCCATAATTAATTTAACTTGCCTTTCTATCAGGTCAAATCCCCCCTAATTTCCCCATACATTTTTTTATCAATTTTTTTAGTTTATTTTGAGAGAGACAGAGAGTGCAAGGGAGAGGCAGAGAGAGGGAGAATCTCAATCAAACCCTGTGCTGTCAGCACAGAGTCCAATTCAGGGCTCAAACTCATGAACCGTGAAGTCATCACCTGAGCTGAAATCAAGAGTCAGGAGCTTAACCGACTGAGCCATCCTGGCACTCATCCCTCCCCATACATTTAACTCAAATTTGTCCACAAAATTTTTTCAGTCTACTCCAATTCAAAATGACCTCTCTCTCCTCTGAACTTCTAAATTGCAATTAGCTCTACCATTTGGTGATGGAAATGAAAAAATCATGAGAGTCCTTTATAATCATAAAACAGTGGCTAACTTTTATTGAGTGGGATTTCTGATGACCACCTTCTTCCCCAGGCCCTAGCCTCTTGCAATTATGTTCACCCTCCTTTACCCTCCCTTTCACTGCTCTTATCCACAAAATCCTGTTCAATTTGGGGACCAGAATTTTTAAAAAGTCTGCCTTCTATAAAACCATGCCTAAGAACTCTATTTTATCTTCAAATACTTATGAAGATATTATTGTAAACTGCTGTTTAAGACAAACTCTGGTTATAGATGCTTAAAATTATATAAACTATATACTTTTATATAATTATATATAAATAAATTAAATAAATATATGGAACAAATTGTGTTTAATTGTAAATAATAAATAATATAATAAATTCATATAATAGCTGGTTTTACACACACGTACACACACACACACACACACACACACACACACACTCCCTTCTTGGAACTGGTCAAATAATAGCACAAAAGCAAGTACTGATCACCCGCACCAAAAAGACCAGCCTAGATTTTAAGTCTCTAAATACAAAGCTTTCATTGCAATTATAGTGCTCACTCCCCTCCAATGCATGGCCCTTAGGAACCTTTGTCTCTGCCTGACAGTGGACCTCCCAAACAAAGAACACAATTCAGTAATGTAGCTTAGAAACTTTCTAACCACAGGATGACACTTTTTCCCTCAAACCTGTGCTGAGATGAATCTGCCTCTCTATTCGATTTAATTACTGAGCCTTGTTTAGGGTTTTTTCCGGAGGCAGGTAGTTTTCTTTTGGAGCAATGTGCTACAGAGCTGACACAAGTAGATTTATATAAGGGGATAAATCTTGACAAAACAGTATACAACAGTTCAATTAACCTGTTTCAGGGGAACCTAATGTAATTGCAGAAATGCAATCACTTCAGCTGAGGTTATAAGGTTTGAAGCTAACTTTATTATCTGAGGTTAAATGCATCAGTGCTAGATGTTCCTTCAGCAACTTAACTCAGTACAAAACTAACCAACAAATAGCTGAGTCATAATTGAGAGCAGAAGACTCTACTAGCTGTCTAGACTTCCAATATTAAATGGTAATAATAATATTCAGAAAGCTCAAATCAATAAAATGCTTTCAACCTTTAAAAAAAAATGTTTAGGGGCACCTGGGTGGCTCGGTCAGTTAAGCGTCTGACTTCAGCTCAGGTCGTGATCTCATGGTTCATGGGTTTGAGCCCTGCGTCCAGCTCTGTGCTGACAGCTTGGAGCCTGGAGCCTGCTTCAGATTATGTGTCTCCCTCTCTCTCTGCCCCCTCCTTGCTTGTGTTCTGTCTCTCTGTCTCTCAAAAATAAATAAACGTTAAAAAAAATTTAATAAAAAAATAAAATAAAAAATTTTTAAAGTTTATTTATTTATTTTGAGAGAGAGCAAGAGAGAGCATGAAGGAGAGGCAGAGAGAAAGAGAATCCCAAGCAGGCTCAGAGCTGTCAGTGCAGAACCCAACTCGGGGTTTGATCTCATGAATCGTGAGATCATGACCTGAGTTGAAATCAAGAGTCTGAGGCTTAACTGACTGAGGCACCCAGGTGTCCCCATCCTTTGTTTTTTTTATTTTAATATGTGAAAGAAAACATTAAGGAACAAGGAGTAGGAGTTAGAATAAAAATCACTAAGTGCCATATTTAGGGGAGACAAGTTCAGGCATATGTAGAATTGATCATGTGACTAGAGAAATGTTTACTTTTCCCCATGAGTAGACACATCTGTTTCTCAAGCGGAAAACCTAAAAAGGGATAGGGCATTTTACAAAATGAATGATCACTCCCATTGCTTGTGGATTTTACCCTTCCAGCCTAGAGGGCTGTCTTAACCTTTCAGTATTTCCAATAAATAGCTTTCTGTATGCAGAATCATGCAAGAACAGGGAAAACCTGCTGATGCACTAGCCAGCTGAGACTGAGGTTCACCAGAGCTACATCTACACCACAGCTAGTGGTAGAGACCCCATCCTGCCAACTCCATTTTTTCCTAAAGTACTAAGTTCCCATTTAATGGTTTATTTCTTCATAGATAATGAACACTGTCTCCTCCCTCATTAGTTCATCTGTGACTCCTAACAGCACTCTAAGTTCACTCTCACGCTATTTATCATTAAGGACAATGTAGTGACCTGCCTGAGGTCCCATAGCTAGTGAGTGGGATCTGAACTCAATTCTACATTATTCATTATTCTTGTTCTTTGGTTGTTGTGTTTTACACAGCCTCACACAATTCCACCAGAATCAATTCTTTTTTGTTGTAGTTCCCAAAAACATCCAGGGAGTAATTTTGTTTTCCTCATTTAAAGTTTATCTAATATCAAATGAGAATTTTAAATGTGGGAAATAAATATTATGGTTATGTGAGACATATAAGGCATATCATTCATATTTCCTTGTGAACAAATGAGATCAATTCACCCAAAGAAAGCAAATGTAAATCAAAATAAATGCAAGATACAATTTTCCCTTTCTTGATTGGCAATTTAAAAATTTAATGATAGGAGTGACTGGGTGGCTCAGTTGGTTAACCATCTGACTCTTGATCTTGGCCCAGGTCATGATCTCATGGTTCATGAGATCCAGTCCGTGTGGGGTTCTGCATTGACAGCATGGAGCCTGCTTGGGATTCTCTCTCTCCCTCTCCCTCCCTCTGCTCCTCCCACATTCTCTCTCAAAAAAAAAAAATCAGTGTAAATTTAATAAAGTACTCACTGCTACAAAAAAGTAGGCATATGCATAGTTTTTCATAAGTAATGAAATAAAATGAGAATAATGCTTATAATTGGGATGAGGAGTCAGGAGAGTGTGGGGAAGATGCTTATTTCTTGTATGGGACCTGTTCTGTACAGTCATGACTGGTAACTATGTTCATGTGTTTCTCTCTAGCTAGCGTCACTTACTTACAACAATATATTTCATAATGGATCTTAAAGTTTGTCAGAGATTCTACTATCTGCTATCCAGCGATGATAGGATAGTTCACACTGTGTTCGACTGTTAATATTTGCTTTTTTTCAAAGTTTATGGACTATGTAATCTGATGGGACTAATCATTTCACTTCTTTGACTGAGAAGTGCATCCTGGCATTGAATACTCCCAAGCATGAAATGGTGAGAAACAGCTGCCAAGTCCTAAAGTAAAAGAGACGTCTGTGGCATTCAAAATATAACTTCAAAAACACCTTCAAACAAATCCTGTAAATATGATTGCTTCCAGTAATACTCCCAATGACACTCAGTGATGTTCAGGCCTACAAGTGTCACAAGATCATTTTTAGAACTACATCTCCACTTGGTTTTGTTTTTGCTTTCATGTCTTGCACAGGAAATGCCACACAGAATTTGCTCCATGAAGCCCTGAAAAGAACGTCACCAGAACTGATGGAAAAGAGTGCTTATTAAGGTCAGTCCTTCAAATCATAATCACTATTTAGTAAACATTTTCTTGCTACTCAGCAGGAAGCCAAGTTCCAATAGGAAGTAATAACCTCAGAAACATTTGGATAACCAATGAGACAGATTAATATACACCGCAGAGGTAGTACTTGGAAACCAGATCTGCCAGAATTCGCTTCACTTTGTAGATACCTGCCTTAGCACGCTCTCTAAGGAGAATCCATCATCTTGATATACTGCAAAAATGATGTAAGGGAGAAAATAAGGGAGAAAATCTGAGAAATGGATTTCTTTCTTATTTCTGCTTTTGGGGAAAAAAAGAGATTACAATCATCAAGTTAGAGAAAAAAAAAGAGAGGTTTGTGATAATAATGAAGATCAGGGTGGAGGTCAAAGGGTTGTATGATTGAGAAACATAAGGAAATTCATGCTTTTGATAAAAACGTCTCATTTAAATAATATTAGCTATCTTTATTCATCAGAGGCTTTAACGGAAAGGAATGACAATGAAATATGGGTGCACAAAGTGTGGATGGCAGATCCTAGATAACACTCCTGGGAGGCAGCGATAGCACAGTCACCACCATGCTAGTTAAATTTCTCCAAGTTACACAAGAATATTTAAGAAAAAGAAAAAAATTAAATGATTAAAGAACATTCCCAGAGAGTAATTTTAATTGACTGTCAGTGACTTTTTAAAAAAAATCAACAGCTTAATCAGTGGTCAGAATAGAAGCTCTGTGGGTCATTGTCAATCTCTAATGATGTTAAATATCTGAAAGATCAGTCCAATGATACCACATTTAAATACCACAGAATAAAATACCACAGAGTAAAGGACGGTTGTTCTTTTGTTTGTACCTCTTCAAATTAGCAAAATAATGCTGAGATCTCACAGTCCAAATAATTCAAAATACCAGCCTTCAAGGCTTAGATAAAAGCTCACATTCTCTTTAATGCCTTCCCAGTGCTTACAGGCAGAGTAAGTTCCATCCTTCCGAAGTACACACAGAAAAGGTATCTGTGCTTCCCCTACCTCCCCAGCATGTATACACATATGTCAATTTCCATACATATGTGAGTTTGCCTTGCTCAGTCTTTACCTTGTAAGATTCTTGTGCTGGCTGTTTGTCTGTCAGCCTCTGCATCCCTTCTATGCCCTGCAATGTGCACTGCAATTTCCATGAAGCATGCTTTCCAGACTCCCTTTACCTCTTGATTCCTTTTCACCAGGCTTCCACAAACCGGGACACAGGAGAGTGAGAAGATGTAGGCTTAGCCTACGTCCTTGCCCCACCCCCTCCTCGCTTCTCCACAGGCCTGGGAGCAGTCTTATTCTCTAACATCACATCTCTTGTCACATGGATCCTGTTCCATGGCTTCAGCTCTTCACCCTCTAGTCCTAAGGGAAGGTAATATCTTCCTACGGCTGCTACTCGTTGGTCTTCACAAATGCTGGCTTGTTCTCTTCACCCTGTCCATATTTAATAAATTGTTCTTGCATCAAATGTTCTCAAACTCTTCTGAGTGTGCCAACCATTTGCTACTTCAGCCCTGGCAGTATCCTCCCCAAGAACAGAACTTAAGTGTTCAGTAACTTTATGTTCCTAGGGTTTAATACAATGCCTGGAAGAGAGTGGGCACATATGAAATGCTTTTGGAATGCATGAATAAAGGAGAGCAGTACTAGGGTAGCTACTGTGTAAAAAAAGTAAATATAAAAAACACTTACTGAAATGAAGTTTACAATCTAAGAAGGAAAACAATACAGGTGCAGAAATTCAAATCACTGTTAAAGATTGCACATGGTAAGTAATGAATCACAGGCCACCATGTTCAGGTTCCAGAAAACGGCGTAATTCCTTACTAGTAGGGAAAAGCTCCCTAACACCAGGTAAAAAGTATATATATATAAACATTCAACCATCTCACAAACCTCCCATAAGGTAAACCAAGTAAGATAAAAACAACAATCCAATACTTCTCTGCCTCGTGGGTGTGCTGGCACCTTTGATTAGTTAATATTTATAAAGCACTTTGAAGATGAAAAGTGCTAAACATTATCTAACAGCCCTGTAAATGCAAATGTGTCAGGTCTTATGAAATTTAACAGAAATTAGAGAGTGACAAACTACTCACAAATAAAAAATGCTCAACTAAGGCTTTGCATTTAAAGAGGACAGATGGGGGAGAAAAGACATTTCCCCCAAGGCAGAGAATCAAGCTAATGTATACCCCACCCTCCAACCCCACCGACACACACACACACATATACACACTGCTGAAATGTTTAATTTAAAGCCTGAAAGATGATGCACTTTGTAACAGCATGTAAATCAATGTTTTATTAAAGCCTATGAATTACTATGCAGAAAAATGCAAATCACAATAAAACACACCACAAGCAAATTCAACGCTGCTCTGTTCTCAGTGGAGCAATTACCAAGACTTGCTTTGGCAGATGGGGGTAGAATTTAACTAGGGGTGGGCAGTTTTATCTCCTGCTTGCCTATGGAAACTGCAGAATCTCCCAACCATTTTGCTTCACCCCCAGAAGTACAAAGAGTCAAATATTCCCCCACTGCCATATTTTAAGTTACATTTTTAAAATGCTATGCTTTTCCCTCCATTGACTTTAATTACACGTAGCCTAAGAGGCTTGCCTGGCCAAATGACTTTCTTTATACAAAGGAGAGGAGCTTACACACCATAGTATTTTTCTTTAGCTTGTCCATCAGTTAGAAAGCTTGAATTTAATATCTTTAAGCTTGTCTGTCTGCAGACTAATTTTATTTATTCAGAATACACACACACACACACGCACACACACACACACACACATACACACACACACACACACACACACACACACACACACACACACAAGATCTGATTAAACAGCCAGAACTATGTCCTTAATTCCAGAGTGATTTTTCAGTGGGTAGGTCAGGACATGATCTCAGGTTTACTGTTTGTTTTTTTTTTCTTTGCCATAGACAGTAAAAGGCACCTAGGTGATGAATCCTTTTTAAAGAGTACTGAACTGGTGATATACCCACTGAAATTAAATGCGAGCATAAAGGAAAAAGGGTAAAAAAGAGAAGAATGGAGCAAATACAATGCAAAATGAGTTCTAAAAAATATTATGTCAAAAATATATTTAAAAAGAGAATAATAAACTGATTCTGAAAATCCCTTGAAAGCGTAAGTTTTCAGTTACTAAGGGAGAAGGGAGAAGGGAGAAGCAGAAGCTATTATTGTCATTATAATCCATAATCTTATTTTATATTTGGGACTTGTGAAACTCACATTTCAAAGCAGACCTTCAAAGACTTCACTGCTATGCATTTTGTTAAATAAATATGGCAGAATAAATAAACCACAGACAATAATATATTGTGCAAGCTCTAAAGAGTTAGGTCTTTAAGGCTTGGTGCATTTTAATATATTAAGTAATCCGGGGGTCTGTGACAAAATAAACTGGAATTGCTGCAATTTCATATAGCTGATACCTTGAACACTTAGTAGCTAAGTGAATTTCCAATGAATACACTGTGTGCTATTTGTGAATAATAGAATACATATGATAATCAACCTTTCTATTTTTCAAGCATTGGGCTCTGAAGATCAAATGAGACACTGTATGTGAAAGTGACTTAAAAACTGTAACAAATGCAACAAATATTAGGTTTCATTAGCTATTTGAAATAATGTAATACCTTTGAAAACAGAACATAGTGTTGAGCTATTCACATGTGAATTTACAAGCCAGTGATAATAATAATAAAAATAATAATCCCCATGATTTCTCATGAGCTAATCAAAGATCCTTTTCCAATCCATCTTTTCAGATTAAAACAATTTATAAGCAAACCACAGCTAACAAGGTGGAGGATACAAGGGAGGGGAATGTTTCTTGCCTGGCATTTCTAACTTCTGTTGTTTTATTATTCAGTTTAGAACTTTTTGAGAGTAGGTAACTAGTAAAGACATTTTATCTCATGCAAATACATATCTCTTTAGAATATGCAGACACTTTATAAATAATTCCCCCAAAGTGGCTATCTCCTGTGGAATGCTCCCCCCACACCACCCAAGAATTGCAGTGGTACTTAATATTCTAATAGACTTACGGAGAAGGATAAAATCCTAGTATTCTAAGTTTTTCATTGAAGTACATTTTACCATATAAATGGCATTAGGAATGGTGACTACAGTATTTAAATATATATTTTTATTTAATTAGCTTTCTGAGGCCAATACTGAAGATATTATTATTTAAAATAATTATTTAATAAAAATTGTTTTCTAATCTGAAATATAATTCTGTACAAGTTACCTTGTGTGTGTATTTAGCCCATTTAAAAATTAAGAACTATGTACTCAGTAAAAAGACCATTGTAGCAACATAATTCTAGTTATTCTTGGGTCGGGTCATAATTTCAGGAGATGTGGCATGGCATAAACAAAGCTTCATACTCACCAGCATCTGTTCCCAACCAGAGTGCCTTATCTATTGACCTGATGGCACCTTTTTATTTAGTTACTGCCCAGACCATGCAAAGACTGAATGCCATAGTCAATGGTGACTGTATTCCTCAAATGCAAATTAACACCTGTTCTCCTCACTGAAATATGACCAGGCAATAAGTAGTAGTTACATCCATTCCTGCAATATAAATTTAGGTCTGTTTTTATTTATGCCTCTATGAGTTAAAAATGGTATTAAAAACTGTAAAATCATTATTGTTTTAATAAATTAAAGAAGAGCAAAGATGAAATATTTGATTATGATATTCTTTACATTAGATTACATTGAATATTTTTACAAAAAATAACAAAGACATACAAATTTTATTATTGTAACTGGGTTATTAAAATGAAATATAAGAGAATTAGGTCATGCATTTAGACTCTACACATATTTTAAATGTTATTTTTAATTTTTTCCTGTGATTCCTTTAACATTAATTAATAAAGTTGCTCCAATATTTAATATTTGGTTGTTGATGACCAGTGTTTCTTTACCTGCAGTCTTGTGCTAAAGTTAGCTGTAACTTTTACTACTAGATAGATAGATACATAGATACATAGATACATAGGTACATAGATAGCATTTCTCCAAATACCTATAAAGAAATCTCTTAATACATTCCAATGACATCTTCTCATTTAAGTTAAAATTAAAAAAAAATGATGCTGAAGGTTGTAAAAGGAACAGAAATAGATACAATCGAATTCCACTATAAGATACTGCAATTAAAAAATCAGACATTCCACATGAGAATTTATACTTTGGCCAAGATTGAGTAACCCCTTCACCTGAAACAATAAAAAATATATATATAATATTTATGAAACAATGGTTCTCAAGACATAGGACATCAGGCAATATGGGACAGTGATCCCTGAGAGATGACCAACAAGTAAGTTAAGCTTTGGGGCACCAGGTGGCTCAGTCGGTTAAGCATCAGACTATGGCTCAGGTCATGATCTCACAGTTCAGAGGTTTGACCTTCCAGTTGTGCTCTGTGCTGACAGCTCAGAGCCAGGAGCCTGCTTCAGATTCTGTGTCTCCCTTTTTTTCTGTCCCTCCTCCACTCACGCTCTGTCTCTCTCTCTCTCTCTCAAAAATAAACATTATAGGGGTGCCTGGGTGGCGCAGTCGGTTGAGCGTCTGACTTCAGCCAGGTCACGATCTCACGGTCCGTGAGTTCGAGCCCCACGTCAGGCTCTGGGCTGATGGCTCAGAGCCTGGAGCCTGTTTCCGATTCTGTGTCTCCCTCTCTCTCTGCCCCTCCCCCATTCATGCTCTGTCTCTCTCTGTCCCAAAAATAAATAAACGTTGAAAAAAAATAAAAAAAAAATAAAAAAAAATAAATAAACATTATAAAAAATTAAAAATTAATTAATTAATTAAGCTCTACCATTGTCCCACCTTACTGTTTTAGAGAGTTTCCAAGATGCAGCACAAGGAGGGGAAACTAAGACAGAACCCAGCATATGGTGTGAGCTGAGAAATCAGAGCTAAAAATCTTGGGTGACCAAGGGGCGTGAGTTCACATGACATAGTGCTAAGAAAGAAAGAACTACACAGAGAACCCCAGTTTTGAGGGATCGGTACCTAGCACTCACAGAGAGCTGGAAATAATGCCTGCTCCCACCGGCCAGACTGGAAAGCTTTATAATTCACTGGCATTGGATACAATACTCGAAAGAGTCTTGACTCAGAAGTAGAGAATAATCAGGTTTATACTATATATGACTTTGGTCCTGCTTAACAGATCGTATAAGCAGGACAAAAAATAATTAAAGTCTTTGCAAGTAACTTAACTAAAGTCTAGGAAAAAATGAAGTATGCTGATAGAAATACAAAACTACTCAGCACCCAACAAGATAAAATTCATAATAATTGGCATCCAACTAAATAGTTGGCAGTTCTTGTCAGGAAGCAAGAAAATGTGACCCACAAAAAGGAGAAAAACTAAACAATTTAAATAGAACAGAACTGATGCAGATGCTAGAATTAAAGACAATTGGAAGAGTTATCCATTCTATATTTCACATGTTGAGAAAATTAAATAGATAGAAGATACAAAAAAAAAAAAAGACCAAAATTCAAATTTTAGAGACTGAAACTACCAGGAGTGAGATAACAAACACAATGAGTAAAATTAATGGAAGATTAGACATTGCAAAAGAAAAGGTTAGTGTAAGAGAAGACATAGCAACTATCTAAAATGAAACACACAGAGAAAAAATAATTGAAAGAAAGGAACAAAACAAGAGTGAGCTCAGGCAACTACTGGAGTCTATGGGGGGGGGGTAGGGAGAAGAAGATCAGAGAAACTAATTAAAGAATAGTTGAATATTTTACAAAATTAAATAAAACTACAAGTCCATAGATCCAAGAAACCCAATAAACTCCCAGTATAAGAAACACCAAGAAAATTACATCAAAGCATATCATAACCAATTTCTCAAAAAAAATCTTAAAAGCACTCATAGAAAAAGAAACATTATGTAGAGGAAAATACATAAGGATAACTGTACATTTCTCATTAGAAACAAAATAAACAAGAGGACAGTGGAACATTTTTAAGGCATGGAAAGCAAAACTTGTCAACCTAGAATTCCACACTGAGTGAAAAGTATTTTTCAAACTTAAGAACCAAAGACATTCTCATAGATAAACAGTGGAAAGTATTCATCACAAGCAGAAGACTACAACACGAAGTGTCAAAGGAAGTCCCTCAGGCTGAAGGAAAATAATAGGTGAAAACCTGCATCTACATAGAGGAATGAAGAATACTGGGGATAATTAAGTGAGCAAATATAAAGAATTTTTCCTTTTTATTTAAACCACTTTAAAAAGTTAGTTGACAGTTAAAACTGACTTTTTGTTGACAGTTTAAAAAATACAATATATTGTAGGGTTTATAACACATGTAAAAGTGAAAGATATAACAGCAATAGAACAATGGATTCTCTCATTTAATTCTCAGAGCAAACCTATGAAGAGATTGATGCTCTTATCCCATTTTATAGATGTTCAATAAAATTACATAATCCTTCTTTCTGATTTGTTAGAGGTAACCAGCAAACCAACACCCTAAGAATAAGAATAACGTCCTCTTCCCAAGATATAATGCTTTACAAATGTAAATACCATAATAATCAGTTTCAATGATTATGTCAGAATTTCTACCATATCCACAGTATATATTTATTCACGTTGATAAATGTACACCCCATGGGAAACCCAAAGTTTTATTGGTTATTTATTTTTGATAATTATGAAATTATCAATTTTAATTGATTTCCAAATATCTAAATCTAAATTTGTTATTTACATAGTCCATTATTTTCTAGAATCAAACTTCCCACACTGAATGAGCTTCCCAAATAATTGTGGTCTTAACTGATCAGTATGATTACAGAAAATAAATTCAGAACCATCTTCCACTTAATCTAGTAAGAATAATTAATGTCCATATTATCCTTGCCACATCCTACTCATGCATAAATGCATTTATTTATCTTATTTGACTTGACAATTGAATATGAGGTGGCAAATGGAATTGAGTTAAAAATCATGTGGCTTACTGGTTCATGGGTTCAATCCCTGTGTCAGGCTCCAAGCTGGCCCTGCTTGGGATTCTTTCCCCCCCCCCCCATCCTGACCCTGTTTGCACTGTCTCTCTCTCTCTCTCTCTCTCTCTCTCTCTCTCTCTCTCTCTCTCTCTCAAAAAGTAAATAAATAAACTTATTTTTTTAATCATGTGGGTTAGGCAAGGAACAATAAGCAGATCCTTAAGTGGAAATGCAAAATATGAGGTCAAAGACATTAGGCAGAATGTAGTCAAAAGTCTTGATACTAGCACAGATCCTGCAAAACATCATTTTTTAAAGCAGAAAATTGATGTTACATTGAGACTTGTATGTGGTAAGCACTATGCCAAACATTTTACATCCACTGCCTCCTTTAATCCTCATGAGGTAAGATGCTTTTGAAATATTAGTTGATGAGATATCTATCCTCAGTAATTCCTTCTACCTTCTGGCCACTTTCTCATTGAGTCAGTCATTTGATGTTCCCTACTCTAGGCAAGGATGACTTGTGAGATCACAGAAACAAATAACAAAGCATTACTCTTGCCTTTTGGATTTCAAACACCTAGGTCTCAAAGGAATGTGAGGAATTCATACCATATGAATAGATTAGGCAAAATTTTCACATCTAGGTTACTCCCTTCTATGAAGGATTAGTTTCTTTTAGAGGATAGTTGAAAGCCAGGAAGGGGAAGACTTTTACTTTTGTTCTTGGATTTGAAGTAATGAATCCGTTTCATATTTCTCCTGAGCCAAGTTAAAGGTAAAAAAAAAAAAAAAAAAAAAAAAAAAGAAGAAAAGAAAAGAAACCCATGTTACAGTTAAAACAGCTCCAGTGGCTAACTTTTGTAATTCTTGTAAGACAGAGAAGAAGTCTAAGGTCAGAAGTGTTAAATTAATGTGTTCAAAATCACATGGCAAATTAAATGGCTTATTAGAAATTCAAGTCCAGGTCTCTGTCTATATATACTTTTTTAAACTTTACCACTTAGCTTTAATCATAGTGACACAAAATATCAAAATAACTAATATTTTATGGGAAGAAATTTGTACTCCTGCCAAGTTTTAGATATTCCCAAAGTTTCTGATGTATATATAAATATATAATATATTAATATATAATATAATATAATATATATTAATACATTAATGTTAATAATAATTAAAGTTTATGATTTACATATATAATATTATAATATACATATAATTCTAAGCAATTTGTGGGTAAAATATGCAAAAATATCATATGAAATATTTAAAATATGAGGGATTACCAGGAAGACACTATAAACATTATAAAAATAATATGAACATTATGCTACTGAATTGGAAAATCTGATCAATTGGACAATTTTACAGAATAAAATAATTTTGAAAATCATTCAAGAATTGATAAGACCAAAGACTAGAAAACTTTTCCTATAAGGGTTAGACAATAAATATTTTAGCCTTGAGGGTCATACATTTTCTTTCCTAGTTACTCAACTTTGCCATTGTAGTATGCAAGCAGCCATGGACAATATGTAAAATAAATAAACACATAAATACATAAATAAATACAGGACTAAATGACTACATATATACATTCATATGGCTTTGCCCAGTAAACTTTACTTACAAAAAGAAGCAGTGGGCTAGATTTGGCTTTCAGACCTTAATTTGCTGATTTCTTGATTAAATAGCTGTTATAAATATTAAACTGGTAGTCAAGAATATACCTACAAAAATAAACTCTGTTTCCAGATAATTTCATAAATGAGTTTACCAAACCCTGAAAGAACAAATATCTTAGATGCAGCTGAGGGTAATATACAAAACTCTTTTAGGTTAGTATAACCTTTATACCAAAACTAGATAAAATAATGTGAGATTGGACGATTTTAGGACAATTTCACATAGAAATGAATGTCATAAATAATTGACAAGGTATCCAGCATGTATTTAAAAAACATAACACAACCAAATCAAATTTCATCCCAAGTTTGCAAAGAATAAGATAGGAAAGTCATGTTAATGTATTAAAACTGCAGAGAAAGAATCAGATAAAATACAACACTTGATGCTTCATGCTTCAAACTCTCAGTAAAGTAAGAATAGAAGGCAAATTGTTTAACCTGATAAAGAATATAGACCAAGGCCCCACAAAATTTTTATGGTTACTAATCAAACTGTAAAAGAATTCCATGAAAATAAGCAATCAGATAGGCACCAGGGTGGCTCAGTCGGTTATGTGATGAATTCCACTCAGGTCCTGATCTCATGGCTCCTGAGTTCCAGCCCCGCATCAGGCTCTGTGCTGACAGCTCAGAGCCTGGAGCCTGCTTTGGATTCTGTGTCTCCCTCTCTCTCGGCCCCTCCCCTGCTCTCACTCTGTCTCTCTCTCCTTCAAAAATAAATAAACTTTAAAAAAAAAAAAGAAAAAGGAAAAGAAAATAAGCAACCAGAAAAACGTGATTAGTACTGCTTCTACATTTCACCTGAAGGACTAACACAATAGCAAGAAGAGTTAAAACAGATAAAAATTAGAAAGAGAGAAATCAAATTTTCATTATACTCCAAATATGTGCCTGCATCCAAGGAGAATCTAATAGAATTTATAGATAAATATTGAAAATAATAAGAGAAGTCAACATTGCATAATATATGCTCCATGTATAAAGGTGATTAACATTCTGTTATATCAGACAAATAAATATGAAAATGTAATAATATTTTTTAAAAAAAAACATCTCATTACAATGACCATTAAAAAATGGGAATTCTTGGAATAAATATAAAAAGTTACCAAAAGAAAAATTTTTTGATAACATTGTAAAATATTATTGAAGAATAAAAATGGCATCAATAAGTAGGGGGAGTTTTCATGTTTACTGACGGAATAATGCAATATTTTATTTTGTTTTTCCATTACTTTATTAACAATTTATTTTATTTATTTATTTTTTAAGAGACAGAGAGGGACAGAACATGAGCAGGGGAGGGGCAGAGAGAGAGGGAGACACAGAATCCAAAGCAGGCTCCAGGCTCTGAGCTGTCAGCACAGAGCCTGATGCGGGGCTTGAAAGTAAGCCCATGAAAGCAAGATCATGTCTGAGCCAAAGTCAGATGCTCAACCTACTGAGCCACTCAGGCACTCTGGTATAACACTATATTAATATGTTGTCTTCTCATATACATACAGGTCAAATTAATCTGAATATACACATTTGATAGTATTAGGTATTCATATAACAAATTCTTTAATTTTTCAGTTTATCTATTTTATTAAAATCCTCAAAGCAGTTTCATTTGTTTCAGTAAGGTCCTGTACCATATGGTCTGTAGTAGAGCATGATCCTCCTAATATAAGTTAGGCTTCTTAATGGTTGATACATTCATAGACTATAAGGGCACATATGTCACACCTACCAACATAAATTTTATCGTCTTTTTCCAGTTGCAAAGCAGTAACTTGTTATTGTAAAATACTTACAATACATATTATTGTAAAATTCAAAAAGTGCAAGCAAGTACAGTGTTCTGAAAATACAGAAAATTACAAGCAAGAAGGGGAACAAATCACTTATAATTTTACCATCCCTGTAAGCAGTATTGCCACTTAGTGCATATGTTCCTAGTTTATTTTTCTAGATATATTTATTTTGTTGGCTTTTACACTTTTCAGACAAATATCTGCAGATGTTCTCCTACTTGAACTTAGGTACTTTAGACATGTTAAAACATGTGTCTGTGTATTTCTGCCTCTGAGCAAAAGTCCATTGACCAACTCAGCCTTCTGTTTGTAAAGGGTGAATTAATGAATCCGTGGGGCAAAGTCAGTAGTGAGGTTCACTCCGAGGATAATTGTACAGCAAACTCAGAAAAGATAAGCATCTTTATGTATTTTGTTTTAGTTGGGTCCTTATTAGTAGCACTCTACTGGCAAATAGCTTTATTAGAAAGGTTTGAAATAAACGTGTATTATGTGAAAATACTGCTGATTTAAAATTCATTCTTTTTATATTTTTGCAAGTTACACAAATCATTTCCTGTTGTCATCTTATTTAAGCAGAAAAGCCTAATCCTATTCCTTTTTTCTTGGAGACAAGCGACTAAGCCTCCATGTAATGACACACCCCTGAGAAATGGTTTGCAATAAATAACAGCTCAGGGGAACTAAAATCCTCCAAGTAGACTTCAAAAAACAACACTGTTGTCTTGTGCTAAATGACAAAGTTCACACGTTGGGAAAACACCAGAACTATACATATTCTTGATGCTGATGGCTCTCAGTCCTTATTTTCCTGAATCAATTTATCGTGCATTATGACGTATCCGAAATGTTTTATGTTTATATATTTGACAAATTGTGATAGACACCACTGGAATTCACCAGGCATCTACATGTTCCTTACATTTTTCCTGCCGGAAAGCTTCGAGGTGTGGTCATGTGATAAGTTTTTGCAATGAGAACATCGCGACAAGGGATGTGGAGATGGGTCATTTCCACTGTAGCAGCTAAGAGTGACTGTCTCTCCCCCCATCACCTACTCTGTCTCTCCACAATTAGAAACAAAAACTGCACAGGTCCAGGAGTGCTAAGAGAAAGCAGCCTAAGTCCCTGCTGCACACATTGAAAGACAGTTGTGTCTTTCTTCCTTTCTGCATGAAGTAGGACATAAACTTATTTTTGACAAGCCACTAAAATCGTGGGATTTATTTCTCAGTTCAGTAGGGTCTAGTTGTATCACTTAGCATTGTATTACTGCTTAGCATGAGTTCAAGTGTGCATGGAGGAGTCCACATGGAGGCTGAGTAGCTGCAGGGGTAGACTGGGTGGGTTCTCAGTTCACTGCCTCTCTGCTCCAGAGACACTCTCTAGTACCTGCCCCATTGAGCATTTCTCCCTTATAGTGAGCGTGTTCAGCTTTGTCAACAGAGGATGCCCAGGGATATTGCAGGATACAGGGGCCTCCTCCTGGTTCTGGAAGCTGCCTTTTTGCTTCTGCTTACTTCTGCTGCACAGTCTAGCAATGGTACGTGTGTGCGCACACACACCTACTAACAGTCTGCCCCAACTGTGCACCCAGCGTGTAGTCCATCGGCAACCACTCAGCCCAGATTAGGCCCAGTGACCACTGCCAGTGGCAGTCTCGCTCCTGGCAGCCGCAAACCTGTCTCCCTCTGAGCCTCTGCACATCAGCCTCAGCTCACCTGTGCTAGAAGAATGGTTTTCTGCAGCCCTCCAACACAGCCACCTTGTGCATCAGACATACACACTGCCAGCAACTGAACTCCTAACAGCTGACTCCTTCTCCATTCCTGCCTCCTAGCATCTGCCCACCTGCACCCAGAGAGCAGTTTCCTGCTTTCTTGGCCACATTGCACCAGCTCTGGTCTGGGCAACCCAGCAAACTTGCCTGCCATCCAGAAATTATAAACAATGAGGTCTGAACCACAGGTATTGGGAAGAAACCCTTCTAAATTGTCCTTCCTTATACAATCGCATCCTGCTCTAGAGCACCTTTTGAGTTCTCTTTACCTCCTTAATATCATTCCCCTATTATAGTTAAATAATTGTTGTATTAAACTTTCTCTCCTCAAATTACAATGTGGTTTCTGTCTGTCTCCTAATTGGCCCTAGACTGACAGGTTAGCCTAGCCTAACTAATGAGTAAATAATGATAGGGAGAGCTCAAATCCGAAGTTTAAACTCTAGATTTAGTGTAGGAACAATTTAGATAACATGCGGTAGAGTACCTTGAAACTGATATAAGTTATTACACTGAAGTTCAAATTATTCTCCTAAATTTCAAATTGAAAAGAATCGTGTATTATAAGAAAACACAGCTGCAAGTCAAAATGGCCACAATTTAATTTGTAGTAAGGTAGAGGGATGACCATGTAGTTGTGAGCTATGTGGAGACTGTCTCAACATGTGGAATGTTTGTAACAAATGATAAAATAGAAATTCTCTTCATTTTGATTGTTAGATTAATGCATTTTTTCAATGTTTGTACACTAAAGGTATAGTTTTCTTAGGATCTCCTAGAGTACTACTTGAAACACGTTTATTCTTTTCACAATTATGGTTTCTCTTCCCATACTTTTTTTTTCTTTTATTTTCAGGTTTCAAAACGCTGTTTATTTATTTTTATTTGTTTGCTGATTTATTTCTTTCTTATTTTTAATTTAAATTCAAGTTAGTTAACATACAGTAAGTCTTGGTTTCAGGAGTAGAATCTAGTGATTCATCTCTTACATATGACACCCAGTGCTCATCCCAAAAAGTGCCCTCCTTAATGCCCATCACCCATTTAACCCATCCCCCCACCCACCTCCCCTGTCTTCCCATACTTTTAATGATGTGTTTGGTGGAACTATATATTTCACTCATGTAGAACATATACTTTGAGTATCTTTTACATTCCAGGAGCTCCACATTTATGACATTCCAGTTACCACCACAGCCAGTGTTTCTATCTTCATGAGCTTACATCATAGCGAGGAATAAAGAAAAGGAAGATAGTGATAACAATGCAGTGTGCAACTGCTATTAAAGGAAACTGCAAGGTTCTCTGGGAGTTCAAGGACAGAACACTTACACAAAAGAGTAAGAGGTGTGTTGGGAAAGGTATCGCAGAAGAGGTAACAGCAAGCTGGGACCTGGAGAGTAAGTAGGAGCTAGATGAAAGCCAGGTAGTGACAGGGGCAGGAAAGAAGATGAAGAATGTTCCAGGCATACTGCCTAGCCTGAGCCATGTGCAGTAGAGTATTGCCCAGGGGGCAATAGATTGTATAAGAAATCTGGAGAGTTAAACTTTCTATGACCTACAACATTTTAAAAAATATCATTTACAAGTTTGTAAGAGATATCATTTTTTAGACCAATATTAATGAAAGCTGTGACATACATACTCCCACCAAAACCAGTGACTTATTGTAGCAATGAGATGTTAAAATATTTTAGAGTATTAGAAGCATGAATTATAAAGGACGTGTCACAGTTTGAAAAGACTTTTGAGTGGTTCTAAGAAGACGTTTAAATATATAGGTGTGTGACAGCATTGAGAGTCATTGGTTTTAATCATAATTATAATCAAAATCAGCAACAACTAGTGGCTGTAATAGCCAATAATGCACTACTCTAAAAGTTCATATATATGAATATGTCTATGATTATATTTAATATTCAGAACTTAGGCAGTAGTTGTTATTATTATTATTATTATTATTATTATTATTTTATTTATTTATTTTCTTGGTAAAACTGAAACCTAGAGAGTTTAATTATAAGCCTGAAGTTACACAGCTTTACTGTCTTCACAGTCAAGGAAACAGAGGCACAGGTATGTTACAACTTTCCCACATTCATACTACTAATAGGGCAGAGCAAGAGATTCTAACTCCAGTGCGTTAACTTTTTTTAAATTTTATATCTTTTATTTTCTTAATCCTTATTTATTTTTAAGAATGAGAGAGATACAGAGCATAAGCAGAGGAGAAGCGGACAGAAGAGGGAGACACAAAATCCCTCTGTGGAGGGCCCAACAGAGCCCAACGTGGGGCTCAAACCCACAAACTGTGAGATAATGACCTGAACTGAAGTCAGATGCTTAACAGACTGAGCCGCCTAGGTACCCTCAGTGTATTAGCTATTAACCTTTAAGTTATTTTGCCTCCTATAGCAGTCCCAAAAGAACTGTTAATCATTTCACATAGACTTCTCATGTACAATGTATAGAAAAAATACTTAACAGAAACATTTGGTTTCTTAAAGCATAGAATATAAGCTACTGTGCTGAGGCTTTACTTTACATTGAACCATCACGGAAGACTTGCAAAAAAAGAGGTGAGGTTCAGTTTTCTCCTTATGGCTTGAATACTGAAAGTCACTACCATGTAGTCCACTTGACTATAAATGTCAAGGGTCTCTCTCCCATTTTGTCTACAATTTAATTACCCCTTTGGCTTGAGTAAGGAATACTTCTGATTTCAGAACATCTGCTAAAATGCACATCACTATAATGGAAACTGTTACAGCAAACGGTGGTCTTGTCTATTTGATTTCACCAATCAGATTAACTGTTAGAAATAATAGAAAGCAGAAAGTCCCTAAATGAAAGATCTCTGTGATTGGTAATTTTATGTGTCAACTTGGCTGGGCCATAGGTTGCCTAAATATTTGATCAAACATTATTCTTGGTGTTTCTGTGAGGGTGATTTGGATGAGACGTACATTTAAATCGATAGACTGAATAAAGCAGTTTGCACTCCCTGATGTGTGTGGACCCTATCCAATCAGCTGAAGGCCTGAATAAAACAAAATGCTGGCCATCCCTGTAGTAAGAGAGAATTCTCTGCCTGAAGGCCTGCTAATGGGTATATTGGCTCTTCTGGGATTTGGAGCAGTTTCTGGCTTTCAGATTCAAACTGGGACATTGGCTTTTCAGATTTTGGACTTACTAGTCACCTCCATAATTGCATGAGCCAATTCCTTATAATAAATCTCTCTCTCTCTCTCTAGGTAGGTATAGATAGATATTCCTTTATTACGTATAATTATATGTATTTTTATTGTAGCATAGTACCCAATACATATTTGAGAAATAATGAAGCCCCAAAAAAGATTGCATAGATGAATGAATGAATGAATGAATGAATGAATGAATAAATAAATGAGGTGACTGGTAAGAAAAAAACTAATCTGGGTGTAGCTGAGAAGAGTTAGTCTAGGTAAAGGGTCACAAGGAAGGATTGTAAGCAGCAAGTGCCTAGTGGGAGGAGATGTAAGTCTAACACTTACTTTATATATTTTTAATGGAGTTTGTTCATGAAAGGTTAAAACAGCAAACCCTCTTTCTTACTAAAACTAAGACAGAAACTGTTAAAATCAGAAATACAACCAGTGTATAAGGATTCTTTGGATCTTTGCACTGTCTTAAATATATGTATCAAGTCTAGAGTCGTGAGCAATATTCAATTTTCAGCATTATATTTGATTTATCTATACCAGCAAATATACCAGGAATGTATTCAATAGCTTTGTGAACCCCCTTCCCCAATGAATCTACCCCTATGAATCTCTAAGAAGCATTAATCTCCTATTGGAGTCAGACTTTCTTGTTCATTTAGAAAATGTCAACGTGTCTGGTATCAAAAATAAGCTATTTACAGGGAAACTAGGCTTAGAGATGCAGCTAAATCAACAACAAAGAAAGACACTTCCTTTTGCTAAATTTTAATTTCACTGTCAGGCAATCACTTGGTTGGCTGTGCTGTCAGTTAGAAATTTCCCAATTCCAAATAAGAGATTAAAAATTTTAATTTGAAAACCCTTATCATAATGTCAAATGAGCATTAGTTAACCTTTAATGTCTTTGCTATGATGCATTTGTCTAATTATGGGAAGTATAAGCTTTATGTAAAAACATTTGGGTTTTCTATATTCTATTAAATTAGGAAGAGATTTTCTCTATTTGGACATTTTACCCATACATATGCAGATGACTGCATTTCTGCTGAGTCAGGTTAGATAAATCTTTGACTTTGCTCAGTCTTCCATCTTCATAATACACAGAGGAAATACAGGTTAGATGTAGTCATTTTAATTTCCAATTTTTCATTTATTCTAGATTTTTCTCATATTTTCCAAATACCAAGTCATTATTTTTCTTACCATTGAGGCCACTGAGTTTTTTTTTTTCATTGTTCCACGTGAATCATTTTTATTTTCCTGATGTTATTACTAAAAGTTTAGTGATTTTAGCAAAATTATATATCTTCACTCTGCTGTATCGATTACAAAAATGATCTCAAAGTGTCTCTGTCCCTGTATGCATATCTTTCGCAATGTGATTTTGAAGCATGTCCCATTAACAGGTAGAGTTCATTTCTCTACTCTTGACTCTGGATTAGAACTGTGATTTGCTTTGCATAGTAGTATGTCATTATGCCAGTTCTGAGCCAAAGACTCATGAATCACTTTTATTCATTTTTCAGCTGCCATTTCAACAAGCCCAGTCTCGCCTGCTGTGTGATGGGAGACAAAGGGGAACAAAGATGAGGTGCTGCAGCTGAAGCCATCAGAGACCAGCCAGTCTCCTGCCAACTACAGTCACAACAGTGGGCCCAGCTAAGATCAGAAGAACCATGGGGCTGAGCCTTGCTCAGACTGTGGCACACAGAATGTAAGCTAAATGACTAGTTTTTCTTTTAAGCCACTACGTTTTGGTTTGGTTTGTTATGCAGCAAAAGCTAGCTGATATATGTATCCTATACTTCCATCATTTAATCTGCTAGAATTCAGATGCTTCCTAACAATTATATTCACTCTCATTAGAGCCCACATTCTTATTTGGTTGACTAAGAGAGATTAGTAAACCAAAATAATTCAATATTTAGGAACAAATGTAGGCAACTCTATACATAAATATCCAGGGGCATCATAAATATCTATGCTGTTGGCTTGCTTTTTCACGGAGACACATAGATCAAATAGCTTAAGAGGATTTTTTTGGACTTAACAGTAATTATAAAATGTAGCTCCTTCTAGAGACTATGCTAAATACTTTATAAACCTTGTCTCAAGTTTACCTTAAAGCAGCCCATAAGGTAAAATTAATATTATCACTTTATTGCAGATAAGATAACTGAGTCTTGAAGAATTTAAGCTATTTTTCCAAAGTCTACCCAACAAGTAGATATGAGATTAAATAATCTCTGACTCTAGAGCCTCAGTGCTTAACCATAAAGTATGCTGCCTACCTTTTTCCAGAAATATAAGAAAAGGATGGCCTTTCTATGATTTCAAAGTGTTTCCCATCCATCCAAATTCAACTGGAAAAATTTAGCACATTAATACATTTACAAAAATGTAATTTATACAGATAAACTTAATGTCTATACATTTCAACCTAAAGAAATTTACTAGCTTTCAATCAGCTCACCAGGCTAACGATCCCCCCAGTTTAACCTACTCTAGTTATGTCACCATGATATAAATAAATCAAGCAATGACAAAACAGTGGTGGACATGACAATGAATATTGTTCATTGTGTGAGTAACTTGATCTTAAAAAACAAATGGGCCTACAATGGTTTTGTGTGAAAGTGCAAGGTGCAAGAATATGTAAGGGTAAAGCAAGTAGAAGCCAAACTAAATGCAGATTACTTTTACAAACTGATAAACTGTCATGTATATTGTTTACACTCATTGGGTAAGAAAATGTAGACAGAAGTGATGTGGAACTATTGATAGTCATTGTTATGCCACTCAGTATGATTATTCATACATTTTATTGAAGAAATATTTTTTGTTATATGGTTCTGCCTCAAACCCTGCTGGAAGTGTGGGTAATACAAAATATATGCACTGTATTAACTTTCAAGTTAAAAAACTCTTAGCTTTAGAACAGTCTGATTACAGGAACTCTAGATAAGTGATTAGAAACCTAACGTATGATTTGAGCCTGAAATTCAGTCAATACATCTTTGTTTCTCATGATTATGAGATTTAAGCAGTCACTTCCATTCTAGTCTCAATGAGTAATCAAATACTAGTTAGAAAGCATATTTTGATAAAAAAGGAAAGAAAAAGAAGAATCCGAATCAAGTTTTTTCTTCCATCATAGCTCGTTTTAAAACACAAATAGGTCAATGTAAAAAACTGAAATATGGCCTCAGAATAGAATACTAATGTTTAATTTTTTAATGTTTATTTATTTTTGAGAGAGAGACATACACAGAAACCGAAACAGGCTCCAGGCTCTGAGCTGTCAGCATAGACCCTGACACAGGACTCGAACCTATGAGCTATGAGATCATGACCTGAGTCAAAGTCAGACGCTTGGCTGACTGAGCCACCCAGGCGCCCCTAGAATACCAATGTTTTAAATCCTGGTAACCTGAAAAGTGTTTAGATAACAGAACTTGGGAAGTGGTTTAGTATGTGTGGAGAGAAAGACAGGGATACAATTATCCTCCTTTTTCATGATGGGGACTCGAGAGACATTGTCTGAAGTGAATGGGGGAAAGCATTGAAAAGTTTGAATAGTATTCAAAGTTTAAATGCAAACAGTGAAAGAAGCAAATGATAATACAGTGATCTATTTTGTGGGTAGGTTCTAAGGGAAAATCAAGAGTGATACAGTAAGCTAAAGCCCTATCTTTCAAAGTGGAAAATTAACAGGTCTGACTAAAGTTGATAAAGAAATATTTACTGTTCAAAGTTAAAAAGCTAACTATAGAAAAGAAAGAAAAGCAGAACGATTCCAAGTGTTTGCTTCTAGGGAATAGGATGAGGACAGAAGGGGTAGGCCACAGACTGATTTTAATGATTTTGATCACTATTTTAAAAATAAAAGGTAAATAAGGCAAAACTATGATAGTGTTAGTTGATAAAGTAGTCACTGGCTAGAAAGTGAGTGAGTGGTGGTCACTTTCAATAGGGTCATTTGAAAGTGATCTGACTTCTGAGAGGGGGAAACCAAGAAGAAATTTGGAGTAAATGTGCTCCAGGCAGAGAGCTCCCTATGTAGAGATGCTCAGTGAAGCCAGCCTGGCATGTTGAAGGAAGAGACAGGCGGTCTTAGCAAGCCAATAGAAATACCGTACTTGAGAACAGGGGCCAGATGGTGCAGGCCCTTCTAGGTCATGGCATGAAGTTTGAATCATATTCCAGTTAACGTGAGAAGACATGGAAGCTTTTTAAGTAGTGGAAAGATATGCTCTGCTTTTGATTTAAAAGAGACAGCACTGGCTGCTCTGCAGAGGGCTGACTGCAGGGTAAGAATGGAGGCAGGGAGACTGCTCAGGGTGTTCCTGTCACAGATCAGGAAGAAAAAGCAGTGATTTGGTAAACAGTGTTTAAAGTCTGAGATATATTTTTGGAAGGAAATCAGACAAGTCTTATTCATGGATTAGATGTGGAGGGTGAGTGAGGAAAAGGGGAAAAACACTGGAGACTCCAGTAAAGAAACGGGGTGAATGGTGGTGATTTTAACTGTCCTGGAAAGACTGGGGAACAGAAACCGAGTCCCTTTTGTGCATGTTCTGTCCAAAATGTCCACTGAAAACTCAAATGGTGCTACTACACAGGAAATCTGATCCGTGAGTCCTGAACTACGAAAGGGTTAATCTGCTGATATATATTTGGTAGTCATCAGCACAGAGGTGAAACTTAAAGTGAGGTAGGGCTCACCTTGGGAAAAGAGTGTATAATAAAAATAGTTAGTGTTTACTACACGTTTACTATATGCGTAACACTCAGCTAAACACTCTTTACATGCTATGTGGGGAAGTCCCCCAAGGCCACCCTAGGTTCAATGATTTGTTAGGAGGACTCAACAGAGCTCAGCATATGGTCATAATCACAGCTATGATTTATTGCATTCAAAGGATAGAAAGCAAAATCAGCAAAGAGAAAAGGAATATGGGGTGAAGTCCAAGGGAAACCAGGCACAGAGTCCTCATCCAGTGGAGTAACACAGGATGTGCTTCATTCCCCAACCACAAGCTGTGGTTACACATGTGAAATATTGCCAAGCAGGGAAGGTTATGAGAGACTCGGTGCCCAGGGTGTTTACTGAAGGCTAATCACATAGGCAGCCACTGTCTGGCATGCGCCAAAGTTTCAGATTCCCAGAAGGAATGCAGGTGTTCAGCATAAACCATATGTTGCAGGGGCGCCTGGGTGGCGCAGTCGGTTAAGCGTCGGACTTCAGCCAGGTCACGATCTCGTGGTCCGTGAGTTCGAGCCCCGCGTCAGGCTCTGGGCTGATGGCTCAGAGCCTGGAGCCTGTTTCCGATTCTGTGTCTCCCTCTCTCTCTGCCCCTGCCCCATTCATGCTCTGTCTCTCTCTGTCCCAAAAATAAATAAACGTTGAAAAAAAAATTAAAAAAAAAACATATGTTGCATAAACAGCTTAGGTACAGTGAGCCGCTCTTATATGAGGAGGGTAGGAACGCTCCCCAAATCCAAGTTCTTAGGTACCAGCTCAGGGCCAATCTTGTCAGCAGGCCTTTCTGAAGATTAGCAGTCAGACCTGCTCATTGACTCTTTTCTGAATACATACCTTAAATTATTTAAGACTCCAACAACCTCTAAGATAGGTCTTATTTCTCTCTTTATTTTACCAATGAGGAAACAGGAAAAATCTCACTCGTCTAGTAAGAGAAGAGGTTGGAATTGAAACTCAGAAGTTTGACTCTCATGCAAGTGCTCTTGCATACTTCACAAAGGAGCCTCTGGTAATAGAGAACAGAAAACGGCAAGGGAGTAGAGTCAAAGGACTGAGACTTGGGCGCTCCATTTAAAGGTCCAACAGATGACCAGGGAAGACCAACCAGTGACATGGGCAGAAAACCAGGAAGCCATTCAATCTGTCCTAAGACAGAAAGAAATGTTCAGAAAATGGGTTATTTGCAATTGCTGCACCAGAGGGGATACCATGATTGTTGCTGACAACGTTAAGTGCATGAAGTAACTTTAATTTTCCACCTAAGCATCCTACCCCAATGTCAAACACCCTACCTCTGATCACATAGGCTACATGCTTCTATCCCACCACGACATAACCATTGTTATTGAAGCTGATATTCCTTTACACATACTTCCCCTCTTATCTGAAATGCTACTCCTCTATTTTCTAAATAACAATCTCTGGTCATCCTTCAAGAGATTTACCTAATAGTATCTTTTTGGTAGAATATTGTTACATATATCAAACAACAGCTACCTACTTTATCGTTGGAGTTTCCTCTACATATCTCTATAGCAATCCTCTTCTTTAAAAAAAATTAAGTTTGTTTGGTTTTCTGTTTATTTATTTATTTATTTTGGGAGAGATAGAGACAGCGTGAGTGGTGGAGGGGCAGAGAGAGAAGGAGAGAGAGAATCCCAAGCAGGCTCTGTGCTGGCAGCACAGAGCCCAACATGGGGCTCGAACTCATGAAGCCATGAGACCATGACCCGAGTCAAAACCACGAGTCAGACACTCAAACAACTGAACCACCCAGGTGCCCTCCTATTCTTATTAGCTGCCTTTTATTTGTTCACCTTTCTGTAGCCTCCTCCAGGCTGCCAGCTGCTGAACAGTAGGACCTGAACCTTATTCATACCTATAGTCTCAGCGTCAGTGCAATGGTTAGAAAATGGCAGACACTCAAGAAATGCTAGAGGAATGAAGGAAGGGAGAAAGGAAGGAAAAAGAAGGAAGAAGGGATGGAGGGCCTAAGGGAGTGGTACTGAGGAGCACAAAAGTGAAACAGAAAAAAGTGTTTTGGGGCAAATGGAAATAAACATGTCCTGTAGCTTCAAGGCACCCAGAGTTTTCTCAGATTGGAAATATTATATTCTAATAATGTGTAGATTAAATTTGCATTTGCCTGGCTTGTGTTGCACAAATCTATCAATTATACTTTCAATGTACACACAGGTATAAATGGAAAGCTATAGATAGAAATCTCCTACTTTGGTTTTATTTTTCCTTCCTTCTGCTGAAAGTTTTCTTGGACTTGCTAAGATGCAAAATCTCATGAGAAGAGAACAAGAGGAACATTTCAAGAGATTAGTACTTTATTCCTGAGCGTTCATGAATTTATCAGGTCTTTTGCCAAGGACACTTTTTCTTTTTTGGAGGAGGAAGGGGAGGAGGAAGGGGAAAACTTATGGGGATACTGGGATTCTAAGAGTAGGTAGCCAAAAAATGAAAGAAAACTATCCAGAACTAGCAGGCTAAGCAATCAGGGAAATCAAATTGCTTACGTCACACAATATCCCATCTTCTGAAATACAACCAGAAAAGTCCTCATGTGAAGAATACCAAGGTGACATGGATCCTGTTCCCAAAGGGCTTTAGAAATTGGTAGTAAAATTCCTTTGATACATTTTAGCTAATTACACTGGACACTGGACACTGGACAGGGACTATTGGGCGGAGGCTGACTATAAGCATGGCGGAGCTGTTAGGCCTGGCTACAGGCCAGGGAGGCAAGGCGCCCTTCTATTCCACCCCTATGCAGTGGTTTGTGTTGCAGAATCTTCCTCACACTGGGGTAAATGAAACAACAGGGAATGTTGGCAGGGCCACCTGACCACAGAGCCACAGTTCTCCTGCCTCACAGATGTTTCCTGCCTTTGCCACCAAGCACAGCCTCCTCTGAGACCTCTGGGATTTCTTGTAAACGCATCTGCGGTAGCCAGATCCTGTTTCAGGGTCGGTGTCAAGCTAACCATCATTAAAGGTAGAGTCATGAAGAATTTATTAGAGGAAACACTGAACACAGGGAACTGAGTCTGTCTTTGTTTCTTTTTTTTCAAGCCCCTCCATTTTTATTATGGATAAACTGATTTTCACATAACTAAATTTTTATTAAAGAAAAAGGTAAGAAAAAGAGAGAACAAAGTTTGTATCCTATACAATTTTTTTCTTAAATGAGTAGAGATCTAATAAATGTAAAAAAAAAAGGTATTCACAGAAATTAATAGCATCTGGAATGCAAGTACTGGGGAGTGTAGTGTGTGTGTGTGTGTGTGTGTGTGTGTGTGTGTGTGTGTGTGTGTGTGTATTTGATGTGAAAGTCAGAATGAAGTCTAAAACATCTATACAGTGGACTCTGCTACTGCACCCTTGAACTCATCGATAAGAAATTGCTGGTGAGCCTTAACCAATTGGCTAAGGAAGCAGTCTGTCTTTGCCATGTGGGAATCCTCTCCTGTGGACAGCACTTCCTACTGCCCTACAACTACTCATGGGTTCTCAATGCTTTTTTCCCTGCCACGGGCCCTAATAATTCTAAAGGGATATTTTTATCATGATTAGTAAGTCTTTTTTAAAATCTGAGAATGGTAGAAAAGAGTCTTGTTTTCGCTCAAACTGAAATTTAACACTTGCACGACCATCTTTATCCTTTGGAGCAATAGCCTAGGGCGCCACTGTCTAATTAGTTCACATCCAACATCACAATGGTTACACAAGCATGCGACAAAAAACTTGAATCAGACATTGCGAGCCACTAGCTGATGGATTGTCTCTCCCCCAAGACTTGTGTTTGGTCTATCCAGTGTTGACCTGTAAGGTGTTTTAAATTTCAGCTGTCACCCAGCCTTTGAAAACAGAGATCCTGTGGATGAAATTTAACACTTTAAACTTCTCTCAAAAACCTAAGAATCTGGGGGGAAATAGTCATATGTTCCCACATTTTAATAATCTGCTTATGCTTGTAGCAACTTCCTTCTTTAGGAGGGTTGTGAAGCCTCTAACTGCCCAAATTTTGAGTCCTTTGTGTTTTTCTTTTCAAAGTGAACCCAGAATTTATTCCTTTTCTTATCAGACATCTGTATTCTTTCAGTTATTTGGACTATTTGAGAATTGAAGCATCTAAATGTCTGTTCAGATCCTAAAAACTTTGGTGAAACTAATATACTTTTATATTTTGCTTAAGAAGAGGGACTCATAACTCAATGTTAAATATTAGTAATATACTCATTGTAGTCTTCATAAACAAGCAATTTAGAAAAAAAAAAAGAAATCAATAGGCCTCTGAAGACTGCCCTTGCAGGGGAAAATATTCTCATACCAAGCACAGCAATAGTTTTGCTGAAGTAACAAAATCAAGGTTTTATTGAATAAAGGCATAACTTCACCCATAGGAGTTAAAGGAATAACATGGTTTCTATAAATAGATTCAAAGCTTGGTCTGTTGAAGGAGACAGAACTTAATCTGAATCCTGACTTTCCCTTTATCCTCTATGATACCTTTGGCAAGTCAATCAACCTCTGTGAATATCAGATATTTTATCTGTGGGACAATAAAACTTGTATGTACCACCAAGAGGGGCAATGAGGAAGAAATGTAATATACATAAAGAACTTAGTCTTATGTCCAGGAGAACTAGTCTGCTCCAATTATTTTAATCTTAACTACATCATCATTTTCTAAACATCATAGTCTTTAGAAGGTATCAAACCTGATGCAAGACAAAGATGAAAGTCAAGAAAGCCAATATTAGGTATTTAACCTTTTATATACCTAAAAATAGAGGTTAATGTAAATATGGAAATATGAATACTTACAGACATTTATACAAAATATGTACCAAATATATACAAAGGTGAATAATTGCCTATGGTTTTCAGATTTCTGTATTCCATGAAGCAAAAAAATAAATAAAAAAGAGGTCAAACATATAACCTTTTTTTCCCCTGAGTAAAAACATTAACACACAGCAAAGCAAAACAAAAATGTTGCTATTTATTATCCCCAACATTTTATATAAGAAAGAACATTTAATACCCCCATTAAAGGGCAAGGACACAGTTTCAGAATGGACAACTCTTTAAATTGAACCAACTTCAGGGGCACCTGGGTGGTTCACTCGGTTAAGCATCCAACTTCAGCTTGCATCATGATCTCATGGTTCTTGAGTTCAAGCCCCGCATTGGGCTCTGTGCTGACAGCTCATAGCCTGGAGCCTGCTTCAGATTTTGTGTCTCCCTCTCTCTCTGCCCCTCCCCTGCTCACACTCTGTCTCTCTGTCTCTCTCTCTCTCTCAAAAATAAGCATAAAAAAAATAAGTTGAACCAACTTAACATAATGAAAAACTCACCAGATTACTCTTATTATTCTTATTTTTCCGTGCCAATAAAATTTTGCCAAACCTAAGACCAAAGAGTGGATCAGAGTTTGAGAACCATTTGTATAGGCTACACTTAAAGTTCTTGTTTCAGCATCTAAGCCATCTTGTCACATATTTTTCTATTTTTTATTTTTAAAGAGAAGAGAGAGTGAGAGAGAGTGTGTGTGTACATGCAAGTGGGGGAAGGGTAGCAGAAGAGAGAGAGAGATTTGATCTCAAGCAGGCTCCACACCCAGCATGGAGCCCCTATGCAGGGGTTCAATTGCACAACTGTGAGATCATGACCTGAGCCGAAATCAAGAATCAGACATTTAACCTACTGAGCTACCCAGGCGCCCCTTCATGTCACATATTTAATTTATATTAGGAAAACAACAACAACAACAACAACAACAACAACAACAACAACAAAGCCCTGGACTAATTAGATGACTCAGTCCTCATATCACATAATCCACGATTAGAATTAACTGTTAGTAAATTTCAGTGCTTGATGGGTTAAGCTGGGGGAAGGAAAGAGACAAGTGCCTTCTCCCATCCTCCCAACCCTCCATTAACAATTATGTAGAGGGAGTGATGCCCAAGACAGCTAGTTGCTTATCAATATGTCTTTTTCCAGTCTTCCTTAGGAACAGAATCCTGATTCTGTTGAGGTCTGCAATGTGCACAAAACTCCTTCATTTATCAATTTCTCCTGCAGAAAGTGGTGGCCAGGCGTCACCATTCTGGCCAATGAGCTGCTACAGAAATGATTAGTGATGCTGGAGGAAAACAGGCTTTAAAAGAGGGGCTTCCTCAGCTGCCCACCCCCATGCCTAATTCTTTCATTTGGTCTGAAATATAATTATGGGTAGGCAGTGTATATTTTAAGGTGCTGAATCAAAGACCCCTGAAATCACAAACCGTTGGCCCTACATGCTTGAGATGCCTACCTCAGGATTTCTCTTCATGTGAGGAAAATATAGCCTTTTATGTTTATGCCACTACAGCCAGATCTCCTACTGGCAACCAAACTCAATCGTAATTAATACAAATATAATAAATAGAAAAAGGAAGAAATATGCTTTCCTCAGTAGCAAAATAGAAAAAAAATAGTAATAGGAAAAAATACTACTTTATATCATAAAGACTGCTAAATAGTTACATGTGTGTCATAATGTCAGTGTGTGTTTTGTTAGAAATTTAAAAGCAGAACCCAGATAACCTCATTATTTGTCATTACATATATGATAGCAGACAAAAAAGTTGCATGTACAACATGCTATGAATTGAATTGTGTTCCCCCGCAAAAGACATGTTGGAGTCCTAACTCCCAGTACCTCAGAATGTGACCTTATCACTGCAGATATGATTGGTTAAATTAAAATGAGGTCATTCTGGCTTAGCATGAGCCATAACCCCAATGACCTGTGTCCTTATACGAAGTGGCAACAGAGACACATGAGGAGGAGAACGTCATGTGACAATGAAGGCAGAGGCTGGGTGAGGCAGCTGCAGAAGCTAGAGTGTCACAAGTCAACCACCACCATCAGAGCCAGGGAGTGGCAAGAGAGGACCATCCACAGTCACAGGGAGCGTGGCCCTGTAACACCTTGATTTCGGACTTCCAGATTCCAAAACTGTAACAGAATACATTTCTGTTGTTTTATATCAGCCAGTCCGTGGTACTTTGTTACAGCAACTCCAGGGAGCAAATACTACACAAACCAAAATGTTTTTACTCAAGGATGCTAATGCGCTTTATGAGTTATAATCAAGATCACTGTAAATCTAATGTGAAAAGCTTATTCTAATTACAGATTTTCTTTTCTTTTGAATTATATAATATAGAAAGACCTAAAGAAGAAAATAAAAACTACCTAAAATCCCATGAGGAACCATTAATATTTTGCAGCATTTGCTTTCAGTATTTTGTGTATGGAATTTGTGTGTGATATTTGTATGGATGTGTATAACTGTGCCTGTGTATTTATTATGTATGTGTGGGAGAAAAAGAAAGACATTGTGTAGATAGTTAGATAGATAGATAGATAGATAGATAGATAGATAGATAGATAGATAGATAGAAGTTATATTCTCCCTTACCCTTCCCTCCTCCCTGACCCTTCCCTTCCTCTTCTGTTTGTTTCTTCCACACATATTTAGAGAGCACTCTGAGTGTCTAGGCACTCTCCTGGTTGCAAGGGTACAGTGGTGTATATTTCAGGAAAAATTCTTCCTTTTGTGCATTTTACAATTTGGTTCACTGTACAGAATACTTAGCCTGGCACTGTCAAAACAGTGTGTTAAAACAAAGCTGCATACGATGTCGCGGGTGTTCCTCTGCTTGTACCAGACGTATGTTGGAGGGTTTGAGGAAGGCTTCCTGGAGGAGGCCAAGTCTCAGCTGAGGTTAGATGGGTGAAAAGCAGCAGGTAGCCAAGAAGAGCAGGGATGTTCCAGGCAGAGGGAGAAGCTCTTGCAAGACCCAAGCCGCAGAGAACAGGAGGATGTATTTGAAGAACATAAAGAAGTTGGGTATTTTCAGAGTATTAGGAGCAGGCAAGCACTGGCAAGAGATGAGGTATGCAAGCGCCAGACCAGGAAGGTCTTTCTAAAAGCTACCTAAAGGGGTGCCTGGGTGGCGCAGTCGTTAAGCGTCCGACTTCAGCCAGGTCACGATCTCGCGGTCCGTGAGTTCGAGCCCCGCGTCGGGCTCTGGGCTGATGGCTCAGAGCCTGGAGCCTGTTTCCGATTCTGTGTCTCCCTCTCTCTCTGCCCCTCCCCCGTTCATGCTCTGTCTCTCTCTGTCCCAAAAATAAATAAAAACATTGAAAAAAAAATTAAAAGCTACCTAAAAGTTGGACTCTCTTAATATAGAGAACAGTGAAGATTTTATGTAGATGAAGTGAAAAGATCAGATTTGCAGGAAGATCTGATTAGTAACAACATGGAGGATTTGGGGGAAATCGAAGTGTTCTGTGGAAAATGATGGCAGCCCAAAATGGGGCTTAACATTACAGATTGGAACGTTACCAAAAGACAAAAAGAGGAAATAATAGTTGTTAGCACAACAAACTTATCAACTAACTAGACAGCAAGTGAAGAAGAAGGAAGTTGATGTCAAGGTTAATCCCAGAGTTCTGGGTTGGCCTGGTGGGTGGACAGTGGTGCCAGGTAGGAGTTAGCACAGGACACGCTGGAAAAAGAGAAAGTGTGGGGAGAATGACATGAAGAAGATCCTGAATATTTGACATTGTGAATTTAAGGGGATTGTGGTACATCCGTGTACAAAGACACTTGGGGAACAGGTTTAGTGTTTAGTGAAGAATTTTGAGACAGAGACTTGTGTTTTGGAGTTTTCAGGGCATTTTTGATGGTCTTGAAGTTTGGGGAGTAGGCAGAGTGCTAATGGAGAATATGAAGACTGAAAAGAGAGTGGGAGAATGAATTCTGAGGATCATCAGGATGTAAGGGTCCAGCAAAATAAGTGTAACAACACCAGAGACAGCAAAGCAGAAGCCAGAGCCAAGGGAAAATGAGGGGTGTGCAATACCATGGAAAGCAAGTGGAGACGGCGTTTCATGGAGAAAATCATTACTCGGTTGAATGATTTAAACAATTTCGTTCTGGCAAAAGAATTGGTAGATCATTGGAAATTACAGTGAGTCTAGACAAAAGTACCTAAATATATGTGAGACCATATTTTATGATAAAAGCAACATCTGAAATTGGTGGTAGAGAAGACGGATTATTTAGTAAATGGGGTTGGAGTACAACTACAAGGAGTAGTTGTATGGGAAGATATTTCTAGGAAATAATCTTTCCTTCTTTCTTTATACCAGCAAAATTTCTAAGTGCACCAGAATGGTAAGTAATTACCAAATAAAGTCATAAAATACTGTAAAGTGTTATAAGTGACACAGTGATATGGTGTGGGAATGGGGAAAGTCATTCCAAGCATGACATGAAAGCTGGAAACCATAAAGAAAAAGATTGATGCATATAGGTACACATGAACGTAATACTTTTCTTTAGAAAAAAGCATCATAAAATGTAGGTAAACAAAATATAGGGGAAACTTTATATATAGCTATATATATATATATATATATATATATATATATATATATATATATATATACTGCTATTTCTCCTGTATACAAGGTACAAGGTTCTTAAACCAAAAACAGAAATAGATAAATGTCTCAGTATAAAAACATGTGGAAATGTGATTATGCTACCCACAAAAGATAAAATATAAAAGGATAATGAATATATAAAAGGTATTAAGAATCCCTGGTAATAAGGAAAACATGAATAAATGCAACAATAAAATGGAATCTGTTGCCTGTCAAGCTGAAAAAGATTCAAGTGGATCATCAAAAGCTAGTTCTGCGGATATAAATGGGTACAAATTACCTACCTTTTCTCAAGGGGCAGTATGGCAAACAGGCCTCAGAGCCAAGCTGCCTGAGTTTCAATGCCAGCTCTATCGCTTTCTTCATGTGCAGCCCCAGTTTCATTAAGCTTTTTTTTTCTTCAAATTTTTATTTAAATTCTATTCAGTTAACATATAGTGTAATACTGGTTTCAAGAGTACAATTCAGTGGTTCATCACTTACATACGACACCAGCGCTCATTACAACAAGTGCCTCCTTAGTGCCTATCTCTCATCTGGCCCATCCCCACTCATCTCCTTCCATCAACCCTCAGTTTGTTCTCTATCATTAAGAGTCTCTTCTGGTTTGTTCCCCTGTCTTTGTATTTCCTGCTCACATATGTTCATATGTTTTATTTCTTAAATTCTGCATATGAGTGAAATCATATGGTATTTGTCTTTCTCTGACTTATTTTATTTAGCACAATACGCTTCAGCTCCATCCACGTCATTGCAAATGGCAAGATTTTATTTGTTTTGATGGCTGAGAAATATTCCATTTTACACACACACACACACACACACACACACACACACACACACACACACCACATCTTTTTTATCCATTCATCAGTCAGTGGACACTTGGGATCTCTCTATAGTTTGACTATTATTGATAATGCTGCTACAAACATCAGGATGCACGTATCCCTTCGAATGTGTATTTTTGTATCCTTTGGGTAAATACCCAGTAGTGCAATTGCTTGCTGATAGGGTAGTTTTATTTTTAACTTTCTGAGGAACCTCCAAACTGTTTTCCAGAGTGCCTGCACCAGTTTGCATTCCCACCAACAGGGCAAGAATGTTCCCCTTTCTCCACATCCTTGCCAATATCTGTTGTTTCCTGTGTTGTTCATTTTAGCTATTTCGACATGTGTGAGATGGTATATCATCGTGGTTTTGATATGTATTTCCCTGATTATGAGTGATGTTGAGAATCTTTTCATGTGTCTATTAGCCATTTGGATGTCTTCTTTGGAAAATTGTCTACTCATGTCTTCTGCCCATTTCTTCATTGGATTATTTGTTCTTGGGATATTGAGTTTGATAAGTTCTTTATAGATTTGGATACTAAACCCTTATCCAATATATCATTTGCAAACATCTTCTCTCATTCTGTTGGCTGCTTTTTAGTTTTGTTGATTATTTCATTTGCTGTGCAGAAGCTTTTTACCTCATGGGATCCCAATAGTTCATTACTGCTTTTGTTTTCCTTGCCTCTGAGACATGTCTAGTAAGAAGTTGCTGCAGCTGAGGTAAAGAGGTTTCTGTCTGTTTTCTCATCGAGGATTTTGATGTTTTACTGTCTTACATTTAGATCTTTCATCCATTATGAGTTTATTTTTGTGTATGGTGTAAGAAAGTGGTCCAGGTTCATTCTTCTGCATGTCACTGTCGAGTTTTCCCAATACCATTTGCTGAAAAGGCTGTATTTTTTTCCATTGGATATTCTTACCTGCTCTGTCAAAAATTAATTGGCCATACATTTGTGGGTGCATTTTCTGGGTTCTCTATTCTAGTCCATTGATCTATGTGTCTGTTTTTGTGCCAGTATCATACTGCCTTGATGATTGCAGCTTTGTAATGCAGCTTGAAGTCTGGAATTGTGATGCCTCCAGTTTTGGTTTTCTTTGTCAACATTGTTTTAGCTATTTAGGCTATTTTCTGGTTCCATACAAATGTTAGAATTGTTTGTTCTAGCTCTGTGAAGAATGCTGGTGTTATTTTGATAGGGATTGCATGGAATGTGCAGATTGCTTTGGGTAGTATCAACATTTTAACAATATTTTTTCTTCCAATCCATAAGCATGGAATGTTTTTCCAATTCTTTTTGTCTTCTTCAATATCTTTCATAAGCTTTCTATAGTTTTCAACACACAGAGCTTCTACAACTTTGGTTAGGTTTATTCCTACATACTTTATGATTTTCACTGCAATTGTAAATGGGATGGATTCCTTGATTTCTCTTTCTGCTGCTTCATTATTGGTGTATAGAAATGCAACTGATTTCTATACGTCGATTTTATATTCTGCAACTTTGCTGAATTTGTGTATCAGTTTTTTGGTGGGATCTTTCAGGTTTTCCATGTAGAGGATCATGTCATCTGTAAAGAGAAAGTCTAACTCCTTTCTTGCCAATTTGCATGCCTTTTATTTCATTTTGTAGTCTGATTGCCAGGGCTAGGACTTCCAACACTGTGTTGAACACTAGTGGTGAGAGTGGACACCCTTGTCATGTTCCTGACCTTAGAGGGAAAGCTCTCAGTTTTTCCTGATTGGGTATGATACTATGTGTGGGTCTTTCATATATGGCCTTTATGATCTTGAGGTATGTTCCACCTATCCCTACCTGTAGAGGGTTGCCAGATGTTTCTGCTGCATCTATTAAGAGGATAAGGTTCTTATTCTTTCTTTTATTAATGTGGTGTTTCATCTTGATTGATTTATGAATGCTGAACCAGCCCTGCAGCACAGGAATAAATCCCACTTGATTGTGGTGAATAATTCTTTTAATGTACTGTTGGATTCAATTTGCTAGTACCTTGTTGAAAATTTTTGCATTCATGTTCATCAGGGATATTGGCTTGTAATTCTCCTTCTTAGTGGGGTCTTTGCCTGGAATCAAGGTAATGTTGGCCTCAAAGAAGGAGTTTGGAAGTGTTCCTTCCATTTTTTATTTTTGGAACAATTTGAGAAGAATAGGTATTAACTCTTCTTTAAATGTCTGGTAGAAGTCCCCTGGGAAGCCATCTGGCCCTGGACTTTCATTTGTTGGGAGACTTTTTATTACTAATTCAATTTCTTTGCTGGTTATGGGTCTGTCCAAATTTTCAATTTCTTCCTGTTTAAGGTTTGGTAGTTTGTATGTTTCTAGGAATTGTGCATTTCTTCCCGATTGCCCAGTTTGTTGGCATATAATTTTTTATAATATTCTCTTATGATTTTTTTGTATTTCTGTGGTGTTGGGTGTGATCTCTCCTCTTTCATTTGTGATTTTATTTATTTGGGTTCTCTCTCTTTTCCCTTTGATAAGTATGGCTAGAGATTTATCAATTTTATTAATTCTTTGAAGAACCAGCTCTTAGTGTCATTCACCTGTTGTACTGTTTTTATTTGTTTGTTTCTATATCATTTATTTCTGCTCTAATCTTAATTATTTCCCTTCTTCTGCTGGCTTTAAGCTTTATTTGCTGTTCCTTTTCTAGCTCCTTTAATTGTAAGGTTAGGTTGTGCATTTAAGGCTTTTCTTGCTTCCTAAGGTAGGTCTGTATTATACTTCCCTCTTAAGACTTCTTTTGCTGCATCCAAAAGGTTTTCACTGTTGTGTTTTCATTTTCATTTGCTTCTGTGTAGTTTTTATTTCTTCTTTAATTTCCTATTTAACCTGTCCATTCTTTAATAGGGTGTTCTTTAACCTCCATGTGTTAGTGGTCTTCACTTACTTAACCTCTTCCTGCCTCAGTTTCTTTATCCATAATAGGGGGTAATAATAATATCTACCTCATACGTGTGAGAGGAAAACATGCATTAGTACATGTCAGGCACACAGAGCTTGGCAATATAAACTAAATCTAGTATTAGTAGTGCTTGGTGCTTGTCGATATAAACTAAGAGTTGGTATTAGTGGTGTTTGGTGCTTGAATTTATTTTCATTTTCTTTCCTTCTAATCTTTACTTCTCTTGCCATCATTTTATAAATTTTTTTTCAACGTTTATTTATTTTTGGGACAGAGAAAGACAGAGCATGAACGGGGGAGGGGCAGAGAGAGAGAGGGAGACACAGAATCCGAAACAGGCTGCAGGCTCTGAGCCATCAGCCCAGAGCCCGACGCGGGGCTTGAACTCACGGACCGCGAGATCGTGACCTGGCTGAAGTCCGACGCTTAACCGACTGCGCCACCCAGGCGCCCCTCTTGCCATCATTTTAATGTGTCTCTCACATTCAGGAATATCTTCAGTGTCTCAGCACCATTGTCCTTCCATCCCACATTCTTGGATATTTGATAAATTTAATTGTCTATATTTCAAAAGCATTTTATACAAAAAATTTCAGAGATAAATTTTTAAAGGACTTAGAAACTAAATTTTAATATTCATCCTGTGTAATTCAAACCATGCCTGAGTTTAAGAGTTTTCTTACTTTGCATTCCATAGTAAGATAAATATAGCGTTTTCTAGCATGCTACATTTTATGGACACGAAGGTTTCTTAATTTGAGTTCTTTCTCCATACGAATCATTCCTCAGGAGTAACTTGGGTATGTCCAATGAAGACACCTTGTTTCTGAAGTGGTTTCTCAAACATTCCCACCAAAGTTCTCATATACAACAGGAATTAGACATCATTGAAAATATTTATTTGTTTAAAAAATCTCTTACCAAAGGAACTGATGTAATTCATGAACCATTTTAAACCAATATTTATTTAGTGATTTCCAATTTATTAAGCCCTTAAAATATCTCACTGTTTGAATCTCACAACAATCCCATAAATAATCATAACAGAATTACTTCATTTTCCATTTTACAATAAGGATGGTAAGGTTAAGAGAGACAATGTAAATTGCTTAAGGCCATACAGCAAAAAAAGAATCTTGCCTGGCACTGGGGTCTAAATTCCATTATTTTTATTGTATCTATTTCTAGTCATTGTTAATGTATTTTGTTTTTGTTGTTGTTCCCATGGTTGTGATTACCTTTGTCTTACAGGAGAAAGCAGGAGTGTGGGGAGATGAGACAGAGCAAGATGGAGTAGTGCTATAATGGTACTAGACTGTTCCTTTTCTACATTATTCTACCATTGATCACAAGATATTATATCTTGGACAGTATATAGTGGCACTGGAGCATCATTGCTTTCTGGTCATAAAATGAAAATAACATAGAATCTCCAATTTAAAAAACTTATTTATCATAATTATTGAGATCATGTTTGTTTTTAGCATATATTACTAATTCAAAAGTAAGGGCATTGGGAAGAAATAGTTCACAGTCTCAGAGGTAAATATGAAGGATCTGGTTCCTAGCTGAGAAAACCATTGATCTCATACACCCCGATTCATAACACACTTTAAGAGTAGTTAATGATTCTTCCTCAAATATGGTCATTTTGGCCTTTTTTGGCACAGAAATCAAAAGAAAAATCATTGCACCTTAAGAACCTATTGTATTTTCACATTTATTTAAAAAAGAAACAACAGGCATGGTGCAGGCAGTATTGATAAAAAGGAAAAAAGATCATCCTCACTCTAGAAGGTCACAGTGTAATGTCAGTTATTAGATAGATTAACCATGGAAAATGGTGAATGTATTCATAACAAAGGAACACAGGAGTGAAGCAAAAACACCAAGTCATCTATTCCAATTCCTATAACACTTAGTATACAAAATTTAAAAATTACTGAGTATGACATTAATGCTAAATGCTGGGAAAACTGGACAGCAACATCAAGAAGGATGAAACTAGACCACTTTCTTACACCATTCACAAAAATAAACTCAAAATGGATAAAGGACCTGAATGTGAGACCGGAAACCATCAAAACCCTAGAGGAGAAAGCAGGAAAAAACCTCTCGACTTCGGCCGCAGCAATTTTTTACTGGACACATCTCCAAAGGCAAGGGAATTAAAAGCAAAAATGAACTATTGGGACATCATCAAGATAAAAAGCTTCTGCACTGCAAAGGAAACAATCAACAAAACTAAAAGTCAACTGACGGAATGGGAAAAGATATTTGCAAATGACATATTGGACAAAGGGCTAGTATCCAAAATCTATAAAGAACTCACCAAACTCCACACCCGAAAAACAAATAATCCAGGGAAGAAATAGGCAGAAGACATGAATAGACACTTCTCTAAAGAAGATATCCAGATGGCCAACAGGCACATGAAAAGATGCTCAACGTCACTCCTCATCAGGGAAATACAAATCAAAACCACACTGAGATATCCCCTCATGCCAATCAGAGTGGCTAAAAATAAAAATCAGGAGACTCTAGATGCTGGAGAGGATGTGGAGAAATGGGAACCCTCTTGCACTGTTGGTGGGAATGAAAACTGGTGCAGTCACTCTGGAAAACAGTATGGAAGTTCCTCAAAAAATTAAAAATATATCTACCCTATGACCCAGCAACAGCACTGCTAGGAATTTACCCAAGGGACACAGGAGTGCTGATGCATAGGGGCACTTGTACCCAAATGTTTGTAGCAGCACTTTCAACAATAGCCAAATTATGGAAAGAGCCTAAATGTCCATCAACTGATGAATGGATAAAGAAATTGTGGTTTATATATACAATGGAATACTACTTGGCAATGAGAAAGAATGAAATATGGCCTTTTGTAGCAACGTGGATGGAACTGGAGAGTGTTATGCTAAGAGAAATAAGTCATACAGACAAAGACAGATACCATATGTTTTCATTCTTATGTGGATCCTGAGAAACTTAACAGAAGACCATGGGGCAAGGGGAAAAAAAAAGTTAGAGAGGGAGGGAGCCAAACCATAAGAGACTCTTAAAAACAGAATAAACTGAGGGGTTGATGGGGGATGGGAGGGAGGGGAAAATGGGTAATGGGCATTGAGGAGGGCACCTGTTGGGAGAGCACTTTGTGTTGTATGGAAACCAGTTTGACAATAAATTTCATATTAAAAAAATAAAAAAAATTTGGAAAGTTAAAAAAAATCAAGATAGAACTTACTGAATTTTCTCCCTTACTCAATTTCATAATTTTCACCCTCTCTTTTATTTTATTATTTTTTTTATTTTTTTTTTCAACGTTTATTTATTTTTGGGACAGAGAGAGACAGAGCATGAACAGGGGAGGGGCAGAGAGAGAGGGAGACACAGAATCGGAAACAGGCTCCAGGCTCCAAGCCATCAGCCCAGAGCCTGACGCGGGGCTTGAACTCACGGACCGCGAGATCGTGACCTGGCTGAAGTTGGACGCTTAACCGACTGCGCCACCCAGGCGCTCCTCACCCTCTCTTTTAAAGTTTATTCTCTTTTCCTCCAGCATGCATTTGCATATTAAACTGCTAAGCAGGTAACTGATTAGGTCAAAATGTAGATTTGTTTTTTCAATAGAAGTAGTTTGTGGGCAAATCTAAATAAATGCAATAGAAGGTTAAAAAAAGCCACAATAGACAATTGTATCTACCCACAATAGATGGTCATTCTCTACCCTCCAAAGAATGTATGTTGAAATCAGTGACAAGAAAGACAAATAAGTTTCCCACGACCGCCAAGCCTAGAGCTGTCAATGGATCTACAAAAACACTGTATTGGTAGCTTTTTGACTGAGAACAATATTTTCAACACTCTTGGTGACCACTTGGAGTAAGTGCCACCTACTAAGTGATTTGTGGTTTAAATTCCAAAAACATGGGAGCATAATATTATTCCTTAAGCATTTCTTATGCTCCTTTTTTACCACACCATGGTCATCTACCTATTATTGAAAATGTCCTTTCTTGCTTCCTAAGATAACCTTTTTAGCTTCGCTTGAAATAAAAGCTGAGGGGTGCCTAGTTGGCTCAGTCCATGTGAATTGTGATCTCAGAGTTGTTGAGCCCATGTTGAATGTCGAGATTATTTTAAAAATAATTTTAAAAAATGAAAAGAAGAAATAAATAAATAAAAGTTGAGCCGTAATGAATTAATTAGAGCTGTTCACTAACCTTCACAGCTCACTGAAGGATATTGGTAAACAAGGTCTTACTAAATTTAAGTAAGGGAAAGGTGAGTGTGTATCTTTATTTGTTTTCTAACTACTTTTTCACTGGTGCAGAGCAACTGCCACATGTGAGAAAGAAAAAAGGAAAGAAAGAAAGAAAGAAAGAGAAGGAGGAAGGAAGGTGGGAAAGAGGGAAGGAAGGAAGGAGGATAAGAGGGAAGGAAGGAGAAGGGAGGGCGGGAGCAAAGAAAGGAAAGGAAAGGAAAGGAAAGGAAAGGAAAGGAAAGGAAAGGAAAGGAAAGGAAAGGAAAGGAAAGGAAAGGAAAGAAAAGGAAGGGCAATCAGGAAAACACAGACAATAATATACTGTGATTAATGAGGCATAAAAATCTGACCTGTCCAGCCAGTGACAACCTATTCTCCTTTCTCCTCTGATGCTTTGCTGTGCAAAATTTCAGGGCAGTGACTCAACTAGTTGCAACTGTTTTTGGTTTTATCTTCCTGAAAATTAACCACTTGTCTTCCAAACTATTTTATCACCCTTTTCTGTCCACTGAATGCCACATACCTATATCCACATTATGCTTGAAAGTCCTTTTCCTTGCCTCGGGCCCAGTTTTGTCTTGATGAAAGGGTTTAATATGCCAACAGTGATTATGTAAGAATTTTCCAGATTCAAAAATCAACCAAAACTTTCAGAGTGTTTTACTCAGAAAAATAAAAACAAAGCAAATGTCAAGACACATCCAATTTAAGATGCAATGAGTGAACAATGCAATCCCCTTATTGGATTGTGAAACTATATATATTAATATATATATTATGATCCTGTATTTTACACAAAACAAATATCTCCATTCTGAGAGAACATACATAAAAGTGGTTAACAAATATTAGTTCCTCAATGAAGTAGAAGCATAGTGAAAAATTTTTGTTTTGGTAGTATAACTGATTTTATACTACACTTCGTTTTTCATATTATGTATTAATAGTGTTCTTTAAACAAGCATGGATCACTTCAGTAATTTTTTTAAAAAGAAAAGCAACAGAGAAATTCAAAAATACAGAACTAGATAACCAAAGATGAAATTAATCATCACAGAGGAAGGTGCATACAATTTTTTCCCAATTCATCTGATAATTCCTAACCCTCAGGCTTGCTACAGGCAGAATTTCCAAATAGAAACAGTATTTCAATAAGAAGAACAAGACATGCTTAGAAAAAAAATATTTTTATCAGTTCTGATAACATATAAAGTCACTAACGGAGATTATTTCTCCTAGTTTTACAAAGCAAACCTCTCTATGAAAGAAACAAGACTACCAAATATAAAGAGAGTGGGAGTGAGAAGTACAGGTCCTTTAGAATGCTATAGAATCATGAGTCACTCGGTAGAGATCTGAGGCCTCTGTTCAGAACACATTTTCTCCTTTTACTTCCCACACTGCACCAGCACAGAACTTTGGTGCAGGGCTCCTAGTCTGAAGTCCATGGTCCCCAAAGCATTCTTGAATAAAGAGAATTCAGGAAGTTTATAAACTTGGATGAGCAAAAAGTTACTTTTCTGTTTCATCAAAATCAAATTGAAATTGAACATTCTTTCAATTACAAATGTTAGCAACAACCACTGTCACATCAACAGGACCTGCAGCTTTCCCACCAAGAAATCACAGGTATTTTTATATCATATTAAAGTTGTATGCACCTCAAAACATTATTTATGCACATTACCACTTCAAAATTACAGTGGTTGTTATGTCTGCTACTAGATCTTATTATTTAATGCGTTTTAAACAATATTTTGACAACTGCATTTTATGATTCTTGATTCCCTCAAATTCTCATACATTTTATATATAGATCTAAATATATTCTCCTATGAAGGGGGCTGCCTACAGATTTGTCAATTCACCAGATCGCTGAAAATGCCCATGGCACAAAGTTAAGAACACATCTTGCTGCCCTGTACTCCTAAATGGCCAATTCCCTTTAGATGCCTCTCCTCTTGTTCCCACATTGCCAGTGGAAACCCCTATCCAAGGCCTTACCACAAAATCATCATCAGTGCCTTGTTTCTCCCACTACTGCCCAGCACAGTGACTGACAAAGAATATACATGCAAGAGAAGATTTTGCAAGTGAAATGAAGGAGCAACACAATGAAGGCACTGGGTTCCCTGAAGTAGAGAGAGTAGCAATAGTGAAATAATTCATAGCCTTTGCTCAACTCAATCCCTATCAACACCATTAACAGAACTAAATTCTGACAGTTTGAGACTGGTTTGGTACCCTAAAATTACACTGAAAGTCTAGAATATTCACATTTTCCCCAGGGAGCATTAATCTGTTTTCCTCATATCCATAACACATCCATAACATAGTCTCCTTTGGTCAGAGTTGTAAATATATGTATATACACATACCTACATATAAGTGTATGTATACACACACACGTACATATACATGTTTGAGTGTATATGTGTGTACCTTTCCTCTAAATGTATGCTTCTAGACTGTTAGGATTAAGGATTGTAGCAGAATAATGGCTTTTGACTTTTCCTAGAGAGGAAGTGACAACCTGCCAGAAGCTAGTGATTACCTCGGCTCAATTTTATAGGTTCTTTGATACTTGAGGATAAATGAAGATACCTCCATCCCATGCACTCATGGGAATTGCTTTCTTTGTGATCCACAGGAAAAACAAACCTCATTAAATAAACAAACTTAAAAAAATAAAGTAACTGAATGTAAAAAAACTTTTGGAAAAGAAGAGACAAAAGCTAATAATATACATTTGTGGGGAAGCCAAATATACGTTTTCCTTAAAGTTTACAGTCGATTTTACTCTTTGTTCAAGGAGCAAAGGAATCCAAATATTAAAGATTTCTAAAAGAGGCATGAATTTGTTCAAGGAAGCAAAGTTTTGACATTTTCATTTTTGTTAGATGATTTTTAGAATTTAGAACAAGAAGTTCTGTTAATGATGGACAGACTAGTTACCTCAAAGGATCCTGTAATTTTTTAAATCACTGAATCAACCATAATGTTTGGCAACACATAGTGAGTACTCACAGTGTGTTCAAATGAATTAATGGTTTATTGTCTGAACACACCTGTCATCGCCAGTGGCATAAAACAGGATCACGAGATAAATCTCAGTTACTCTATTTGAGATTAAACCTCTGAGAGGCATACTTCACTGGTGCAGATTCTTTCTACTATTCTGATAAGACTTCTTGATGAAAAGGCTAATGCATCACCAAAACTGATTTAGGGATGACAAAATCCATATGACTGCATTCTTCAGCCCCACTTGCAGATTATTAGCTGTTTTGCAAGAATTATCACAGCTTTTTGTTTTGTTCTTAGATCCTCCTGTACCTAGAAATCATATTGTTAGCTCCACATTTTCCCAGGCATTTGAATCTAAAATCTGCAATAACACTGCTACTAACGAAGCACATTGTCCTCAAATGCACTGACTCGTTAAAAAATAAAACAAAATCAATAACCTGCATAGTTGGGTTCTAACCCTAATTAATCAGATAATAATATTTCTGTGTGCTACATGGATTCTTAGGTCCCATTGAAGTTTTCAAATTCTATGCCCTGTGAGGTCAGAAATGGATGATCAACAGACACCTGTCACATCTGACTCTGTGCTGTCAGGGATCACTGCCAGCTCCCGAACAGCACTACTCCCAAGTCCCGCTTGACATCAGATGGCAGGACAGGATCATTAAAGTCCTAGATTATAACCAGTCAGCTATTCCTAGAGCAATGCTCATTACTAAACAATTCAGTTAAACTGAGCAAAGGCTGAAAGACACCATCCTACACACAGGCTCATGTATGTTTGAGTGTGAGAAACATTTTAAAGAAAGAAGCATAATCAGTGCAGGCAAAGGATGTGATTCAGGGATGGCATGAAGCAGAGATGCTTTAAAAAATTATACATGTGTTTCTAAAAGAAGCGTGTAGAGACTGAACTGGGGTACTAAAATGAAAATGGTCTGCTTTGGTTAAACTTAGGACTGGGGAGTAAAGAAGCATGAGAACAATCTGAAAATGTTTTAAATGCTGCTGGAAACCAAAGCAAAGATTGTTCTGTGTGGATCATGTGGGGATGTGAGCCAGTCAAGAGCCTGCACATCACCCTGCCTGCAGGTACTAAAGCAACAATTCTCTAGGGCAACACCTTTTTACCCCTTCAAAGATTACTGCTGCCTAACTTGGTGTTTCTCATAGTTAGCATTGGCTAATTATAGTAAGTAGCACGTTCAGTGATATATCATGAAAAAAATGCACAGTTAAAGGGGCGCCTGGGTGGCTCAGTCAGTTGGGCGTCCAACTTCATCTCAAGTCATGATCTCGTGGCTTGTGGGTTTAAGCCCCACATCAGGCTCTGTGCTGGCAGCTTGAAGCCTGGAGCCTGCTTTGGATTCTGTGTCTCCCTTTCTCTCTCGGCCCCTTCCCTGCTCAGCTCTGTCTCTCTCTTCTTCAAAAATAAATAAACATTAATTTTTTTAATGCACCGTAGCTAAACTAAAATGTAATTGGGAGAAATAATTCCTCAGGCTCCTATGGAGCCAACAAGTCAAATGATGCTGCAAAAATTGCATATCACCAGTTACCCATCAATTACAGATTAATGTGTAGGTTCACACTGGCCTTAGCTGAGCCAGTCACCATAGAAAAACACCTGCTATGAAATGCACAGGGCCACAGTTTTCATTACAAAGCCAGAAAAACTAACCTACAGACCTTTGGCCCTTTGCTGCTTGAAAAACCTAATAAAGCACAGAGCATATTACTGATATTGCTGCTACACTAAGAAGTATTCTGAGAACACATGTTGAGAAGTTATGAGAAATTTTACAAAAAACTAAAATAGAAGTGGACAGTGAGTTACCTCCAGTAATTTTTACTTGAGATTCTGTGTTTTCCTAATTCAGCATAAGGAACAACTTGTTCATTAATGTGATCTATTGCATGTCCATCTCCAGATTTTGATATCCCCTCCAATATTTAAAAAGGACTAGAGAGTATATAGTGTGGACTAAGGGGGAAAAGTAACCAGAAACTGACACTGTAGCTTGGTTGCTTTTTTCTTCCGTTTTGTTTTAATTGCCACGTTAATTAACCATTTACCAGTAAGGATCACCTGGTGTAGATAGCGGTGAGGACAAGACGGGATGCTTTTGTACAATTTCTGGCCTGCTAGCTAAAGTTCTATCGTTTTCTTTCCTATTCAAAAGAAAAAGCTTATGAGGATGTAAATAATGGGAGTGACATTACAGGAATGACTTTGGATCCACATCCATTTATAAAGCTGTAGACTGCAAACTTTAGTTCTTTAACCAAGACACCACATTCTCTCTGGTTCTCCTTTGTCTCTTTGCCTGATCTTTCTCAGCTTCCTTTGGGATTTTTCTCATCTCCCCTCATCTGTTACTATTGGTGGCGTCTCAGGACAGTCCTTGGACAGTTAGTTTCTCTTACCGGTCTACATTACATCCTTCATTGTCTTATCCTTATCTCATTGTCATGTAGTCCCATGGCTTCAAATACCATCTATATGCCAATGACTCTTAAATTTCAATACAGCCCAGACCTCTTCTTTGAAGTGCTGATTTAAATATTCAATTGCCTAACCACAACCTGGATGTTTTCCATCTCAAACTTAACATATCTAAAATGGGCTTCTGAACTTCCATGTCCCATTCTACACATCCCATGTGCCAAACATGCTTTTCTGGTCTCCCAGCTAGTCAGGCCCAAATTGCTGGAATCATTTTTATTCCTTTCTCAAATCCCATTCTCTTTTACATCCTACATTTGGTCATAAATTCTGTCACCTATATGATCAAAATGCATCCAGAATCTAACTCCATTCAGTGTTACTACCTTAGTCCAAGACATCATCATTTCTTTCCAGGATTATTGCAATGGCCTCCTAATCATTCATTCTCCTGACTTTTGCCCTTGCTCCCCTCCCATATATTGTCAACACAGAGGCAGAGTGATCCCTTTGAAATGAAAGTCAGATCATGACACTCCTTTGTTCAAAAAGCTCCAAAGGCTTCCCATGTGTTCAGAGTAAAAATCAAGGCCTCCCAACAGCTCATGAGGTTCTATATTTCTGGTCCTCGATTACCGCTTTGACCAAGGATACTATTGGATCCAGTTAAACAGTCCTATCCCTTTTTCTCTGACACCCCAAGTCTCTTTTTTCTCAGAGGTTCTGCACTCTTCCTGTCTGGTATGTTCCTCTTTCAGATATTTACATGACCAAGTCCCCATCACTTCATTCGGGTCTTTTACTCAAATGTCACCTTCTCAGTTGGTGCCTTCACTAACACCCTATCAAAAAATGCAACATCCCATACAACCTCTCCTCTCTTTTTTTCTTTCATTTTTTCCCTAATATTTATTACCATCCAACTAATTGTGCATAGTATTTGTCTTGTTTATACTGTCTGTCTCTTCACAATAGAAAATGGGTTCCGAGGGGAGGGGGATATTGTATCCTTCTGTTTTGATCACTGTTACCTCAAGCATTTAAAAAGTACCTGGCACATAATAACAGCTCAAGACTTGTCAAATAAAAAAAAAGTAGTAACTAATGATTTGGGACCTATCTCATAACTGTTGATAGAAATCATTGTTCTAGAGTGATGGTTCAGACATGAGTAAAACAGATTAACATTGTAAGGACGGGACTTGGTTCAAAATAGTACAGTGTATCCCAATAGCTCCCTCATTGCCAAGACATAGCTAATGAGGCAAACAGTACTAAAGATTAAATTTTTTTGTTTTTATATTTATGTAGTTGGAGCAAGATATAAAGCTATATATGTAAAAAATACCTTATGCCTTTTTGTAGTAAATCCTCTGCTCTTACTCTTAGTTTTTAGAAAGCATTGATACAATTCCAATTCCTAAAGTTTTGCCTTTTCTGGAATGTTGTATAAATGAAATCATGCAGTGTGTACCCCTTTCTTGTATGGCTTCTTTCCCTTAGCACGAGGCCTTTTCATATTTATATTGTTATGTAGAATTTCTACATTGGTTTGGGTTTTGCATATCTCTATTTTTCTCTATTTAGTTACCCTGGTACAGTTGTAAGACCACATATGCACAGTCCATTTATTGGCTTTCTATTCTGTTAGACTAATCTGTATCTCTCCTTATGCCATTACCACAGTTTCTTGATTACTATCACTTTGTAGTAAGTCTTATAATCAGGTAGTCTGAATCTCATAAATTTGTTTCACATTGCATTGTTTGGGTTATTTTAAGTCCTTTCAAATTCTGTAAAAATCTTAGACTCAGCTTGTCAATTTCTACAACGTGCGCGCACACGCGCGCGCGCACACACACACACACACACACACACACAGCCAAGAATTTGATTTGGATTGTAGTAAATCTCCGATCAATTTGGGAAAAAAATTGCCATCATAGCAATACAGAGTCTTTCAACCAATAATAATAGTACATATATAATAAATGCTATTTACTTAACTCCTCTGTAATTTCTATCAGCAATATTTTACAGTTTTTAGTCCTGCACATATTTTGTGACATTGGTTGCCAAATTGATAACATTATAAATGGTATTTTAAAATTTATTTTTTAAATTTTTTCTTAATTTTTTAAAATTTATTTTCTAAGTATTTATTGCCACTATATACATGTAAAATTGATTTTTGCATATTTATTTTGTATCTTGCCACCTTGTTAAACTCGTTTATTAGTTCTAGTAGCTGTTTAACAATCAGATCCACTATAAATAAAGCCAGCTTTTTCTTTCAAATATATATACTTATTTTTAATTTTAATTCTTAAAAGAGCAATGGTAAAAAAAAGACATACATGCTTTTCTTGTTCCAAATCTTGAGGGGATGGGAACTCAGTCCTTCACCATTAACAGTGATGTTAGCTATAGATTGACCTTCATCACGTTGAGGACATTTCATACCATTTCTAGTATTCTGGGAGTGTTTATCATGAATGAATGTATAATTTTTTCAAATCTTTTTTTGATCTCTATTTATTTAGTCTGTTAATATAAATTCCTCTGATTGATTTTTGAATGTTGATCCAGCCCTACATTCCTGGGATGAATTTCACTTTGTTGTGATTCGATATCCTTTTTATAAATTGCTGGATTTGATTTGCTAATATTTCATTAATGATTTTTACATCAATATTAATGAATGATATTGGTCTGAAGTTTTCTTTTCTTATAATGTCTTAATCTGGTTTTGGTTTTAGGTTAATGCTGACCTCATAAAATGAGTAAATGGATGTTCTCTTCAGTTTTCTGGGGGAATTTGTTAGTATTGGTATAATTTATTCTTTAAATGTTTCATAGTATCCATTTCTGAAGCATGGATATATGTGTGGGAGTGGGGGCATGGACAAGGCTTTTAACTACATATTCAATAACTTTAATAGCTATAGTTTTACTAAGGTTATTTCTTGTCAGGTGTACTTTGGTAATTTTGTCATTTAAGGAAGTATCCTAGTTTAACTAAGTCAGTGAGTTTTTTGTCATAAATCGGTTCAGAATACCCCTTTATTATTATTTTCATATCTGTAGAATTTATTGTGATGTGCTCTTTTTTCAGTACTGATATTAGTTTTCTGAGCTTTCTGGCTATTAATTTCTACAAAGAACCAGGTTTTAGTTTCACTGGTTTTTCTCTATTATTTTTCTGATTTCTATATTATTGATTGCTGATTTTATCTTTATTATTTCTTTTCTTCTTCTTCCTCAGTGTTTAATTTGCTCTTCTTTTCTTCATTTTATAAGGGGAAGATAGATCACTGGGTTGACACCTCCTTTTCTTTCTTTCTTTCTTTTTTTTTAAGTTTATTTATTTATTTTGAGAGAGAGAGAGAGAGAGAGAGCGAGCGCACAAGGAGGTGAAGGGCAGATAGAGGGGGGAGGTGGGGGGGAGAGAGAGAGAGAATCCCAAGCAGGCTCCACACTGTCAGTGCAGAGCCCAACATGGAGCTCAAACCCATGAAATTTGAGATCATAACCTGAGCCGAAGTCAAGAGTTGGATGCTCAACTGACCGAGCCCCAACACCTCCTTTTCTAACATAAGGATTTAACACTATACTACTTTAAATGTATTATACAAAATTTTAAATGTTTTAATTTTAATTCAATTTAAAATATTTTTAAATTTCCATTGTGATTGCTTCATTTACTCACATTATTTAGTATTGTGTTAATTTTAAAATATTTTAGGATTTTCTAGTAGACATATTTTGCTTTATGTATCATGAAGCTCTAATCATAAGTGCATACTCATTTAGGTTTGCTTTGTCTTCTAGATAAATTGACTCCTTGATTGGTAATATAATAACCATTTTTATCCCTACTAAGTTCCTGTTCTTAAGTCTGCTTTGCCTGACATTAAAACACAGTGTGTGCTTGCTCTTGTTATCTTTCTCTCCCCACTCACATCTTTATCTCTTTTGTAAAATTAGTATTGCATGGTAGAAGAAAGAAGCTATGTCTTCTTTAAAATCTTCCTTAGGGCTAACTGTGCCTCTATAAATCACAGCTACTTTCACTTAAGTTTTAATAATATACTTAGTGGAAAAGTTTTATATGCTACAATTGTTTAAAAATGATGAGCTACCTTCTTGGCTGAGGTTCAGTTTTACCTTCATAACTAATAGTAATAACAGTACCTATCACATAACAATAAGTTGCAATGTCTACATTGCAGATCATAACAAGCTTGTAGATCATAACAAGCAAATAATGTGTTCAATTAATGAACACCATCAAATGATATGCATTTTTTTGCTGGAGAAAGTATGAAGACAGACAATAAAAACATAGTGCTGGATCTGGGAGGAGGAGCCAAGATGGTGAAACAGCATGGAAGTTTTTTATGTGTCTGGCATCTATGAAATACAGCCAGACCAACACTAAGCCATCCTGCACACATAGAAAACTGATTTGAGGATTAACACAACACTCCGCACAACCTGAACCACAGAATTCAGCAGTACGTGGTGTGGAGAGGTGAACTTGGGGAGCGAGAAGCTGTGGGAAGGGAGGTGCTTTTGCGGGAGGAAAGAGGATAGAGATGGGGGTGGGGGAGGAGAATAAAGGAAAACACACCTCCCCAAAACCAGCTGGAGAGAAAGTAGAAAATTGGAAACAGCCACAGGGACTAAACTAAAAAGGGAGAAAGGAGAAAGGAGAAAGGAGACGGTTTAAATTCCATTAAGAATGTAAACAAGGGGAGTGCAAAGTCTGCAACTCTGCAGCTCAATACCTGGTGGTGCTCTGGTGGGAAGGGCAAATCCCCAGGACCAAAGTGGGGTCCGGGAGGTTCTTGGGCCACATGGGGAAGAGTGGTTCCACTGCTGGAAGGACATTTGGTAGAAACTGTTGAAGCCACCTGGTCCCAGCAGACACCAGAGAATGGCCACATTCGCTGGTGCTGGAACAAGGTCGTTAAGGGTGAAGCCTGGTGCCAGATGTGTGTTGTGATTTTCCATAATCCCTGAAACGCTGCTGCTACACTATCTCACAAAATATTTCTGGGGCGGGCTGGCACCCAGCCACAGTATCAGGCACCGGCAGCAGCAGGGTCCAGCAAGCGTTCCTGGGTGCAGCTGACATTCGGCCATTGCTCATTTGGCCACTGCTCAGTGAGACCCTTCTGCAGAGGGAAGGAATGGGTCAAAGCCCCAGTCCTTCAGAAGTAAGGGGCCGGGGAAAACAGCTGCATCAGAGACAAAACTCGTGAGAGAGGTTCTGCCTGGGGCTTGGTCATGAACAGTGAAAAGGCTGGGAGTGGACGAAAGCTGAAGACAGAGGACGGGTGTGTGATTGCTGATCAGAAAGAACAGAGTTCTGATACGAGACTGGGTAGCTGGGTCATGCCATTTTCACCGCTCCAGGGCATGCGTATACACAACTACGAGCGCCACAACACTCCACCGCAGTAGGCTGGCAGTGCCATCTAGTGGAGAACGGAGCTGTTACACTAAGCCCTGCCCAACTGGCCCAACCTCGCTCTTCAAGAACAAAGCCTCACCTCCTGATTAGTTTATGGACTATAAAGCACTTCATAGTCTGACTTCTAGGGGAAAATGAAGTAATGTCAGTCCTATTTCAATCTGTTAGCAGGTCCATCTATTTAATTTTCTTTCTTTTTATTTCTCTTTTTCATTTCTGTTCTTTTTCTTGAATACAGAAAAAAAATTCATTTTTATTTTCAATGTTTATTAAAAATATTTTTCTTTAATTTGTTTACTATATTTTTTACTTTGTGTGTTTACTATATTTTTTACTTTTGTGTAAAAATTTTCAATTTCTATATTACTTCCATCATTATATTTTAGTCTACTTCAATGTATTCACTTTTTCAAACTTTCAATTTCCTTTTTTGCTTTTCTTTCTTCTCTTTTTCATTTCTTTTCTTTTTCTTGAATGCAGAAAAACTTCCTTTTTCCTTTCAATCTCTATTTAATTTTTTTTATTTCTTTACTGTATTTTTTAGTTTTATGTAATTTTTTTCAAATTCTATTTTACTTCCATAATTTTATTTTAGTCTACTACAGTGTATTCACTTTTTCAATTTTTCAAACGATTTCATTTTCTTTTCTTTTTTCTCTTTTTCATTTCTTTTCTTTTTCTTGAATACAGAAAGAGAAAAATTCATTTTTAGTTTTATAAAAAATATGTTTCTCTAATTTTCTTCTACTATATCCTTTACTTTTGTGTAAAGTTTTTCAAATTCTATTTTACTCCCATCATTTCACTTCAGTCTATCTCAGTGTATTCATTTTTTTCAAATTCTCAAACAATTTCTTTTTTTTTCTCCTATAATTTTTTTTAATTTCCTTTTTTTTCACCCCCTTTTTCTCTAATCTGTCAAACTACTTTCAACACACAGACCAAAACACACCTAGGATCTAGCATCATTTATTCTATTTTTTGTGTGTGTCTTTTTAATTTTTTAATTTAATTTTTTTAATTTTTTTAATTTTAATTTTTCTACCTCATTAATTGCTTTTCTCCCTTCAAAATGACAAAATTAAGGAATTCACCCCAAAAGAAAGAGCACAAAGAAACGACAGCCAGGGATTCAACCAACACAGATACAAGCAAGATGTCTGAAGCAGAATTTAGAATCATGATAATGAGAACACTAGCTGGAGTCGAAAATAGAGTAGAATCCCTTTCTGTGGAGATAAAGGAAGTAAAAACTAGTCAGAATTAAATTAAAAATGCTATAACTGAGCTGCAATCACAGATGGATGCCACAGTGGCAAGATTGGATGAGGCAGAACAGAGAATCAGCGATATAGAGGACAAACCTATGGAGAATAATGAAGCAGAAAAAAAGAGGGAGATGAAGGCAAAAGAGCACGATTTAAGAATTAGAGAAATAAGTGACTCATTAAAGAAGAACAACATCAGAATCATAGGGGACACAGAAGAAGAAGAGAGAGAAATAGGGGTAGAAGGGTTATGTGAGCAAATCATAGCAGAAAACTTTCCTAACCTGGGGAAACACACAGACATCAAAATCCAGGAAGCACAGAGGACCCCAATAGATTCAACAAAAACCGACCACCAACAAGGCATATCACAGTCAAATTCACAAAATACTCAGGCAAGGAGAGAATCATGAAAGCAGCAAGGGAAAAAAAGACCCTAACCTACAAGGAAAGACAGATCAGGTTTGCAGCAGACCTAACCACAGAAACTTGGCAGGCCAGAAAGGAGTGGTAGGATATATTCAATGTGCTGAATCAGAAAACTATGCAGCCAAGAATTCTTTATCCAGCAAGGCTGTCATTCAAAATAGAAGGGGAGATCAAAAGTTTCCCAGACAAACTAAAACTAAAGGAGTTTGCGACCACTAAACCAGCCCTGCAAGAAATTTTAAGGGGACTCTCTGAGGGGAGAAAAGATGACAAAGAAAGGAAGAAGGAAGGAAGGAAGGAAGGAAGGAAGGAAGGAAGGAAGGAAGGAAGGAAAGAAAGAAAGAAAGAAAGAAAGAAAGAAAGAAAGACCAAAAGCAACAAAGATTAGAAAGGACCAGAGAACACCACCAGAAACTCCAACTCTACAAGTATCATAATGGCAATAAATTCATATCTTTCAGCACTCACTGAAAGGAAATCATTTGAGAATTTGAAAAAAATGAATACACTGAAGTAGACTCAAATGAAATGATGGGAGTAAATTAGAATTTGAAAAATTTACACAAAAGTAAAGAATATAGTGGGAAAAATTTAAAAAAAATATTCTTAATAAAAATTAAAAATAAAAATGAATTTTTATTCATTGGACTCAATTCTCCAATCAAGTGACATAGGGTAACAGAATGGATAAGAAAACAAGATCTATCTATATGCTATTTACAGGACACCCACTTTAGACCCAAAGACATCTTCAGATTGAAATTAATGGGATAGAGAACCATCTATCATGCTAATGGTCAACAAAAGAAAACTGGAGTAGCCACACTTACAACAGACAATCTAGACTTTAAAATAAAGACTGTATGGGGCACCTGGGTGGCGCAGTCGGTTAAGCGTCCAACTTCAGCCAGGTCACGATCTCACGGTCCGTGAGTTCGAGCCCCGCGCCGGGCTCTGGGCTGATGGCTCAGAGCCTGGAGCCTGTTTCCGATTCTGTGTCTCCCTCTCTCTCTGCCCCTCGCCCGTTCATGCTCTGTCTCTCTCTGTCCCAAAAATAAATAAACGTTGAAAAAAAATTTAAAAAAAAATAAAGACTGTATCAAGAGATGTAGAAGGACATATATCATAATCAAGGGGTCTCTCCACCAAGAAGACCTAACAATAGTAAACATTTATGTGCCAAATGTGGCAGAACCCAAATATATAAATCAGTTATTCACAAATATAAATAAACTCATCGATAGTGATACCATAATAGTAGATTTCAACACCCCACTCACAGCAATGGACAGATCATCTAATCAAAAAATCAACAAGGAAACAATGGTTTTGAAAGACACACTGGACCAGATGAACTTAAAAGATATATTCAGAACACTTCTTCCTAAAGGAGCAGAATATACATTCTTCTCCAGGGCACATGGAATGTTCTCCAGAATAAACCATACACTGGGACACAAATCAGCCCTAATCAAGCACAAAAAGATCGAGATCATACCGTGCATATTTTCAGACCACAACGCTATGAAACTCAAAATCAGCCACAAAAAAAATTTGGAAAGGTAACAAATACTTGGAGACTGAAGACCATCCTACTAAAGAATGAATGGGCTAACCAAGCAGTTAAAGAGGAAATTAAAAAGTATATGGAAGCCAATGAAAATGATAACACCACAACCCAAAAACTCTGGGATCCAGCAAAGGCAGTCATAAGAGGAAAGTATATAACAATCCAGGCCTTCCTAAAGAAGGAAGAAAGATCTCAGATATACAACCTAACCTTATGCCTTAAGGAGCTGGAAAAAGAACAGCAAATAAAACCCCAAAACCAGCAGAAGACAGGAAATAATAAAGATTAGAGCAGAAATTAATGCTATCCAAACCAAAAAAAAAAAAAAAAAGACAGTAGAAGAGATAAATGAAACTAGAAGCTGGTTCTTTGAAAGAATTAACAAAATTGATAAACCACTAGTCAGTTGGATGAAAAAGAAAAAGGAAAGGATGCAAATAAATAAAATGAAGAATGAAAGAGGAGAGATCACAACCAACACAGCAGAAATAAAAACAATAGTGAGAATATTATGAGCAATTATATGCCAATAAAATGGGAAATCTGGGAGAAATGGACAAAATCCCAGAAACATATACGTTACCAAAACTGAAACAGGAAGAAATAGAAAATTTGAACAGGCCCATAACCAGTAAGAAAATTGAAGAACTAATCAAAAATCTCCAAAAAAACAAGAGTCCAGGACCAGATGGCTTTCCAGGGGAATTCTACCAAAAATGTAAGGAAGAGTTAACACCTATTCTCTTGAAGCTGTTCCAAAAAATACAAATGGAAGGAAAACTCCAAACTCTTTCTATGAAGCTAGCATTATCTTGATTCCAATATCAGACAGAGACCCCACTAAAAAGGAGAACTACAGACCAATTTCCCTGATGAACATGGATGCAAAAATCCTCAACAAGATATTAACCAACTGGATCCAACAATACATTAAAAAAATTATTCACCGTGACCAAGTGGGATTTATACCTGGGATGCAGGGCTGGTTCAATATCCACAAAACAATTAATGTGATTCATCACATCAATAAAAGAAAGGACAAGAACCATATGATCCTCTCAATAGCTGTAGAGAAAGCATTTGACAAAATACAACATCCTTTCTTGATAAAAAATCCTCAACAAACTAGGGATAAAAGGATCATACCTCGAGATCATAAAAGCCATATATGAAAGACCTAACGCTAATATCATCCACAATGGGGAAAAACTGAGAGCTTTCCCCCTAAGGTCAAGAACAAGGCAGGGATGTCCACTGTCGCCACTGTTATTCAACATAGTATTGGAAGTCGTAGCCTCAGCAATCAGAAAACACAAAGAAATAAAAGGCATCCAAATCAGCCAGGAGGAGGTCAAACTTGCACCTTTTGCAGATGACATGATACTCCATATGGAAAGTGCAGAAGATTCAACCAAAAAACTGCTAGAATTGATTCATGAACTCAGTAAAGTTGCAGGATTAAAATCAATGCACACAAATAGGTTGCATTCCTATACACCAACAATGAAGCAACAGAAAGAGAAATCAAGGAATCGATCCCATTTACAGTTGCACCAAAAACCATAAAACACCTAGGAATGCATCTAACCAAAGAGGTGAAAAATCTATAAAAACTGTAAACTATAGAAAGCTTATAAAAGAAATTGAAGAAGACACAAAAAAATGGGAAAAGATTTCATGCTCCTGGGTAGGAAGAACAAATATTGTTAAAATGTCAATACTACCCAAAACAATCTACATATTCAATGCAATCCCTATCAAAATAACATCAGCATTCTTCACAGAGCTAGAAAAAATAATCCTAAAATTTCTATTGAACCAGAAAAGACCCCAAATAGCCAAAGCAATCTTGAAAAAGAAAACGGAAGCAGGAGGCATCACACTCCCAGACTTCAAGCTATACTACAAAGCCATAAACATCAAGACAGTATGGTACTGGCACAAAAACAGACACTCAGATCAATGGAGCAGAATAGAGAACCCAGAAATGGACCCACAAACATATGGCCAACTAATCCTTGACAAAGCAGGAAAGAATATCCAATGGAATAAAGACAGTCTCTTCAGCAAGTGGTGCTGGGAAAACTGGACAGTGACATGCAGAAAAATGAACCTCGACCACTTTCTTACACTGTACACAAAAATAAACTCAAAATGGATGAAAGACCTAAATGTAAGACAGGAAGCCATCAAAATCCTTGAGGAGAAAGTAGGCAAAAACCTCTTTGATCTTGGCCGCAGCAATTTCTTACTCAACATGTCTCCAGAGGCAAGGGAAACAAAAGCAAAAATGAACTACTGGGACCTCATCAAAATAAAAACCTTCTACACAGCAAAGGAAACAATCAGCAAAACTAAAAGGCAACTGACAGAATGGGAGAAGATATTTGCAAACGACATATCAGATAAAGGGTTAGTATCCACAATCTATAAAGAATTTATCAAACTCAACACCAAAAAACAAATAATCCAATTGAAGAAATGGGCAAAAGACATGAATTGACACTTCTCCAAAGAAGACATCCAGATGGCCAACCGACACACGGAAAAATGCTCAACTTCGCTCATCATCAGGGAAATACAAATAAAAATCACAATGAGATATCACCTTAAACTTGTCAGAACGGCTAACATTAACAACTCAGGCAACAACAGATGTTGGCAAGGATGCGGAGAAAGAGGATCTCTTTTGCATTGTTGGTGAGAACGCAAGCTGGTGCAGCCACTCTGGAAAATAGTATGGAGGTTCCTCAAAAAACTAAAAATAGAACTACCCTACGGCCCAGCAATTGCACTACTAGGTATTTATTCAAGGGATACAGGTGTGCTGTTTCGAAGGGACACATGCACCCCAATGTTTATAGCAGCACTATTAATAGCCAAAGGATGGAAAAATCATAAATGACCATTGATGGGTGAATGGATAAAGAATAAGTGGTATATATACATATACATATACATACACATACACATATATATGTATACATATACACATATATATACATATATGTGTATGTATATATACATACAATGGAGTATTACTCGGCAATCAAAAAGAATGAAATCTTGCCATTTGCAACTACGTGGATGGAACTGGAGGGTATTATGCTAAGTGAAATTAGTCAGTCAGAGAAAGACAAATATCATAGGACTTCACCAATATGAGGGCTTTAAGAGACAAAACAGATGAACATAAGGGAAGGGAAACAAAAATAATATAAAAATAGGGAGGGGGACAAAACAGAGGAGACTCATAAATATGGAGAACACACTGAGGGTTACTGGAGGGGTTGGCAGAGAGGGGATGGGCTAAATGGGTAAAGGGCACTAAGGAATCTACTCCTGAAATCATTGTTTCACTATATGCTAACTAATTTGGGTATACATTTTAAAAAATGAAAAATAATACTAATTTGGATATAAATTTTTAAAAATGAAAAATAATACTAAAAATAAACAGCACTACACATAAAAATAATTTACAAAACTTCTGTTATTCAATTCCTCATAAATGGAAAGCTAAAGGGGTTAAGACAGTAGCTAAATATACAAGAAAGAGGAACATGTTTTTTCAGCAGTGCTGAGGTCCTTTGAAGATGTATGTTTGGGCTGCACGGGTTCTAGAAGTCTCAGAACACCTAGTAATTCATGTGAGTGGTCTTGGCAATGACGGACAAACAAGTTGATCTGAAGAACATAATCTATGGCTGATACACTTTATCACCCATGGCACCTACCACAGCATTGTATGTGGTAAGTATTCATTGAGTCTTTGTTGAAGATGGGAATGAACAAATGAGGAAGGGGAGTGTGATATAGGGCAGAATGTGCCCTATACAATTAAAATTATTAAATATCAATTTGTACGAATCATGTATCATAGGCTAAAAATTCCTGTACACAGCAAAGATTAAATTACTACAAGATAACTCAAATTATTCTGAAAAATAAAAATTAATAATTTCACCTAGACTATCCATTGGTCAGGGAGTAAGTAAGAGTTGTTTTTTTTTAAGTGTTTTCCTTGCGACAGAAATTGATTAAAATGCTGGTGGTTCTATGAATAATTGAAATTAAAAATGCTTAACTGGGGCGCCTGGGTGGCTCAGTCGGTTGAGCATCCAACTTTGGCTCAGGTCATGATCTCACAGCTCATGAGTTTGAGCCCCGCGTCAGGCTCTGTGCTGACAGCTCAGAGTCTGGAGCCTGTTTCGGATTCTGTGCCTCCCCCTCTCTCTGCCCCAACCCACTCGCATTCTGTCTCTGTCTCTCGCAAAAATAAATATACATTAAAAAAATTTTAGGGGCGCCTGGGTGGCGCAGTCGGTTAAGCGTCCGACTTCAGCCAGGTCACGATCTCGCGGTCCGTGAGTTCGAGCCCCGCGTCAGGCTCAGACGCAGGCTCTGATGGCTCAGAGCCTGAAGCCTGTTTCGGATTCTGTGTCTCCCGCTCTCTCTGCCCCTCCCCCGTTCATGCTCTGTCTCTCTCTGTCCCCAAAATAAATAAACGTTGAAAAGAAAAAAAAATTTTAAACAATGCTTAACCAATGGTACGCAATATTTTGGAAGATGCAACAAAAGACTGTGAGGATACTTCTGGTAAATATCTACCTGTAGTGAGAAGACAAATCTAAGGGGCCCAAATGGCACTGAATGTTTGCCCATTTTCCCTGACAAAGTTGGAGGCTGCTATAGACAGAGGGCTACCTCTGGTGATTGATGCCATCTCACAGGAGTCATTGTGGAGTCTTTGGCTGCTGGGTACCAGAATAGCTTACCAAAAGTATCCACCTAGATTATCTTAGGGAGGGGCCAGTGGGAGCAGTGACAGTTGGAGGGCTTGAGCAATGGTTATTTACCAACCAAAATAAAAGTATCTCAATATTTTGAACAGCCAGTATAATTGTATAATTGTGAACACCAGTCCTGATTACCTATTTATGTGGTAATATACAGAAAATCTAGTTGCCAGGTTGTGAGAAAGAGGCTTCATGGATGTGCAATCGCATAAGCCCCACACTTAGAAGGGCTTCACACAGGGTTGCCTAGGTGGCTCAGTTGGATGAGCATTCGACTTCGGCTTAGGTCATGATCTCACAGTTTGTGAGTTCAAGCCCTGAGTCAGGCTCTGTTCTGACAGCTCGGAGCCTGGAGCCTGCTTCACATTCTGTGTCTCCCTCTCTCGCTGCTCCTCCCCTGCACACACGCTGTCACTCTCTCAAAAATAAATAAAGATTAAGATTTAAAAAAAAAAAAAAAAGAAGGGCTTCACACATGGTTTAATTGTCAGTGGTTGACATATTACATACAATTACTAATAATTTTGTTAACAAAGAGCCCCACATTTTCATGGTACACTGAGCCCCACAAATTATGCAGCCAGCTCTATGTGAGGATATTCAAGCATCTTTACGGAGAGGGTCATGTGATAATGAACTATGTCTTCCTATCAGTGAGGAACTGAAGATTCTTTCCAATAGCCACAGTGTGTGTGGGCTATCTTAAAGCTTGATCCTCCAGCTCCAGTCAAGCTTTAAGATAATCACAGTCCTGCTAACATCTTGATTGCAACCTCATGAGAGGCCTTGAGCAAGAACTACTCAGCTAGGCCACTTCCAAATCCTTTACCCAGAAAGAATGTGAGATAATATACGTTCTTTTTAGAAGCACTAAGTCTTGGATGTTTATATAGCGATAGATAACAAAATGGATGGATTTAGAGATTGGTCCTGAAAGCAGCATTCCCTTTAACCCACATTCCATTAACCAAAATCCACTGACATGGATTCAACCATCTGCAAACAAAGGTGAAAAATTTGGGGCCCTGGAGAAGAGGTTGATGATCATAGAATCATCTTCAGATGTAGCCTGCTAGAATTTTCATTCCCATGTGGTAGAATCTTATTAGTCTATACAACTTAAATATAAGGCTGACAAGAGTGTGGACTGAGAAGAGGAAGACAGTACAAAATACCAGAGTCCAAGATCTTAAAGATGACCCAGGATTAAATACAAATACTATGTAGTTAAGTTAGTTCATCATTGCTAGAGATGAAAAAGGTTCCATTTTTATTAAAAAAAAAATTTAAGTTTATTTCTTTAGGGGCATCTGGGTGGCTCTGTTGATTAAGCATCCAACTTCAGATGTCAGCAGAGAGCCTAACACAGTGTTCAATCCCACAAACCGTGAAATCATGACCTGAGTCGAAACCAACAGTTGCACTGCTAGGAATTTACCCAAGGGATACAGGTGTGCTGATGCATAGCAGCACATGTACCCCAATGTTTATAGCAGCACTTTCAACAATAGCCAAATTATGGAAAGAGCCTAAATGTCCATCAACTGATGAATGGATAAAGAAATTGTGGTTTTATATATACAATGGAATACTACTTGGAAATGAGAAAGAATGAAATCTGTCCATTTGAAGCAACGTGGATGGAACTGGAAGGTATTATGCTAAGTAAAATAAGTCAGAGAAAGACAGACACCATAAGTTTTCACTCATATGTGGATCTTGAGAAACTTAACAGAAGACCATGGGGAAGGGAAAGGGAGAAAAAAAGTTACAGAGAGGGAGGGAGGCAAACCATAAGAGACTCTTAGATACTGAGAACAAACTGAAGGTTGATGAGGAGATGGGGGGAGGGGAAAGTGGGTGATGGGCATTGATGAGGGCACTTATTGGGATGAGTACTGGGTGTTGTATGGAAACCAATTTGATAATAAATTTTATTTTAAAAAAAAGAAAAAAATAGGAAAAAAAAAAGTTGCACACTCAACTCACTGAGACACCCAGACACCTGGAAAAAGTTTCCATTTTTAAAAAACATTCTATCTTTTTAATTTTTAAAAATATTCTTTTCATTGAGGGGCACCTGTGTGGCTCAGTCAGTTAGCTCCTGACTTCGGCTCAGGTCATGATCTCATGGTGAGTTTGACCCCCATGCCAGGCTCTGTTCTGGAAGCTCAGAGCCTGGAGCCTGCTTCAGATTCTGTGTCTCCTTCTCTCTCTGACCCTCCCTCTCCCCCCCTCACACTCTGCCTCTCTCTCTCTCTCTCTCTCTCTCTCAAATAAATAAGCATTAAAATAAATTAATTAAAATAAGCAATAAAAAAATAAAATATTCTTTTCATTGAAACTTAAACACACTTTTGGAGGTCTGTTGATATAGTCAGGCTCGAAGTCTGAACAATTTTGGTTCATGTCCTCAGTTTTCCATGTTAGTCCTTGATCTTGGGCAGGTTACATAATCATCCAGCTTCTTTATCTCTAGGATGGGGAAAAACATGGGCCTACCTTAAGAGATTATTGGGAGGATTAGGTGAAATTACAGCTGTAGCACTTGTCACAATGACCCTTATAAGCACTTAATATGCACTAAGCAAATATTAAGTATGATTTCATTAAAACCAGAAAGACAGTAGTATTGGTGAAGATAATAGGTAGCAATAGAGACATGAAGGAGTCAGAGGAATTAAGCTTTTCCTAAGAAATATTAAAATCATTGTATTAGATGCCCAAAGTCATATAGCTTCCAATGAGCATATATTTCTTCAGTAGTTAGTATAAACTAGATACACACAGTGGCAGGTGCTGGGATTTTGCAGGTCCACCAGTTGGGGTGTGTAAAGACAACCCTAGAGAAGATAAGACAATGAACATGTGGCTACCAATGTGAGTAGTCAAGGGGAAAGAAAAGGTAATGGAAGACTGAGGAGTTGAAGCTAATAGGCTCCTAGAGTATATGAGTTTCAGAGAAGGCTTCCCTAAAGAAGTAATATCTAAGCCACAGATTGAAGGTGGGGTCTATATTCTCTACATAAGAATGTGTCAGTGAGGGACTGTGGTCAGGTTCGAAGTCTTTAAGGTAGAGGGAACAACAGAGATAATGGACTGAAGATGGGATTTCAAAGGACAAAGAAACAAAGGAATGTAGAATACCAACAACAAAAGTCCCTTAACTGATGGCTTACAGAACCCAAATTAATTTTGGATGGAAGTCAAAATAGGAGGTAGGTAGAGAAAAAGTTGAAATTTTCAGGAGGAAGTAAAAGGAAAGACAGGGGCGCCTGGGTGGCGCAGTCGGTTAAGCGTCCGACTTCAGCCAGGTCACGATCTCGCGGTCCGTGAGTTCGAGCCCCGCGTCGGGCTCTGGGCTGATGGCTCAGAGCCTGGAGCCTGTTTCCAATTCTGTGTCTCCCTCTCTCTCTGACCCTCCCCGGTTCATGCTTTGTCTCTCTCTGTCCCAAAAATAAACGTTGAAAAAAAAATTAAAAAAAAAAAAAGGAAAGACAGAGTGCAAGTATTTGATACAGTGACCAGAAAGATAAGAGGTGATGCTCAAAATGTAGTTGATGCATAAATGTGTAAGTCAACTATTTCAAGGTGATGCCAGCTCCAAGGAAAAATGGAGTGAGTGGTCAAAATGCTAGAGTGAATGAAGTCATTGGACATGAGGCAATGAAGAAACTGAGGCCAAGTGAAAATTTCAATCACTCAGCCTCATGGCAGGACGAGGAATAGAGAGGTGCATTGTGAGTCAGGTGTGAGAATAATAATGTATGATCTTGAAAAAGACAGGGTAGAAAGTAATGATGCTGATGGTAAACATTTGAAGAGAACAGAGTTCTTGTTTTGTTTTGTCTTTTTAAAAGAGATAATCATCTTAAAATAGCTCTTGGGGGCCATGAGTATAAACCACCTTCTGATTCTGAGGTAGTTAGGATATAGCAGCTTGGACAGTCTTCACCAAAGAGATCATATCCTAAATGTATGTTTTACATCTCTGACAGAAAATGAAGAGTGGCACCTGGGCAGCTCAGTGGGTTAAGCATCTGACTCTTGGTTTTGGCTCAGGTCACGATCCCACAACTTGTGAGTTCAAGCCCCACACCGGACTGTGCAGCACCAAGTTGGCTTGGGATTCTGTCTCCCTCTCTCTCTCTCTCTGCCCCTCTACCCTCCCCCCCTCAAAAATAAATAAACATTACAAATAATTTTTAAAGGAAAACAGAATAATTTTAGTCACTATGTCCCCAAATTCTTAACCTAGTTACCACTAGAAAAAAATTGTCTCAGTAAAGAATTTTACCTTTAAATAAATTAGTGACAAGATTTTAAAGAGAAGGCCAAGTACTTTCAATTGTAAATTGAACAAACTTAAAAATATGTGTTGCATGTAATATGTAATACTTATAACACACCCAGTTAAAATAAGGTTGATGTTGTTTGAAAAAGGGAGAATTTTAAGAAAGAAGTCTGATGTTTAGATGTCCCATTCTACATTTTATTATAACAAAGTAAACTTGGTCATTGTACAAGCAAACGAATAAAAATGGCTCGAAATTGATCAGCTTTTGTCCAGAAAATAAATTAAAAATTGGGTCTGGTAATAAACATATGTGTGTATGTGTGTGTGTGTGCCTTTGAGAATTAAAATGTACAAGAATATGCAGAACTTATAAAAGTTATGAGAATTTTCATTTTATAAAAGAAATATATAAACACATTATAAAATAAACACAAAACATTGCAAGTTGAAACACTTAACCTCCATACCTCCATACCTACACTGATCTTTGCATCCTCAATAACATTCTCTCCAAGGTTTAATGATTTGTATGTGTATGCACATTTCAAAACCTAACCCTACCAAAAAAGCGTTTTATAAAGAAAGCAATTGTACATTTCAGATTTAATTACCTGTGTGTTTTAATAATATTGAAATCTTTATTAAACCACTCTTCAGAGGATAAACTGTTTGCAACAAGAAGGAAGGCAAATTCTTTCACTAATAACATCATGTGGAGTAATTTAGTCCATCATCCTCTACAAACTATGAGATCTTCTGGGTGTTTAAACTATTTTAAACATCACAGTCAGTAAACAACCATTACCTCCTCAAGCTGACACCAAAGGACTCTTGAAATCAGCAAACAATGCAGTCATCTGGATGAAAAGTAGAAACCAGTCAGCAAAGTAAAGAAGTCTTTAGGTCAAAGGAAGTTTACCGGGATTAGAAGAAACTAATTTATTGGAGACTGAGAAGGTGACAGCTGAGCTGGGAGAAGACAAACTCAGATGTGGAGCTGAGCTGCCTGTTATTAACCTGGACAGACAGACAGACGCTAAGCGATGTGGCTGCCCAATAAATTTCACCTTTATGCACCAACACAGCACACGGCATATCGCATCCAAGAAGGTGGGTTATGTTGCGGATGACTTACCCTTAGCAGGGATACATGCCAGAAATGTATCAAGATGGGAATCAGGCAGCCTCAAGGCTGGAGTGACCTCAGTGCTTTGGGGACTCGCTCAGAAGGAGGAAGGGGGCTGAACCTGGCTGCTATCAGGCTATGCTTCCCAAAGCATGTTAAGAACATGCAGTGCCTTGGGGCACCTGGGTGGCTCAGTTGGTTGAGAACCGACTTCCTTCCGCTTAGGTCATGATCTCACAGTTTGTGGGTTCAAGCCCCCTGTCAGGCTCTGCTGACAGCCCAGAGCCTGGAGCCTGCTTTGGATTCTGTATCTCCCTCTCTCTCTGCCCCTACCCCGCTTGCACTCTGTCTCTATGTCTCTCAAAAATAAATAAGCATGTAAAATTTTTAAAAAAGAACATGCAATGCCTTCCCTGTCACTCTTCTCTTCATGCCTATGGTCAAACCGACATATTTGGGCAAGAGGAGATTCTGAGAGGAAAATAGGCTTCCCTTCCCCCAAATTCTCTATAAGCTTTAGGGAAATATAAAATGAGCTTTTTAAAAAAATCTGTAATGAAAAAATAATTATGAAGCAAGCAGATAATACAGTGGCCCCTGCCTGTTGTTGCTTTGATTACCCTAGTCACACCTAATTGATTAACTGTCACTGCTTTTAATTGGTAGATTCCTTTCCTTCAAGGCCTCACTTCAAATATTGGTGCCTCTTTAAATTTTTTTTTCCAGTTGTTTTTTCTGCTGCTGTTTATTTTTCCCCTGTGCTTCAAAGCATCAGGAGCATGGATCATATAGATAACTAGGGTTTCTGCTCTTTTGTTTTAAACTCCATTTGTGAAGGTGTCCTATACTCTTACTGCCCTCGTTTTATTTGAATCCTTTTTGTCTCGCCTCATTATGTCCAAATGAACATACTCCATTTAATCAGTGCTTGTGGCCCAGAATATCTTTTCTTTTTGACATAGTTACACACATAATTACAAACCTGTTTCCTCATATGACAGCAAAAGTCAGAGTCAAAAGGAAAATAGTGTGTTCGAACATAGGATTGGAACCAGCCATCTCCTATTTTACAAGCTTCATTGCTGGCATTAACAACTGATGAAGTTTGAGCCCAGGACAACTTCTGGACAAGGACTGTTAAACGGCATGGGACAGAGATTAGCCACTTTTCCTTTCTCTACTGGTAGATTCTGAAGAGAATATTTTTAACCTCTCTCTTTCTCAAAACACAGACTTTTGAACAGTTATTTTCCACTCCATTCCTGCCCATTGAAAGTTGAAAAGTTGCTGGCAACACACTGAATTTTTAAAAAGCCCTGGAACCAAGAAGAGTTGGGTAAATCACCAGTGCCCTCTAGTGTTCAGAAGAAGCAACACTTTGGAAGCCACAGTCCGCTGCAGGGGCTTTGCTAATGCAGCTGCTGGGCTTTTTTGTTAGGAAGAAATGTGGTTTGTTTCTATTATATTTGGTAACCAAAGAGTTCCAGCTTTTCCCATAAATTCTCTGTAAACAGAAATGCTGCATTTTTCAAGTCAGGCGATATTTATTTCATAGTTATCTCTAAAAGCACAATGAAATCTAATTATATCATTCTCAACGGGGCTAAGAATAGAAGTCCTTTAAAAAAAAAGAAGAAGAAACAATTTCAGCAAGGCTTTCCTATATTTAAGGAAGGCCAATATCAATAAATTGATACAGACCCATTATTTAATGTCTGGAATTTAGTGTGTGTGTATTTGTGTATGTGTGTGTATATTTTAATGTGTTTCTAAGTAAATGTGAATGTGATAGGATAATAAATTCAGTCTCTAAAAATCCACAGAAGACACGAAGAGTTATCCTTCTTGTCCCGGGGAGCAAATAAATAAGACATTTTCAAGAGATTCCACAGGCAAAAACCATCTGTTTGAAATCACTCTGATTATAGAAGCTGGTAATTCTTGGTCCCAAGGGAGGCAGCCAAAGGGTGGAGTTTTTTTAAAGGTGATACATCCCTGAGAGAGCCCTAAAGACTGTAAGCAGGGAGTGTCCCTCCTCCCTACCAACCAGCCAAGGCCTGTCTCCATGCCCACTACAGGTCTGAGCCTGGAGGTGCTGTGCAGAGTGTGAGCCTAAACCACACCTGGACCACTGTGGAGAGAGCAGTGGTCCATGGGGTGTAGTGTACCACGGACAGCAACAAGAATGACTAAATATCAGGGGGAGGATGACTCATAAACTCATGAAAACACTGAAATTTGTTTAGCTTGGCCAGAGAGAGAATGATAATAGTCAGCAAATATGTGACTCACAGAGAGGTTGTTTAAAATGGGATAAATAAAGGATGAAAAGGAAATTAAACTGATAAGGGTAGAGTGCCTTTCTGGAAATATTCACCAACCTAAAACTTAGGCAAGTATGAATGTGTTTCTGAAGGAAAAAGAGGAGTTTGAATTTCAGGATCTAAATTCCAAGTCAGAAGCAAGAACGATCATATTTAAAGATGGTTTGGAGATTCTGGGGCATTGAACATGATTGTCTGGAATGGCCTGACCTTTCCTAACAGCTAAATTAAGCAAGCAATCGTCATTTCTTTTTTTGCCTTTTTCTTTATTTCTTTTTTTACATAAATCGTTCCCTCTGCACTGAAATTTCTCCCTACTATTTTTTTTTCATTTCCATCACCTCTTTCTTCATACATGTTTACCTATGCCTGGAATACCCTGTCCCAGACCATAGGATTCATTCACTGTATTCATTTCTTCCACAGATATTTTCCTTCCTGCCCTTTGCCAATGGTGACCCAGAGCAATGTTTTCAGCAAACAGTATATATAGGTTACAGGTTATTACAGTCTCCTGTTGCAATGGACTGATATTTTTGTCCCCTCCAAAATCATATGTCAAAACTTAATCCCAGTGTGATGGTATTTGCAGGTGGAGCCTTGGGAAGTAATTAGGTCATGAGGATGGAGCCTCCACATGCCCTTATAGGATTAGTGCCCTTCTAGGAAGAGGCTGGAGAGCAGCTCTTTTTCTACCATGTGAGGACACAGGAAGACGACCTCTCTAAGTGAAAGAGGATGTTTCACCAAGAACACAACTATGCTGCCATCCTGGTCTCAGACTTCCCAGCCTCCATAACTGTGAGAAATAAACATTTGTTTTTTAAACCACCCCATCTATGGTAATTTGTTATGGCAGCCCAAGCTGACTAGGATGCGGAGCAAACTGCTTAAGTTTAAACAGTTCTATAAAGTCAGGCAAATCACTCAACCTCCCTGTGCTTCAGTTTGTAAAATGGGAAAAGTTATAAGACCAGGTGTGAGGATTAAATGAGTTAACATACAGCCCTTTAGAATAAAGTCTGGCATATAAAAATCACTGCTAAAATGTAAATGATTTCTTGGGGGGCACCTGGATGGCTCAGTTGGTTAACCATCCAACTTCAGCTTGGGTCATGATCTCAAGGTTTGTGAGTTCAAGCCCTGCATTGGGCACTGTACTAGTGCAGAGCCTGCTTGGGATATTCTCTCTCTCTTTCTGCCCCTGTCCTTCTCATGCTCTCTCTCTCTCAAAATAAATAAATAAACTGTTTTAAAAATGTAAATGATTTTTTAAAAACAATTTTAAACTATTTTTACTATAATAGTAAGAACGCACTTTACAATGTGACCAAGTATACACACACACACACACACACACACACACACACACACACACTTAGCCTGCACTGATGGGTCAACAAGGCACCTTTAAAAACAACAAGGGGGAACTGTGGGGAATAAGTTTAGGAATTCCCTGAGCCTGCACTGATGGGTTAACAAGGCATAAAGAATTACAAAGCCATAGGATGCTCACTCTCAAATTTGAGTAAACAAGATTAGGTAAATAGGTATAGAGAGGGTGGGGCAAAGGCCCCAATACAAAACATGGATATGTGAAATAAACAAGATTAGGTATTCAGGGTGGAAGCGCCCCCCAACTTAGTACTATAGCAGAAAGCAGTTTTCACAGGAAGGAAGGACCAAATTAGGTAAGCAGGTAAATAGAGCTATAAACAGCTGCAGGGAGAAGTTGCCCAGAGTGGAGCTAATTAACAAAAGAAAGGTGCCTTGTTGACCCTGAGGTACCTTGCTCTTTCTTGTCCCCTAGACCAGTTTAGGTAAACAGAGGTGGTGCCTTACATCTGCTGGAAACAATTTTCTGCCAGGCACCAGGATTTTGTTTTGTACTGATGCAAACCCCTAACTCTGTATATCTTCAAAGCCCCCTTTCCGTCATGTCCATGAGTTAATATTCAGTTTCATTGTCTCTTTGTGCACGTCCATCACCATGTTTGTAAGCCTTCTGATCTTAATAAAAACGGAGCAAGGGCCCTTAATCGGGGTTCTTGTCTTCTCCCAGACATTAGCCATCTCTCACATTTTAATCCTGCATCCTGCTTTCTTGCTAGACAAGAACTCTAGACGCAGAGTCTACGTGTATGTGTGTGTGTGTGTGCGTATATATATATATATATATATATATATATATATATATATATTTATATATGTATATATATACATATATATACACCATTTATAGCCCTATGTATACACATATGTCATTAAACAGAAGTATTATTACATAATAATTACCTAATTATGTGCAATGCATTCTATTTTATTCTTCCATAGTTGGCTGAAAAAAATTTGGCCATTACCCATTAAATAACTTTTTATGTCTCATTATTGTTTCTTGACATACAGTTTGAAAAATATTTCTTAGGATACAAAGTTTAGGCTACAAAGCTTTCTGAGATGTAAGAGGGAAATAGAGCATGCAGATATCACATCTAGAATTTCTGACAAGTTCTACACCTCCAGGATTTCTTTTTAACATTCCAAGTCCATGATGTAGCACTATCTCTTCTTGTGGGCACAGAATTTTTTTTAACTAAACATGGTACCAACAACAAGAACTACAACAGCAGCAACAATAAAACTGTCACCTTGCTAGAGTTTCCATGTCCTAAGCTAATCAAATGACAGGTGTTTCTAGTATTCTGTAAAAGATTATGTTAGAAGGAGAAGTAAGCATGTAGCTCTAGGACTTCAGCAGTGCTGAGCAGATTAATGTAATTTAAGAGCACTGAGTGGATGCTGGGTAGGTAGGTAGTAGCTGATCATCTTCTTCCCTCCAAAAAAGTACAATAACCAACCAAACAAGACCCCCATGACTATATGTGTGTGTGTGTGTGTGTGTGTGTGTGTGTGTGCATGATATTAGAGTGTATAACAGATAGTAAGGGTAAGTATTGCTTAATAAAACTTCTATTTAATTTTAAAGATATGTTTAGATTTGTGTAAGTGATATAAAACTGACTTCTTGGGGCGCCTGGGTGGCGCAGTCGGTTAAGCGTCCGACTTCAGCCAGGTCACGATCTCGCAGTCTGTGAGTTCGAGCCCCGCGTCAGGCTCTGGGCTGATGGCTCGGAGCCTGGAGCCTGTTTCCGATTCTGTGTCTCCCTCTCTCTCTGCCCCTCCCCCGTTCATGCTCTGTCTCTCTCTGTCCCAAAAATAAATAAAAACATGGAAAAAAATTTAAAAAAAAATAAAATAAAATAAAACTGACTTCTTATACGGAACATCATCAAATAAACTTTTGAAATTATACTTTTGAAAAATACCATTTCAGATGATCTGACAACTTTACAGGTAGATCCCAAGAGGGCCACTTAAGGATTAACTTCAATCAGGAACTAAACTGTGTTTTGCTTTTCCCATGGATTTCTCTTGTTCTTTCCAAATTCATAAAAAGACAAAGATTAAGCAAGAATATTCCAAAACAGTGGAAGTATACCTGCAACCACATAAGGAAGAGTCACTGAAATAATAATAATAACAATAATAATAATAATAATAATAATAAATAACAAAAATTTGTCATGGCGAATATAGCCAGCTGGTGCCTTGCAGAAGCTTGTGGGACAGATGTTGGATTTCCTGGAGTTCAGACAGGGGTCTGATTCTCTTAAATGGCCAACATACTGTCTGCAACTCTGGAAACGTGTTCTGCTTTCATAGATTCAGCCAGGTCCACAAAGTTCCAGGCAAGAAGGGAGCAAGCTGAATAAGAGACAACTTGTGTATGAACAGGAATCAACTACGACAGCATGCTCTTCCACAGCTCTCTGTAAATTCATTGTCCCTACGCTGTAGACACAAAAGATAATTTAATTCTATAGATGCAGCTCTGTGCTGACTGTACATACCTCAATGACTATCATTTTCCAATCAGCATGGAACACTTTTGCCCTTTCCTGCAAAGTGTTACATATCTCCTTTGTCCAGTATTGCAGACTCACAGACGTGTGATTTTAAGATGTGAATCCAGATGCCTTCAAAGGTCTGTCTGGCATTTTGATTACTATTGTGTTCTTCAAATGTTTTCTTGCTGGTGACTGTCACTGCTATATTCTGTTTTAAAATTGCAAAAAATGGGCCCTTCGTCTTCTAACAAGATCATCTCACAATGACCCTTAATAAGCAGCTAAACTGCAAGGCTTGATGTGTAGAATTTGTTCAAAATCTAAATCTAGGCATGCAATCAGGTCTCAATAATGAATTTACGAGCTCGCTTGTGTCAGACAAGTGCTGGTAAATTAATAGTGTATTCTGGAACGCTGGATAGTATGTTTTTTTGGCCAGAGTACGTTGCGCCAATAACAAATAGCAGGTGCCAAATCTCAGTGGCTCCACACACCAGAAGTTTATTTCTTGCTCACACATGTTCACCATGAGTTGACAGGGGGTTCTGTTCATCATAGTTGTTTGGAGATCTGAACTAACAGGATCCAACCCAACACACATTTCCATGATTACCACAGCCAAGGGAAGAGAGCATGTCAAATTGTTTAACAAGCACGCACCTAGAAGCAGCACACATCACTTCTGCTCACATGCATTGGCCAAAGCAAGTCACAACGCCACACCTCACGTCAGGGGGATGAGAAAGCACAAAACTAACAGTGTTTAGAAGGAAAGTTGGAAATATTTGGTAAACAACCCTACTGACTACCATTTTCCTCATTGTTCACATTTATTTCATGACCAAGACCAGTTCCTTGACAACTCATTTCAGTTTCGACTTTCCGTTTAGTTATTGACTTAGTCTATAATCTCATCGTCCTTCAACTGGATTACAGAAAGGCCTTTAAACTTTGCCAATAACCCACATTTTATATTGCAGTCATATTGGATTATTTATAGACCAGCATATTTTTTTCCACACCCTCATGCTTCTCCTCACATTTCTTCCTGTTATCTTCCCCTCATCCTTGCATCTCAAATTCTACATCCTTGAGAAAGGCTTCCTAGAAAGCCCCACATACTCTCCAGTCCACATCACAGTTAGTAACACTGTGCTGCTTTTTCTCTATTTGTGTTTTTTGGCAAGATTTGTGTTTCTGTTATTGTAATTAACAATATATAATCTTTCAATGTTTACAAAGATGTAGGCTCCCTGAGAGTAATATCCATTCTTCCAGAAGAGCCAAGGCAAGCTCAATCCACGTTTCTGTGTCTCTACTTTCATCTATTTTTGGTCTTTGTGTCCCTGGTGTCTGAAATACTACCAGAATTCAGTAAAAGTCAAATTAACCTATTAATCTGTACCAGGAAATATAACTCACAGGCATTCCTGATATTTAGTCCATACTAGAAGGAAAAGCTATTTTAAAACATTCCAAAATAAAAAATTATTACTAAAAATAGACTCAGAGAAAAAGACACCCGAAGAATGTTCTGGAACATTATCATTAAGCCATAGTGGTTGTTCATTACCTTTTTGTCTGAGCTCCCTAGAATATATGTAGTAATCCATGATTTTTTGGATAGTGTAGGATGGAGTCCGAGGGTTTTTCTCATTTCTAAAGCTCTTCTGAAATGTGATACTCTTCATACCTGTCATCATTACTTTCTATCACTCAACAGCCTGATACATTTCCCAAGGTTGCAGCTCTTATTTTTATTCTATTTAGTGAGGCCACTTGCTTCCTGATGGTTCCCAGGACAGCATCTCAGTCTTGCCCCCACCTCTAGAGTACTCACAGTAGAAATATACACAGTAGAGTACTCACAGTGAGAGATCAGAACTAGAAACCTTGCTCTCATTGGTTATAAATAGATTCATTTCAGGCAGGCAGGGCTGATAACTTGATAGCCAGATCAAAGAATTCCCAAGGGTATGTCTATTTGCCTTCTATATTCTGTGCTTTTAACTGCTTATTATTTGCTTTAGCAGCATTAGGCCACTCACACAGTCTGTGTTTTGTACAGTATGCACTTGTCTGGGAGTCCTGAACCCCTTTAATAAGGAATTTCAATGTTAAGCTAAAGCCATGAAGAAAAGCACAGTAGTTCCTTCATATGTCAAACCAATTTCAGTTTCTTTCTTTATTCCAAATCCCAATAATTATTCACCCAGTTCAACTAAATTAGGAATTTCCACTGTATAAGAATAGAATTCTCCCAATCTATGTTCTCAAATTTCAATTTACATTCTTATTTATGATTAAAAACAACTTAATGATATAATAATAATTAAGAGAAGAAGGAGGAAATAAAGGAGAGGGGAGGAGGAGAACACGATCTTATTGTTTTTGGTTATTTTTTTAATCTCAAAATCGATTCTCAGCAAATACCAACTAAAATCTCACTAGAAGTGACTCATTGTTTTCATGCTGCCATTGAGATCAATTGAGTTCACGGTAGCTCTGTGTGGGTGTCTCTGAAATAAGATCTTAAATGATAAATTCAACTCAACTCTAGAGGAACATGAAAATGTCTTGAAGACTTTTAGTGGGAGGAAAGTTTTGGTCTCCTTTTCTCACCATCACTAAACCATATCCTTTCTGTACAATTGTTGTTCAGTGATAAGCTCAACAATCTAGTATAGCTCCCTCCCTCTTCTGAACGGGAAATACTCCAATGAAATTGAAAACATTTGAAGTTTCCTTATACGACTGGCTATTCTACGTGTTATCACATTTAATTTTGTAGGAACCCTGCAGGTTTCCCTATATCAATGAGATTGATACTAGAAGAACTAACAGAACATACAGGCTAGTTTCTGGGGGTTTTGTTTGTTTGTTTACCATCTTCTTCCTCCCTTATAGAACCTAATTGTTTCATGTCTCCTTTTCTTCCATATGTCTCATTGGAAATCGACCTCTTGCCTGCCTTTGCAGGTGTATCAAGACTGGATTAAAACTCATGATTTCATTATCCTGGTCTAGTTTGCAGGAGAGGGAAGCATGTGTTCTTGAAGCCAGGGCTTCACAGGGTTTCTGGGAAGGGCTTTCTTGCCGTTAAGAAAACAACACAGAAATAGAGAGCTTATTTTCTGCCTCTGGACATTACCATTTCCTGATGTGATCCAAAAACTGCTTTAGCAACCTGCACACAGGAAGGGAGGCCTGAGGGCTGCCCAGCAGAGACATGGAAGGAATCAGTGAATCAGGTCCTTGAGGACATCATTGAATTGTTGATCATATTGCACCTGGGGCCTCCTTTCTTCTTACTCTGACATTCAGCTATGTGGGAAAAAATAATCCCTCACTCATTAAGGTAATTTGAATCCAATTCAGGGATAATTTATTCCTGTCTCAGTGACTCTTCCCTTACTTCTGGCTGTTACTCCTCACACATGGAACCAATGACAAAACTATTTTGATTTCCCATTGGTTCTATTTAGAATTGCCAGATAAAATACAGGAAGCCCAGTTAAATTTGAATTTCAGATGAACAATGAATATTTTAGGATAATTATGTCCCATGCAATGTTAAGGACATACTAACACAAAAAATTATTCATCATTTATGTGAAATTTCAAATCTAACTGGTACCCCATATTTTTGTTTGTTCAATCTGGCAACCCTAATTCTATTAGAACAATATTAGGAAGAAAAATTTGAAAAAGTACTTCTCAACAAGCAGCGGGAGGTAGCATCAAATAGAGTATGTGTGATTTGATTAAGAAGCATTTGGGTATGAGGAAAACACCTAACTCAAATTTTCATTCATAAATTTAGATAATAAAAAAAGTCATAAATGCATATGTACAGTAAAGCAAATACATTACCAGATATATTATCATGGAAAGAAGCTAAAAGAAAGGAAGTTTCTTTTAACACCAATTTTGCATTTTTTGCCGCCCTTAAAAGCATATTTATGAAAGGTATTATTATTATTTTTTGAAAGATTACTTTTAAACGAACTCCTACTTTTTGTTTTCAACCTAGGCTCATGTTTGTTAAGATAGATCCTTGGATTCAAGACCTGTAAATATGGCATTTAGTTCTTGCATTCATTGGGAGAGATTTGTAAATTCCTAACAAAGAGAGATTGGGGGAAGAGTTAACTAGTTTATGGTAAAATGCAGTGGAATGTGATCTGGAAGTTCTGGGTTTAAGGCCCAGGAAATAAGAAAAAGAAAGTAAGAAAATGGGCATGAATTCTCTTACCTTTCCAAAAGTTCTGTAAGATTTTAAGCAATGCCCTTAACCTCTAATTCTTAATATCTAAAATGGAGAAATGACTTATCATATAGATCATATATAGAATTTTTTGTGAGTTTAAAAAAGCCCTTTGCCAAGGACAGGCCCTAGTAAAATTATACAATAGCGTTATGAGTACTATAATTAAAATAGCTTTCATAAAAATTATCAACTAGAGAAGTCTAATCTGGAAATATTCTCACCACTGCAATCCACAAGTATTATATTTCAATGTCTTTTATATGTCTTATTAAGAATCCATTTTACATCATGACTTCTCTCTAAAAGTATCTATTTCTTTTGTGCAGAATCTCATTATCAAACTGTCCTGCGATAAAGATGTTCTGAATGGCAGGCAACTATAGTCATTACCTCTGCTGTGTCTTTCCAAAGAGCAAATATAGATCTGTTTCCTCTGTATTAATGATATGATTTGAAAACTTCTCAAGTTTGGCAGGTGTGGATTATTCCATTTATGTTACTTTTCAAACTTTGGTCTTCTAATTTGATTATTCTGACTTTTGCCATTTTGCTGTAGAACTATAGATAGGCTGAATTCTTGATTTAAAGGAGTTCTCCTGCCATGGGGGAAATAAATGGAATGAGATGGAAAGTTCATTGTAAGCCTTTGATTATTTTAGAATTAAAAATACATATCACCTAATGGCCCATATGGAAGCTAAAATGTTTTTGAGATTTTCTCAGAGAAGGTTTATAGAAAGAAATGTTGGTAAATTGTTAATCAGGATAAACACATTCCAATCAAACACATAGAAATTTTAATTGTTCTTTAAAACTCATACTTTCAAGACGTTGCCAGAGTAAATGATTGTCTTCTAATTATACAATTGTTCTTGCTGCACACTTCATCTTCCAATCAAGACTGTTATGGAATGAAGATATAGAACAGAATGAAGTAACTTGATGAACATAAAGTCTTTGGTACTATTACTATGCCTGTGTTGTTTCTAGGACTTTTGCCTCTCTTTGCACAAAGAAGACAAGTTGATCAATTTAAAATTTGTTTAAGTATTTTAAAAGTATTTTAAAAATCTTTAAAGTATTGAAACTTGATTGTTCTAATGGTACAATGGCATGTGTCCTTTGATGAGAAGAGCTAATGCAAAACTGTGTCTTAAAATACATTGTGAACACAGAAAAACTCAATAGAAATTTATTTTGTTGACATTAAATTACCAAATTTAATCTCCAAACATATTTTGAACTTCAACTATGTGTCAGAAACATTAGCAGTTGGAGCTAGGGGAAAAAATGAAAAAAAAAACAAACAAACACACCACATTGGATATTGTTTGGATATTGTCTGTTCCTTTCAGGGCCTTCAATTAGGGGACAATAATAAATCCTCTATATTATAGAGATCTTGTCACCCCTATTGTTTATTTTTATTTAATTTTATTTTGTTTGATGAAAAGATCTGCAATCAACTCAATTCTGATTTTATGGCTATATTTATGGATATAGGAATAGTTTTGAATTTTATGTAAGGTAATTTCTTATGTCCCAGTCAGCCATTGGCATCTAGACCAATTCTATACATTATATACATTTGATACAACTACACCAAGGTTTAGAAATAATTTAAATGCCTAGCACATTGTATGTTACATGAAAGGTGCCTCACACATGGCTGAGATTGTGGATTTATTTCACAAATATGTATATACTTTCATTTTGGGGGGTGGGGGTGGGCAGAGGGAAAGAGAGAGAGAGAATTTCAGGCAGGCTCCATGCCAGCTCAGAGCCCAAAGCAGGGCTCGATCTCATACCTGTGAGATGAACATGACTTGAGCCAGAATCAAAAGTCAGACACTTAACCAACTGAGCTATCCAGGTCACCCCACAAATACATTTTTAAAAAGCTTAATTATAGCTGAAGAAGAAAAGTTGAGTTCAAAGGTGATATTTTCTGACACTGATACAAACAAAAAAAATTAAAGTTTCCTCATTCATGTTAAAACAAGTTGTGAGAATGAAAATAAAGAATTAAAAGATGGTGTCAGTGTCAGCTTAGACATCTTTAGTCAAAGGTATGGCAAAAAGTTAAAAAGCTTTTTTTTTATATTTGGAGATTCTTTTTAAAAGAGAAATAGAGAAAAAGTCCATAGGAAATAAAATTGTTTTAGGTTTTGTGAGTACAGAATTCTAAATAGATTACTAAAAAAATGTCCTTCCTGTTAAAAAGAATTTTTTAGTTAGAGAGAGAGAGAGAGAGAGAGAGAGAGAGAGAGAGAGAGAGAGAGAGAGAGAGAGATTCCTCCACAATGTGCTGACAGAAGGAGAGAGAGAGACAGACCCATGTAGCTGTTCAGACAAGGTGCAGAATAAGCAATTCAATCACTGACCAGAGTGATGACATTCCAAGAACCCAATCAAGGAATCCTATTATATCATTTCTTACTCATATCATTTCTCTCTATTAACCAACCACTATACAGAAAATGATGACAGAGAAGGAAAAGAAAACATAGGGCAACCCACAGACCCTTTTCCTTTAAGTCTTTCATTACTCAGCAAGCCGAAGGTAGAATGTGTCAGTAGAGACTATGTATATCGAGAGGTAAATAGAAACAGCTGAGGAGGCTTGAGCAGCATTTCCATTGTTCTTGTAAAAACAAAATGTATTGCACGTTTGAGCTACCTAATATGAGTTGCATCATTTTGGTGACTCTGGATGCACTTTTTGCATCTAGAACGAGCACTACGCAATATAAATATAAACAGAAAAAGTTAGGCTAAAATTAAAAATACTAACCTTTCTTAATTCTGATCATTACGTAGCAAACACAACACTGACAAATCAAAAGAAAAACTGCAAGAGAAAGGAAAAAGCCTTACATTTTAAGACCATTTCCAGCAATTTATCCTTGCTTTAAAAAAAAACAAAAAAACAAAACATATTTTCATTTTGCACCAGCCCTGGAAGTTTGCATCATCAACCCTCCACAGTAAAAATGGTATCTGTTGCATTACATTAGAATCTCATTCTTGCCTCTCTATCACAAATCACATCTTCTTTATATTTTTCTATATCAACCTACATGGCTCTCACTGCTGATGGCAGGATTGATCTTACTCTCCTAGTTTAGCTTCAAACATGGCACAAAAATGTCTGTCTTGGTGTAAGCAGAGAATATATGAGCACTCATGGAATACGCTCATTTTTAGAGTTCAGAGTTTATGGAGCCACATGTAACACCTGGATCAAACCTAACAGAGAAAACCCAGAGAAGTAGAAATCTTAGCCATTCACTGCATGAGAAACCACTGAACAACACAGAAGAACCAAAGCTCTCTGAAAGCTGCCAGGAAATAGAACACAATGCCTCTCAAGGTTATGGGCTCCTGCCACTAATAATATTAGAAACAGGCTTAATTACACTTAGCAAGAGTGGCTGTTAGTAATATGGTTTATAGGTTAAAATCAAGGGTAATTGTGGACAAGGAACTTGAGATTGATCTCTATTTCAGCAATAAATAATTATGAGACTTTAGGAAATTACTTATTTTTTCCGTGAACAGGTTTCCTCATCTGTAAAGCTGGAATCATAGTAATACCACATGGGGTCTTTGTAAAGATTGAATGAGACCATGTATGAGGCCACTAACTCAGTGCTGTATGTACAGAGTAAATGCTCAATGAAGTCGACAATCACTATTTGGGGGTATATGTGTGACAAAGGTAGAGGACAGAAGGGATTTCTACTTTGATTAGGAGATTAGACTAAGTGATGTTAGAACTTTTTACAATTATAAACTTGTATAGGAAATGACATAACAGCTAAAGCTGCAAATTTGGCAGGAAGCCAGAGGCAGATGTAAACATTAAAGACAGTAACCAAATTTAAATGGAAATCCCAGGCACAGGTGGAAACTAAAGGTAGACTATAAGCCCCATACAGAATATTTCAGCATGTGGAAGATGATTCTGTAACTCAGGAATGTGAAGATGGTGACATATTGCTGTCAAGCGGTTCGGTACATCATGGTAGCCACTTGAGGCATCTGGCTATTTAAATTTAAATGTAAATTATTTAAAAATCAATACAATTTAAAATCCAGTATTTATTAGCCACATTTCAAATTCTGAATGACTACAGACACCTAATGGTTACTGTACTGGACACAGAAGATACAGAACATTTGCACTATTGCAGAAAGTTCCATTGGACTGTCTCTAGGGAAAGGTAGAGTGCTACATGCATTTGGGTCTGTGGTTTCATTTCACTCCCAGAGGAAATCTCTACTTTCTTTTCTTATTGCAGCTATTCATTTATTTTCCCCTTCCATATTTTTACTCTCTCACTGAATATTTAGAAGAAAACCAAGGAAAGCTCGGTGGTAAGAAAAATTCTAAGAAACTCTCTAAAATTGTCACCTCTGGTATGGGCATCCTGTATAGTCCCCTCCTCCTGAGTGTGGGTGGGCCTGACCTAATCAGATGAGTCCTTTCAAAAGAGGGCTTACAGGGGAGCCTGGCTGGCTCAGTCAGTTAAGCATCCGACTTTGGCTCAGATCATGATCTCACGGTTCGTGAGTTCGAGCCCCGCATCAGGGTCTGTGCTGACAGCTCGGAACCTGGAGCCTGCTTCGGATTCTGTGTCTCCCTCTCTCTCTGTTCCTCTCCTGAGAGCTCTCTCTCTCTCTCTCTCTCAAAAATAAAGATTTAAAAAAAATGTAAAAGAGAGGTTACAAATAAGAGAAACAAGTCAAAGCAACATTCTCCTGCTGGCCTTGAAGGAGCAAATGGCAATGTTGTAGAGAAAGCCATGTGGAAGGGAATGTCCAGATAAATCCTAAGAACTGAGAGTAACCCTGGTCAATAGCCAGCAAGAAAACAGGACCTACGATCAAAAAGAACTGGTTTCCACTAACAACCTGAATGGCTTTGGAAGAGGACCCTGGCCCTCAGGTAAGAACCCAGCCATGGCCTACACGTTCATATCAGCTTAATAGTACCCTAAGCAGAGAACCCAGATGAGCCATGCCTGGACTTGTGATCTACAGAAATGTGAGATAATCACATAGGTGCTGTTTTCAGCTACAAAGTGCATAATACTTTGTATTATTTATTTACTTTGTATTATATTATTTACTAGTTGTTATGCAATAATAGAACACTAACACAAGCCCCTATTAAACACAACCTCCTCTCCCACACACAAGCATGTGCACACATAGAGAGACAAACTTGCCCACACACACACACTCACTTTTTCTTTTTTAAATCAAAGAAGTGTAAGTTTTTAAAATGCAATGTGTTTTTCTTGTTTTGTTTTCATTTGTTTGCTTTACTAGGATAAAAGTTTAAAAAAAGGTATGTTCAAAATTTTGCTGCTGGATTTGGCCAAGGAATAGAAAGGAGGTGAAGCAATTAGCTGGGATTCCAGCATTTTTACATTTTCTTCATATAGAATCAAATGTACTCGACTCTCAACAACTCCAAGAAAGAATAAATTTTCACTGTGACAAAAAGGCGGCTCTGCAAGTATTTGATGACTGCTTAAAGGTACCAAATTATCACATATCGTGGCTGAAATTGTTCTCTCAGGTTAGATCACTGGACCCCAAGGCCTCTATTAAAATGTAATGTGTTATATGGTGGTTGGGTAAAGAGTGAAGAGTTCTCATTAAAACCTACAGCTTCAAGCCAGATTATCACTTTCTAATAGAAAACAGACCTGAAGCAAATGGGCCGAAGGTTAGATAAACTTGGATAGGGAGGAGGCAGGGGGAAGGAAAGGTCAAGAACTATTCCCCAGCAGGTAGACCCAAACCGTCATGGGTGAGAAGCTACCACTGACAGAGGGTCTCTGCAACTCCTGCTGGGGAACCCCAGTGCAGTGATGAGGCTTCAGAAAGGGGAGGTGAGGAAGGCTAAGGCAAACTTCACCTGCTTTATAATTTTGCTCACTGCCCCCTGATGTGTAAACACCACCTTTCAAGTCACATATGAATTCTCATCCCTGAGGAAGGAAATGTCTGAAGGCTTGCTGCCCTAAGTGGCTCTTGACAGGAACCTGAGGAATCCTGAGGAGAGAAGACATTTGTAAGAGATCAATGGAACCCAATTAACTTTGCCACTGATGACTTTTGTCACAGTTCTTTATCAGAGGGGGGGATGAAACAGTGGGATACAGAATCTAGACATGAAGAAAGTTGCTGAGTGAATAGGTTTCTAATGGTTTCCTGCCTTCTTTTCCCTTTTTAAAAAATAAAATACCTTTGAAGGGGAATAATTTCTCAATAATATTATGGCCATATAAGAATTACACCAGATATGATAGGTCAGATATGAAATATGACCAGATAGTTGAAATAAGCTTTTGAAAATTCCAGAATGTGCACACTAGGTAATGCTGTGTTCAAATGGAGCATTAAAAGTGGGTTGTCTGATTTTCTTCAGGTAGGTTCGCCTGCATATACAGTGTATTAGCATCTTAAAATCAGGGACTCTACCTTATTTTTCTTTTGACTCTATCTCAAAATCAGTATCATGCTGAGCAGGGGATAGATGGTTAGTAAATACCTGGTGATAATTTAACCACAACCACTGATCAAGATAAATGACTATTGCAGGTACATGTGGCATAACATATCTAAATATACATGCATATATGCCAGGACACACATGCACTTCTCAAACACAGAACTAACCCATGGGGAAATGTGACAACCATCTTGTGGTCCTCCCTATTTGTGGGGGTAAAAAAGAGATGAGAGGCAGAATTTGTCTTCCTCCCCAAGCCTCATCTTGATCCTACCATCAAGCAACACCACATTCAATCATTCTAGTTTTGACTTAGCAGAAAAGCATTGCCACAGTCTTATGTTAGGCTGGCATAATATTTGCTTTGTAAATCAGGGGCTTCTTGTTCAAAATTGTATACCCATGGCTTGTTGATGACTGTGCCACATGCTTCAATCAAAAGTAGCTACAGGGGCACCTGGGTGGCTCAGTTGGTTAAGTGTCCAACTTTGGTTCAGGTTAGGATCTCACAGTTGGTGAGTTCAAGCCCTGCATCGGGCTCTCTGCTGTTAGCACAGAGCCCGCTTCAGATTCTCTGTCCCCTTCTCTCTCTGCCCCTCTCCCCCTTCTCTCTCAAAAATAAACGTTTTTAAAATTTATTTATTTTCAAATGTTTATTTATTTTTGAAAGAGAGGCAGACTGCGAGTGGGGGAGGGGCAGGGACAGAGTGAGAGAGGGGGCGCAGAATCTGAAGCAGGCTCTAGGCTCTGAGCTGACTCCAGGCTCTGAGCTGTCAGCACAGAGCGCGACGCGAGGCTGGAACTGGGGAAGGCGAGATCATGACCTGAGCGAGATCATGACCTGAGCCAAAGTCAGACGCTTAACCTACTGAGCCGCCCAGACACCCCAAAATTAAACAGGTTTTTAAAAGTAGCTGCAGCATGCCCTTTAAAGGGCATATATCATCATCATACATCAGTCTATAACAGTTAGCTTCTCTATGACAACTTACAATTTTCAGATTAAATATAAGGTTATTAGGAACATGCCAATCAGGATAAAGAAGCAGGATATGTTGGCAAAAATAAGGTAGAGAAAAGAAATCTGGGCAGTGATACTATCCATAAATTATGAGAGACTTCAAAATACCATTTTAAATGGACTATCTTGCTTTCCCCCAAATACACTTTCCTGAGCATCTTTATATGGGATAATATTAAATCTCTCTGCCACAGTTGAACCCAACTCGGGGATTAGATTTGTACAAAGCTATTTGTTTCAACCATTAGGCATAACTTAAATATGGTTATTTCTTCCAGGCATCCATAAATAAAGCACACAAAGGTGTGCTTGCAGGATACCTTTAGAGTTCTCTAAAACTATCAATATGGGAAAAAATCATCAAAGCCTGATATTTGGGAACTATTAGTTCTTATCACCTTCAGTGTAGAGCCCAAAAGACAGCATAATCTTGCCCTGCTCTTGTGTTCAGCCTCATTGTTTTACTGTGTGAATTTGCTTTTGCTACATTTATGTCATCTATATAGCTCAGTTTGGTGACGAGGGCTGGGTTTAGCCGGGCAGTTCTACTGGTCTCTTCTGAGTGCACTCCTGCATCTGTGTGAGCTGCCAAGTTGGCTTGTACTAGGTGGTTTTAGGATGGCCTTAGCTGGAATAGTTGACTTTGCCTTGCATGGTCTCTAAGCCTCTAGCAGCTCAGCTCACGCCTGTTCACACAGTGGCTTGAATAAACTTCCAGGAGAGTGAGGAGAAGTGTCAAGGCCTCTTGAATCTGTGCTCAGAACTGGCAGATTTCTTCTGTTGCATTCTACTGGCCAAAGTAAGTCACAAAACCAATCCTGATTCAAGGGGTGAGTAAATTTCCCCATAGAAAAAGCTAAAATGTTATACCGTTAATGTTATGGATCCAGAGAGGGTAACAATTACAGCCATTTTTACAATCTGCTGTACACCCGAGACTCTAGACTACATACTTGGTCATCCTCTGTCCCCCCTCAGACCTCCTGCCTTTACATAGGCAGCGCCCTCCTCTGCATCTTCACTACACCTTCCGTCTACTGACTTTCGCTATTAAGATTAGGTCAACATTCCTTCTATGAGGTGGACTGCCCTGAACCCTAGATGAGGTAGATTCCCCACTTCTGTGCTCTCACCATCCTCAGCCTATGCATCCTTACCAAAATTTACTATCATTTTTCCAGCATTCAACTACCTCCCATGCTTGAGGAAAATGAAAGTGTTTTCATCTATTTATTATGACAATACAGGGCATCTCCTATGCATAGAAAATATTCAACAAATATTTATTAACCAATATTTCCAATCATTGGAAATTCATACATAGTCACCAACAGTGAAGGGGCGTATATTTTCTAGGTAGGAACTTGAAATTCTTTCTCTCTGCCAAGCCTAAGAAATGTGAGAGTTCATAAAATTAAGTCTAAATAGTCATAGCTTTAAAAAAATTTCAAAGCAACTGAAGTGTTCAATCCAATAACTTCTCCAAAAAATAAAATTGGATCCTTAATGTTATCAACTAATTCAGACACCATAACTTATCCAGTGTGTTAAAAAGTAATGGGCCTGGCAATCAGTCCTGAAGGACCCCATTTGTCACTTCTCCATGAGGATTTGCTACAATTCACTGCTATCCTATATTATTTTAGGCTACAATCAGTCTTTTAGCTAGGTTCACACTTAGACCGAAGTCTAGCATTTTGCTTATTAACTTTTCCTATGATAGACTGTCAGAAGTCCCATCTGAAATCCTGTTAAATTACATCTACTTCTCAACCTAATATAATCACTTGGCCACTGCCACAGCAAGCTACAAATTATCTGGTGAGACCCAATTTTCCCTTTAGTGACTTAAGATACAATTCCCTGTTTTGTTCCCTAAATGAGCCAAATTGTCTGTTTTTGATAAAAGACTTCAAAATTCTAGTGTTTTAATTCAAGTGCTTATCTTCTTACCTTTTGTATATAACACATACAGATAGTACTCTGGCATGATTATTTCACCTCTTTACCAGCTGCCTGCTATCCATTTACTAGTGAGTTAATAGCTCTAATTAGAGACCAATGAAAAGTTTAATAAAGCCATTTTTCCTCTAAGTCTCAAAACAAGCAAAATATATTACATTATCACATCACATCTGATATATGGAATCTAGACCAACTTTTACGATGATTTGATAAGCTTTCTCACGTTGAATTTCTCATAAAAGAATACTCAGTTTGAATGCACAATGGAAGATCTGACATCCCACATGCATATTTTTTCATTGTTTCTGTTTTTGCTAAATGAAATATCTCTATCTTGAAAGTGTTTCAGGGTCAAAGTCTTATGTTAGGCTGATTTTAAGATTTACTATCTTTTTGATGTAGTCTCATATTGTCTATTTACTTTGGGTTAAGACGATTTATTAATATGTTATCTGTGGAAGCTTGATAACTACAAAACAAACAGATAAAAATCATCTAGTTACCCTGTCTACTTCATAGGTTTGTTCTGAGATTTTTAACAACACAATACAGGTAATGCACTGGACTAGTACCTTGGGCACTGTAGGAACTCAATAAACATTTATTATTATTAAAATCAGTTCCTGCTTTATAGGAAGTTTATAACTTCTCACAATATCTTTTCACTATCCTCCCTCTTATTTAACTTGAAATGACATGATCATCTTCACAAAAGCCTTGTAACAAACTAGTCTTTCTACAATAATTCTTTGTGACTTTAAAGTCAAGACATATTTTTCTTTGGATAAAATATTCTTCATTTCTAAATCTTTTCTGTTGTACAGTGAAACCTTGGATTGCAAGCAACTTGTTCTGCAAGTGTTCCACAAGATGAGCAAACATTTCTAACAAATTTTAACTTGATAAATGAGCAATGATCTTGCAATGCTAGTAGTATATGACGCCAAACATCACATGATCACAACTGAGCCAACGGTGCTTGAAATTCACTTTGATATATAAGTGCTTTGGATTATAAGCATGTTTCTGGAACGAATGACGCTCACAAACAAAGATTTTACTGTATATTCCAATACCCTTGCATTCCTTTTTCAACACTAATATGGATGGCAAGTTAGCTAAAACAGACATTCTACAGATGGTATCAAATGCCCTCTGCATTCACACAATCAAGACTTCCCACGTATTCACAAGGAAGACAGGCCAGGGATTCAATTGTCTCCTGCTTTTCAGCACTGCACTAATCCTATGTCTATATCACGATGACTGCTCCTGCTTCCTGCAGGCGGCTGTGAACTGAAGCATCCTCGAAGCATGAGCTTCATCAAGCATTAAAATGACTTTTTAATGATAGCTTCAAAAGCTTTGGAGTTAGTTGAGGTTCAAAACCTGGCATGGTTATTTCTATCTGTGTGACCCTGGGCAAGTAATGCAACTTTTCAAAGTCTCCCTTTCCTCATTGGTAAAATTATGGATGGCTAGTTATCCTGGAAGGGGCAATGGCAGGGATGTGGTAGGGAAAGCATAATCCAGACTTAGGTTGAAAATCGAATGGAATATTATGAAGGAGATATAAAAAGTGCAACCTAATATTTCCGTAAGTTGATGGAAGTACCAAAACAGACATGATAGAGGGAAATGTGGAGCCAAATATGTTTGTTGTTGTGGTAGTGGTTCTTTCAGTTTCTCTCAGATGGCAGAGACTATGAGTGTATGCATAACCTGAGTGCACATATTTATAATCTTTACACACCAATGTATATATAGTTAGAAGGGGGAATCAATAGAAAATATAAATCAGAAAATACAAAAGAGAAAAATGATACCTGGAGAAAGGAGCGAATGGGATCAAGAGCGCTAGCGTGGGGATTAGTTCAGAGAGAAGAAGAAATTCCTCTGACATACGTTTTGGTCTGCTAGCGCTGCCATAAGAAACACCACAGACTGTGCAGCTTACACAACAGAAATTTCTTTTATCAGCAGGTACGCGGCACGGAGAGGTGAACTTGGGGAGCGAAAAGCCATGGGAAGGGAAGTACTTTGGTGGGCAGAGAGAGGAGGGGGGGAGGGTGCAGGGAGAATACGGGAAAAGCACCCCTCCCCAAAAGCAGCTGGAGAGAAAGTGGAAAATTGGAAACAGCCGCGGGGACTAAACTAAAAAGGTAGAAAGGAGAAAGGAGAGGGTTTAAATTCCATTAAGACTGTAAACAAGGGGAGCGCAAAGGCTGCAACTCTGCAGCTCCATACCTGGTGGTGCTCTGGTGGGAAGGGCGAATCCCCAGGAACAGAGTGGGGTCCGGGAGGTTCTCGGGCCACACGGGAAAAGCGGTTCCACTGCTGGAAGGACATTTAGTAGAGACTGTTGAAACCACCAGCAGACCCCAGAAAATGGCCACATTCACTGGTGCTGAACAAGGTCATTAAGGGTGAAGACTGGTGCCAGATGTGTGTTGTGTTTTTCCATAATCCCTGAAACACTGCTGCCACACTATCTCGCGAACTTTTTCTGGGGCGAGCTGGCACTCAGCCGCAGTCTCAGGCACCGGCAGCAGCAGGGTCCAGCAAGCGTTCTTGGGTGCAGCTGGCATTTGGCTATTGCTCAGTGACGAAGAGGGGCGGGACGGGTCAAAGCCGCAGTCCTTCAGAAGTAAGGGGCCGGGGAAAAGAACCGCATCTGAGACAAAACTCAGGAGAGAGGTATTGCCTGGGGCATGGTCGCAGACAGTGAAAGAGCGGGGAGTAGACGAAAGCTGAAGACAGAGGACGGGTGCCCGTTTGCTGATCGATAAAAACAGAATTCTGATAGGAGAGACGGAGTAGCTGAGTGACGCCGTTTCCACAGCTCCTGTGCATGCGCGTACGCACCTACAAACGCCACAAGGCTCCACCCCAGTAGGCTAGCAGCGCCATCTAGTGGAGAGCGGAGCCACTACACTGAGCCCCGCAGGACTGGGCCAACCTGGCTCTTCAAGAACACAAGTCTCACTGGCCACTTACTTTATGGACTACAAAGTGCTTCATAGCCTGACTTCTATGGGAAAAAGAAGTAATTTCAGTTCCATTTCAATCTGTTAGCAGGTCCATCTATTCAATTATCTTTTTTTTTCTTTTTCACTTTCTTGAATAGAGAAAGAAAAAAATTCATTTTTATTTTCAATTGTTGTTAAAAATATTTTTCTTTAATTTTTTTACTATATTTTTTGCTTTTGTGTAAAATTTTTCAATTTCTATTTTACTTCCATAATTTTATTTTAGTCTAATTCAGTGTGTTCACTTTTTCAAATCTTCAAATGATTTCCTTTTCCTTTCTCTTTTTTCTCTTTTTCTTTTCTTTTCTTGCATATGGAAAGAGAAAAACTTCATTTTTACTTTCAATTTCTATTAAAAATTTAAAAAAAAATTTTTTTTAATGTTTATTTATTTTTGAGACAGAGAGAGACAGAGCATGAGTGGGGGAGGGTCAGAGAGAGAGAGGGAGACACAGAATGTGAAACAGGCTCCAGGCTCTGCACTGTCAGCACAAAGCCCGACACGGGGCTCGAGCTCACGGACCGTGAGACCATGACCTGAGCTGAAGTTGGACGCTTAACTGACTGAGCCACCCAGGTGCCCCTAAAAACTTTTTTCTTTAATTTTATTACTATATTTTTTGTTTCTCTGTAAATTTTTCAGATTCTATTTTTACTTCCATCATTTTATTTTAGTCTACTAGAGTGTATTCACTTTTGCAAATTTTCAAATGATTTCTCTTTTTTTTCTTTTTCATTTCTTTTCTTTTTCTTGAATACAGAAAGAGAAAAAATTCATTTTCATTTTTAATTTCACTAAAAATGTTTTTCTTTAAGTTTTTTTCAACTATACCTTTACTTTTGTGTAATTTTTTTCAAATTCTATTTTACTCCCATCATCTCATTTTAGTCTACTTCAGTGTATTCATTTTTTCAAATTCTCAAACGATTTCCTTTTCTTTTCCCCTTTTTTTCCTCTAATCTGTCAAACCACTTTGAATACCCAGACCAAAACACACCTAGGATTTAGCATCATTTATTCAATATTTGTGTGTGTGTGTTTTTAATTTTATAATTTTAATTTTTTTAATTTTAATTTTTTAATTTTTAATTTTTTAATTTTTAATTTCTATACCTCATTAATTCTTTTTCTCCCTTCAAATTGACAAAATGGAGGAATTCACCCCCAAAAGAAAAAGCATGAAGAAACGACAGCCAGGGATTTAACCAACACAGATACAAGCAAGATGTCTGAAGCAGAATTTAGAATCACGATAATAAGAATACTAGCTGGAGTTGAAAATAGGTTAGAATCCCCCTCTGCAGAGATAAAAGAGGTAAAAACTAGTCAGAATTAAATTAAAAATGCTATAACTGAGCTGCAAACACGGATGGATGCTCCGGCAACAAGGATGGATGAGGCAGAACAGAGAATCAGTGATACAGACAACAAACTTATGGAGAATAATGAAGCAGAAAAAAAAGAGGGAGATGAAGGCAAAAGAGCACAATTTAAGATTTAGAGAAATCAGTGACTCATTAAAAAGGAACAACATCAGAATCACAGGGGTCCCAGAAGAGGAAGAAAGAGAAATAGGAGTAGAAGGATTATGTGAGCAAATCACAGCAGAAAACTTTCCTAACCTGGGGAAAGACACAGACATCAAAATCCAGGAAGGGCAGAGGACCCCAACAGATTCAACAAAAACTGACCACCAACAAGGCATATATCACAGTCAAATTCACAAAATACTCAGGCAAGGAGAGAATCATGAAAGCAGCAAGGGAAAAAAGTCCCTAACCTACATGGAAAGACAGATCAGGTTTGCAACAGACCTATCCACAGAAACTTGGCAGGCCAGAAAGGAGTGGCAGGATATATTCAATGTGGTGAATCAGAAAACTATGCAGCCAAGAATTCTTTATCCAGCAAGGCTGTCATTCAAAATAAAAGGAGAGATCAAAAGTTTCCCAGACAAACAAAAATAAAAGGAGTTTGTGACCACTAAACCAGCCCTGCAAGAAATTTTAAGGGGAACTCTCTGAGGGGAGAAAAGATGAATACACACACACACACACACACACACACACACACACATATATATATATATATATACATATATATATACATATATATATACATATATACCACAAGCAAAAAATATTAGAAAGGACCAGAGAACACCACCAAAAACCCCAACTCTACAAACATCATAATGGCAATAAATTCATATCTTTCGGTACATACTCTAAATGTCAATGGACTCAATGCTCCAATCAAAAGACATAGGGTAACAGAATGGATCAGAAAACAAGATCCAGCTATATGCTGTTTACAAGAGACCCACTTCAGACCTAAAGACACCTTCAGATTGAAAATAAGGGGATGGAGAAATATCTATCATGCTAATGGTCAACAAAAGAAAACCGGAGTAGCCACACTTACAACAGACAATCTAGACTTTAAAAAAAGACTGTATTAAGAGATGCAGAAGGGCATTATATCATAATCAAGGGGTCTATCCACCAAGAAGACCTAACAATTGTAAACATTTGTGCACCAAATCAATTAATCGCAAACATAAAGAACTCATGGATAGTAATACCATAATAATAGTAGGAGACTTCAACACCCCACTCACAACAATGGACAGATCATTTAATCAAAAAATCAACAAGGAAACAATGGTTTTGAAAGACACACTGGACCAGATGGACTTAACAGATATATTCAGAACATTTCACCTTAAAGCAGCAGAATATACACTCTTCTCCAGTGCACATGGAACGTTCTCCAGAATAGACCACATGCTGGGACACAAATCAGCCCTAATCAAGCACAAAAAGATCGAGATCCTACCGTGCATATTTTCAGACCACAACACTCGAAACTCAAAATCAACCACAGGAAAAAAAAAATTTGGAGAGGTAACAAATACTTGGAGACTGAAGAACATCCTCCTAAAGAATGAATGGGCTAACCAAGAAGTTAAAGAGGAAATTAAAAAGTCTACAGAAGCCAATCAAAATGATAACATCACAACCCAAAAACTCTGGGATGCAGCAAAGGCAGTCATAAGAGGAAAGTATATAGCAATCCAGGCCTTGCTAAAGAAGGAGGAAAGATCTCAGATATACAACCTAACCTTACGCCTTAAGGAGCTGAAAAAGAACAGCAAATAAAACCCCAAAACCAGCAGAAGACAGGAAATAATAAAGATTAGAGCAGAAATTAATGCTATCAAAACAACAAAAAAAAGACAGTAGAAGAGATCAATGAAACTAGAAACTGGTTCTTTGAAATAATTAACAAAATTGATAAACCACTAGCCAGTTGGATGAAAAAGAAAAAGGAAAGGATGCAAATAAATAAAATGAAGAATGAAAGAGGAGAGATCACAACCAACACAGCAGAAATAAAAACAATAGTGAGAATATTATGAGCAATTATATGCCAATAAAATGGGAAATCTGGGAGAAATGGACAAATTCCCAGAAACATATATACTACCAAAACTGAAACAGGAAGAAATAGAAAATTTGAACAGACCCATAACCAGTAAGGAAATCGAAGTAGTAATAAAAACTCTCCCAAAAAACAAGAGACCAGAACCAGATGCCTTTCCAAGGAAGTTCTATCAAACATTTAAAGAAGCATTAACACCTATTCTCTTGAAGCTGTTCCAAAAAATACAAATGGAAGGAAAACTTCCAAACTCTTTCTATGAAGCCAGCATCACCTCGATTACAAAACCAGATAAAGACTCTGCTAAAAGGAGAACTATAGACCAATTTCCCTGATGAACATGGATGCAAAAATCCTCAACAAGATATTAACCAACTGGATCCAACAATACATTAAAAAAAATTATTCACCACGACCAAGTGGGATTTATACCTGGGATGCAGGGCTGGTTCAATATCCGCAAAACAATTAATGTGATTCATCACATCAATAAAAGAAAGGACAAGAACCATATGATCCTCTCAACAGCTGTAGAGAAAGCATTTGAAAAATACAACAGACTTTCTTGATAAAAACCCTCAAGAAAGTAGGGTAGGGATAGAAGAATCATACCTCGAGATCGTAAAAGCCATATATGAAAGACCCAATGCTGATATCATCCTCCATGGGGAAAAACTGAAAGCTTTCCCCCTAAGGTCAGGAACAAGACAGGGATGTCCACTCTCGCCAGTTATTCAACATAGTATCGGAAGTCGTAGCCTCAGCAATCAGACAACAGAAAGAAATTAAAGACATACAAATCAGCCAGGAGGAGGTCAAATTTTCACTCTTCACAGATGACATGTTACTCTATATGGAAAACCCAAACGATTCAACCAAAAAACTGCTAGAATTGATTCATGAATTTAGCAAAGTTGCAGGATATAAAATCAACGCACAGATATCGGTTGCATTCCTATACACCAATAAGGAAGTGACAGAAAGAGAAATCAAGGAATTGATCCCATTTACAGTTGCACCCAAAACCATAAAATACCTAGGAATACATCTAGCCAAAGAGGTGACAAATCTATAAAAACTGAAAACTACAGAAAGCTTATGAAAGAAATTGAAGAAGACAAAAAAATTGAAAAATATTCCAATCCTCTGGGTAGGAAGAACAAATACTGTTAAAATATTACTACCCAAAGCAATCTACATATTCAATGCAATCCCTATCAAAATAACACCAGCATTCTTCACAGAGTTAGAACAATCATAACATTTTTATGGAATCAGAAAAGACCCCAAATTGACAAAACCATCTTGAAAAAGAAAACCAAAGCAAGAGGCATCACAATCCCGGACTTCAAGCTGTATTACAAAGCTGTAATCATCAAGACAGTATGGTACTGGCACAAAAACAGACACTCAGATCAATGGAGCAGAATAGAGAACCCAGAAATGGACCCACAAACGTATGGTCAAGTAATCTTTGACAAAGCAGGGAAGAATATCCAATGGAATAAAGACAGTCTCTTCAGCAAGTCGTGTTGGGAAAACAGTGACATGCAGAAAAATGAACCTGGACCACTTTCTTACACCGTACACAAAAATAAACTCAAAATAGATGAAAGACATAAATGTAAGACAGGAAGCCATTAAAATCCTCGAGGAGAAAGCAGGCAAAGACCTCTTTGATCTTGCCCGCAGTAACTTCTTACTCAACACATCTCCAGAACAAGGGAAACAAGAGCAAAACTGAACTACTGGGACCTCATCAAAATAAAAACCTCCTGCATAACAAAGGAAACAATCAGCAAAACTAAAAGGAAACCGATGGAATGGGAGAAGATATTTGCAAACTACATATCAGATGAAGGGTTAGTATCCAAAATCTATAAAGAACTTATCAAACTCAACACCCAAAAAACAAATAATCCAATTGAAGAAATAGGCCAAAGACATGAATAGACACTTCTCCAAAGAAGACATCCAGATGGCCAACCGACACATGGAAAAATGCTCAACTTCACTCATCAACAGGGAAATACAAATCAAAACCACAATGAAATACCACCTCACACCTGTCAGAATTAACAACTAAGGCAACAACAGATGTTGGCGAGGATGCAGAGAAAGAGGATCTCTTTTGCACTGCTGGTGGGAATGCAAGCTGGTGTAGCCACTCTGGAAAACAGTATGGTGGTTCCTCAAAGAACTAACAATAGAACTACCCTATAATCCAGCAATTGCACTACTAGGTATTTATCCAAGGAATACAGGTGTGCTGTTTCGAAGGGACACGTACACCCCCATGTTTATAGCAGCACTATCAACAATAGCCAAAGTATGGAACGAGCCCAAATGTCCATCGACAGATGAATGGATAAAGAAGATGTGATACACACACACACACACACACACACACACACACACACACACACACTGGAGTGTTACTCAATAATCAAAAAGAATGAAATCTTGCCTTTTGCAACAATGTGGGTGGAACTGGAGGGTATTATGCTAAGTGAAATTAGTCAGAGAAAGACAAATATCATATGACTTAACTCATATGAGGACTTTAAGACCTAGAACAGATTAATATAAGGGAAGGGAAACAAAAACAATATGAAAACAGGGATGGGATAAAACATAAGAGACTCTTAAATATGGAGAATAAACAGAGGGTTACTGGAGGGGTTTGGGAGGAGGGATGGGCTAAGTGGGTTAGGGGCATTAAGGAATCTATTCCTGAAATCATTGTTGCACTATATGCTAACTAACTTGGATGTAAATTAAAAAAAAAAAAGAATATGTCACTCTTCGTTCATTACTTGTGATAAATGTACCATAAGAATATAATATGTTAATGATAGGGCAAGCTGGCTATGGAGTAAATGAGAACTCTCCATATGTGTTTACAACTCTGCTGTAAATCAAAAATTTTCTAAAATATAAAGTTTATTTATAAGAAAAATTAAAAATAAACTGGGGTTATTTGCAAGAATATGTTCTTTGCAACCAAGTAAATTGTTTCCATACCCAAACTTTGAAAAGCATTCTTCTACTCTTGTTTGAACACTTAGCAGTCTTAATTTTTTTTCTGTTATAAAAATTTTTGGTAAACATGAATACTCCTAATTAAACACACACAACTATAAATTAACATGATTCTATGTAAGTGTGGGTCTCTGGTCTCCTCACTATACAGATTTATAAATAAATGTATATCAATATGGTTAAGTTTCTTAATAAATATTGCCAAAATTCTCATCAAAGAACAATATGACCCATTTACTCAATAAATTATTATTATTTTTTGTTGTTATGTCTCTTTTAACAAGTATGAGTCATGATTCTTGAGTCTGATTTCTGGATCACCAACAAGATCAAGTTTTTACACCTGAAAGATTAAGTTGCATCTGAGTTTCTGTAAATCGCCAACATAAAAGTCTCCTTGTATGTCTTCCTGACAGCCAGCCAGTCTCCACACATTTCTGGGAACTTAAAACTGTCACAAATCACCATCAGCCTGGATTGAAAAAGGACATACATAAATGTTTGTACCAACTTGGCAAAAGACTTGTTGCAAGGCCTTAAGATTGTCCAAATATGATTACTCCAATCATGACTCAGTCTCCCATTTATGAATGGAAAACAAAACAAATTTCAGTAGCAGTCAATTGTCTTAAGCACAGCATCTGGATTAGACTTACCTTTTTACAATAAGAAAGATCACCATAAATAACTAGTATGTGATTGAATCTGTGGTCTGAGTAAACTTGTGAAAAATTAACATATTTGTGTGTGTATATGTGTGTGTGTGTGTGTGTGTGTGTGTGTGTGTGTGAGAGAGAGAGAGAGAGAGAGAGAGAGAGAAAAGAGAGAGATGGAGAGAGAGAGTTTTGCTACATTCCTTATCTATCACAATCAGATATTGGTAAGATTAATGAGAAGTCATCCATAAACTATTCCAAGTTGCATGGGGGGAGTTAAGGTGAAAAATATCAATTAAAAATGTCTTTTGCATTTCACTAGTCATTTTGTTTTGTTTTGTTTTGTTTTGTTTTGTTTTGTTTTGTTCCTGATCAGACTGGCCACGACTTGAACAGCCAAGTACAGGAAACAGAAGTTCATAATACTGAAAACTCCTATATCAGGTCCCATTTATACAATTCCTCAAGTTTATTCTAACAGCAAGTTAAAATAACCTGGGAAGTTAGCATTACCACGTTCTTTTTACGGATGAGGAAGCTGGGACACAAATAGGTTAATTTACTTTTCCGGGATCACACAGCTTTACAGTGATGATATGACATTCAAATCCAAGTCTGCTGAACTGTAAAGTCCACATTCTTTTCATTAAACAAGTTTGCAAATAATATAAGAGAATCCAAAATGCAGTATAAAATATACAGAACTGTTTCTCTTATACAAGCTCCTAGGATAAGATCAAGAATTAGGTTGAAATAAATGTTATTTCTAAATTCTATTTGAATATTTTTTATTTTGATTCCTGAGTGGAAAACATTACCCATTCCATTGTATAATTTCCAGTCTAGATAATTTAGGGTTATATTAAATGCTCTATTGAGTAAAAGACTATTTCATACATAAAGTTTATTTTCTCTACAACTCAGTTGTAATTGGTCACAATAATTTATATTTAATTCATGTATTTCTCTTTAGTGTTTAGTCAATTATTATGCTGCCTTTGGATTAATCATATTTTTAGGAAAATTTCTCCAATCTAGCATTTGGCAGTGCAATGGATTAAATAGCATGCCCCAAAAGATATGTCCAAGCCCTCACCCCAATACCTGTGAATATGACTTTATTTGGAAATAATGTGTTTGCAAATGTTATTAAATTAAGCATCTTGAACTGAGATCATCCTAGATTTACAGTCAGCCCTAAATCTAATGACTTGTATCCTTATTAAGGAAAGAAGAGGTAGATTGGTTACAGAAAGAAGATGATAGGAAGATTGAGACAAGGAGTGGAGTGAGCCTCTATAAGCCAAGAAAAGCTATGGCTTGCTAACTCTTACCAGCGGCAAGAAGAGAAGCATGGAACAGATTCAAAGAGCCTCTGGAAGAAATCAACTCTGGTGATGTCTTGCTTTGAGTCTTCTGGCCTCCCAAACTGTGAGAAAATACATTTCTGACGTAAGTCACCGAGTTTGTGGTTATTTGGCACAGCAGCCCTAGGGAATGAATACAGGCAGTTTAGCATTTTCCTTTTAAAACAGAAAAATACATTTATCTGAGCTATCTGCCCCAGTTTATTTCAAAGATGGATCTACAATGGCTTCTTTCTATTCAGATTGGTATTTCAAATCAGTATAAGTTTCATAAGTGACTCTCCTGTTGAAAAAAGTAAATTTCAGCCAAACATAATAAATCTTATGACATAATTATAGGATCTTATGGATCTGAAACCAGAAACTTTCAACAACAAGATCAGTGAAAATGCAAGACAATTATAAATACATTTATAATAAATTCAGGATCTGTAAGTAAATTTCAGAGAAAATTCCAAACATTTGTAATGGTAACATAGGAATATTTATAATGCTTGAAGTTCTTTGCATTTACTGTCTCATTCAGTCCTTACAAGGACCTCGTACAATAGCACTCTAATTATCTCTGACATTTTGATGAATAAATTGAAGAAGACAGGTTAATAAATTAGTGCAAAGCTATACAACTGAGATATGATTAATCAAAAAATTCAAACCTAGGTAGTCTGTTCTTAACCTTAGTTATTTTATTCATTTCACACATCTGCAATACCTGATTTTTCAAAAAGTGGAAAGTGCAAACACCAGTTACTCAGAAAAATTTCTTACAACTTTTTTTCAGTGTCTATTTATTTTTGAGAGAGATTGCAAGTGGGGGAGGGGCAGAGAGAAAGAGAGACAGAGAATCCAAAGCAGGCTCCACACTGTCAGCACAAAGCCTGATGTGGGGCTCGAACCCATGAACTGTGAGATCATGACCTGAGCCAAAGTTGGACGCTCAACTGATTGAGCCACCCAGAGGCCCCATTTACCCAGAAAAATTTCTAAAAAGAATAATTCAAAGATGGAACTTATTAAATAAAATAATGCCCAAAACATAAAATGCCACATGCATTTTACAGCTATTTGAACTGAAATAGGGACTCGATGGATCTTCTGAGTAGACTCGAACTAGGTATATGACTTAAAACATTATTTCTTGAGGCGCCTAGGTAGCTCAGTCATTTGAGCAACCAACTCTTAATTTCGATTTAGGTCATGGTCTCATGATTCATGGGATTGAATTCTGAATTGGGTTCTGCCCTGACTGTGCAAAGCCTGCTTGGGATTCTTTCTCCCTCTCTCTCTGCCCCTCCCCCATTCTCTCTCTCTCTGTCTCTCAAAATAAACAAACATTAAACAAATTTAAAAAAAGATTTCTTAAATGGTTTATTTATCTTTTTAATGCCATGTTAAATTCTACTCCTACTGTGTAAAAGGCTGGCATTCCATGGCAATCATGAAGACTTTATACCAACCCCCTGAATTGGTGGTGACTGGCATTGAGCCTACCTCTAAATGTATCCTTGATATATGATCACTAAAGATGATGGAGGTATCAGAACAAACTTTAATCTGAAACTGGCTACGGATGCTGAAACTATCACTGGTCACTGAGGTTAATCAGAATGTTCCCTAATATATATTAGGTAGTATTTTACAAAATAGTATGGGGGAGAGAGGGAGGGATAATGGCAATCAGAGTTATGAGACTCTAAATTATTGCATGACGGTGTTAAATTTAAGAGCATATGAATTATCTGGCCTGATCTTCTGCCACCTTCTTAACTCCTTTGTCTCTTTATAAATAATAAACCCATGAAAAGTTTGAACTCATGAAATAATGGCGAAGTGTTGGGTAACTTGAATGCCTTTATAAAGTGTAGGCATTACATATAGATTTTAGCAACTTTTTTTAATTTGAGTATAGTTTACACATGATGTCAGTTTCAGATATTCAACAACTCTATATGTATGCTAGGCTCACCACAAATTAGCTACCATCTATCACCATGCAATGCTATTGACCATACTCCCTGTGCTGTGCCTTTCATCCCCATGACTTACTCATTCCATAACTGGAAGTCTATATCTCCTACTCTTCTTCACTCATTTTTGCCCATCCACACCAACCCCTTCCCTCCAGCAACCATCAGTTTGTTCTTTGTATTTATGGGTCTGTTTCTGATTTTTGTTTATTCATTTGCTTTATTTTTTAAATTCTACAGATAAGTGCAATCATATAGTATTTGTCTTTCTCTATGTGATTTATTTCACTTCGCATAATACCGTGTGGGTCCATCCATGTTACTGTAACTGATCTTGTACTCTCCTTTCTCTGTAATCTACCATATTTCTATAAAGCTAAATTTTCTAAAATTCAGATCTAATAAAAACACTGACATTTTAAAATCATTCAGATTTTCCTATTTATGAATATCACTTTGAAACTCTTTAGAGTAGTTAAGTGTGTAAAGTATGAAATCAAAGACCGTGAGTGGGAATCACAACTCTGCATTTACCAATTGAGCAGCCTTGTACAAATTATTCAATCTCTCTAAACCTCAGTATCTTCATCTGAAAAATGGGGGATCCTAATAGTACCTACTACAGAGGGCTGTAGTTATAATCAATAGAGAAAACATATGCTAACTGCTTATCCTAAGTGCTTGCATAATCAGTTCTCAGTTAGTAGTAGTAGTTTTTAGTGGTTGTTATTACTATTATACATCATTCACAATCTGGGCTTATCATACCTTTACTAAACTTACTACTCACATTCATCTCCTTTTTCAAAATAAACCATCTAGTTTCACACTTCTTTGTAGTGTTACCTTTGTCTAAAATTTTCTTCCTCATGACTTTCACAGTATTCCTGATGTGTTAAACTTCTGGTGCATTTTTCAAGATCCAATCCAAACATTGCTTCCTCGGGGAAAACTTGACTAGGTAGAATTCCTGGCTCCCTGAATTGTGCTAGCATAGCACTTGGAAATATTTCTCTCTTAGCATTTCTCATGCTGGATCACAGATAATTGAGGGAGTCTGTCCTTCCTAATGTCAGAGAGTCTAGCCTTCCTACTAGACTAAAGCTAGGGCTTGGTCATATTCATCCTTTCCAATACCTGAAACATTTGCTAGCACATTGGGTAGTAAGTAAACATTTAGTCAATGAAAGTAAATTAACCTGTTTGCACTATTCCAAAGCCCATTTTGGTACTAGTTTTTGCTCCAGTAATGGAGAAGTGGTTTATATCAGACTAATCCCCCCACTAAGAACAACTATAAACCCTGAAGGAAACATTTGCAAAACCCCAACTATTGAAGGCATGAGGGAATGTCCAAAGGCAAGCTAGAAGTGGAAGTGATACAATCTAGAAAGAAGAGAATTACATTTAAGGAAAATCTATGTTTATATGTTTTTCTCCCCTGGGGCATTTTGCTTCTCTGTGACTGGAGCAGTCTGAACTCAAACACAGAACCAAAGTCTCATTTGTTTGAAATCTCAGGAGATAGCTTTTAGGACTGCTGGTAGAGCTAGAAATGGAAAGGAAAAGTCCAGAAATGAGGTAGGCACAGAGGGGAAATCCCTGAAATTTTAAACACTGACTCAACCTTTAAATTGAACACCCATAGAACAGACTCCAAAAACACAGCATCAGGGAATATGGGTAAAACTGAAAAAAATTAGCAGGTATTTTAGCTGCTAGCCACAACAAAGGAGACAGAGCTTGAAGTTTTAATCTTGTTCTGTTAGAAGAGCTTCATAAGCAGTTTGGGCATTCCATTAAAGCCTCAGGATAGGTAAGCCTTAAGAGAAAAGTTACCAGCCCAGGACTAAGAATACCCTTAAGACTAAGAGCAAAATCAAAACAAGCCATCTTCCACATAAAACCATCCAGATGAAACTAATCTTTACCCATATAAAACCAATCTTTCATATGTGCAGGATGATCTACTTTTAATTGCCTGCTAGAGCAAAATCAACACTCTTCAAAGGAAGATAATAGAACATACAGTATCTACAGCATATTATCCACAATGCCCAATATACAATTAACTATCACTAAACATACAAGGAAATGGGAAAATGTGGCCCATAAGTCCCGAGAAAAATAAATCAATAAAATAGACCAACAAATGAAAGCAAGCTGCTATGGATTACCTATAGGTAAATTTTTCTTTTGTGTATTTTTAAGGAATATTACCAGAAATAAAGAGGGGCATTTTCTAATAATAAAATGGTCAATCTTATCAGGATGACATAACAATCTGAAATTGATATGCACCTAATCAAAGAGCTTTGAAATACCTGTACCAAAATCTGGTAGGACTAAAGGGATAAATAAACATACCTACAATCTAGGTATGAGGTATTTTAACACTGTTTCTTATTAACTGAATAAAATTACTATTCAAAAATATTAGTAAAAATACAGACTTAAATAATATCATCAACTATCTTAATCTAATTGACATTTAAAAAATATTGTACCCAATGTCTGTGGAACATATATTCTTTTCATGTGTAGATGGAACATCTATCAAAATAGAATACATGCTAAACTATATGTCCTAATACAGCTCAAAAGAATAAACTTTTCAGCACATGTGATCTGATAGTAAGGAAATTAAATCAGAAGTCAATAATCATAAGTTACCTGAAAGGGCTCCAAATATTTAGAAATTAAACAAATACTTCTGAATAACCATAGGTTAAAAAAGAAATCCTAAGATAAATTGGAAAGTATTTTGAATAACATAAAATAGAACATATGAAATATGCAGGATGTAATTAAATCAGTAGAGAGATACAAAATTATAGTTTTAAATGCTAATATTATAAAGGAAGAAAAGTTTAATTTTTTTAGTGTTTACTTATTTTTGAGAGAGAGAGAGAGTACCAATGTGTGCAGAAGTGCGAGCAGGGGAGAAGCAGAGAGAGAGGGAGACACTATCTGAAGCAGGCTCCATGCTGTCAGCACAAAACCTTACATGGGGCTTGAACCCATGAACCATGAGATGATGACCTGAGCTGAGGCTGAAGTCAGATGCACAACTGACTGAGCCATCCAGGCACCCCTAGAAAGGAAGAAAGCTTAAATCAAAGTATTTTACTAAAACCACTATCTTATAACAATGTTCAACAAACTTTTCTTTGTTTTAATAATACCTCCAGGATAAATCCTATCTCTAACTGAATCCAGAGTCCTAAGATTCCTAGCTTCTTCATGGAGAAATCTGTTCTAAGCATAACACTCAGTAGCAGCCATAGTCAAACAATCCTAGATAAGTGAAGCCACACAGCAACTTTATTTTGTTATTACTTATATTTCAGAGCACAGAAATTAATTAAAGAGGTTATGGAACACTTATTTGCACCCCCCTTCCACCATAACACCCGTAAATAATCTTACATATGTGCATATACACACACAAATATATCTTACAAAGTCACAGAATAAAGCCATCTTTCCCGTTGTGGTTAATAATCAAAATCCTTATCATGGTTGATATTTCTTACATTAGAATGTTTCTGTATCACTTGAAATTTGAAAGTTCTGCTTTCTTCTACTTCTTGTACCAATTGGTACAGGGAAATAAATTTTACTATGTGGATCTCCTTTTAGTTAGGCATTCTGTTATTACTTTCTTATAAAAAATGTACCAGCTAATAAAAATATAATCACATATTTAGTCTCGGTTTTTAGGCATATCTTAGACTTTCATGTATTCACAAATGCAGACTGAATTCACTAAATTCACAAAAGCATAGCAAAGAGTTTATAACTCAATTACCTATTTGCCTGGAATCTCAGAGAGAATAAATGAAAATACTCACTTATTACAGACGTTTCCTTTCGTGAGTAGAATCAATATTTTTATTATTTTTATATTTTAAAAAATGGATTGGTTATCTATAAAAACAATTATATCCTTAAAACAAAAAGAAGACTTCTAATTCATCCACATCTAGGAAGTCATGATATGTTCTCTAAATTGATAAAAAAAAAAGCTTTCAAGTGCTTAAGGACAAAATATTCTTAAGAATTTAGAGCTTTATAAACATATTTTTCCTTTGTCACTCTAAAGTTGTGCTATAAGATAATCTGTAAAATCATGTTTCAGAATGATTTACTTTATCATCACAGAATGATAAAAATCTAGTCTGTAAACCTACCAGGTTTGTTTGTTTCATTAAGGATATGTGTTTTCTTGATCTGTTAGCATCTTGGGCTGGAGATAGTATTAAAATGTATACAGGACTGCATATTGTTTTATTGTCTTCTATATGCATCTTTGGGCTTGGGGTTCAGATAGACACCACTGTTCTTGTGTAATGAATTAACTAATTTGTTGTTGTTGTTGTTGTTGTTTCATTCTAATTTCCATTCTCTAAGTACTACTATCTATTTTTCCAGGTCCTTAGTGCTTGTCAGCCAACTTCAATTTCATCAATATCTGCAAACTATTGGCCCAACTGTTCCTGCTTTCTTACCCCCTCAATGCCCTCACTCCCGTACTCAGGTGCAGCTCAGTGATCCATCATGATCATCATACTTTTAGATTTCTCTCTCTCTCTCTCTCTCTCTCTCTGTCTCTTTCTCTAACACACACACACACACACACACACACACACACACACACACACCCTCCAGTTTTTTTCTATCTCCTCGGAATATACCCAAAAAAGCACTACTCAAGTTACACCCAAAATTTAATAAGTCTTATGTCTGGACCCCAACACATGAGTACAGATGGAAGAAACAGAATCTTCTTGCTTGGACCCACTTTAAATCCTTGAGCCCAGATTTCAAGTGGGCACTTAACATTACATAGCCATGATTGTACATTTCACTAGTAAATTTGTTTTCCCATCTTCAATATAATAATTTAATGTCAAACCTCCTAATTTTTTTCCTTTCTTTTTCAGTCTATGATCTCAATTTTTATTCATTGAGGAAACACAATAAGTATTACCTCATTTTTCCTCTACCAAATATACAAATCTTTTTCTATATTTAGATGCTATTTTCTCTTTTATTTTAATTAAGAGTTGTCCCTGATCCTATATAATATTAACATCTCTACTTGGATACTAGATCCTATAGCTTCTCATTTGCTTAAGGACTTCATCTATTTTCTCTTCTGTCTCATCAGTGTACTCTTTCTTAAACTTATATCCTCCTTCATCTATCATTCCAACATGTTTATCTTTGTATCAAAGCCCTTTTTTGAAAATAGTTTCTGTACACTAAGTAGTAAATCTATTTCTACCATTTCAAACTATTCTGATGTGTCTTTCTTCTTCCTTCTTCACTGAAATTACCTTAATGATTACTACTTCCTTATTGTCCTTATTGTCCATTGTTTCCAATGGAAACATATCTGTTCTCATTCAAATTTCTGTCCCAGGCAACATGGTTGCCTTCTCTTTAAGCTTTAAGACTTCATATCCTTGTCATTTTTCTTTGTGACCCTTAGCTTTTTATTGCACAAAATACCTTTACGCAAAATATTGTAGTGCCCCGGGATTGGTTTTGAACCCTGTTCTTTTTGTCTATTTTCTTCCGGAATAATTATATATCCATGGACTTAAATAGCATTATATACTCTGACTCCAAAATTTCTATCTCTGTTTTGTTCCCCTCAGCATTACACTCATACATTCATTTGTCTACTTGACCTTTCCACTGTGATTTATAATAGGCATTGTTGGCTTTTGCTTATCTTCAAGATTCACTGTAAATGTTAACTTCTAAGAAAAGTCATTCTATCTAAAATTCTTTCTACCCCATTACACTACTTTATTTACTAAAAGATGCTTATCATGTTTTGAAATAAGCTTATTTATTTATTCTGTCCTTTATTTGCTTACTTTCCTGTTCCATTAAAATACAGTCTCTTTGATGGCAAGGTTTTCCTCAATCATGTTTTTCTCTGTATCCTTAGCACCTAGAAGAGTACTTAATACACAGAAGGAACTCAAAATATTTGTTCAAGGACACTTAGAAAACACATTTGTGAGTTGAATTCTAGTATTCATCAATACTAGTATTCATCAATTCTAGTGAGAGTTCTATTGATTCATTAAACTGGCAATGTTATAGATTTTAAATAACTTAAGGTTACAACTTACCTGTAAGCATAACACTGCAGCATTTATTAGCACATGCCATTGGCTTCAAACTCCCGTCTCTCTGCATCTGATGTGGTAGCACAGGTTACTTTTAGGCATAGGTATAAATTGCCTTCACACTGTTTCTTGATATTTTTAAATTTAGGCTACATTGTTTTGATAAGTAATTATATTTTATAAGTTTTTAGACCCTATTATCACAGTAAAGTCATTCTTTTTCATTTATATGCTTCAAACCAAGAGTTTGGATGGGACTGGATTTGATATCCACCAGTCAAGGTGGCTGAAGTGAAAATCAGCTTCTGCGAAGACTTTTAAAAAGACCATGTATGAAAACTGCATAACTAATAAATTAATCAGAATTTGATGGCAACTTCATTTCTATTTGAATACATATGATGGCAGAGATTATGAACTGCACAAGTGTTACCAAACATATACTCATGAAAAAATAGGACTTGCAGTATGCAGAAGTATAGTTTTCTGTTTAAGGTACCTGGCTTTATGTCACAAATTTAAGATGATACAATGCCATCAAAATCCTAAAACACAGTTTACTGTTAAAATGTTAGGTACTTTGGTGTTCTATTTAACTTTATAAACTATATGTTCTGGTTACAATTGATGACTTTGGTATTATTGAAGATTCTGAACAAAATTAAGCACAATCTAAGCAAATGTACTAAATAATAAATAACAATTAATCCTTCTGTGTGGACCAGAGAGTAGAATTTGAGTTTTGGGTTTTTTTAGGGTTTTCCTTTTGTTTTGTTTTGTTTTTGTTTTTGTTTTTGATTTTTCATTTGTTAGCAGCCTGTTTAGCATCTTACCTACAAAATATCTGGTGAATAATTACAACCTAAAATTTGTGGGGTTAATACTTCCCAGAAGAAGATGAAGGAATATCTGAAAATACGAGATTCAGAAACTATCAGTTTTTTGTTGTTTATTTCAAATTCCATATTTTTCATCTCTTTCAATTCTGATTGCATGAATAGAGCCTTTAACATTCTTTAAAATTAACCCCACATTTCCAAATTTGTATTAGCCCATGGAAATCTTTGTAGGCAGTTAACCTTGAAACATTCAAAAATCACTGAACACTTATACTAAGGAGATGGTCTTGAGACCTGAAAGAAGAAAGTTCAAGACATAAATGGAATAGAATATAATCCAGCTTCATTTTTTTTATTTGTATCTATATAGAAACAATAAAATCTTTCTTTAGTTCTTTGATGTCAAAGTGAGCAGAAAATGCAATACCTTGTACCAAATTCCATCCTATGATTTCCATTACTCATACGGATAATGAGGAATTAAGTGTGGTTTCTGTGTATAATAGAATGGTTTCTAAAATGGATCCATCAAGTAAAATATTGAGAAAATACAGATTTACCACAGATATTACCTTGTAATCAACCTCTGCTCATCTTTTTAGTATTATTTTTGCCTTTCTCTGCTCTTCCACTCAATGCCTTGCCTTTACTGAAATAATTTTTATACCTCAACAATATTCTCTATACATTTTCTTCCATTTTATAGCCTATTACCTCTGCCTGACCCACCCCACTCTCAACACACCCCAAATGTTCCCCATAACCCACCTCTTTTCCTGGCTTAGCTACTACTGCTTTTCAGCTCAGGTGTTGCTTCCCTCTCTGTCTTATTCCCTGCCCAGTCGGGGTCAGATATCCCTTAAGATAACACCTGGACATATCTCTTTCATGGCACAAAGCACATATTATTTTAATCTTATAGTTCTTGTTTCTCTGGATCTGAAGGCAGAGACTGTGTCTCATACATTTTTATTCTGAGCTCCAAACTGTTATGTAACTGTTCAGTGCATGATGATAATTAACTAACAAGTGATTACTTAATGAATGAGCTCAAATGCATAGGTGATAACACAAGCAGTGACTAGACAAAGGACAGAAGCAGTCAATTCACCCAAGAGGAAATAAAATTAATTAAACATACCTTGTTTACCATGCAAACTAAAGAAGTGAAAATTAAAACAAATTTTGTGTTCAGGCACTTATTCAAAGATAAACTATATTGATGACATTATTCAATGATAGTAATTATGAGATAAAATGAGATCGTCAAATATTACTAGTAGAAATATAAATGAGAAAAAAATTTAAAATTATAGTAATGAATGCTGAGAACCATAAAAATGTTAAAGACCATTTGACCCACTTTGGGAATTTATCTTCGACAAAGGAACCAAAGGAAGGAAAATCTCCAACTCACGTCCATAAATTCCAGACACATCTACTCAGCTGTCAATTAAACATCTCTACTAGGGCATTTGGCAGGCATTCAAACTCAACATGTTTGAATTAAACCCATTCCTGCCTGGAAACTTGGCTCCCAGTTATAAGCTAGGGAATATTCTTTTTTAGTTAACAGAACCACCACTCACCGAATTGCTGACATGAGAAATTTGGGAAATATCTTTTAATCCCTCCTCTCTACTTCACTTGGCTCATCCGATAAAACATAAAGCCTGGTCCACTTTGCCAACTCCATTTCTTCTTTCCATCATCTCATCTATACCTTACTCCAGGGGTCTAGGCTCTCTAACTTGAATTGCTTCTCTTGCACCCACTCTTAACCAATCAGTTTTGCATAGTACAGATTCTTCTTCTTTTTTAAAAATTTTTTAACATTTATTTATTTATTGAGTTATTGATCTATTTCTGTGTATGTGGGGGAGGGACAGAGTGTATGCAGGGGAGGGACACAGAGAGAAGGAGACACAGAATATGAAGCAGGTTCCAGGCTATGAGCTGTCAGCACAGAGCCTGACACAGGGCTTGAACCCATAAACCATGAGATCATGACCTGAGCTGATATTGGAGGTATAACCACTGAGCCACCCAGGCACTCCAAGATTCTTCTAAAATACAAATCTTGTAATATCACTATCCTGCATAAATCTTTCCAGTGCTTTTACGCTAAGTGAAGTAAGTCAGGCAGAGAAAGACAGATACCATATGTTTTCACTCATATGTGGATCCTGAGAAACTCAACAGAAGACCGGGGGGGGGGGGGGAGGAGAAGGGGCAGGGAGGTTACAGAGAGGGAAGGAGGCAAACCACAAGAGACTCTTAAATACTGAGAATAAACTGAGGGTTGATGGGGGGGGAGGGGAAAGTGGGTGATGGGCATTGAGGAGGGCACCTGTTGGGATGAGCATTGGGTGTTGTATGGAAACCAATTTGACAATAAATTTCATATTTAAAAAAAAGAAGAAAAGAAAAATCTTTCCAGTGTTTTCTAGTGTTTAATGTTCATTGCTCCTTAACTTGGCTTAAGAGGCCAGCTGTTATATAATACAGGGCTCTCCTTTACTTCTCTTGCTATGCACCACCCAGGTTCTCTAGTTCCTCTGAGACCTTGTGCTCAATTTACCTCGTCTGTTTGGAAGGGTCTTCTCATCCCATTTCTCCTTCACCTACTCATCCGTTAGGTTTGGACTTAGTTGTTATTTCCTTCAGGAAACCTTAGCAGACAATATTGCTTATCGCCATATATTTTTCTTCTGACATGTGTGGCAATAAATTTGTTAATTAATAATAAACTAACTTCCTGGCCTATTGGCATTCAGGAAGGCTGACATTATTTCTTTCTTGCCGGCCACCATATCCTTAACACCTAGTGCACTAAGACACATGAAATATTTATATATTAAATTAATAATGCAATCACCAAAAAAATTGTTTAAAAAGAGAGAGAGATCAGACAAACAACAATAAAAGCAATCACACTCAATGCTGTAAATGATACAGATAAATGGGTAATCATATATGTTTGGTAGAAATGTGAACTGCTACAAAGTTTTAGATTAACTAAACTAGCAACATGTACTAAATTAAAAAAAAAACATTTGTTTTTCCAAGTTTTTATTTAAATTCCAGGTAGTTAACATACACTGTAATACTGGTTTTGGGTACAGAATTTAGTGACTCAACACTCACATTCAATACCTGGTGTTTATCACAACTAGCGCTCTCCTTAATCCCAACATATTTAACCCATAGCTCCTCCTCCCACCCATCACCCTTCTGGTAACCATTAGTTTGTTCTCTACAGTTAAAAATCTGTTTTTTGGTTTTCCTCTCTCTCTCTCTCTCTCTCTCTCTCTCTGTCTCTCTCTCTCTTTGGAATCTTGCCATTTGCAATGATGTGGATGGAGCTAGAGTATTATGCTAAGTAAAATATGTTAGTCAGAGAAAGACAAATACCATATGATTTCACTCATCTGTGAAATTTAAGAAATAAAACAAATAAACATGGGGTGTACTAATTTTTTTTTAAAAACTCTTCCTGGGGCACCTGGGTGGCTTGGTCGGTTAAGCATCCAACTTCGGCTCAGGTCATGATCTCACGGTCCATGAGTTCGAGCCCCACGTCGGGCTCTGTGCTGACAGCTCAGAGCCTGGAGCCTGTTTCAGATTCTGTGTCTCCCTCTCTCTCTGCTCCTCCCCTGTTCATGCTCTGTCTCTCTCTGTCTCAAAAATAAATAAACATTAAAAAAATTAAAAAAAACTCTTCCTGTTCCTTGGAGTAGTACTCTCAGTTTTGGAAATCTATCTGCAAATATAAAAGCTTCAGTATAAAAGGACCTATATACAAAGGATTTTTTAAAACATTGTATAGCTACCAAAACTAAAACTAAAACTAATAACAGATGAAAATATTAACTTTTGAAACATATGTATGTTTATCATTAAGAGAAACATAGAATTGATATTATACAAATAAAGTATTATTATACAGTTATCACAAACAAGAAGATAGATGTACATTATTGACTTGTAAGGATATTCCAAGATATACTGTCAAGTGAATAAAGCAAGTTTACTTAAAAAAATCAACAACATAAAAAATATGGATAAGTACACATACATATATGCATAAAAATGTATAGAAAAATACACAAACAGCATTAGTTAACATAAAGGGTAGGATTTGAGAGTACTAGGGAAAGAATATTAAATTTCCCCTTATAAATTTCTATCATTTGATCTAATACAATAATATAATGGAAGAGGGAAATGCCCAATTTGAGTAAGATGAAAGGAACTAAGAAAATAACTGGTGATTATTCAATTTTTTACAAGTATCTTGAAATGTTTTACATTTTTACAATATGTATTTTGAAAGTTGGAAACAAAAGAATGATGTCTTTTCTCTATCAGTCAAAACTGGATCTCTATATCTCTTTGGTCATTTGTTTATAAAAGAATTCATTTCTGTATTATTCCATACCTCTTTTTATCTAACCCAAATCTCAGTCTTCCTAAATCCTTCTCCTGACTCTCTAAAATTCCCCTACTTTGGCTTGACTACTTGGTTCTTGAGCACACTTCCCTCCCTGAAGTCTCTCTTCATTATAGGCATTTATTCTTCCACATGCTCCATACTTCATACCAGACAGGGTGGGCCCCTGGTTTTCCCCACTCCTGCTTGTACAGTTTACTTCTTAATGTTGTAAAAGAAGTAACCAAAAGAGGAAAGAAAAGAAAGAAAGAAAGAAAGAAAGAAAGAAAGAAAGAAAGAAAGAAAGAAAGAGAAGAAAGGAAGGAAAGAAAAAATAGAGAAAAGAAATAAAGAAAAGAAAATGCTTGATATTCTAATAACTCAGACCCAACCACACTTTCACTCCAAACATGAATATTCAGTTACTTACCATTGTATCACTCATCTAAATCTTTGATATATTCCAAACTACAATATTGGTCTCTCACCTCAACTTCCTTTTACTCCAGTCTCCTTCTATGAGTAAATGGCACTTCCATCTACCCAGTTGTTTATACCAAAAATGTGGAAATCATCATTTATAACTCCCTCTCTCATCCTTCGTATCTAATTAGAAACTACTTCCAAAATACATCACACATTCAATTCATGATAATAATCTCTTAGATTATATTCTTCACTCAATATCTGTTACAGAATTATACATATATACTTTCTTTGCAACATGATTCTGTACCTCTCACTAGAGTAGCTAGACTAAATTTGCCCACCCAATGTTTTGGTTGGCCATGTGATTTGCTTTAGCTAAAGGAATGCAAACAGATATAATATATGCCCCATCTGACAGGGGCTTTTGGCTTAGACTTTTGCACTTCTTCCTGTCAGCCATGAAAAGAACATTTCCAGGGAAGCTGGTGGTCCCAGGAAAGAGATTAGAGACACATAGAGCAAGTCAATATCCAATGCTCAGGGAAAACCATTGAGTCCTCAGTCTACCTGCAGACTCATGAGTGATAAAAAATGTTGGTGATCTCTGAGGTTGTTGTTGCACATCACTGCAGCAAGATATTCATCTAATACTCTATTTTTTTTTATTTTTTATTTTTTAATTTTTTTTCAATGTTTTTATTTATTTTTGGGACAGAGAGAGACAGAGCATGAACGGGGGAGGGGCAGAGAGAGAGGGAGACACAGAATCGGAAACAGGCTCCAGGCTCTGAGCCGTCAGCCCAGAGCCCGACGCGGGGCTCGAACTCGCGGACCGTGAGATCGTGACCTGGCTGAAGTCGGACGCTTAACCGACTGCGCCACCCAGGCGCCCCTAATACTCTATCTTAGTCCAATACTCTGTCTCTTATCTGGACTGATAAAAATGCAATAGTCATTTATCTGGTATTCAAATAGTCCTCTGCACTGATTCCCCACAGAATAGCCAGAGTAGGTGTTTTAGAAATACAAATTCAATCATAGCACAATCCTTAGAATCACTTAGTATTTTTTTTTTTTTATTGCACTAGAATATAATCGAACTGTATAAAGTCCTGATGATCAATTAATAGAAATACACTTCAGATTGCATGTGGAATTGCTAGTTAATTTTAGGGGAAAAAACATTTTTTTTTTCACGCACTAAATTTCAACCATAGGAAAAATGTTCATGTTTGTTTGGTTCCTTAATTATGTGGAGCTTTTTCCATGTTAGGTCTCCAGTGAAATCTGAAGCTCTGCCTGGATCTCTGTCTCCTGTCCTGCATGGTCTGGCTTATGCTTAATTATTTACCAGAATTTAGCTCCAATTCTATCTCAGATATTAAATTTACCCCATCAGTTTCATATCACTTCATATCACTTGCCAATATTTGCAATTACATATGTATATTTATTCATAAAATGTTTGATTTGTTTTTCTTCGAAAAGATTGGAAGCTTCACTAGGATAGAACTTTTCTTTTGTTCATCCATGTACCTGGCAAATTAATTTGTGTCCAAGTTCTTGAAAGTATATTGTTTTTGTCACATTCTTGATAATATTTTGTTCTTGCTGAGTTTCTGTAATTGTATCCAATACTGATTAAGGATGGTATTCATTTAAATAATACCAGAAAGATAAACTTGAATGACTTTTTATTTCTCTGGTGGTTAGACCAAGGAATGGGAATGGCTGACTAAATATCTAAAGGGGAGAAAAAAACCATCAAGTGATTTTAACACATATCTTGAAAATACAAAGGTAATAATGATCATTTACTATATTCAAGAAAAGGAGCAAGCCTTGAGTATAAGAATCTGCATTATATAATTCTATGATTGCCCCTTCTTGAAGTGATGATCTTAAGTCACACACACCTTGGGGAAGTTAGCAATGTAAATGCACCCATAATGATTTATTTGAAAGTTTATCTGGAAATCCTTCCTGATTGAAGAACATCAACAGAGGAAATATTCAGACTTTATTAGGTGCTTGATAGTTCTTATGGTTGGTAAACATTATTAATCTACTCATGTACATGTTGGTTCAAACCTAGCCTATCCTATCTAAAAACTATTACTCTCTCACTGTTATCTGTTCACAGCACACATGGACACTACTCAATTTATTTCTAGACCGCAGGTAACTACATTGCAATCTTCTCTCTCAAGAAAAGAAAGTATTGCAGAATTTATGACCATTAGGATATTACCAACGTTCTATACTTTCACATAGATCCCAAAATATAATGGAAAACACTGAATTAGGACTAGAAGAAATTTGATTCTCTTATCTCCTCTTTCCTCTGCCATTTCCAAATTAGGAAGAAAGTTCTTTTATTTTTCTAAGACTCAGATTTCTTTTTAAAAAAAAGAAAAAAAAGGAAAGGAAAGGAAAGAAAAAAGAAAAGAGAAAAGGAAAAGAAATATTAAGAAAAGGAAAAGGAAAAGAAGAGAGGAAAGGAAAGAAAAAAAAGAAAAAAGGAAAGAAAAGAAAAAAGGAAAGGAAAGGAAAAGGAAAAGAAAAAGAAAAAAGGAAAGGAAAGGGAAAAGGAAAAGGAAAAGGAAAGGAAAGGGAAAAGGAAAGGAAAAGGAAAAGAAAAAAAAAGAAAGAAAAGAAAAGGAAGGAAAGAAAAGAAAAGGCGGGAAGGAAATCTACTTTCTTTACTTATTCTTTTTTCTTTATTCAAAAAGCCAAATAAATAAATCAGATAACACATGTAAAAGTACTTTGCAAAATTTTAAGACAAGTGTTATAATAGAGTGCATTTTTATATGATTAATTACTCATTACTCTATCTGTCTTGGCCAGGTTTCTGGTCAGACATTTTAACCGAATTGAAATAATTAAAAATATATGTACTTTAGGAATCGATATTTTCTGAAGTTGCATGACTCTAACATGGTAGACTGAAATTTGGCCCATTTTATTAAGAGATTTCTATGTCAATTATTACTGTTGTGTGTACACTTTTAAAATTAATACATTCCCATTAAAAAAAAACTATATAAAAGGGTTCATTTTTAAGAAGCTTGTTTGTGCCTCAGGGGAGCATCTGTCCTGTTTCCCTTTACCATCTTCCCCTGTAGGTAACCTCTTTAATTAGTTTCTGTTATAAATACCCAGGCTTTCTTTATGTAAACACAAATAGGAATATACATATTCCTGTGTGTTCTACAAAAGTTAGCAATATCCACTAAACTTACTTTTTTTTTAAAGGTTTAATTAGACTTTATTTTTAGAAAAGTTTTAGATTTCTGGAAAAATTGTGAAAATAATAGAGAATCTCATATACTCCTGTTATTAACATCTTATATTAGTACATTTGTTACAGTTAGTGAGCCAATAATGATACATTATGACTAACTGAAGTCCATATATTTTTAAGATTGTCTTAGTTTTTTGAAGGAATTCCCTCATTTTGAGTTTGTCTAAAATGTTTCTAATGGTTAGACTGGAGTTGCCAGTCTTGGGAAAGAAATCCACAAAGGGCAGCTGCCATTTTTATCACATCATACCAAGGATATGTGCCGTCAGTATGACTTACCACTGGTGATGGTAAGCTTTCTCCCATAGCTATGGTTTGCTTGCTGGGTTTCTACATTGTGAAGTTACTCTTTTTTCTCCCCCTTCCATATCATATGTAATTTTTGCTACATGAAATATACTGCGAAGGTATTTGTACACACATATTCTGAAGTATTACATCCTGGATCTAATTAGATTTTTAGATCTTGTACCTTTGCATTACAATACTTTTGGCCTACATTCTACACTGTCTGAGAGCAAGAGCACTACCTGTGATTTTCTTAATTTGCATTTGCCTGAATTACCTAATCCATTTTTTATATTTAACCATTCTGAATCTATTTATTTTAGATATATCATTTTTCTATAGTAAAGCATTGTAACTTACCTTAAAAATATTTTTTTTTTTAGTTTATTTATTTGTTTTTTAGAGAAAGTGAGAGAGAGCATGTAAGGGAGGGGCAGAAAGACAGGGAGAGAGAGAATCCCAAGCAGGCTCAACACTGTCAGTGTGGAGCCTGGTGTGGGGCTTGAACTCATAAACCTGTGAAATCAAGACCTGAGCCAAAATCAAGTCGGACGCTTACCCGACTGAGCCTCCTAGGTGCCATCCATGCTAAAAATCTTTTGCTTGTAATACTTAAGCCCATTTATGTTTACTAAAAAACACATATGGCAGTATTTCAGATTTTGTCTCATACTATATAACAGGTACTATTCAAAACAACATATAATACATTAGATATGAACATTATATAATTTATGTACATGTGAATACATATATAAACATGTCTAAATTACACATGTATATATGTGTGTGTTTGTATGATTTTTTGCCTTTTTTTATAGTTCTGAAATTTTGGAAGTCTTGTATTTTTGTTCTAGTAGTAAACTTTACACTTATACTTTAATACAACACCCTTAGACCCTGCTCTTTAAGATTATTATCTACTTGCTATCTCTTATGAATTGTTAATAATTATGTTACTTACTGAATTAATACTTTTTCTCTTATTTGTGCTAAAGTCTCACTACTTGAATAGTAACTTAAATGATATTCTTTGACCCCCATCCTCACACATGAAGACTCACTGGGCTTATTCTGGTTCCAATACTGCTCCCCCTTTCTCTCAATTTTTATTATTCTTTATATCATTTCTATGCTTGAGAGCATTTAAAATTTACACTCCTTTTTTTATTCTTATCATCACTATTTTTTTTTTGCATTAGATCTGAAATTAAATATATTCAATGCTTACTGCCAGTTCTTTTGCTAAAATATCCTCGGTTGGCTGGACCGCTAGTATTTTTTTCAAGGAGAGCTTAGAAAAACAATATTCCCAGCATTCTTGCATAAAAATTCTGCATTTGTAGCTTTTATGTTTGAAGAACGACTTGCTTAGATAGAAAATCCCTAGCTCACATGTTCTGAGAATCCTACAGTGTACCCTCTTTATGGGAAAAGAGATGATGGAGTTGAATACTTACTAAAAATAAATTTCACAAGCATGATTTTAGTTCCTATTATGTCAGGTGGTTAGTTAGGTACCAAGGTTATTTAAACTAAAAAGCAAAAAGCAAAACCATAACTGCCTTTACAGACCATATAGTCTAAGAGAGGAGTATGTCAAAAAATAATTACAATATAATCCAAGAGAAACTTATAATAGCCAAAAACATGAAATGTTGAGTTAGCACATTTAAAGCATCTAAAGAACACATAAAGCATCTAAAGCACAGATAAAAGTACAAATATTTGTACAAATAAAGATAATATGTATTCTATTTAATAGTGAAAGTGAATAAATGAATTTTAAACATCAAATTAATACCAATGTGCAGTGTTCTCATTATAAATAGTTATTTAATATATATGTATCCATTAAGTTAAAAGTGTTTTTTTTTTAATTTTTTTTCAATGTTTTTTATTTATTTTTGGGACAGAGAAAGACAGAGCATGAACGGGGGAGGGGCAGAGAGAGAGGGAGACACAGAATCGGAAACAGGCTCCAGGCTCCGAGCCATCAGCCCAGAGCCTGATGCGGGGCTCGAACTCAGGGACCGCGAGATCATGACCTGGCTGAAGTCGGACGCTTAACCAACTGCGCCACCCAGGCGCCCCAGAGTGTTATTTAAAAGATGTAGCAATAGGGGTGCATGTCTGGATGGGTAGAGCAAACGACTCTTGATTTCAGGGTTGTGAGTTCAAGCCCCATGTTGGGTGTGGAGCCTACTTAAAAAAAATAAAACTAGGAGAACCTGGGTGGCTCAGTTGGTTAAGCATCCGACTTCAGCTTAGGTCATGATCTCACCATTGGTGGGTTTGAGCCCCACATCAGGGTCTGTGCTGACAGCTCAGAGCCTGGAGCCTGCTTTGGATTCTGTATCTCCCTCTCTCTCTGCTCCTCCCCTGCTGGTGCTCTGTTTCTGTCTCTCTCAAAAATAAATAAACATTTAAAAAAATTTTAAGTAAATAATAAATAAATAAATAAATAAATAGATAAATAAATAAATAAATAAAAGATGTAGCAATAAACAGCTTTATCCCCCACCCCCACCCCACTCCTCACTTAGTGCCCTTTCAGACCATCTCTGGGGCATGTGTCCTTCCTTTCCTCTCCATGAGCTCTCTGACAGGTCCCATGATTGTTCCAATCACTCTCATTAATTAATTTATTTAAATATCTCCTGAGCATCTCTCACTTGCCAGGTGTGGGTGATACAGCAAGAAACAAAACATAAAGCATAAACAATGTTTAAAGCTTTATAATATAGTGGTAACAAGTGATCTAGAGAAATGGGAATAAAGATTAGCTTGAATGTGGGGGTGATTTTATGTGGGCTGTCTGGGAAGGTACCTCTGAAAGGTGAGATCTGAGACTGGAAGAAGTCAGTAAGCCAGGAGAATATGGGTGTGGATGAAAAGTATTCCAGATGTACCTTCAAATGCAAATCTCTATGGAAGGAGCAGACTCTGGGTGTTCTTGGAGCCTGTAACTGACAGAGTAGATGAAAATGACATCAAAGAGGTATCAGGGCCAGATCATGTAGGGCCTTACATGTCAGGTTAAAAAGTTTGGATCTTTCTATGAGAGAAAAGGGAAGTAGTTGAACAGTGCTGAGTAGAGGGATGACAAGATCTGACTTTTATTTTGACAGGATCACCCTCAGCTATTACATTGAAAAATGGACAGTAGGGGGCAAGAATTGAAACAAGAGGACTATCATTAAGAGGCTTTTAAACGAGTGCAGGTGAGAAATGATGGCAACCTGGGGGAGTGTGCCAATGATGAGTTCACTGGGAAGTAGTCAGATTCCCGATATCATTTGCAGATGGAGCCAACGTGATTTCCTAATGAATTGGATAAAAGATGTTTGAGAGAACTCAAGAATGACTTTAGAATTTTCTGACCTGAACACCCTGTAGATGCTGTATACTGAGAGAGAAGAAGACCAATATAGAAACGGGTCTAGTGGACAGACTGAGACCAAGAGTTAAGTTTTGGCCATGAGTGGGAGAGAGCCAAAGCATAAGAGACTCTTAAAAATCTGAGAGCAAACTGAGGGTTGATGGGGGGTGGGAGGGAGGGGAGGGTGGGTGATGGGTATTGAGGAGGGCACCTTTTGGGATGAGCACTGGGTGTTATATGGAAACCAATTTGACAATAAATTTCATATATTGAAAAAAAATAAGTTTTGGCCATGAGAAGACAGTGAACATTCAAGGGAACAAGTTGAATCTATAATAAAGTATATGTGGTGCTCAGGTGATTGATTTAGGATAGTATAGGAGTCAGTTGCAGTTATAAATGTTATTTAAAGTCTTGGGACTAGATAAATTCTCCTAAGAAGTGAGTATAATTGGGAAGGTAAGTGCAAGGATCAAACCCCAGAGCACTTCAGAATTTAGAGGTAATTTGGGAAAGCTACATAGACTAAAAAGAAATTTGCCAATGTTTGGAAGTCATCTGTGATCTTAATAAGAGCAGTTTGTGTGGAATAATGTGGATGAAAGTTTGGCTGAGGTGAGATCCAAAAGAGAATGAGCTGGCAGATAGTGACAGCCCTTCTGTGTTTTGCTGTCAAAAGAAGTAGACAAAAAGCTATCCAATTGGTGTAGTTGTAAAAAGAGAACGTTTCAGTCATTAGACTTTCATTCTATGTATGATGAAAAACTCCCAGTTCTGACCCATGTTAGCCTTGGAAAGGCTTTGGTGGAACAAGAGGGTATGGTTGATGTCACTCTTCTGTCTATCTCTACTACTCCACTCCATTAAATAAGCTACTTCTAGGCCCAGGGGGTGAAAAAAGAAGTAAGGAGAAGGAAGGAATTGTAAGGGAAAGAAGAGATGATACTTGACCAGCAATAATGGACTCTGACTTTGGTCTTTATAGAGCATGGAAGGTACTTATATTTGAACTGCAGGCTTGAAAAACGTTCAAACTTAGTCCCCATCCCTTCACCCCCCACCCCCACCCCTGCCCTGGGATAAGTCTGGTTTCCTAAATTCAGATAATGTCTCTTCCAGCTTGTCTTTTACAAATATTCTCTCTGTACCTCGGTTTTGAGCAGTTTACTACAGACAAGTTCTTTTGAGCCAACTTCCCACCAAGTGATTTTCTTTGAACTAAGTTCCTTTAAGACCACAGGATGACCAAGATCTGTGCAGCTTTGCTCTTAAATATCTTGAGGAAAGCAGACTTTTCCTAACTCCAGCTTTCTCCATGTTCAATCATCAGAACAGCTAAGCAGCCAGGCAGTCTTAACCTTCTAGACTTTTCTAGGCTGAGGTGTAAAGCCAAGGTTACCTTCTGATAACCTGGCCATTTTCTTTGCTATATAATGTTCCAAGGGTAAATTGAAAAGTTCTACTTTGGAAGATGAACTAAATACTGATAACTTATTTATAGTGCATACTATGACAAATACTGTTCTATAATTTTTATTCGTATTAAAAAATATATTGCTCAGAGCAACCCTTTGAGGTAGGAACCCATTTTACGCACAGGGAGACAAAAGGAATAGATAGATAGATAGATAGATAGATAGATAGATAGATAGATAGAATCTCCACTTTTAAAGTCAGAAGAAATTCTCAATGTTTGGTTGATTTTCTAGACTTTTACTTATATTTCAGGCAAATTCCTATCTAATATTGAGATGCAAGTGTAAGCAAGATGTACATTACTTAAATGAATTCTTACTTTGTAATTCTATTAAGTAAATATATTTTACAAATTTAAGAAAAAGCATATATTAGATAATGGAAAAGTATAATGAAATATAGCACTTTTATTTGCAGTCTAAATTCAAGGTATCAAAATATCATGTGAGTCATCTCAGAGGCTAGTATTATGCTAATACCCTATACACTTTAGCAAGTAGATGTTCTGGCTTCAAACTGTTTATCTTTTTAGGCTTATCTCCTGAGGAACACTGAGAAACTTCCATAGTAAATGCTGCCAACACTACTAATGGCCTATCATAAAAAATAAGCAAGGAGAAATAAATAAAGTCAATTCAGCCATCTTCCTCCAAACCTTCAAAGCTTATATCAAAAATTCACAACCAGATATAATTTTTAAAGCAGAAAAACACGAAGTGTCCAGGAGCAGACAACAAGCATAGCGTAACACTTTACCTTTCCCTGTAGAAAATCCCTCTAGATCAATGTCAGTGTCAGAGTCACCTCAACAGATTATTTTAAATGTGGAAGGTCATTACCCATTTCTGGAAAGTTGGAGTCTTGAGGCCCAGGGTGGGGTCAAGCTGGTCCCTAGGTGATTCTAATTTTGACATGTACTGAAGCTGTCTAGCAACTAGAATAATTGTTCTCAAGTCTTCAATGTTCTCTGTACCATCTACATGAATACCATTTGGAGGTTTAATAACATTATTACTTTATATTAAAAATAATCTTTTCATTATTATATACTTTTTAATTATATATATATATATATTATATAAATTGATAATAGATAAGATAGACCTGTACATACCCAGCCTACAACTGATGGAACATTTCGTTAGCCATTTCATGGTTTTGTATGCACACATTCACAGTTTTGGACTGCAAACTAAAACACCATTAAAATTCAGCATATGCTTCTCCCATAAAGTACGGCAGTATAAATGATTTACATTTAACAATTCAAAAAATAATGTTTCAGAGTATCTATATTTCCAATGAGGTGTTATAAAAGAGCATGCTGTTAACTACAAGAATACTGAATAGTAAAGAAGTATTAGTATCACTGTACAAAATAGAAATGGTTTTCCTTATATAAAACCATAAGAAGACATGGAGAACATGAAAAATAAGATACCAACCTGGTATTTGAAATCTACACTGAGTCTTGAACAATGAAAGTTGATTTGGAAATCTGGAGATCTGATCAGGATGTTGAAGAGGGAAAGAGAAAAATAAAACAACTTAGCAGAAGACAAGTGTAAAGTTGAAATGTTATTTTAGCACGTGAACTTCTGCAGAAACTCACATTAGCTAAAACTCAATTATGTAATCTAATTGTTTCTTGTGACACTTAGCTTTAAAATATTGATCAGTCATTAACAACTTAATTTGTAAGTACTTGGAACGCAGTAGGTAAAGACCCACACTGCAGGGGTACAAACTATAAAATATGTGTGGCTGATCCATTTAGCCATCATCCTTCATGATTATCAAGAAAATGTGTTCAAGTTCATTTGTGACTAATTGGCAAACCCTCATTACAAAACAAAAACTATCCTTCCATTTTGAAAAATTTCCTTAACTGATTTTTCACTGGAACCAATTGCTTCTCTATCCTAAAATCTTTTTTTTTTTTTTTTTTTTTTTTTTTTTTGGTCAAAGGGAAGCTTGCTTCGCTGCCTTTTTTTTTTTTTTTTTTTTTTTTTTTTTTTTTTCCTTTCTGTGCTTAGGAACAAAAGCAACAAAAAATGATCAATATGGCAATCAAGATAATTCAATAAAACACTTTTTCATTTGTCTGCCACCAGTGAATGCCACAGTGACCACCACAACAGGAAAGAAAAAGGGGGAAACTCTAAGGCAGTGTTTGAGTTAATTTGCCAGTTTTAACATTTCTTTAGAAAAATTTGGTCCTTTGGTTCAGATACACAGTTCATAGTTCCATCAACTGAAGCTGTGCACAGATATACAGGGAGAAAATGTCTCGTTTCAGGTTAACTTGGTTTTAAACTCACAATGTGAATTCTCTATTTGAAATGTAGCTAGTTTTGTCTAGTCTAAATTGGGGATATGTATCATTGTCTCCTTTTGCCTCAGGCCAGGACTGGAAATGAGATGTTTCATTTCAGTGCATTTTTTTTCCAGCTGAAATTGTGTAAATAAATAGATTGGGAAAGATTTAATGAAATCATCAATAGCCTGGAGTCATCTATTGGCCGCATGCTAAGCATTTGGCATAATCAACTGTCTAAGAGATTGAAAGTCTTACGTACTGGGATTTAAGGTTATCATGAGCTCAGAGAAGGGGGAATCTAGGAAAGGTTTGGCACTAGTATCTTCATATACATGAGTTAGGTCAGATGAAGTGATAAGTGATCCAGGGCACTTTAACCAATAAAAAGAAATCATATGGATAATTCAAATATTAAAATTCAAATTTTAACAGTAAAGAAAAGCTACATAAGAATTCAAGAGAACTTACTTTTCTTCTGATTTTGTTAACAACTGGTTACCTTTAGATAAGCCACATGATTTCTCTACGCTTCAGTTTCCTAGCAGGAAAAAATGTTGTTAAAAAAGGACTTTTACCCTGAACATTAAGGATTGCAGACACAACAAAGAAAGTAATAAAAAATGGATCTGAGCAGTTCATCCTTGCATCAGCTGGAACAGTATTGCATTTTTCTACTGCATCTTACATTTGCATTGGAAGGAGTCCAGTTGCTATAAAATGTTTGAAAAATTAGTAGTCTGGAAATTTTTTTTTAAAAAAATTTTTTTACACTTATTTATTTTTGAGAGACAGAGTGAGACAAAGTGAGAGTGGGGGAGGGGCAGAGAGAGGGAGACACAGAATCTGAAGCAGGCTCTAGGCTCTGAGCTGTCAGCACAGAGCCCGATGCAGGGCTCGAACCCACAAACCACGAGATCATAACCTGAGCCGAAGTCAGACACTTAACCGACTGAGCCACCCAGGCGCCCCTGGAAGGGGATTTCTAAAGTGACCTCCAGCTCTGATGATAGTATAGGTATTTTAGATAAGATACATAATTCTCAATTCTGCTATTAGTAACCTCTTTAAACAGCTTCTGTGACACAAGGATTTTCTTTGACACCAATTTAAATTGGAGAAGGACATCACTAAAAGGGAATGAAGGGAGGGAATAAAGTGGAGCTATACCATAAGGTATATCACTGTGTTAGAAGAGAAAGAGAAAATCAACATGAGCATTTGTATGCATTCAGAAACAAGCAGAAAAGAATGCCATTTGATATCATTTGACAACTACTTGGTAATTTTTTCATTTAATGGGATAGAAAAGAAACTATATATATAACAGTGAGAAAGCATTACTTCTATAGTGCTCTTAAATTATTTCTAGAGCAATCTAATAGATATACGTAAACCATGTATGTTTATAATTATCTTAAGAAACTCCCTGACTAAAGTTTTTCATCAGATGGAATGTTGCTGTATTGAATAATATTTGAAAGGTGTGAACTTTTGTCAGAAATATTTCATTGTTGTACAAAGATTTCACTGGAATAAAATTGTATATATATATTCAAAGAGAGGGGCACGTGGGTGGCTCAGTCATTTAAGCATCTGACTTCGGCTCAGGTCGTGATCTCATGATTTGTGAGTTCGAGCCCCACATTGAGCTCTGTGCTGACAGCTTGGAGCCTAGAGCCTGCTTCAGATCCTGTGTCTCCCTCTCTCTGTCCCTCCCCCTGCTCATGCCCTCTCTCTCTCTCTCTCTCTCTCTCTCTCTCTCTCTCTCAAAAATAAATAAACATTAAAAAAATAAAAAAAGAGAGAATGTAAATTTCATAAATTTACTTTTCTAAATGAATAAAGGAAAGTAAAATGTCATTCTATTGAAAAATATTGCATTTTATGACATTTTGACAAGGTAAGGAAAACTGGAATTACATGGTGCCTAATTTATTCAATTTCCAACACATTTGATGGGAAATATTTTTGAAACAACCTAACCCTTAACTGGAATCTTGAAAATAGTATTCTCCCCAAATATTCTGTTTGTGTTAGGAAATATTTTATAAAAGAAATGAGAAATTTTTTGGAAAACAATAAATCATGCCTAAAATTCCCATTCATTCTCACATATTCTTAGTAACTAAAATGATACCGAAGAGTCCTCCCTACTTGGCTACTTTGCTCTGCTTACTGATGGCAAAAGGTCATATGGTTTTATAAGGGCACCCATGTAAGCACAAATGATTGTGTTTTGCTGAAAATAATTAAAGATGGTGAAAGTATTAATTTATTTAACCAAGTCAATCAAACATTAAGATATATTACAAGACCAATCGGAAGTGAAACTTTGTTTCTAGGTGTTTGCACCCAGAAAGATTCCACATCATTTTGTGAGAAAAAGCTGATTTCCATTTAATCAATTCCCCAAGATTAATGTGGGTGGGCAGAAAAGAGGCTTTTAGAAAAATCCCTAATTAGAACAGACTCCAGTACTCTGAGAATCTTGTTTCTAATTGAGGAAACATATTAAGCCAAGTGAAACTCTTAAATATTTAAGGCTATTAAAAAGCAGATATTGTAAACTAAACATATAAAACATGATTTCAGTTAGGTATAGGAAGAAAAATAAAGTATTTACCTGACAGCAAAGAGGTACAGTCAGACCACATTACCTAATAGTATTTCCTACCTAGTTACTCAGTGCACATGGCCATTTCATAGTCAGAAAGGGCTTCATTTTGTCTTCTTAGAGTCAGAAGATTGTGACCATCCTTGGTTGTTGTTGAACATTTAGAAATGTTGTCTCCCCATAGGTCAGCAATTAGAAAGTCACCTGATGAAATAAAAGATTTAAAGTATTGTGACACACCCGTAGATTAATATAATAAACTTTTTGAATGTTTCAAAAGTTAGATTTGAACCAAGAGAGAACAGCTAGAAGTTGAAAACCAAAAACAAGTTCATATTAAATGCACGGGTGTAAATCCACCTATGGGCTTACTATTCTCTCTTCTGGATATATTTTAAACATTTTATACTTTGAGATGGCTGGAGGTTTATTTCAAAAGAGAATTCTATTACTTATTAAAACATTAAGAAATCAGTCTCACATATGACGCTGTAATATTCTTCTGACTAACCACTAAACTTGCTTTCTTTTCCTCCCACTCACCTCACCCCGCATAGGATCCACAAATTTCGAGTTAGAATCACATCTCACTGATGTACTCCCAAAGTGACAGAAAAGGATTTTCCTTCCCCTAGTTGAGTCAGTCTCTAAGGCAGATGGTTAATTCATTGCACCTGTAACCAATTAGCCATTCAAAACAACCGATTCTTCACAGCAAATTGTTGCCTTGCCAATCTGAGAAGCAGGTGCATATTCAATGGCGAAATAATCCAGATACAAAATTCTTTTAGATTAATGTGCAGAAAAATATGACCAGTTATAATAATTCCATTCTAAATTAAGAATTTAATTATTTCAGGTTTTGAATTACAGCTTTGAGGTTTTTCTTTTTCTTTTTTTTCATTCTGATATTTGGCTACCAAATTAACCAGATGTTTTTTCAATGAAAATTAACTTTCTTTTTCCAATAAGACTTTGAATTTTATTTTTCTTCTTTCTTAAAACAATGAGTTTTGATTACAATAAATGTATTGAAACATATTACAGTATATACTAATCCATCTAAATCATCTGCTTCAAAGAGTTACCTTTATATGGAAGATTTAACTCCCAGCCAGGTACCATAACTAACTCCATCGAACTGGGTACAGCATAGCCACTCTGGTGTGTTATACACACTGAGAATGTCTGGAGATTGTTCTATCGCTACAATGCCAACATTACACTTCCATAGACTTGAACCATTTTATTCTAAAAAATTATCTAAAAATTTTTCACCTTTCTCAGATATATTATTTGAATATGGGAAAGGGGTACACTGACAATTTTTCTAGGCTGCAGATGCCTAAAGTATCAAATCTAAACATCTCAACTTCTGGCTTCTCTCTTTATCAGAATCATGGTATGATAAGGAATCACTCCCAAGTGGAGTATCAGACCCCATTTAGTTAGCACCAGGATCTCACATCTTCCCATCCGGGGAATCAGCCTGCAGGGGATATATAGGAAGAGACCACGAACACGTTTCTAAAATTAGTAAGAGAGCTCCAAACACCTCAACCAGAAGTTTCATACAAGGAATAGATTTGGGGGCGCCTGGGTGGCTCACTCAGTTAAGCATCAGGTCATGATCTCACGGTTCATGGGTTCGAACCCCACGTCTGGCTATGTGCTGACAGCCCAGAGCCTGAAGCCTGCTTCGGATTCTGTGTCTCCCTCTCTCTCTGCCCCTCCCCTGCTCCACCCTGTCTCTCTCATTCTCTCAAAAATAAATAAAGATTTTTAAAAAATTTTTTAATAAAAGGAGTAGATTCTATTTGATAGGATACAGAACTCTGACTGCATAATTGTAGGACAGCATCACTATCCTACCAGACACTCAGGCTGGACATAGCTCCCTTTGCACATCCCATGAGTCTCCAGTCCTTTGGATAGTAATTTCCATGTTTCCCATGATTTTCATTCTTATTGCCACTACTCTGATTCCCTTGTTTTCCAACTGATTCATTCAAAGTATTCACACCTTTTTTCACTTAATTATCCAATAAATATCCATTAAGTATCTACTAGGGGCCAGGTACAAAAAAAAAAAAAAAGAAAATGGTAAATGGAGAATAAGGCAGATAAGATAACCTGTTTTAATGGCCTTGATGGTCTAAGGCAGATACTGACAAATCAATATTTACAATTTAGTCCTAATCCAGACCTGAGGATATTAAGGCTTCCTGGAATAAATGAATGTCTAAGTCAAAGCCTAGTGGTAGGCCCCTTCTCTAATTTAGCAAAGACGGGCAAGGGGAATAATCTGTTTCTTGTCTCTTGAATCTCAATGTCAACCTGTTTAACAATGCTTGCTTACAGATTTATGTCCTTAAAAATACTTCAGCTCTAGGGCACCTGGGTGGCTCAGTTGGTTAAGCAACTGACTTCAGCTCAGGTCATGATCTCACGGTTGGTGAGTTCGAGCCCCAAGTTGGGCTCTGTGCCGACTGCTCAGAGCCTGGAACCTGCTTTGGATTCTGTGTCTCCCCTCTCTCTACCCCTCCCCTGCTCACCCTCTGTGTCTGTCTCTCAATAATAAATAAAAGTTTAAAAATTTTTAAAAAATACTTCAGCTCATGGCCACCCTCTGTAGTTTCCCTGTAGTCTGAAGAAATTACAAACCTAAGATTAAGTTTCCAGTTTCATCTCCAACAAAGAGCATGATAGTGCAATTTCACTATATTAGTATTAGTCCTTTGCTGAAAAATAGGAACAGTTAACCTATTTTGTTGTTTGCACTATGTCCTTATACTGGAATGCCTCACACCATAATGCCTCCTCCATCACTTGAAATCCTACTTACCTTTAAATATCTGTTAAAACATCATCTTTTCTGTTAAGTTTTCTGTAGCCCCTTCATTCACAATTAGTTGTTTATTTTTTCTGAAATTCCACTGCCTGTTTGTTGCTCTTCTATCATATAATGCCTATTTTATTGTGTTTCATATGGCAGTCCTTTGTTTATGACTGAAGCTTAGGCTATCCTTTCCACATGGAAGGCCCAACCCCAACCGTTTAAAATTCCTACTTCCCATTCAAGTCTAGAAAACTTCTTCCCTGCTAGCTGCTTTACTGCCACTGTGAAAACAGAATTGCCCACAATTTCCTGTCTCTCTGCAGGTAGCAGAGGTAACTAGATACCAGACATGGTAATAGTATTTCTATCCCCCTTAGCATCTAGAATTCGACTTTGCTTATGCTTTATTTCTTCTCTCCTCCCTAGTGCTCTAAGCTTCCTGGTGTCACTTTTCCTTTCCACTCTCCAGCATTCTGGATGGACTCCCATTTAGAATTAGGGCCCTTACTGCCATAGGAGAAAGAAAACCATCCTACAAATATGACAGAGCTTTCAAAGGGATGGATTTGCCTCGAAGAAATTCTGGATTTTTAAAAATCTCCTAAAGAGATTTGCTTTTTGAAATTTAAAGCTCCTTAGATAAGAAAATCATACTAGGCTAACGCAAATATTTTCTTCTACTATTCTTCCCCTCTCCAGTCTTGTCTCTTAGATATACCCTAATATTTAGGGTTGTCACAGGGAACACTTCCTAAGGTTGGGTGGACATCCTTCATCTCAGACTTGGGTGAGGATTTTAATATTTGAAAGGAACCAACTCCTGGTCATAATATCCCCTTGAAAGTTGCCTCCCAAAACACCAGGTGCCTTTTGTAATGTGAATTCCTGGGAATCCTATGATTCTTGATGCCCTGGAGTCACTGATGTGGGCTCTGGTTGTACACATCTCCCTCTGCAACTAGATTATGCCTAATTCTATTTTGCAAGTTTCTCAACCCTATGGAAATCTTGCCTAGGATGGTGCTTTGTTCACAGTGGGTACCTAATAAATGCATGCTGAATTTAATTTTCCTAGGAACAAACATATGGCATAGATGACTAAAAAGTGAAAATCCTCTATAACATATTGCATTGCCATTTAAGGGGGGAAAATCTTGTTAATGTTCATGGTGACAAGTTTATGTCCTGAAACATGAGATCTGATTAGCTTTTTTATTTTAGCTCTCATAACTACTAGTTTTATTGCTGGTCATAAAATTATCCAGCTCATTTTGGAATTCAGCTGCAAAATAGAACACTTTGACCTCCTGTGATTATACCAGTTTCTGTGAACATATGACTTCATGGCAGGGGTTTTACTCAAACTAGGGTTTGGGAACCTCAGGAGGTTATGCTGAAGAAGTCTCACAGGGGTCTTGGGGATGAGAACACATTGGGTGCAGTTAACAGTGTAGAGGTTTTTGTTTTTGTTTTTGTTTTTGTCAAGATTTTATCTTGTTAACTGGGATCTTATAGTCCTAATGGCAAGATCATGGATTCAGTTTTTGTATATCACTTACTCAGCCTTGGACTTCACCCTTAAACTATAGTTCACAGACACCCATCATTTACTAAGAACATCACTAAAGCATGTAACACAGGATCGCCAACTTGAAAGTCCATCAATAATTTATTTCATGTATATGTTTTGAGCACCTGATAAGTGTTCTGAGTTTATTCTATAGATAAGAAACTAGCAGCAACATTCTATGATTTAAAAAAAAAAGTAATGGGGCACCTGGGTGGCGCAGTCGGTTAAGCGTCCGACTTCAGCCAGGTCACGATCTCACGGTCTGTGAGTTCGAGCCCCGCGTCGAGCTCTGGGCTGATGGCTCAGAGCCTGGAGCCTGTTTCCGATTCTGTGTCTCCCTCTCCCTCTGCCCCTCGCCCGTTCATGATCTGTCTCTCTCTCTGTCCCAAATATAAATAAACGTTGAAAAAAAAAATTAAAAAAAAAAAAAAAGTAAACACACGAGAACTTTTAAGGGTAGGGTTTGACACTCCTAAGATATTTTTAGGGTCTAGCTTGCTGCCTATCAGATCTATGGCCATTAAAAAAAATGATTGAAGTATAATTAACATATAGTGTTAGATTAGTTTTAAGTGTACATTATAATGATTCAATGATTCTTAGTGTTCATCAAAATCTTAATGCATTTGTTCACCTATCCCCCCAAATATATGACCATTTTGGAGAAAATCAAGCACTAGGAAGGATCTATACCCTGGGTTGAGGTCATCTGGCTTCATCAAGAGAAATAAAGGGCAATTGGAGTCTCTAGGCTTATTTTAGGTCAATTCACTTTACTAGGCACCAGGACTCTAGGCTCTGGTGACCATAAAGTGGAGTTTACCCTATAGTATAAAACAGATTGTGTTGGGGGCACCCGATAGCTCAGTTGGTTGACCATCTGACTCTTGATTTTGGCTCAGGTCATGATTTCCCGTTTATGAAATTGATCCCCACCCCCACTCCACCCTCCGTCAGACTATGCGCTGGGCATGGAACCTACTTTAGGTTCTCTCTTTCTCTCTCTCTGTCTCTCCCTCTGCTCCCCTCCCTGCTCTCTCTTAAATACATACATACATACATACATACATACATACATAAATACAGATTGTGTCAAGATACTTTATGAAATGTGAAGGGAATTGGCTTCCCATCCATGACTCCTGGCACAAATATTGGGAAGTGGTGGCAAACTATCCCAACAAGTAGTGAGAGCAAGCTGCCACCATACCATACTAAGAACTGCAGAGAGGTTGCCTACAAAATCAGGAAGCTTTGATTTTATAAAAGGATATATTCACAAGGCTGGGAAAATGGGTTTGGGAGGGTAAGGACAGCCAGTGCTAAAGGAATCAGGCAGAGTTCCACATTATCAAAGCTTTTTCACTGGTGAGGGAAGCTAGTAAAGAAAAACATGATTCTATTCGGTTTCTTTCTTAATACAAATAGGGACGATGGGGGATGTGTCACTGTCCTTCCTTAGAATCTGCTCAGACCTGCCCCAGAATTGACAGCCAAGCTTACTACAGGCTCCAATGAATAAAGGAAAGGTATTCTTGACAGAAAGATGTAAATGTGGCAGGATTACTGGGTTTTACACCAGAGGCCACTTTTTGTGAAAGCTTCTCTCTTTCAGCTATGTGAAAAATGATATGGACACTAAACATTTTTTCCATCTTTAAAGGTAACTACTTACATTTTTTTTTCTTTTTGTGTATCTTAATTTAGGCATCCTTCATTCCTGCACTGTGTTCTTAAGAACACAAGCAATCTCAGGGATAAATCGCCAACTCAGGATTACAGAGCAGACACGCATGCACACATTCGCGCACTCACACTCATAAACACACAAAGATCTGGTGCCTTATTATTGTAAATAGCTCTTTGTCATGCATACCTGTCTTCTACCACATTTTGCCCATTAGGATTGATTCTCTGCCACACTTAGAAATTAGAAGGGTTTAAAATTGACAAACCTCTAGCCAGGCTTCTCAAAAAGAAAAGGGAGATGACCCAAATAGATAAAATCAAGAACGAAAATGGAATTATTACAACCAATCCCTCAGAGATACAAACAATTATCAGGGAATACTATGAAAAATTATATGCCAACAAATTGGACAACCTGGAAGAAATGGACAAATTCCTAAACACCACACTCTTCCAAAACTCAATCAGGAGGAAATAGAAAGCTTGAACAGACCCATAACCAGCGAAGAAATTGAATCGGTTATCAAAAATCTCCCAACAAATAAGAGTCCAGGACCAGATGGCTTCCCAGGGGAGTTCTACCAGACATTTAAAGCAGAGATAATACCTATCCTTCTCAAGCTATTCCAAGAAACAGAAAGGGAAGGAAAACTTCCAGACTCATTCTATGAAGCCAGTATTACTTTGATTCCTAAACCAGACAGAGACCCAGTAAAAAAAGAGAACTACAGGCCAATATCCCTGATGAATATGGATGCAAAAATTCTCAATAAGATACTAGCAAATCGAATTCAACAGCATATAAAAAGAATTATTCACCATGATCAAGTGGGATTGATTTCTGGGCAGCAGGGCTGGTTCAACATTCGCAAATCAATCAACGTGATACATCACATTAATAAAAGAAAAGATAAGAACCATAGGATCCTGTCAATCGATGCAGAAAAGGCCTTTGACAAAATCCAGCACCCTTTCTTAACAAAAACCCTTGAGAAAGTCGGGATAGAAGGAACATACTTAAAGATCATAAAAGCCATTTATGAAAAGCCCACAGCTAACATCATCCTCAATGGGGAAAAACTGAGAGCTTTTTCCCTGAGATCAGGAACACGACAAGGATGCCCACTCTCACCGCTGCTGTTTAACATAGTGCTGGAAGTTCTAGCATCAGCAATCAGACAACAAAAGGAAATCAAAGGCATCAAAATTGGCAAAGATGAAGGGAAGCTTTCGCTTTTTGCAGATGACATGATATTATACGTGGAAAACCTGATAGACTCCACCAAAAGTCTGCTAGAACGGATACGTGAATTCAGCAAAGTTGCAGGATACAAAATCAATGTACAGAAATCAGTTGCATTCTTATACACTAACAATGAAGCAACAGAAAGACAAATAAAGAAACTGATCCCATTCACAATTGCACCAAGAAGCATAAAATACCTAGGAATAAATCTAACCAAAGATGTAAAAGATCTGAAAACTGTATGCTGAAAACTATAGAAAGCTTATGAAGGTAATTGATATAAGGTAATTGAAAGTAAAAGATATAAATAAATGGAAAGACATTCCCTGCTCATGGATTGGAAGAATAAATATTGTCAAAATGTCAATACTACCCAAAGCTATCTACACATTCAATGCAATCCCAATCAAAATTGCACCAGCATTCTTCTCAAAACTAGAACAAGCAATCCTAAAATTCATATGGAACCACAAAAGGCCCCGAATAGCCAAAGGAATTTTGAAGAAGAAGACCAAAGCAGGAGGCATCACAATCCCAGACTTTAGCCTCTACTACAAAGCTGTCATCATCAAGACAGCATGGTATTGGCACAAAAACAGACACATAGACCAATGGAATAGAATAGAAACCCCAGAACTAGACCCACAAACGTATGGCCAACTCATCTTTGACAAAGCAGGAAAGAACATCCAATGGAAAAATGACAGTCTCTTTAACAAATGATGCTGGGAGAACTGGACAGCAACATGCAGAAGGTTGAAACTAGACCACTTTCTCACACCATTCACAAAAATAAACTCAAAATGGATAAAGAACCTGAATGTGAGACAGGAAACCATCAAAACCTTATAGGAGAAAGCAGGAAAAGACCTCTCTGACCTCAGCTGTAGGAATCTCTTAATCGACACATCCCCAAAGGCAAGGGAATTAAAAGCAAAAATGAACTACTGGGACCTTATGAAGATAAAAAGCTTCTGCACAGCAAAGGAAACAACCAACAAAACTAAAAGGCAACCAACGGAATGGGAAAAGATATTTGCAAATGACATATTGGACAAAGGGCTAGTATCCAAAATCTATAAAGAGCTCACCAAACTCCACACCCGAAAAACAAATAACCCAGTGAAGAAATGGGCAGAAAACATGAATAGACACTTCTCTAAAGAAGACATCCGGATGGCCAACAGGCACATGAAAAGATGTTCAACGTCGCTCCTTCTCAGGGAAATACAAATCAACACCACACTCAGATATCACCTCATGCCAGTCAGAGTGGCCAAAATGAACAAATCAGGAGACTATAGATGCTGGAGAGGATGTGGAGAAACGGGAGCCCTCTTGCACTGTTGGTGGGAATGCAAATTGGTGCAGCCACTCTGGAAAGCAGTGTGGAGGTTCCTCAGAAAATTAAAAATAGACCTACCCTATGACCCAGCAATAGCACTGCTATGAATTTACCCAAGGGATACAGGAGTGCTGATGCATAGGGGCACTTGTACCCCAATGTTTATAGCAGCACTCTCAACAATAGCCAAATTATGGAAAGAGCCTAAATGTCCATCAACTGATGAATGGATAAAGAAATTGTGGCTTATATACACAATGGAGTACTACATGGCAATGAGAAAGAACGAAATATAGCCCTTTGTAGAAACGTGGATGGAACTGGAGAGTGTGATGCTAAGTGAAATAAGCCATACAGAGAAAGACAGATACCATATGGTTTCACTCTTATGTGGATCCTGAGAAACTTAACAGAAACCCATGGAGGAGGGGAAGGAAAAAAAAAAGAGGTTAGAGTGGGAGAGAGTCAAAACATAAGAGACTGTTAAAAACTGAGAACAGACTGAGGGTTGATGGGGGGTGGGAGGGAGGGGAGGGTGGGTAATGGGTATTGAGGAGGGCACCTTTTGGGATGAGCACTGGGTGTTGTGTGGAAACCAATCTGACAATAAATTTCATATATTGAAAAAAAAGAAATAGAAGGGTTTAACTAATTTTTTTCTTATGACATTACCCCTTTCACTGATAAGATCCAGAATGCAGATATTGTCAGGGGGTCCAGTGTCATGGAGGAGTCTGGGGGCTTTAAGAAGACTAAAGACCACTGTGAGTTCCTGGACCTCTAGGCATTGATCCCAAGGACACACTCTTCATTGGATTGGTCTACACCAGTTACACATAAAGTCATGTGGTAAGTTTTTCAGATTAGCTTACATTTTAAAAGAAAACATCCATACTCTTCTTAAAGACATAACATAAATCTCTAAAAAATAACTCTTCAGAATTCTGCACATTCCAGTTACTTTTCTGATGAATTCATTAGATAAGACTGAATGGGATAAGGGCCCAATTTCTTGCCTTCCTCTAGTTGCAGTAAAGTGGTAGCTAATGGGGAAAAAAATGTTTAGTTGACATCGGTGAAATCTATGCACACTGGCCAAACTGCCATTATGGTGGCACAAATGCAAGGTCATGCACTTGTCACATATCGCTGATTCTGGTTTCCTGTCTCTCCTAAATTATTTCATGTTATACTGTTATAACTTTCTAAATTTCCAAGAATTTCACAAATATTTATAATTGGTAGGTTTTGGATAGGTTAGGTAAGGTTTTTCTAAATATACCATATTGGTTTTTTGCCCCCAGATTTCCTTAGGGATTTAATTTTTTTAGACCTCTTAGATACAGAACAAAAAGTGATGGGAAGCTTGAACAGTAGGTTGTGCATCACACAAAAGATTTCTGAACTATGAACCAGGTCACAACTTCGTTCAACTTGGGAAATGGCTTTAATCTTATCTTCCTCTTCTTTTATTTGCCTATTTCCTAATTTGCAGTATGTGGGAGACCTCCTTGTTTTTTAAGTCCTTAAGGATTTCTCCTGCTAGTTGAAGAAACCCATGTCAAAATGAACATTTGTCTAACAGAAGAACTCTAGGTTGTCTATAGCAGATAAAAGATTGTAATTCTATATTTACGAATATAAAAGTATACTTTATGGAGAACCATTATTTACGTGGAGGGAGGAGAACACAGGGTAAACCAATCTATATGTTCCATAAAGTTTATTTTTTCCTGTTCGTTTTTTCCCCATTAGCTACCACTTTACTGCAACTAGAAGAAGGCAAGAAACTGGGTCCTTAGCCCACTCAGTCTTATCTAATAAATTCAGCAAAAAAAAAAAAAGTTTATTATCTCCCTTCATTTTTGTAAAGTAGAAAACTGAGCTCCTTTTGTAACAATTGGGTATTTCCTTTAAACTTCCTTTTTTCTCTCCACAGGATATACTCAGAATAATAATTGAGACAGAGAGAGAGAGAGAGAGAACTGAAATCACTTCTACTCACCTATATTTAATCAGGATAAGCTAGGTGAGAAAACAAAAAATAATCTTATGGCTTAACACAACAAAGACCAATTTCTTCTTCACAGGAAAATCTCCAAAATAACAAGTCTACCTGAAGTAAGGGGGTCTGCCATCCTCATCTGGAACACTTAGCCTTCTTGATCACAGAACAAGGAAGACAGTATGAGAGGTCTCACCCTCACAATTCAATGCTATGGCCTGCAAATGACACAGGCCACTTCTGCTAATAGTTCTTGTCAAAAACTGGCCTCATGAACCAGGTTAAATGCAGGGACAGATAAGTTTATTCTTCCTATGTGCCCGGAAAGAGGTGTAAAAGATGTATAGGTGAGCACTCCACACCCACACTACCTAACAATGTTTTCCCAAACCCCCTTTTCCTGACCATACCCAAACTTACCTTAGCTAGGAAGGAGATCAAGGAAGAGAATATGGAGATATTATTGTCAGGAGAAGATGTTTGGGGTGATGTCAAGCAATTTTTACTAGCTCAGATGTGGTATAGAATTAACAGCATCAAAAGTACTAAAACTATATTCCTGCTGCCTTTCCATTTCACTTCCCTATGCACATGAGCTTCAGACTCTTAACCTATAAGGCACCCTATTAAATATGTTTTATAGGACCACAAGATTAACAGCACTTGCATGTGGGAAATACTGTTTAATATTTGCATTTTAATTTGTAATATGTAGTCCTCAATTATTTCTTGAATAATTACTATAGTCACTACTACTCTTATTATTACTACTAAAACTATTACTATTAGTTATTATTTCTTGATAACCTACTGAGCTAAGCAATTTACATATGTATAATTTTCAAAATAAGTCTATGATATAAGTATAATTATCTCCATTTTATGGTAAATAAATTGAACAAAGAAATTACATAACTAGTTAAAAAATGAACCCGGATCTACCTGACTCCAAAGTCCATGCTATTACCCACTATGGGGAATGGAGAGAGTATTGGAGAATTTATCCTCAGGCTGTCATGTGTAATGACCTATCTTAATACCCAAGATCCTAGTGATGGGGTTTTGGTAGGGAGTCCAGAGCCAAGAAAGAATTCCTGAGATGTCTTTGGTGCAAAAAAAGTGATTTCATTGAAGCACAGGGACAGGACCAGTGGGCAGAAACAGCTGCACTGGGGTTGTGAAGAGGGACTGGTTATATACTATGGAGTTGGGGAAGGTAAAGACCAAAGGGAGGGCTCCAAGACTTTCATATGCTAAAGAGGACTCATAAGACACCGGAGGCCTGACTATTGTCAAGTTAAGGTTGTTTTCCCTCTAGTAAGGCATTATCTTTAGGATGGTAGGGGGTTCCTAGAAAAATGTGATACTCTGTATTTGCCTCAAGTATTTGTCAATGGGGTGCAGGTTATAAAGAAATTTAATTTTACCTGCCATTTCTTTTTTGCCTTTATTCCCTACATCACTGTGGAGAGGAGGGTGATGTTGGGGATCCAGGAAACTGTCTATAGGTCTCTGGAGACAAGGCTATTGATAAGATTGCCTTTTTCTTGTAATTTACTAAGATATTTGTAAACTGATGGAGACTCATGTCTTGCGTGACTGTTATCTCTATCAGTTAACCATTTGTTCTTCCCTTTTCTTTGTTCTTGGGCAGCAAGTAGTGCCTGAGAAATATTACACATATCCCACCTGCAGGCTGGGGAAGGTGTTTGCTAGCTTGTGCATGGCCTTCAGCTTGCCTTATGGTCCCTCATCACTAGGGTAGCTGTGTCAACTGATGAAAATGTCTTGCACAAATTTAACCTGTTATGAGGATTGAAATGTTTAATACTACCAACATCTAACATCTTCTTAAATAGGATGAAGATAGATCTTAAATATTGGTTTGAATTTGAATCTATTTTCTGAATCTCAAAGCAACTTACTGGAAAGATATTATCTTTCCAGTACAAATACTGTATTATCATCGTATATTGCCATAGACAACAAGCCACTTTACTAATTCAGGTATAAACTCTAATAATTCATAGAAGTTCAACGAGACCAAGCCTTATCTGTTTATGCCAAATATATATATATATATATATATTTTTTTTTTTTCATTTTGAAGACAGATCTTTTAAATTTTTTTAGTGTTTATTTATTTTTGACAGACAGAGACAGAGCATGAGCAGGGAGGGGCAGAGAGAGAGGGAGACACAGAGTCCGAAGCAGGCTCCAGGCTCTGAGCTGTCAGCACAGAGCCTCATGTGGGGGTCAAACCCATGAACGAACCATGAGATCATGACCTGAGCCGAAGCTGGATGCTTAAGTGGCTGAGTCTGACCCAGGGCTGTGCCTCTTGAAGACAGATCTTTTAAATCACATCTTACTTACAAAGTGTATGAAATTCTGCCTATGACTTCCAGGATATGCTCATGTTGCTTGTTCATTATCTCTAGAATTTAGCAAACCAATTTGTTGTTATTATTTAATATTATGCTAGATTTTTAGCAAATCTGTTATAAAATCAAATAGAATTGTAGTCATTTACTATTAAGCTAGACTTGATGGAATGCATAACTTCTTTTCCCTTTCCACTGATCTTTCTCTGAACAATCTTCTAATTGTGCTCATTTTCTTATGTTATTTGCTCAAAAGAAACATGTATAAGTATCAATAAATGATTATGAGATGTATCTCTAATGAAAAAACATTGAAGTGAAGAAGAATATAGATATTTATACCCAACTTTCTTTTTCAGAGAGATTTGAAATAATTTCAAAAACTTAACTTACTGTAATACCATAGAAATAGATCATAAGAATGAACAAGGGGGAAAATGGAAAGTTAGATTGAGGTAAAGTTTATCCAAAAATGCATACTTAATTTCTTCAAATGTTATTAATTTGGCTGTGAGCCTCCTAATAGCCAGAACAAAGTGAAAAATATTACCATTTTTAAATTAGTGAGTCTATTAGAAGATTAAATATAGTTGGTGAGCAAAAGTACAGTTGCTATATGCATAAAATTGCCAATTTCACATGTACTTATTTAAGCCACATTATCAATTAGAAAAAATATTTTTATTTGTTTTTGTAAGAGGGACTGATTTCTAAGACATATAAAATCATTTAACATCTCACTACTTTTGAATCATATATTAGTTTTACAATAAAACTATACTAAAAGATCACCCATAATACACATCACATTTGTCTTTCAGTGGCATTCAGGCATGGGTGTTTCCAACACCCAAATCCAACTTCAAAGACTGCAAATATGCCATGATATAGGATACTCAAAAGCTGAGTGACAGACTTTGAAGGCAATTTACAAAGAAGTGTTCAGAAATATTTTGAGAGATGTTGATTTCATAGGAAGAGTCATATAAGCTCTTAAGGTGAATATTTGAGGGAGATAAATGCTTGTTAAGATAGTTTTCATTTTTTATGTGGTTCAAATAATTTTATTAGGTTGTGATTATACAATATATGGCAGTCCAGGATAAGCATGATATTTGTGTAGCCTCTTACTTAGTTTGGGGGTGCAAATAGTCCTTGCCCTCAATAAATATATTCTTAGGTTTTTATATGCTTCTTTTAAAAAAAATTAAATGTTTATTTATTTTTGAGAGAGAGAGACAGAGCCTAAGTGGGGGAGGAGCAGAGTGAGAGGGAGACACAGAATCCAAAGCAGGGTCCAGTCTCTGAGCTGTCAGCACAGAGCCCAACGCAGGGCTGGAACCCCCGAACCGTGAGATCATGACCTGAGCCAAAGTCGGACACTTAACTGACTAAGCTACCCAGGCACCCCGAGGTTTTCATATGCTTCTTGTACACATGCCCTTTTTTCCCCTTTAACTGGAGAAAGAGATCCTTTAGCAAAGGAAGAATAATTGCTTTTTGCTTTTACCCTTGGCCACTAGCAAAGCTCCTGTTAGGTGCCAACACATATTGTTGGATAAATAAAGTACTCTCTGATACCCTGAAACACTAGCAAACTGCCCAGCTTTCTCGTCACATGCCATGTATTAAGTGTGGCCTTGGAACATGTTCCCAGATATCTTTTATTGAAAATTCAGAAAGTTAATAATAAGGAGATGTGAAATATATCAAATGCCTTTATAATCTCTTTCTTCTATGCCCTGGGTAAATGCTAATCTGAGATCCTGCAATCTGAGTGACTGGTACAGATGAAGGCATGCGTAATTTGCTGATAGTACTTTCTCAGGCTATTAAGCTCTGCCCAACCTTTTAAGAATATTGAATTGGAAGATCATGTTCCCACAATTTCAGGAAATTGGTAGCGTCACAGCCCAACAACTTGAGAAAATAACATTATTTTAGAGGGGAGGTAAAAAGAAGAAAAGGCAACAAAGAAACTATCCTAAGTGCCCAGACTAGAAATACCTGTCCAATGGACCCAAAATTTTGTCATTGTAAAAAAAGGAGCCAAAAAACAAAAACAAAAAAAACAAAAAAATAACTACTGTGATTTATTTAAATAATTAGCTCTCCCCTAAAGGACTCTGGCATGCCAAGTGCTAACAGTAAATGTTAACCCTTTAGTTGTTCTCCTAAATGAACAATTTCCCCTGCGTGGGGCGGGGGAGGTTGGGGGAACTGCTTTGTTCATAATGGAAAACTGCATAAGGAGAATTTAGGAAATGCTAAGTGCAGTGGCAAAAGATGAGGTCTCTTTAATGAAGACAATTTAATCAAGATCACAAAGGAATGTATTACACAAATGGTTTTTGAATATAAAGAAGTGGAAAATGCTGGAAGTGTGGTCTTTAGTCTCAGTGACCTTTCAGAGTGGGAAATATGGGAGTTAAAACTGTGCAATCTGATGGCTCTTCCTAATTAAGGGTGTGACTACAAAAGAGATGGTGAAGCGGCTTCCAAATAATACTGGTTTCCTAGCAACCATAGCTCCAGTGGTTTAACTAGATTTTAAATGCAAACAATAAACCTCAAGTATTGAGCTTGAAAGGGGTGTTAAAAACCTTGGGGCAAGCAATGTAATTCTTCAAAGGAAATGCTCTTCTGAGGTGGTAGGCAGTGTTACCAGTCTGTTTCAAAGCCTTCCCATGCACTCAGGTACCTACAATGCTGTACATGAGCACTGAGTTACATTGTGCTTAGACTACTCCCTGATGCACTGTGGGCCCTATTTGTTTCCTGGTAGGAAACAGACTTTAATAATTGGATGGCTTAATAATTGGATTGGATGTGCACCAATACAGTTTCTTTCCAACTTTGTATTTTGCAGCCTAATTTATTAGATTGTGAATATATTCTTCATAAGTTTGTTTTTCCTCCATTTTTCAATTTCATTTAGTATTATCTTTTCCATTTTCTAAAACACAGCCTCAAGAGAGTCAATCTAAGAAGATCCTATAGAATATCTTTAAATAGCACAGCTCTCAAAAGCAGCATGTACTTTAAAAGTAGGTCTCATTCATATAAACTGATCCATATGAGCAAATATTAAAAATGTGTGAATATGAACTCCTTCAGAACTTCTCAGTTAATTGCATAATATCCTTCAATACCTTATGGACATATATGGAGGCTCTCGAAGCATGACTGGAAAGCAATTGACTTATCTACAGTTAAGCCTCTTGCAGAAGAGGACCCTGACTCTCCTCAAGGGGAAACTGAAACAACAAACAAAGCCATGTAAAAGGCCCCAGAGTCTTCAGTCTGAATCCAACTATGATGAATCATGGATGGATAGCCATTTAATACAGAAGACACTTCCCAGTAAAAGAATAAACTTATTCTGTTGGGGGAGGAGAGCTAGAAATCCTATTTTAGGGGACTTTTTAAAATTAAATGTTTTATTTCAAGACAATTACAGATTGACATGCGGTTGTAAAAAAAAATAAATATGGAGAGATCCTATGTATCCCTTATCCAGTTTCCTTATGTGGAAGTACTTTTAAGCTTTGATGCAGTCAGTTTATCCAGGAACATCACTGGAGCTGTAATCAAGCAAGCCAGCCTCCACAAGAACTCTTCATTTTGACAGTTCCACGTATGAACAAAGACGGTGCTCATTAAATCATCACTAGCACTCCCAGGTGCAGTACTGTTAATTGGGAGTCCACCAGGGAGCACTACATTAAAAACAGACCAGCAGATTCAAGAGAGGAGGCCTCTGGCATCAGGAGGGAACTCTTGTCATTTCTTTGTCAGATTTGAAGCAAATTATTTTGGGGGCTTGGTAGACATTTATATCTCCCTGCTGCAGGTAGGATTCCTTGTCAATAAGATTTTGCGACTGGATATTAGGCAGGAAATTTATTAGGGAGAGCTCCTGGGATCAACACTTGGGGAAAGGAAGGGATGCGATGGAAAGGAAGGATAAGAAGCAGTACTGGATAAGGAAGAATATTAGGCTGCATAGGATTTCACCGAGGGACCTTTTGAAGTTGTTTTGCATTGTGATGAGGGTGCCAGTCCCTTTACACTCTTGCATTGACCAATTATTGGATGCTTGGATGCAAGCTGCTCATTAGAGGGAGATGTGATTTTGGACTAGGAAGCCCAGGGCAATCTACAGACAGGACCAAGAGCTGAGGTTTGTTAGCTGGTCATATCTCCAGAAAGTTATAGCAATAAAAACCTCCATTTTATTTATTTATTTATTTTTTAATTTTTTTTTTTTAACATTTATTTATTTTTGAGACAGAGAGAGACAGAGCATGAACGGGGGAGGGGCAGAGAGAGAGGGAGACACAGAATCGGAAGCAGGCTCCAGGCTCTGAGCCATCAGCCCAGAGCTCGACGCGGGGCTCGAACTCCCAGACCGCGAGATCGTGACCTGGCTGAAGTCGGACGCTTAACCGACTGCGCCACCCAGGCGCCCCAAAAACCTCCATTTTAAAGCAAGATCCAGGTCTTACAGAACAGCACCCACTGCAGTATATCCCTTGTACTGGTCATATTTACTCCTTCATAAATATTTTGACTAGAGCAGTTAGATTTGTGGTTATGATGGGTCTCTTTTACTGCATCAGACTTGTAAGAAAAAGGTTGGTGGCATGAATAAAACCCATGATATTACAGCAGTGATCTTAGGGCTAAATGATGCTTACCATCTCCCTCCTGCATATTCTACTCTAGATTCCCCTCTCTTCAGTTAGCATTTCTGCTGGCCTTGGATCTGTGGGTACTATGCCCTTCCCAGACTGCCGCTGTTGCACTTGGCCATTTATTGTTAAAAAAAGGTAAGGGAAACTAAGAAGTATACAGGTAGGTCACCGGGAAGCCAAATATAGACTTCCTTGTTCTAATTGAGTAACAGCAACTTTACATCCTCCTGATTATGTGAATCAGTTCATTGACAGGATGCTGACTGCTCTTCCTGTGTACTCGTCTTTTACCCCAGGTGAAAGCCCAGGTGACACCCAAGGTGATAGCTTATATGCAAAGGGCTTTTTATGTGTCCCCTCATACATGTAATCCCCCTTGGGTATTAGGACTTTTAAATCTATAAAGCACGGAGCCGTGCAAACAGAAAACACAAATTCCCAAGATGATCACCAGGAGTGATCGTAATGGGGCCACACTTACTTCCCTCCCTTGATCTTGAACTCACATATTCTAACTATTAAGGCCACTGATTGAGTGTAGAGGTTGGCAAACTATGGCCCTTGGGTCAAATCCATCCTGTTGCTTATTTATGTAAATAAAGTTTTATTGGAACTCAGCCACACCCACTCATTTACAAAGTATTTAAGGCTACTTTCACAATAGAGTGGCAAGAGAGACCACATGGCCTACAAAACCTAAAATATTTATTATCTGTTTCTTCCCAGAAAAAGTTGGCCAATTCATGATTTCATCTGTACACTGCATCCTGGAGGATGGTGCCCCAGCCTTCAAGGAATCTTCTAGCTGGCACTTTAGTTTGTCTTCATAAGTCCTTTTTTTGCTCTGTCAGAATGACAGCTTCTGGGTAGTATACTGCATAATGTGGGCAGTGGATCTCATGGGAATGTGTCCACTCCCCTACCTCTTTTATTATAAAATGAGGGTCTCGATATGACATGATATTAAGTAAGATCCTGACCTGGTACATCACTCTGTAAGCCCTTGGATAGTGGTGCTATATTGACATCCTGCAGTCAGGAAAGGCAGGCTCATACTCAGAAACTATTTCTGTTCTTGCTAAAATGAGTCACTGCCATTGCAGAATAAAAGGGGTCCAATATGGTCAACACACCACCAAGTGTCTTTGTTTTCTTGAGGGGTGGTGCTATATTAAGGACTCGTTGTCTCCATTGCTGACAGGTTGAAGTTCAGTAGAGGTAGTAGCAGGAACAGATTTGATGTGTATGAGTCCATGATCCTGGGTCCATGCATAGCTTCCATCCCTGAGATCATGGTTTCTATATCCATGCACCCATTGTGTAAGCATTGGAGTGGACAATGACAGAGGTTGGCTGACATCAATTGGCTAAGTCATTTTATCTACTTGACTGTTTAGTCCCTCTTCCATGATGGGTGTTGTCTGTCTGGTGGTAATAGCATGCAATGAAAAAATTTTCAGTCTGTGCCCACTCCCCTAAGCTCACCTAGTAAGCCTTTGCCCTAGAACTCCTTGTTCCCTATCTTCCATTCTTTCTCCTTCCAGACCCCTGGCCATCTAGTTAAGCCATCCACTATTGCTCATGAATCTCTATATATTCTAATTCAAAGCCACTTCTCTTTCCTCATAGAGTGGATGAATAGGTATGCCAGCTTCAGCTTGCTAATCAGGTTTTCCCTAACCACTGTCTCCATTGGCTCTCACTTCTTCCAATCCCCAGAGAGGGATTGTAGCAAAGCTATGACCATTTTTTTTTGCTCAACCAACACATTAAGCCAACATATTTATGAACCAAGCTCTGCTTTTTCCTGTTCCAAATTCCACGTGTCCACAACTGTAAGCTGACTCGGAGATTCTGCTGCTAAAGAGAATGACATGGCTCATGAGGGTTTGGGGTGGTGTGGATGGTGGTGATGGTGTATTAGAAGGTTTAGTAGTAGTGGAGTCAGAGAAGGTCTCGGACATCTGCTTAAGACACAGGCTGAACTTGTATCTTTGGGCATTGCTTATACCAGATTTCAGATGTTCTACTTCCATTTTATAATGAATTCCTGATGAACCTACTTATCTTTCTTTTTTAATTTTATTTTGTATTTTTTAAAATTTACATCCAAATTAGCATAGTGCAACAATGATTTCAGGAGTAGATTCCTTAATGCCCCTTACCCATTTAGCCCATCTCCCCTCCCACAGCCCCTCCAGTAACCCTCAGTTTGTTCTCCATATTTATGAGTCTCTTCTGTTTTGTCCCCCTCCCTGTTTTTATATTATTTTTGTTTCCCTTCCCTTATGTTCATCTGTTTTGTCTCTTAAAATCCTCATATGAGTGAAGTCATATGATTTTTGTCTTTCTTTGACTAATTTCACTTAGTATAATACCCTCCAGTTCCAGCCATGTAGTTGCAAATGGCAAGATTTCATTCTTTTTGATTGCCAAGTAATACTCCATTGTATATATATACCACACTTTCTTTATCCATTCATCCATCAATGGACATTTGGGCTCTTTCCATACGTTGACTATTGTTGATAGTGCTGCTATAAACATGGGAGTGCATGTGTCCCTTCGAAACAGCACACCTGTATCTCTTGGATAAATGCCGAGTAGTGTAATTGCTGGGTCATAGGGTAGTTCTATTTTTAGTTTTTTGAGGAACCTCCATACTGTTTTCCAGAGTGGCTGCACCAGCTTGCATTCCCACCAACAATGCAAAAGAGATCCTCTTTCTCTGCATCCTCGCCAACATCTATTGTTGCCTGAGTTATTAATGTTAGCCATTCTGACAGGTGTGAGGTGGTATCTCATTGTGGTTTTGATTTGTATTTCCCTGATGATGAGTGATGTTGAGCATTTTTTCATGGGTCGGTTGGCCATCTGGATGTCTTCTTTGGAGAAGTGTCTATTCAGGTCTTTGGCCCATTTCTTCACTGGATTATTTGTTTCTGGGGTGTTGAGTTTGATAAGTTCTTTATAGATTTTGGATACTAACCTTTTATCTGATATGTCGTTTGCAAATATCTTCTCCCATTCTGTCAGTTGCCTTTTAGTTTTGCTGATTGCTTCCTTTGCTGTGCAGAAGGTTTTTATTTTGATGAGGTCCCAGTAGTTCATTTTTGCTTTTGTTTCCCTTGCCTCCAGAGACGAGTTGAGTAAGAAGTTGCTGCGGGCAAGATCAAAGAGGTCTTTGCCTGCTTTCTCCTCAAGGATTTTGATGGCTTCCTGTCTTACAGTTAGGTCTTTCATCCATTTTGAGTTTGTTTTTGTGTATGGTGTAAGAAAGTGGTCCAGGTTCATTCTTCTGCATGTCGCTGTCCAGTTTTCCCAGCACCACTTGCTGAACAGACTGCCTTTATTCCATTGGATATTCTTTCCTGCTTTGTCAAAGATTAGTTGGCTACACGTTTGTGGGTCCATTTCTAGGTTCTCTATTCTGTTCCATTGAGTAACACCAGCATTCTTCACAGAGCTAGAACAAATAATCCTAAAATTTGTATGGAACCAGAAAAGACCCCAAATAGCCAAAGCAATCTTGAAAAAGAAAACCAAAGGTGGAGGCATCACAATCTCAGACTTCAAGCTATACTACAAGGCTGTAATCATCAAGACAGTATGGTACTGGCACAAGAATAGAACCTACTTATTATCTTAACCATAGATCTACTCATGAGGGAATCTCTGACCACACGGTCATTTGATGACCACATGGTGAGGCATTCTATCTCTACCAGTGTCCAGTGACTTAAAAGAAGAAATATTTCCCAAAAGGCATAAAATATTGTGCAGAGCCTTGCTCCAGAATAAACGATATTGTGTTTCTCCTACTAGGACTTACCAAACACTCCATGTGACATCTTTTTTTTTCCCATCTGACATTTTCCTCCCCACAGGTAACTCCAAATGCATCATAAGGCCCAAGACGCAGAGCTGTTTGTCCTGCAGCCTAAACTGACTACAGAAACCTTTTTTTATATCAACTCAAAGCTAGCAGCTTTTCATATCATACTTTATATGGGGAGAACAGTTTTTCAAGATGTGGAATATGCTGTTTCTAGAACCTGAATAGGCCTACCCAATGTTGTGTTTTCTTCTTCATGGGGAGAGATATCAGAGACAATAATTTGTCCTTTACTTTATATATATTAACATATCTCTGGCCATTGAACCCCTCAATACTGATATGACAAACCCCTGAATCTTCTCATCCTCTGGAATAGAAACACATCTAACATACTTGTTACTCTTGTTTTTCCAATCTGATTAACATGATGCCACCAATATAGGGTAGTAGTGAAAGGTTTATTATGATGTCCAGATGATTCAGGTCTCATCACACTTTATTATAACAGAAGGTGGGGACTTTCACATAGCTCTGGGGAAAGACATTAGTGTATATTCTTTTCAATTTGAAGGAAATAAATTTTCTGATAATGTTTTTTTGAGAGGAATGAAAAAGAACATATTTGCCAGACCAATGGCCACATATCATGTACCTCGGGCCAAGTTAACCTATTTTAGCAAAGGTACCACATCTGACACAGCATCTGCAAGTGAGTCTATTATTTGGTTGTATTAGTGATAGTCTATGCTATTCTTCAGGATCTAGATGGCTTTCCTAGGGGCTAGGCTGGTGAATTAAATGGAACTAAGAAAGGGCCTAATACTCTGCTAGGTGTTTTAAGTTTGCACCAGTGTCTACCATTCCTTTCATGTTGCAAAAGTGAATTTCATTGAGCATTTTGTCTGGGAGGAAGAGACAATTTCAGAGACTTCCATTTTCCCTTCCCCACTAGAAGCCCTCTTTCCCTGCAGGCCAAGAAACCAATGTGGACGTTGTGTCCACTAGCAAAACTATCCCTGTCAATTATATATCAGGGACTAGGAAAATGACAATTAGGTAGTTCCATGGACGAGTGAACACAATGTGAGCCAGACCTGCACCAGAGACTCTATTATTTTGCTTCCATATCCTTACACTCTAACAGAAAGGGTATGGAAATGCTTTGGTATCAATGTCAACTTAGACACTATGAACAAAAGTCCAAATGGTTGGGTATTCCCCTTTCCTGAGTAAATAGTTACCCCCAAAACAAATTATATACAAACACCTACAAGCAGGAAGTTTACTGGGGAGTGCTCTCATTATCAGTGTCTATGGAAAAGTAAAGGATACAGGATTGAAAAGAAGGAAAGCTTGGACTGTGATGCTGTCTCGCAAAAGATCTCAGCTGGTCTCACAGGGAGCTCTGAAGCTTTGATAACCCTTCAGAGTCATAAGTTTTAACAAGAACCATGACTTTCTATCTCTGTGTTGACTAGTCATTGTATACAAGCTCCTTAGAGTAGGAGATGAGATATTGGGTGAGGTAGGTGGGTAAGGAGGAGTCACAATGTCTACCATACCCTCGCAGTTGGTACATTATACCATAAAAAGGACACTAATAAACTGAAAAAGAAGTTCAGTGTCTCTCCATAGAAGCTCAATTTAATTAGGATCATGTTTTCCCATACTCTAGTGCACACCAAACACTAGGCATACTTCAAACTCTAAGTATATCAATAAATAATAGATGCATATGTTATTTTCAAACTCATGTAGAGTAATATATCAATAAACTGTATAGCACAAATTACAGAAATTTGAAAGCAAATACTCTCAATTCTTAAAAACTTCCATGGGAGTGCCAAAGTAATCAACACTAGGGATGTTTTTCCTTTCCCAGTATTCATGAGAAGCAACTAAAATATATTTTGAAAAGATCACTGGTCTGGGAGTGAGAATTCTAGTTTGTCTAGGGTGTCTTCTAATTATATGATGTAGGGCATGATCTGTATGTCAGTTTCTTACATGTGCATATGGGTGTGTGCATGTGTCTGTGTTATGACTTCCTCATAACATTGTGAAAATGGAAAAAATTTTAATATGTAAAAGTGTTTTCATAAGCTACAAATTAGTGTATGAACATAATATAATTTACTGATCTGTGGTAATTCAAAATTATTATACTTGAGTTATTACTATATATCTTTCTGACTTTAAATGGCATATGAAGTTTTATCCTTCACCATTTTTGTGAGATGATAAGATAGTAGATGAACATGCATACATACATAGCTCAGAGACTAAACCTCAGTAGGTACTCAGTAAATAGTCAATGAATGAATGAAACTCCCATATATCATAATAAGCATTAGTGATCAATCCACAGGCATTAAGACCTTACTATCTAAATAGAACCTACATGAGAATATACTAATCATATTGACTCCCAAAGACACTTGGCATTATAGAGATGTAATATCTTAGGGCTGTAAGGATACTCAACAATCATCCAATTTAGGTATTTTACAGGTGAGTAAATAAAGGTGCAGATACGGATAAAGACATGTTTGAAATCAGGTCCAGCTTGTTGCATCAGAATCCAAACCTCTCAGCAAGCAGGTAAGCCTTTTTTTTTTCCTTTTGCATCCTTATGTCATTCTTCTATTATTCTGGTTCTCTAAAGAAGTAAACCTTTTTGAAACAAAATGTTTTCTTTCTTTTCATTACATTTTTATTTATTTATTTTTGAGAGAAAGAGAGAGAGCTCATGCGAGGAGCAGAGGGGAGAGAGAGTGGGAGAAAGAGAATCCCAAGCAGATTCTGAGCTCTGTCAGCACACAGCCCAATGCAGGGCTCAATCTCATGAACCTTGAGGTCATGACCTGAACCAAGATCAAGAGTTGGGCTTAACTAACTGAGCCACCAAGCACCCCAGTAAAATGTCTTCTAGCATAATACATCATCTTAAAGTGATTTTTCAATGAAAGATCAAATTAAGCATATAATATTTGGAATATGGCAGAAGGAGAAAACTCAACAGTCATTTCAATATAAGAGAGTGAAGAAAACAAAAGTTTTAAAAACTAACATGACCTTTTTACAGCACTTAATTGAATTTCATGTTATTTCTACCTTCAGATACCATTCTGAGTTTCCAACCAGTACCCAAAAAACATTAATTCATTTTTCTCTTTTCTCCCCTAATTTTTCCAACCTTAGCTTTCTCATATGGAATATGAATTCAGTGTACCTCATATGAAATACAATTTATCTTTTTCAATTTCCAAATAAATGATTAACAAAAAAAATATGTTTATGGTCCAATTTGAACCTATCAGAAAACAATCACTACAATCAATTTTACATATCATAAATAAAAGTTTTCAAAATGCTACTAGACTTATATGATTTTTAAATACTTAAGCAATTTCTAAAAATTATTTTCCTAGTGATTATTTAGACAGAATGTCAAGAAACATTGGAGAAGATTTCATCAACAGATGAAAATAGTAATATATTGGCATGTCTTCCTAATGTAGTGATAAAGAAAAGAATGTGAGAAACCAGAAAACTTGAAATATATGTTTGTCACAACAGCACAAACATTATAATGAAAGTATTTCCTGTGGCTTTTGAAAGCCAACACAAACGGCAAAGTATTAAAAATGAGAGAAAAGATGATTTTATGGAAGTTCTTTTGCCAAAGAAAAATTAAGTTAATAAGGATCTTAAAATAATAAGATGGGAAAATGTGTAGAGACAGTTCTTCCCCATCAAGATTTTTTATTTAAAAATTGTTTAAGTTTATTTATCTTTGAGAGAGAGAGAGAAAGAGTGAGCACGCAAGCGGGTAGGGGCTGGCCAAAGTCAGACACTTAATCGACTGAGCCACCCAGGCGACACCCCCAAAAATTTTTGCCAGCATTTCAAATGGTAAATATATTATTTTACTTTAGACACAAAAAAATGGAATTCATTAGAATTATCCACATAATCACATCACACATCTGTCCAAAAACATATATAATATGTTTTGGCTTCTGTTCTAGAATTTTAGGGATCATTAACTTAATGTGCTTAAGTATAAGTCTTAAAAAGGAATTGGTTATTTCCTGCACTCACATTAGAGGTTGTAGAGTGATTTCTTTCTTTTTTTATTCATAAAGTAATAGAAACCCTATTTCCTATGTAATATGGATACTGTTTGACATTGATAAGTAATATATTCAGCATTAATAAGGTATTTGTGCAAGTAGAATAGGTTCATATGAATAGTCTGATTAAAATGGAGAAATTTTGCTTCTAAATGCTATTAGGAGAGCAGATCAATATTTTGGTCAGAGTGACTTTTAATTTATATTCAAAGAGATTTGGTGTTCTTACTTTTTAATAAGTTGCCTTTGTAACATAGAGACCACTTCTTTGAATTAAAGAAAGTGGAAAAAGATAGTTTATGATCATGATGTTCTATTCAGGCATTCTGAGAGGAGATTTAAAAATTTCCACCTGTGCCAAGCTACTTAAAAAAACCCACCATCCTTTATGTCCCCACACCTAATTATTAAGTGTCGATCGAACCTGACAGTAGCACAACAAAACCACACAATTATACAGAAGGATATGCCTTCACATGTCATTCTAAATTTACAAAATTGCATAGTTTTACAGTCCTCTTATGAAAATGTCAAAAAGTGCCAACCATATTCTTTTCTGTGAATGGTGAACACAACAAATTCACACTGTTAGAGCCTTCACCTTTTATTCTTAGTATGATAAAAATCCTGGAATGTAATTCCTGCCTTTTTATTTCATGAAGTAAGAATTTTTATTTCATATCTATTAGAATTCCCTTACCCCTAGGAAAAAAAGACAAAAGTTTTGATTCGGTGATAATGATTCAGTAATAATGTTGTTTAATTATGAAAATAATTTATTCTCATAATATTTACATTTTTGTTTGTTTGTTTGTTTATTTATTTATTTATTAAGGAGACAGAGAGAGAGAGCACAAGCTGGGGAGGGGAAACGAAGAGAGATAAAATCCCAAACAGGCTTTGTGCCACCACTGCAGAGCCCGATATGGGGCTCGAACTCATGAACCATGAGATCATGACCTGAGCCGAGATCAAGAGTAAGCCACTTAACCGACTGCGCACCCAGGCACCCCTAAAATATTTAAATAATATAGGAGAAATAATGTAAAAAAATAATATAGGAGAAGTTACAATAATATAGGAAATGATAGGAGAAAGATTAAAGTCTACTCCATTTCTAAGCTGATGCAGCCAAATTCCTATCTTCAAAAGTCATTTGGGGGGCACCTGGGTGGCTCCGTTGGTTGAGCATCCTACTCGATCTGGGCTCAGGTCATGATCTCACGGTTAGTGAGTTCAAGCCCCACTTCGAGTTCTGTGCTGATGGCACAGAAGCTACTTGAGATTCTGTCTGTCCTCTCTGCCCCTCACCTGCTTGTGCTGCTTGTGCTGTCAACATAAATCAATAAACTTTATAAAAAAAAAAAAGAAAAGTCATTTGGATAGTCCAATTAAAATGGAGAAATAAATTAATTTTTTGACTGATACTTTCAGATATACTCATATGAATTTATATTTAGATATTTATGGATATGTTTATTTGTAATTATTATATATTATAACTTGTTATGTAATATAGTTGTCACATAATTGTAACTATTTATATTATTGCCTGTCTCTGTGAATGCATCTATAAGATAGATTATTAGGGAATAGGATAAATTCATAAGAAAAGCTCTATATTGAAGCATGTATTTAAAACTTAAATTATTGAATATGAAATTATATCAGCTAAATGTAACATATTTCAATATATAGTCCAGGTTTAATCCATTTTAAGAGTTTAAAATTAATCAACAATGACCACAAGATAAATGATTATTTGTGAAAACAAATAAAAACAAAACTTAAACAGAACAAATGCTTTGGGAAAAGTAGTTGATGCCTACCATTAGAATTGAATTTTGAAAAGCATAACCCAGGGACAATAGCAATCACTAGTGTTTAAGATTTAAAATGAAAATAAAGCTATAACTTGAATTATATTAGGTTAAAAAGTTACAGGCATACCTGGTTTTATTGCACTTCATTGCACTTTACAGATATTCTGTTTTTTGAAGGTTTATGGCAACACCGCATCGAGCAAGTCTATCCCCACCATTTCTCCAAGAGCATCTTCTCAGTGGTGTCTCTGTGTGGCATTCTGGTAATTCTCACAATATTTTAAACGTTTGCATTATTATTATATTTTTGTGATGATCTGTGATCAGTGACTATGACTCACTGAAAGCTTAGATGATGGTTAGCATTTTTTAACAATAAAGTATTTTTAAATTATGTACATATTTTTTTAGATGTAATGCCATTACACACTTAATTGACTATAGTAGAGTGAACATAACTTTTATATGCACTGGGAAACCAAAAATTCATCTGCCTTATTGCAATATTTGCTTTATTTTGGTGGTCTGGAACCAAACATGGAATATCTCCCAAGGTATGCTTGTATTAGGAAAATGTTAATAATGGATATGGTTATTTCTTCAATTTGCAGCATCATAAAAGTAACCAAAATTATTTAATGTCAAATGAGATAACCTATATCATCAATGCAGACATAAGTAATTAGTCAAACATTTGAATGGTTTCCTGGTTAAAGCCATTAAAATCATATAATTCCCTGAAAATGTTAAATGACTATGGAACAAAGTGGTATATATATCCTAATTCCCAACTGTTTTGTTCCCACATGTTCAGTACATTTTATTTTTTCCTCTGCTTTTTTACTGGGAGGGAGGGAGACACAGATGTTTGAAAATTTATCCTCACTGTAACTATTGTTCTATTTGGATAGAGAAATTAAAAATAGTCTTTTAGTATGGACAAAGGAACATCATTCCTCACAGGTTAAACTGACTTTCCAAAGTTAAGCTGCTAGTTACAGCTAAAGCTGAGACAGAAACAGGTTTCCTGAGTCCAGTACTTTGTTTATTATACCCAGTATTATAATGCTAGTCAACTGGAAAGAAGTATTCACACTAAGCCCACTTTACAACTTTAGATTGTATTCCATTATAATAAAGTATGCCTTACTTCATCACAAAAAAAAGTCTTTTCAATTAGAAGAATTTAACATATAGAGTAAACAGTACTAGGCTCGTCACTGTATAGTAGTCTGAGTTTTTATAACCAGGGTCAACAGACTTATTAGATCTCTAATTTCTAGCAAGCAATTTGATAAATGAGAAAATATCCCAAATTGGGAAACTTTGGGCATTTGGTAGATGCAGGAAGTGCAAGTGTGTTCAACTCTTCTGAAAATGAAAAATATATATAATACATAATCTTCTAGTACTTTTTTCAACATTTTATTCTCAAACTATGTATTTTTAAAATATATTACTTGAGGCTTTCTTATTAACCTTCTTTGAGAATGTGGGTTTCATGTCAAAATGTCCTTTCATTAATCAAGTTTTAAATTTAATGTATGTTATTTTGTATATAGTATTTATTACACAGGCACATAATGAGGGAAGAAATGTTTACAGCGTTCTCTCTCTGTATCTCTTTCTCTTTCTGTCTCTCTCTCTTACATACACACACATTCGGCAAGCTTCTAACGTAATGACAGTAGTTATCCTAGAGATCACAATCGGCTTAGACTACCAGAATCTGCCTGGTGCCAAATAAAGCTATAGCAATAATACCTAAAATATTATTCATAAAAAAAGATTACCATCTCTTTAATAAAACAGCTTTTCCAGGACTTCTATCATCAATGCCCGAATGATACAGTGCCCTTGCTTTTTATTATGACACATATCTGCACTGCTTTCCAAAAAATTCACTCATCACTTCACCAAGATTAAATTTAATGTACACACTATGTAGATCATCGTATTAAGAATAATACATTGATCAAAATTTGGGTTTGATTCAGTAGCTCATATTGTGCCAAGTTCTATAGTTTATATAGAGAAATATAGTCCTGCATTTCTAAGAGCTTCCAAAGTATCTGGGAATTAATGATCAACAACAAAAAAGTCAAACGACAACAACACAGGATGCATGACAAATGAACAGAAAGGCAATAAAGTACTGTGGATTTTTAAGGCAGAAGGGTAGTCATTAATTCATAGAAGAAATTTATTTAAACCCATCCCTTGAAGATAAATGAGATTTAGACTTGCAGAGGAAAAAGAAAACTCCAATTTAGGTGTGGGTAATTGTGTGAGTATCGAAAAGGAGGTGTACTTATGTAAGGCACATTGCAGGGGATTGGCTGAAGAAGAGAGTGCAGAGGTGCCTGGGTAGCTCAGCTGGTTAAGTGTCTGGCTCTCGACTTTGGCTCAGGTCATGAGTTCAAGTCCTGCATTCGGCTCTGTGCTGACAGTGTGGAGCCTGCTTGGGATTCTCTATCTCTCCTTCTCTCTCTTCCCCTCCCCTACTCATGCTCGCTTTCTCTCTCAAATAAACTTAAAAAAAAAGAAGAAGAGGGTACATATCCATCTTGTCAGGATAGATTTTGAGAAAGTCTATAGGATATATTCATTGAAAACTAGTTGGGAGTCTAGGTTATTCTAGACCATAGGGATGTGCTGGTCATAAGAGACTTACAATACAGGTCTAAGACAAAAGCATTTTATCCTATAAGAAGAGGGAAGTTCTTGAAAAATGTTTTCTCTGAGATGGTAATGTTTTATAAAGATTAATCTAGGGGCGCCTGGGTGGGTCAGTCGGTTCAGCGTCCGACTTTGGCTCAGGTCATGATCTTGCAGTCTGAGTTCCAGCCCGGCGTCAGGCTCTGTGCTGACAGCTAGGAGCCTGGAGCCTGTTTCAGATTCTGTGTCTCCCTCTCTCTCTGCTCCTGCCCTGCTCCCACTCTGTCTCTCTTTCTCAAAAATAAATAAACATTAAAAATGAAAAAAAAATTAATCTAAGTCTGTGAAGTAACATGAATTGCTAGATGGATGGTCATACTAATACCTAAAATCTACTCAGCAATTATTGTGGAATAGGCATTGTGCTAGGTAACCAACAAAGACTGTCTCATATGAAATATGCTTAGAGACTCATGTTATAATAATCGCTTTTTATAAGGGAGAAAATAAGGTTAAGAAAGGTTCAAAAATTTCCCCAACATCTCCAAACTAGTCCATGGAGGAACCAGAATTTAAATGCAGGCAGTAAGTCTGTAACCCAGAGTTCTGGAGGCAACTAATTACAACTAACTAGTCTTTTTCAATAAGTTGCTCTGTTGTGTAGCAACAGTAAAATTTTTAAAAAAAGAATGAAAAGGTGTTTGAAAAACAATGTTAAGGAAGTCAGATCAGAGCAAACAGTGCTATGAAAGCACAATATATTTAAGGAATAAAAATTTTTGAGTAAGGACGTGTTAGTATTATATGCATTTTCTTTGCAGAAACTTGCTTCCTCTGTTCCCTGAATTATGTGGTCATGTTAATGATAGCGAGTTATCCTAAATTGGCTTGACAGAAAAATTCAAGATGAAAACAATCGGCAGATGTCTCAGAATACATTCATTTTGTCAGATTGCTCTGTGGGTGATGGTTCAGTTTGGTTTAAATAATTTTTCCCCAATATGTGTTTGGTAGAAATGATATAAACCAGATATGCAGATAGATCCTTTAAGAAAAAAAATTAGAGTAGTTCTTACCCATTTCCTAAAGGCATTCTTCCACCTAATTATTTTCCTTTAGTTTCTTTTGGAGTAGACATAAAGGTAGCATTGAAAATCTGCTCACAGTAAATTCTTGCTAAGTTTCATCTAAAACAGGTTCTTATAGAAAATACAAATAACAATGGGCTCATTGAATGCATTTACTGATTTTTGTCAGATTTTACTTATCTTCTTTAGAGACATACTTACTGAATAGCTTCACACAGATAATATCTAATTAGAAATATGACTGTCTAACAAAACAGATGAACATAAGGGAAGGGAAGCAAATATAATATAAAAACAAGGAGGGGAACAAAAACATAAGAGACTCTCAAATGTGGAGAACAAACAGAGGGTTGCTAGAGAGGTTGTGGCAGGGGGGATGGGCTAAATGGGTAAGGGGCATTAAGGAATCTACTCCTGAAATCATCGTTGCACTATATGCTAACCAACTTGGATGTAAATTAAGAAAAATAAATTAAGTAAAAAATAAGGAAGGAAGAAAGAAAGAAAGAAAGAAAGAAAGAAAGAAAGAAAGAAAGAAAGAAAGAAAGAAGGAAGGAAGGAAATGAGTATCTAAACTTTAAGTAAATGTTTGAAATAGCATTAAATATGCCATAAAAATTTTTTGCTATGAAGTTCCTACTAAGGCATATACAGTATGTTTGATAAACATTTATTATTGAATGAACAATATAACTTTAATTTGAATGGAAGTTCCACCTCTTCTTCATACGTATTTTAAAATGCAATTTACGTAAGATTATTTTGGACGCTCACATAAACATAATTTTCTCCAACAACATTTAAGTGAAAATGTGACTCATGACCATGCCACTTCTGTGCTTAAAGTCCTGAAACAGCTCCACATTCCACTCTGAGTAAGATCAAAGTCCTCACAATGATCTTGTGTGACCTGGAAACTGCTTGCTCTCCCTCTCACTCACTCTATGCCAGTCCCTTTGGTCTCTTGGCTACTCTTCAAACAAACTGGGTACCTTCCTCCATTAAGGCTAATATTGGTTATTTCTTCTGTACAGAACCTTCTTCAACATTTCAACATAATTGATTTCCTCTTATTCAAGCATTTGTTAGAAGATATTAGTAAGGCCAACTCTGATCTATTTAAATATGATCCCTCCACTGACCCACCATTCTTGTTTTCTTCCTCTTCTTCAACTTACATACTTTGCCAATAATCATCTTCTAACACAGTAGAAAACTATATGTAATGTATTTTTAAAATTTTATAACTCATTCTGATAAAGTGTTAGCTTCTGGAGAGCAGGAATGTTTGTTTTGTTCACTGTTGAATCCCAAGCATCTAGTTCAGTGTTTAAATAATTAATTGTCTAAATACTTAAGTATCTAATAATTAATATTTGTTGAATGAAAGAATGAATGAATGAATGAAAGTATCTTCACATTCTCCAGCCAAAATTGGTCTCTAAATAGCCATCTTGTGTTTCAGAGCTGCAGTGTAAAAAGTCGGTAACTTCTCTAGTTGACCATCTTTCACCAGGGAAACATAATGAATATAATTCTGCCAGGGCATATTTCTGCTAAATGTTTAGAGCAACTACTAGTTTAATACTGTGTTTTATTGTTGAAGTCTGATGAGGGTGATTTTATAAAATGTCAATTAAACAGGATGAAGTAGACATTCTTTAAGTCATATACAATCCTATTATCTTTGATAAGAGTAGATGGTAAAGAGCACATCTCTGAGACAGTAAAAATTAACACAATTATGTGTTCTTTGAAATTATATCTGTCTCATCTTTGAATAAAACCCCTCATAAGCTTGACACTTATAAACTCTGAATAAATATTTGTTGATACAAAATGCATTTCAAAAGTGTTTCTCTAGTATCTATGTAAGTGTCAAGGATTCTGGACTTTTGCTGCTGAGATATAGATCTCTGGTGGTTCCATATCCTCTTCTATCCAATGAAGAATTTTCACTAAATGACTTCAGGGCTCCCGTTCTATCAATTTTTTTCTTATTTAACATTTCTGCTTGATTAGAGAATTTCTTAGATAAAAGAACATTAGGAGAAAGATTAATGAACATTTTCCTTCAAATTGCCATGCTTCAATTATACCTCTCCTCAATCTGTGGCTTAAAGAGATATTCTCTTCACTTCAGTTGAAACTACAAGCACCATGCTGAAAGAATCTCATCTCCTTGTTTTAATATTATACCCCAAAAGGAAAAAGGTTTATACCATGAACAGATATTAATGCTTGGCTGGATTTCATCAATGACAAGAAAATAATAAATTCCACACTTTCCAGGTTTGTGGCTAGTGCACAATATTGTATATTACAGAGTGGTATTGTATCTAAAGAAAACAGTGTGAACCAAAAATGGAGTGACAGCCCTTAAATTGGATCTAGCTTTTGAGAATTTAATGGAAAAATTCTAGAATCAGAGAAAGTTAAAGAAAAATATTTAATCAAAAACATCTTCCTTTTTCCATTGTCCCTTTGTCGTGATGTTAAACTTACATATTTGATTCAAAGCTATTCCCTCAATCTCACTTAGGTAGCCATAAGGTTGTCATAAGGCAATTGAAAGTTTAAATTCTTTTAGTTCTGACTTCTCTCAAAACATTTCAATCAAAAGGATGATTTTTAAAAGGTCCTGCTATGGTCTGAATGTGTCTCCCCAAAATTCATATGTTGAAACCTAACCCCTAAGGTGACTGGCATTAGGTGGTAAGGTCATTGTAATGTGAGTAGGTGATGAGGGTGGCATACTCATGAATGGGACTAGTGCCTTGTAAAAGAAGCCCTACAGACCTCCCTAGCCCCTTATGCTATGTGAGGATACAATGAGAAATTTGCAACCCAGAAAAGGACCCTCAGACGACCATACTCTCACCCTGATACTGGGCTTGTAGCCTCTGCAACTGTAAAAACTAAATTTCTGTTGCTTAACAACCACCCAGTCTGTGGTATTTCATTATGGCAACCCGGACAGACTAAGACAGGCCCCCACTACTATCACCATTTCATGAATGCTTATCAATATTCACTAGGACTCATGAGATTTCTTTCTTAGAATACGATAATTCTTGGCTGCCTATATGGTCTCGAAAGTAGATTATAGGGGATAGCAATTGCATTAAGGCTTCTTCCACATATTCCTACATTGGCAGCCAAAATCCATCTCCCAATCATGAGGACAAAATAAATGGTATTTCTGCTTCCTAAAGACTGAGGAATAAATTAATTCAGTTAATATTTATTTCTTTTTCCAGTGCTAGGCCCCAAATCAGTGCTGTCTGGTAGAACTTTCTGCAATGAATAAACTGTTCTAAATCTTCATTATCCATTATGGTAGTCACTGACCACATGTGGCTGTTGAGGAGTTGGTGTGTGATCAGTGTGACTAAGAAACTAAATTTTAATATAACTTTAATTAATTTTAATATAACTTTACTTAGCTACATGTATGTGGCTAGTGGTTACCATATAGGACAGTGCAATTCTAGAGATATATGTCTGAGCAGGACCAACAGAAGTTGTGCCAGCAAAAGTTCATAGTCTAATGGAAAATTAAAATAGCAAAGGAGAATAAGTAGAGCAAATGCTTGATACAGCGTCATTCTCAACTGTTGCTATTTGAAATGAAGTAGAAGTCACTGGCAGCAAGAAGTATCCAAATCTTGATGACAGGGAACAATGTCTTCATTTGAATACTTCTAACAAATATGATACATATACATAAAACTCCAAGAAATATTGAAATATATCAGAAAGTGCTCCCCATAAAAAATCTGCTCCTGACCACCTTGCTATGGTCATCATCTAGTTTTTGGCAACATAACTGGCATCACCAGGGATAGGAAACAAGTCAATTTTAGGTCAATATAAAGAAGACATTTCTTTTTTTTAAGTTTCTTTTTTTATTTTGGGAGGAGGGATGTGCTGCGAGCCGGGGGTGTGCAGAGACAAAGGAAGAGAGAGAATCCCAAGGAGGCTCTGTGCCTCTCACAAACCATGAGATCATGATAGGAGCCAAAATCAAAGGTATAATGCTTAACCAACTCAGCTACCCAGGTGCTGCTAAGGAAGACATTTCTAACTAAGTTATTTAAAACAGGATGGTGATTTTCTTACCACTACAATTGGTCAAGCAGAGATTAGATGATAAATTTGAATAATAGTTTAGGATGACTCATGTATCACGAAGGAATTTGGATTAGAGATTGGATAATTTTTTTCCCCAAATCTGGTGCTTAGTTGCTTTGTATAAACGGTCCTAGGGACACTGTCCAAAGGCAGTGGACTAGATATTTCAATCTTAAGAACCATGATTATCTAACCTCCTCTGGTCAATGAATTAATATGGATTAAAGTAAAATTACTTTTTTCACTAGTGTTAATGACAGTAATATATCATAGTTGTTATAGATTAAATGAGATACTAAAACTTCATCAAAAAATGAAAATTAAAACTAAAAACTAAAGCTAAGTAGAAAACACTTAGCCATTCAATGTAATTGTTTTTTTCTATCCTTTAATAACATGAACACACTAAATAAATTTATTTGTGAAGATAATAAAAGTGATAAATATGTAAATTTGACTTCTAAATCCCTTCCACACTTTCCCTCTTTGTAGTCTCCAGATGTACATATTTATGGCTGCTTGTATTGTTGCTGTTGTTCAGGAGAGGTTTTATTTGAAACAGAGGGAGGGGAGAAAAAAGGGGGAAGGAGATTGTAAAAGCTAATCAGAAAGAAAGGAAGGAAGGAATTTGCCCATGCTGAAGTAATGATGTTTAGAGAAGATAAATGTCAAACCTGCTTTTAAGGATTATGAGAGGAAATTATTACTTTTTTTTTCAGTTTTTAAATTTAATTTTGAAAGAGAGAGCACAAGCCAGGGAGGGGCAGAGACAGACGGAGGCAGAGGATCCAAAGAAGCAGCTCAGTGCTGACAGCAGTGAGGTGCTAGCTCAACTCACTAGCCAGCCGTGAGACCGTGATGAACTCAGAAGCTCAACCCACTGAGCCACCCAGGTGCCCCGATGAAGAAATTATTTAACCAAAGACACTAACCATATTTCAAGGTATTGTTCCCTATGAAAACTCCTCTAAAAATGGAATGCTTTCAGGGGTGCCTGGGTGGCTCAGTTGGTTAAGTGTCCTACTTTGGTTCAGGTCATACTCTCCCTCAGGTCATGATCTGGAGGTTCCTGAGTTGGAGCTGTGCATGGGGCTGTCTGCTATCAGCACAGAGCCCGCTTCAGCTTCCATTCTTCTGTCCCTACCCTATGTCTGCCCCTCCCCCCACCCATGCCTGTTCCTGCTCGCTCTCGTGCTCTCTCTCTCTCTGTCTCTCAAAAATAAACTTTTAAAAAAAGAGGTTAGAGTGGGAGAGAGCCAAAGCATAAGAGACTCTTAAAAACTGAGAACAAACTGAGGGTTGATGGGGGTGGGAGGGGGGGAGGGTAGGTGATGGGCATTGAAGAGGGCATCTTTTGGGATGAGCACTGGGTGTTGTATGGAAACCAATTTGACAATAAATTTCATATATTAAAAAATAAAAATAAAGAAATAAACTTTTAAAACAAATATAAAGCTTTCGACAGACCAAAGCCAGATTTTGTGAGTAGATCAAAACACTGTGCTTGTGTTAATGACCTCATTTTACCTTACATTCTTTTCTTCAGCTATTTGCAGTGCACTGCATTTCAAAATGGAAGATCCGCTTTGTCAGGCGGAAAAGGTAACTGAGCTTATGCAAGACGCCTATTTGGCTGCAATGTGTTTCATTTCTGAGCTAACTGATGGAGAAGATGGTATGATTGTGTAGGGATGGGCTGTTCTCCAGGGAATGAAGAAAGAGAGACAGGGAGAGATGGAGGGAGAGGAAGAGGGACACTTGATAATCTAATTAGAAAAACCAAGGAGCAGAATGAGAAGGAAAATCAAAACCTGGGTGGTAATAAATAAGGAATTACCTATGTAGAATGGTCTAATGGGATATGTAATTCAAATACATTAGGGCAAAGACAGCATTAGAGGAGACAGTAAATTTGGCTTATTTGAATGATACAGGAACTCAGCAGTACACAGGGACAGTGACAAGTCAGGAGCTGAAGAATGATGTCTTAACACTTGGGAAAATTTACCCTTTTTTTCTTAAATCACACATAAATGCCTTCTTGCCTCTGCATAAGTTTCTTTGAGAGATCAGAAATAACTTCTTAACTGAATTGATCTGAATTTGGTCAATATTACTTTCTCCTTCCAGTAAAAAAAAGAAAAAGCAGTTCTGGGTGTTCTTCAAGGAATTTAAAGAAAATATTTGGTTTCTTTAAAACCTTTGGGGGTAGTTTGAGAACAAACTGAAATACTGTTAATATATTTACAGACATCTTTTCTTTGATACTCTCACTATCCCATGAAGTAAACAGAGTAAATTTCATTGTCCACATTCATTGTAAAGAGAATTAAGGAAAAACTAAAATAAATGGCTAATATAATGATTTATGTTCATGATTATTTACCAAATCAGTGACAAAAATGTCACTTTAATACTTTTATAAAGGGGAACAATGAATAGAAAGTTGTTTTTTTTACCATTCCCTTCAAACTTTCAAAGCTACCTCCTAACATGCTTTAAGAAATGGGTGTATGCTTTTTGTCAAAGAAGTCAGATATAATTTGACAATCCCTATTTATATCCCTGTATCTAACCCTATTTAAGAAATACAGAAGCAGAGAGACTAGTTGATTTCTTCCCCTGCAAGTTTTTTCTGCTTTCTTTAAATCTTTGGTTGGTTGGTTGGTTTTGTTTGTTCATTTTTTTCTCCTTAGGGTAGTTTGATGTGTGTGGGTTTTCTGTCTTCCTTTGGTTAATAAAATGAAATCCAATATTAGATTTGTATTATTGATAGTACTGCTATGTAAAAATTTACATTTTCATCAGGATATAGGAAGCTTAATAGACCATGACCCTTAATAAAATAATAAAATAAAATGATGGGGCTTTAATAATTACGTGTTCACTTTTAGAGTGGCAGCCAAGACTGTTTTCATGGTGAGGCATTACTAATGTCACTATTCATCTTTCTGTCCTAATTTTCTGTAAATTCGTATTTGAAAAGCCTCAATTATCTAATGAAATCATTTGGAAGTTATTTATTAAAATGTGTAGTTTTCTACAAAACACTCTGGTTTTCCCTTTCATACTGTCAATAGAAATCTGTTCTCCACCAAGGTTTAATGTACATCAATGAATAGCCCTGGAGATAATTCTTTGCCCTTTGGACAATTTTTCATAGCAGAGGGCAGTGCTGTTTGAATTTAAATGACGCTGCACTTGAGGCCAACAGTAATAAGCAAGTTCTCCTAGACTTTCATTACTTTTTTTTATCATCTGAATATAATCATAAGCATTTGATGCTAGCTCCCACAGCCTTCATGTGAATTATAAATATCACATTTAAGTTTCCCTTTAGAAGAGAAGCAAGATTTCTGTTGCGGATGAAGCAGTGAATACAGTGAAATAACATGATCTGTTTACCAAAAGTGCTTGCCATCGGAAGAAAGCAAATGCCTCGAAAATGGGAATTGGCTTGACAACTCATTATTTAAAAAAAAAAAAAGAAAAAGAAAAAGAAATCTTGTCTACACCATGGGATGCATTTCTGAATACAGAATTAACCTATTAGCCCACTGTCAAAATAAAGCTTCCAACTGAATGCCCAATTACCTACTCAAAAGACCCCCACAAATCACTTGGGCAAAGGCCTTTATGAACAGACCTACCTGAAGGTCAACAGTGGAAGTCTATGATGCAATATGGGGAGGCAAACACACAGAGAATTCAAAACACCCTCCTTTTTATTTCCTCAGTTCCAAACAAAAGGACCCTTTTTTATCTACAATTAATGCCACATCTATCCCAGCACAGGCACACCTCAGAGGTGTTGAGGGTTTGGTTCCAGACAACCACAGTAAAGCAATACCACAATTAAAAGAGTCAAATGAATTTTTTGGTTTCCCAACACATATAAAAGTTACATTTTATACTGTACTGTGGTCTAGTAAGTGTGCAAGAGCATTATTTCTAAAAAACAAACAAAAAAATGCAGATATCTTAATTAATAAATACTTTGACGCTAAAAAATGCTAACCATCATCTAAGCTTTCAGTGAGTCGTTATCGCCACTCACAGATTACCATAACAAATATAATAATAATGAAAAAGTTTGAAATACTGCAAGAATTTCCAAAAGATGACAGAGACACGAAGTGAGCAAATTCTGTTGGAAAAAAAATGATACTGACAGACTTGGTCAACACAGAGTTGCCACAAACCTTCAATTTGTACAAAATGCAGTATCTGCAAAGCACAGTGAAATGAAGCACAATAAAACAAGGTATGCCTGTGGACTTTTTTAGTGCATTATTTTATTTTATTTTTAAAGTTTATTTTATTTTATTTTATTTTATTTTATTTTATTTTATTTTATTTTATTTTGAGAAAGAGAGAGAGCAGGGAAGGAGCAGAGAGAGAATCTCAAGCAGGCTCCTCACTGTCAGCACAGTCTGACAGGGCTCAAACCCACAACCTGTGAGATCATGATATGAGCCAAAATCAGGAGTCAGATGCTTAACTGACTGAGCCACCCAGGTGCCCCAGTATGCCTATTAGATTTTAATTACAACAGTGGAATTGCATAAAGACTATGTCTGCCACCAGCAGAATTTATTCTCTCTAAGCCCTAAGAAATCCTACCAGACAAGTAAAATAAGTCAAGGATAAATAAATAATCCACTCTAAAGTACACTGCCCTTGATTTAGGTGATTGTCCAAGCCTTGATATCACTACTTGCTGTACGCACATGGCCTATCGTTCTCTGTTCTAGCTAGATTTTTGGTGATGCATCTAATTTAAGTAATGAAAGCCCTGATTATGCCCCCTGCTCATCTGATTTTATGTATGCTTATGCATAAACATGGCATTGTAAAAAAAAATGTATCTAAGTAAAGGTTATCAGCCTTTAAAAATTGTAATGAGGCTACCAGGTGAAAAAACAAATAAAAAGGGTTATAACTTGAATTTTATGCAAAAATAATGCAAAATTTCTCTATCTGGAGGTACCACCTTAAATCACTTCTGCTCTGTGAAGACTTTAATTCAGTGTAGCAAAAATACTCTTCAGTTTCCCCCAAAGCTTCCATTTTACCTGGATTAAACTTCAACCTGCCTGCTTTCATTTTATTTCACAGTCACTCAAACACTGAGGGAAATGTGAGAACCAATTTTAAAAGTGTACACCTCAGTGACATTAATAATGATCTACAGGAGTTCCATTTCATCTTAAATTGACCAAGACAATATTCAGGTCAGAAGATCATGAGATCATGAGATCATGAGCAAACGGGTAATTCCCCACATATATCTGACTGATCAATACTTGTGTAAGAAAATTGGTACTATCTTTGTAAAATGTTGATATAGTTAAAATATTGAGCCCAAGAATGAAATTGTCTCTGCTCAGATCTTGAGTTTGCCATTTGTTTGTTCAGTGACACTGGGAATCTAAATCTCAACTCCTCATCTGCAAAATGAGGATCACAACAGTGCCTATTTCAAATGGTAATTGAAGTTTGTGAAATAATTTCAGTTGACTAATTGTGATAGAAACCATAAGGGTCTCAGGTTCTTAGCATACTGCCTGGCAAAACAGTGAGCATGTGTTAAGTGTTAGTTAACTTCTTGTTGTTTTTTTCTGTTTTTTGTTTTTAGGAAACTGTTATATTGGTAACTAGACAAGACCCAAATATTTTAACCAATTTCTTTGTTCCATTCTTCCAGATACCACCTCCATTGTGCTCAACCTTCTAAGCTGCTTTATTTTAACTAATTAATTGATATTAGGAATAATCAAGTTTCGGTGAAGGACACAGGTATGTCTTAGGGCATTTTATGTTCTGATCTAACTCAGAAGTTACCAAATGGTTTTCTATAAATGGACAGACAGAAAATATTTCAGGCTTTGAGAGCCACAGAGTCTCTGTTTCAATCAAGTCTGCCATTATAGGGCAAGTAGCTTTAGATGATATATAGGTGATACACACACATATAGGTGTGGCTCTGTTCCATAAAACTTAATCAGTGCAAACTGAATTTGAATTTCATGATTTTCATGTGTCACAAAATATTACTCATCTTTTGAGTTTCTTTTCAACCTTTAGAAAAACAAAGCAAATATAGTCTTAGTCTACACACAGATTGGAGGGGAGCAGTATTTAGCCCTCAGGCTATAGTTTATCTAACTGTTAAAGCCACTATTTCTGCTAAGATTGTTTAAATGCTGTATCTTGCATTCAAAGAGCAATTATATATAAATTCTTTCAAAATTCTTGACTATTCAGTAGTCAAATTAATGAAAATATCATATTAATGGTCTAGTATTATATTGTAATATTAACAGTCCTAAGAGTGAACAATGTTAGTTAGATGTTATGAACACAATTTGGCACATTCCTTAATTTTATTTCCCCTGAAATGTAGAAATAAAGGGAAATCTAGACATTACTACTGAGGTTGTTCACTCTGAGAGAGACAGAGAGAATGTAAACCAGCTTACTTGATCAATTTAATGAAATGTCAATTCTGGAGTTGTCCAATGACATAGCCATTGGAAGAACTGAGGGAGGCAAGATATTTGGAAAGAAAAAAGGGTCTGTCCAGAGGAAAACTCTGATCTTGATTGAGATAGGGAAAAGGACTGGATGTGGATAATCAAATTGGACATTTCAACTTTGGTATCCAACACTGTCTGGTCAATTAATTGTGTGGCTTTGTTTGAGAATTTGGATTGTTCCAGATGGAAAAATAAATGGGACAGATCATCCAATGAATAAAGGAACTCTATTAACTATACATCTATGCTCTATGAAAAATCTCTTGAAGATTCTAGAGTATATTAAGTACCACCCGATATTTATGTTGTCTTGGGGTTCCCCAACACAGAGAACGAGAAAAGAAGAGGAAGATACTAAGAGGGGAAATGGAAGACAGATCAATGTAAATGGGACCTATACAAGTTTATATCTGGAACTTCTAGAGCCTGATTATCATTAAGATCATTCAAGAATTTCATCTTTGTTGTGTTAACTTGGAAGAGGTTCAAGTTTAGAATACAGATGAATTGCTTAGGAGAACACTCATAGTTCCCTAAAATACACACAGGCAAACTACAATCCAGGAGTTAAATCAACTCACCTCTTTTTGTTGTAAATGAGGTTTACTGGAAGACAGCCATGACTATCCATTTACGTATTAATTATGACTATTTTTGTGCTTTGATAGCAGAGTTGACCAATTTTGACAGAGATTCTATGGTCTAAAATATTTCCTACCTGGTTCTTTACAGAGAATGTTTATATCCCGCCCTAAAATCTTACTATTCCAAGTGCATTCTGTAGACCAACAGCATCTGCATCACAAGAAAAATGGCTAGAAATGCAAACTCTTAAGCACCCCCTTCAAATCTAGTGAATCAGAATCTACGTTTTAACATGATCCCCAAATGACATAATATCAATGACTGAAAAGAACTGCCCTAAAATAATTTCTTTTTGTTGACATATACATGAAATGAGATGTAGGGGGACATGATGTTTACCATTTGTGAACAGTCCCATTTCTGGCATGCATTTGTGAAGATTAGACGTTTATTGCTCTCCCAACTGGATGAAACTTTGGTATTCATAAAAGTTACATTTCATAATCCTCAATCCAAACTTCTGATATGAAGATTATTATATCAAGAGGTCAAAACAAAGGCTGAAATATATGTAGCAATAGAATATTCTAATAACTCATAAATTACCATCTATGAGTCTTGAAAAGAAGGTCTCCTTTAAATTACCAACAGGCAATGAATGTGCTACAACTAGCATGTGAGTTCACGTTCAGAAACTGTCTCATTTAAATGCTGTTCAGCTACAATAATAATATTTTTAAAACTGTTTACAGTTTTGTAGTTTAATCAATCTGAAGAGTTTTATTTTTATACTTCAGTCTCTTAATCAGATGTAAAGACAGAACTTGCATCTCATTAGTACAAGTACATGTTAAAAAGGAAAACACAGAAATGCGCTTTCTTGGCTGATGGACATGTAGCTCTATTTAATAGATACTTTATATTTAAGTATTTTATTATTAAGCTTAGTTCAGTATAAAAGCACATTTTCAATGTCATGAATACATAGCATGAATGATGTGACAAGCAATTTGCATTTATATAGCACCTTTCAAAGGTTTAGGAATGCAAAGCAAAGCATAAATGCTTGTGTAACTTTGCAATTAAGAATTCACTTCTAATTACTCCTACTTAAATGTGCAGTCTCTTTTTAATCACAACATTTTTACACCTGTGGGTAAGTGCTCTGACAGAGCCTTAGCCTTATCTCCAAAGCATGCAAACTGCATGACTGGGTTTTGTAATGAAAGCTATGTTTGCCAGGGGGGAAATGATCACAGTCATGTAGTGCCAGTAACAATATTAAAAACATAGCTATATTTAAAGGCATTATTCTTTTAGGTTATGTACTCATTCATATCAATACCCCCCACCCCCCAAAACACACAAACGCATGTCCAGCTCTGGAGCAGGCACGAGTTTTAGGCCCGGATACACTTCTGCTACCACCAGGAAGTCAAGAGATGAGATCTGAAAACCAGCTTGTAAACGTATGCTTGCCTGTAGTAAATCTTCAGCTACTGGAGCTACAATTGCTAGCATGTGTGAGATTCCTAGTTTTCTTGTATAACCAAGGGACCAGTAAATAATACGATGTTTTTAAAAAATGATATCCTGCTACTAGGGGAAAGCACAATTCAGCTGCAACATATGGTTCTGGAGGGCTACAGACTCGTAAATGGGGTTGAGGAAAGGAAAGCAATTCTGGGAAGGTGGTTGTAACTAAAGAGAAGGCCCTGGTGACAACCATCTACATAACCGACTGCAGTAAAGCATGAAGCTCCATTTTCAAAAGCTGATTAGAAAGAAGATTTATTAAGAACCTATGATGATCTGGGGACCAGTGTAACACAAATAGACAAGGCATGGATCCTGCGCCTTGAAAGGCTGCCAATAAGCAGCAGAACCGGGTGAGCCAAGAAGCAAATACTGGCAAATTCATAGTCAGTCATGAAAAATTAGAAGAAATCAGAAGTTCCTGGATTTTCAATAAAGTATTAATTGTGTGAAAAGGAACTCTAAAATTGTCCACTTTAAAAATAAATATCGAGTCCTTCCAAGATACCAGATATTGTGTTCATCTCAGATGATTAAAATGAAAACAATCACAGCAATAATAACAACAACAATAATAATAAAGATGATGATCATAAAGGGGTCTTGGGGAAATCACATAACACTTCCTGCATTCAGGAGAGTCACAGGATAGAGGGCATGGGAGAAATAACTAAACACTATAATGTATTCTTTTATAAGCTTGTGTGGAGTGCTCCGAGAGCAGAGAACAGGGAATATTTAATTCTGCTGGTCTTTGGGAAAGGCTTCAGAGAAACAAGGACATTTCAGGAGAAATGTGAAATACTAGTAGGATTCTGCCGGCCACAATGTTGGTGAGAGAGAGAGTAATATCAGGGAGTAGGAACATTCCAATATGAATATTCACACAAATTCTTTGTATGACCCTTGACTTCATACCTAAGCATTGTCGTTGTTACCACGTTAATTGGGAGTACAGGTTCAAAAGTCAAATTGTCTCTATTCAAGTCTAAATGTGTGACTTTGGACAAGTTACTTAACCTGCCTGAGTCTCAGTTTCCTCACCTGTGTAATGGGGAACAGATAGAATATACCTCTGAGGATCACTGTAAGAACTTAACAGCACTTTTTTTGACATATGACTAACATTTAGTAAATACTAGCTGTTTGTTTTGTTTTGTTTTGTTTTACTTCTGTATCTTTTCAGGTAAAGCTAGAGCCATTACCAGTATATGTGAATGAAGCATGAAAATAAGCCCCCCCTCCCCCCACCTAGTACTTTAGGAAGCCCATCTGTTGCTAGTTTCTGATGGGAAAGATGATGGTGCTGCCATTTGAAAAGTAAAACACAATACCCTTTAAGTCTGCTTCTTTTCCCACTCCCATTTCCAGTACACATATTTAGTCTTTACAATTATCATTATGAGGAAGATAGTATTATTATTATATCCACTTTACGAATGGGGACTGAGCCTAAGAAATCAAATGATTCTGCAACTTCAAGAGCCAGGAACTCGTGAAGCCATGATTAACATTTAGGTGTTCTAACTAGGGAAACCAAGTATTAACCACTTTACTGAAATGTCCTAAGATAGTTTGTTCCAAAATAATCACCCCTCAGGAACTGAAGCATCAAAGTAGCTCAGATTCCATTTCCAGCAGGGGTGGGGGTGAGGGGTGGCCTAGAAATTCTGAAAGACTCCTCTAACTAAAATCCTTAAAAATACTGGATTGAAAAACTTTTGGTGAGTTTGTCACAAATGGAAGGAATCTGCAGAAAGCAAGAATTATGTGAAAACAGGGATACTAGGGAGATAAATGATCCATGAAAAGTTTTCAACAAGAAAATTTCTATTGACTCTGGGAGATTTTAAGCTACAATTTTGACGGCCACATAGTGTAGGAGACAGAGGTAAAGACCAAAGTTCACCAAACATGAGTAGCCTAATAGATAATTTCCTTATATAACTAAGGTCCTCAGAGGAAATCAGGAAAGAAGTAACAAGAGCCCATTTGCCAGGGCTATATGACTCCATAATACACAGCACAAAGAACTGGAATCGATGAGACAATGATTAAGATACTTAGGAGCCATTTTGCTAGTTTCTTCCATGCTGACAAACCAACAGAATTGTTCATGCAGTAGCGTTCTTTTATTTGTCTTCATCCAAAATCTTACTACATGAATACCAGACTGCTATTGTATGGAAAGTTACTTGAACTTTCACTGTAGACTTATTGGCTAACCAATACTAATTTCTGACAATAACAACTACAACAACAAACATACCAGAAAGAAGAATCAGTCTCCAGCCTTATACATTTTTTTTATCTATTATCTAGAAATGCTCGCCAGACTTAGTAATTTTGTTTCAGAACTAACATTCTTAATTTAAATGAATTTTAGAAGTTAAAATTAATTCTCAATGAACTTTTGGCTTTATATTTTCTCAAATAGACAGCACCCCAAATCTCACTCCAATGATATCTCTCCATGTCATTTTTTGTTAATTACAGGTATACCTCAGACATATTGTGGGTCAAATTCCAGACCACTGCAATAAAGTGAGCATCACAATAAAGCCAATCAAATATTTTGGTTTCCAGTGCATATACGAGTTATGTTCACCTCACACTTGTCTGTTCAGTGTACAACAGCATTAATTCTAGAAAAACAATGTAGATACCTTAATTAAAAATTACTTTGTTGCTAAAAAAATGACTTTTTTTTACCATTATGTGAGCTTTCAGTGAGTCATAATCTTGTGATGGTGGAGGGTCTTACCTCAATGGTGACGGTCACTGACTGATCAGGGTGGCATTTGCCGAGGGCTGGAGTGTCTGTGGCAATTTCTGAGAAGACAACAATAAAGTTTGCTGCATTAACTGACTTTTCCTTTCACAAACAATCTCTCCATAGCATGTGGTACAGTTTGACAGCATTTTGCCCTCAGTAGAACTTCTTTCAAAATTGGAATCAATCCTCTCAAATGCTGCCACTGCTTTATCAATTAAGTTTATGAAATATTCTAAATCCTTTGTTGTCACTGCAACAATCTTCATAGCAGCTCCATAGTTTCTATCTCAAGAAACCACTTTCTTTGTTCATCTATAGGAAGCAACTCTTCAATCACTGAAGATTTATCAAGATGTTGAGGCAGTTCAGTACATCTTCAGTCTCCACTTCTAATTCTAGATCTTTTGCTCTTTCCTCCACATCTGTGTTACTTCATCCACTGAAATCTTGAACTCCTCAAAGTCATCCATGAGGGTTGGGATCAACTTCTTCCAAACTCCTGTTGATGTTGATATTTTGACCTTATTCCATAAATCATGAATGTTCTTAATTGTATATGAAATGTTGAATCCTTTCCAGAGATTTTAATTGACTTTGTCCAGATCCACCATGTGAATCACTACCTATGGCAGCTATAGCCTTATGAAATGTGTTTCTTAAATAATAAGATTTGAAAGGTGAGAGTACTCCTTGATCCATGGGCTGCAGCTTGGGTACTGGGTTAGCAGGCATGAAAACAACACTAATCTCATTGTACATCTCTATCAGAGTTCTTGTGTGACCAGGTGCATTAACAATAAGCAGTAATATTTTGAAAAGAATTTTTTTTTCTTAGCAGTAGATCTCAACAGTGGGCTGAAAGTATTCAGTAAACCATGTTGTAAACAGACACACTGTTATCCAGGCTTTGTTGTTCCACTTATAGAGCATAGGCAGAGTAGAATTAGCATAATTCTGAAAAGCCCTAGGATTTTCATAATGGTAAGTAAGCACGGGCTTCAATTTAAAGTCACCAGCTCCATTGGCCCCTCATAAAAAAGTCAGCCTGTCCTATAAAGCTTTAAGCCAGGCATTGACTTCTCCTCTCCAGCTACAAAAGTCCTAGCTGGCATCTTCTTCCAATAGAAGGCTGTTTCATCTCCATTGAAATTCTGTTGTTTAGTGTGGCCACCTTCATGATTGGTCTTAGCTAGATCTTCTGCATAACTTGCCTCAGTTTCTACATCAGCACTTGCTGCTTCACCTTACACTTTTATGTTATGGAAATGGCCTCTTTCCTTAAGCTTCATGAACCAACTTCTGTTTGCTTCAAACTTTTCTTCTGCAGCTTCTTCAGAAAAGAGTTAGGGCCTTGCTCTGGAATAGGCTTTGGCTTAAGGGAATTCTGTAGCTGGTTTAATCTTTTTTTTTTAATTATTTATTTATTTTTTAAATTTACATCCAAGTTAGTTAGCATATAGTGCAACAGTGATTTCAAGAATAGATTCCTTAATGCCCCTTAGTAATTCAGCCCATTCCCCCTCCCAAAACCCCTCTAGAAACCCTTTGTTTGTTCTCTATATTTAAAAGTCTCTTATGTTTTGTCCCCCTCCCTGTTTTTATATTATTTTTGCTTCCCTTCCCTTATGTTCACCTGTTTTGTCTCTTAAATTTCTCATATGAGTAAAGTCATATGATATTTGTCTTTCTCTGACTAATTTCATTTAGCATAATACCCTCTAGTTCCATCCACATAGTTGCAAATGGCAATATTTCATTATTTTTGATTGCCGAGTAATACTCCATTGTGTGTGTGTGTGTGTGTGTGTGTGTGTGTGTGTGTGTATCACATCTTATTCATCCATTCATCTATAGACGGACATTTGGGCTCTTTCCATACTTTGGCTATTGTTGATAGTGCTGCTGTAAACATGGGGGTGCATGTGTCCCTTTGAAACAGCATACCTGTATCCCTTGAATAAATACCTAGTAGTGTAATTGCTGGGTGGTAGGGTAGTTCTATTTTTAACTTTTTGAGGAACCTCCATACTGTTTTCCAGAGTGGCTGCACCAGCTTGCATTCCCACCAGCAGTGAAAAAGAGATCCTCTTTCTCTGCATCCTTGCCAACATCTGTTGTTGCCTGAGTTGTTAATGTTAGCCATTCTGGCAGGTGTGAGGTGGTATATCCTTGTGGTTTTGATTTGTATTTCCCTGATGATGAGTGATGTTGAGCATTTTTCATGGGTCAGTTGGCCATCTGGATGTCTTCTTTGGAAAAGTGTTTATTCATGTCTTTTGCCCATTTCTTCACTGGATTTTTTGTTTTTTCGGTGTTGAGTTTGATAAATTCGTTATAGATTTTGGATACTAACCCTTTATCTTATGTGTCATTTGCAGACATCTTCTCCCATTCTGTTGGTTGCCTTTTAGTTTTGCTGATTGCTTCCTTTGCTGTGCAGAAGTCTTTTATTTTGATGGGTCCCATTTTTGCTTTTGTTTCCCTTGCCTCTGGAGACGTGTTGAATAAGAAGTTGCTGCAGCTGAGGTCAAAGAGGTTTTTGTCTGCTTTCTCCTCAAGGATTTTGATGGATTCCTGTCTTACATTTAGATCTTTCATCCATTTTGAGTTTATTTTTGTGTATGGTGTGAAAAGTGATCCAGGTTCATTTTTTTGCATGTTACTGTCCAGTTTTCCCAGCGCCACTGGGATCTTTGTCAAAGATTAGTTGGCCATATGTTTGTAGGTCCATTTCTGGGTTCTCTATTCTGTTCCATTGATCTGGGTTTCTGTTTTTTTGCCAGTGCCATACTGTCTTGATGATTACAGCTTTGGAATACTGCTTGAAGTCCAGGATTGTGATGTCTCCTGCTTTGGTTTTCTTTTTCAAGATTGCTTTGGCTATTTCGGTTCTTTTCTGGTTCCATACATATTTTAGGATTGTTTGTTCTAGCTGTGTGAAGAATGCTGGTGTTATTTGATAGGGATTGCTGTATGTAGTTGGTTTGATATTGTGTGTAGACCACTAAAACTTTCTCCATATCAGCAATAAGGCAGCTGCACTTTCTTATCATTAGTGTGTTCACTGGAGGAGCACTTTTAATTTCCTCAAGAATTTTTCCTTTACTTTCACACTTGGCTCACTGATGCAAGAGGCCTAGCTTTTGGTCTATCTCAGCTTTGACATGCCTTCCTCACTGAGCTTTATCATTTAGCTTTTGATTTAAAGTGAGAGGAATGCTATTCTTCCTTTCTGTTCAATACTTAGAAGGCAGTATAAGCTTATTAATTGGCCTAATTTCAATATTGTTGTGTGTCAGGGAATAGGGAGGCCGGAGAACAGGGAGAGAGTCAGGGGAATAGTCAGAACACACACGACATTTATTGACTAATTTTGTCATCTTATATGGGTACTGTTCATGGCCCCCTAAAACAATTATAATAGTAACATCAAATCACAGATCATAGATCATAACAAATATAATGATAATGAAAAAGTTTGAAAATTATCAACATTACCAAAATGTGACCCAGACATGCACTGGGCAAACGCTGTCGGAAAAATGCACTGGTAGACTTTCTTACCACAGGGTTATCACAAATCTTCAATTTGTACAAAATGTAGTATCTTCAAAGTGCAATAAAGCAAAGGGCAATAAAATGCAGTATGCCTGATATGCCAGTTATATCGGAATAAATCTGAAAAAAAAATTCTTGCAAAACATAAATTAAAAACTTATACGATATGCTAGATGGCAATTATCAGATGTGCCCCAGACATCATTTGAGGACCTGCCAAGACCGTGTCAATGGTGAAGATATGCTCTTCCTCCTTGTCTTGTACAGTGGAGATCTAGTGGAAATGTAGTGGAGATCTAATGGCAGTCAGAATCACATGACAAAATATATCTATTCAATTGATTATAAAGGAAGAGTAAGGTCTATCTGAGCCCCATGCCCAGAGATGCACAAACAAACCTATAAATAGCATATGATTCCTAGAGGCATTTAAATATCACATCTACCTCAGGCGGTCACCAGAAAGATATAATACATATACTAATGAATAAACAACTGGTAGCTTTTATTCAGAGCAAACTTCTATTGCTCTATGACTATAAAGAAAGTAATTCTGAAACAAACACTGTCTTATAGCACTTTCATAGGACAAAAGAAAACAAATTGTATGTCTGAAACTAAATCCATAGAAAATCTTCCTTTCAACTATGATTTCTTTCTTTCATACATTCATGAAACATGTCATAACTGCCCAGAAATGAATGAGTTATAAAGGTCTTTTCTCCAAAGATACAATTGACCTTCATATAAGACTTCACTTATTCATTTAAAAAATTTTGTTTAAATTTAAAACTACTAAAATTATTGATGCTGGCTCTCTCAAAAGGAAGATTTCAGGGAAAAAAAACAGAAAAAAAATTAAAACCCAGTGTCTCTGAGGCTCCTACCTGATGCATAATTGAGTTGGAAACCCTTTAGGTATGCTGTTATCATTCCAGTGAATTCAGTCTACATTTGTGAGTAGAGAAGAGCCTTTGCCAGATATGGTTTCAAAAACCTCAGACCAAATATATGTAATTATTTTTTATGCACTGAACCTTTTTTTTTCTTGGAAGTAATAACCAAATGCCTGACTAAAAAAAAAAAAAAAAAAAAGACCCAAGCAAAAAAATCCATTTCACGTTCCAATTATCCAAGTTGTAGAAGAAAGTATAACTTTTAAATTATAAGCGATACAGAAATACTTCTATTATAAAAGAGAAACATCAAGTATAAGAAGGGCTTTCATTAACCAAAATTGCAAAGATGGTTTTATTCCTTGTTACTTTGAAACCATATATATAAATGAATATATATGAATACATATTGAACATATGTTAACACATAAATGCATATATGTAAACGTGCATATAAGAAAGAGTTTTGGTAGCATAAGGGGTTGGAAACAAGTGCTCCTAAAAACTCCTACATATATATGTCTATGTGGATTCAACCTTCTAGAATATATTGTAATATAATAGTAGCTACCCATTGTCAGGTCTGCATTTTGTAGAGCACTCCATGGCTTGAATTCTTTCTCCACTTACTGGGTGTAAGTTGTGAGTCACCATCTCTGTTTACAAAGTGGTGTTAAGCAAGTGTCTCATTTACAAGCACACTCTACTCATAAGCAAGCATCAGCTTTCCTCTCCGCAGTTGTAAAAAAAGTACTTATCTGAAGATGAATTTCCATTCAGCTTGAAATGCTTTGCTGTTTCTCACTTCCCTCGTTAGTGCCAAGTGATTGGCAAGTTACCCTCCAGACAGGGCACCATCTTCTATGTGTCGATTTAGAAGTAAGTGCCCAATAAAGCATAGCCAAAAGGAAATATATAAATCTGTTTTGAAATTCAATAAATTTATAAGCCATGCTACTCACCAAGGCCTGTGGGAGCATATACATCATAAAACACCGCTGTAAAGCTATAAATATTTCAAGCAGTTAGTAACGGCTGAGAGCACATCGCTGAAAGCCTGGTTAAAGCTGGGCAGTGCATGATGCCCTAGTCCGAGTTGGTACAAGGTCTTTGGAGTAGTTTGTTTTTCTAGGCAAATGAAAAGGCACAGTCCCAGCTGTTATCTAGCATTCCTTTATTTCAGGTTGCAGAGGTGCTGGAATTGCCTCAAACTCAACTCTGGTTCTGTTTATTCTCTCTCATAATCTTCTTTCCTTCTGTCACCCATTCTGTGGGGCCTGTTTCCCACCAGTTCAGATGCAAGGAAGAAATGAGCTGTGCAGGAGATGTTGTAGGAAAACTAAGGTTGGCACATGGCAGGATTGGTCTCAGCACTTTCTTGGGTTATTGTGTCTCCGCCTCAGCTTTCAATCTGGAGCGACCCCATTCTACCCACTATTTTCTTCTTGGATGCAACTGTGTTTTATTTCACTACTACTTCCTCTTTGTTTTTCTTCCTGTTGCTATATTTGGATATAGACTATATCCTAATATGGGCATTTTAGGAGTTAGCTGCTTTCTATGAGCATAGGATATTTAACAGATCAATATATTATGATCAAAAAGACCAAAGCTTACGTTATGGTCAATTCTGTAAATTTTGTCCATTTACCATCACTAATTTGGAAGTTTTATACTTTCCTGTAGTGTATTATTCTAGTATCATTCAGTTTATCAATACCTTTTTGGTGGTTATTCTAAAAATTTTGGTATACATTTAACAAAATCTAAAGTAAATTACTATCTTTACATTCTTCCTGAATAAAAATAAATCTGAGAGTATTTTAACTTCATTTAATTCCTCCCAATGTATATGCTATTTTGGTCAAATACTTCTTTGTCCCACAAATTATACATTATTGTTTTATATTATTGTTTGTTAAGATTGAACCAAATAAATATTGTGATATTTGCTCATTATTATTCATTCTTGACTCTTACACCTTCCTTCAGAGATCTTTTTGCTAAAGTGCCGCCTTTAGAAACGTCTTTCTAGTGAAGGTGTTCTGGTGATCAACTCTAACTTTGTCAAAAATGCTATAAAAATAATATAGTCTCTCTTCTTTCAGCCCTTTAAAGATACTATTTCTCATTTTTGCTGCTAATGTTGATATTAAAAAGTTAAGTGACTGTCAAACTGAAATTTCCTCTGACTCTAAATCTTGGCTTTGCTTTTGGTCATCTGCCTTTACCACATTGTCTGGTGATGGTCTTCTCTTTATTTTTTCTCCAGAGGACACAATATCTTGAATCTGACCATTGGTTTTTTCCACCAGTCTTGAACTATTCTCAGTCATTATTTTTTCTGAGATGGCTTTTCTCTCATTAGATATATGTTAGATCTTAATCTTTTCCTCTGTTTCTTCATCTCAACTTCATACATTTCATTTTTTCTTTTTGCCTTTCTGTGTTATTTTCATCTTTAGATATTTCTTCCAATGTTCTGGTGTCACATTCCCCTATGTTTTCATATGTCTTGAGACATATTTTTGTTAATACATTAGTATTTCTATTTGGTAAATACAAGGGGTGGAATTGTGGGGTCAGAGGGAAGGTAACCATTTAGCTGCGTGAGAAAGTGCCTAATTGTTAGTGCAAGTATTTGTACTATTTTATATTCCCACAAGAGATTACTTCCACCTCTTAAGACTTAATAGTATCAGTACTTCTTACTTTAGCCATTCTAGTGATCTAACATTGTATTTCACTATGATTTGAATTTATGGCTCTCCAATATCTCATAACATTAACATGTCTTGTGCACACTGCCATTGTCTTCATCTTATTTTGATAAGTGCCTGTTGAAATCATTTGCTTATTGTTATTGCTTTATTTGTCTTTTCATCACCGTATTACTTTGCTTTTATATATATTTTTTTCACCCAAAAATGGCACATCTTTTAATTTCTTTAACATTGTCTTTTGAATAGCAGAGTATTTTTTATTTTTACTTAGGCCAATTTGTCATTTTTAAAAATAGTGCATTTTGTACACTTAGAAATATTTCAGTTTTATTCTTCTTTTACAATTCTATTATGGCTAGTTGAGGTCTTTGTATTTCTTAACAACTCTTGTCATTTTATGCCAAAAAAAGCCTGCTTTAATTTTGACTTGGATGAGCATTAAATCTATAAATCAATTTACTGATGGTTAACATATTAATATTAAATCTTCTAAATCATGAACATTGCATATTTCTTCATTTATTTAAGTATTCTCAGTAGTGTGCTGGTAAATATTTAATCATCAGCTCTCCAGAATACATAGCTCTCATGTGTAGTGTTTGTTGATTTCTATGGTATAAATACTCCTAGCATAACTCATCTCTGGTTACCACTGCGATGTAACTCGAACAGGAAGTCGGGAAAGTGGGCTCGAGTATACCACCAGGGTTTCATTAGTGTGGTGTAGTGATTTTGCGAATTGTTAAATTAATTTTTCTAAAACTTTTATGTCTTTTGAGGCTAACCCAAATGGGATATAATTTCATTTTCCAAATGTTTGTTTCTAGAATAATTGGAATACTATTTATGTTTACATTGTCCTATATTCTGTTACTTTGCCTTATTCATTTGTTAATTCTAATAGGTTTTCCTGTAAATTCCTAAGGATTATTTAGGTATAAAATGATGACATCATCTATGAGTAGAGATATTTTTAAGTTATGTCATGTTCAGCTTTATGCTTTTGATTTTTCTTGCCACAATTAATACACACAATTTGTAATTTTCATCTGTCCAAGAGTAAACCCAATAAAAGCTACCCTATTATTTAAATTAAAATGTTATCCTTTTTTTGAGTGGAAAAGAGGTAGTATAAATTCTGCCCCAAATATCTGAATTAAATTTTACTATTAGGAATTCCCAAAGAAGATATGTATTTTTTTAATGTTTTAGTGATTTTTAGTATATTCATTATGCTGTTCACTCATTATTACTATCTAATTTAAGAACATTTTCATCATTCCAAAAAGAAACTCTATCCATATTAGCAATTAGTTTCAATTCCCCTTCTCCCACCATCCCCTGCAACCACTAATCAACTTTCTTTCTTGGTTGATTTGCCTATTCTGGATATTTCATATAAATGGAATCACACAATATATGGCTTTTTGTGTCTGGCTTCTTTAATTTAGCGTACTGTTTTCAAGGTTCATCTATGTTTTATCATACAATAGTACTTCATTCTTTTTTATGAGTGCATAATAACCTATTGTATAGATATACCACATATTGCTTATCCATTCATCAGCTGAACTTTTAGGTTATTTCCACTTTTGGGGTATTATGAATAATGTTCTTACAAACATACATATGCAAGTTTTTGTGGACATATGTTTTCAATTCTCTTAGGTATACAACTAGGAGTGAAATTTCTGGGTCATATGCTAACTTCCTCAACTTTTTGAGGAACTGCCAAATTGTCTTCCACAATGGCTACACCATTTTGCATTCCCACCAGCAATATAAGAGTTCAAATTTCTCCACATTATTGCTAACATTTGTTATTTTCTGCTTTGTTTTTTTCTTAGTAGCCATCCTAGTGGGTGTAAAGTAGTATCTCATTGTGATTTTGATGGAAATATTCTAAAATTAGATAGTAATAATGAGTGAACAGCATAATGAATATACTAAAAATCACTAAAACATTAAAAAAATACATATCTTCTTTGGGAATTCCTCATAGTAAACTTTAGTTCAGATATTTGGGGCAGAATTTATACTACCTCTTTTCCACTCAAAAAAAAAGGATAAAATTTTAATTTAAATAATGGGGTAGCTTTTATTGGGTTTACTCTTGGATAGATGAAAATTACAAATTGTGTGTATTAATTGTGGCAAGAAAAATCAAAAGCATAAGGCATAAAGCTGAACATGACATAACTTAAAAATATCTCTACTCATAGATGATGTCATCATTTTATACCTAAATAATCCTTAGGAATTTACAGGAAAACCTATTAGAATTAACAAATGAATAAGGCAAAGTAACAGAATATAGGACAATGTAAACATAAATAGTATTCCAATTATTCTAGAAACAAACATTTGGAAAATGAAATTATATCCCATTTGGGTTAGCCTCAAAAGACATAAAAGTTTTAGAAAAATTAATTTAACAATTTCTTCCAATCCATGAGCATGGGATTTCTTTCTTTCATCTTCACTTCTTTGATTAGGTTTATTCCTGGATGTCCTATTATTTTTGTAAATGACACTATTTTCTTAATTTCTCTTCCTGCTACTTCATTATTTATCTATAGAAATGCAACAGATATCTGTAGATTGATTTTGTATCCTAAGAATTTACTGAATTTGTTAATCAGTTCTACCATTTTTTTTGTAGTCTTTCAGGTTTTTTATATAGAAGATCATGTCATCTGCAAATGATTAAAGGTTTACCTCTTCCTTACTGATTTGGTATTTGGTATTTGGCTATTTCCTTTTGTTGTCTGATTGCTGTGGCTAGCACTTCCAGTACAATGTTGAATAAAAATTGTGAGAGTGAACATCCTTGTCTTGTTCCTGACCATAGGGGAAAGGCTGTCAGTTGTTTCCCCACTGAGTCTGATGTTAGTTGTGGATTTTTCATATATGACCTTTATTTTGTTGAGGTATGTTCCCTCTATCCATACTTTGTTGACAGTTTTTATCATGAATGGATGCTGTATTTTATCAAATGCTTTTTCTGCATCTATTGCAATGATTATGTTTCTTATTCTCTTATTGATTTGGTGTGTCACATTGATTTGCAGATAGTAAACCACCTTAACAACACAGGAATAAACCCCACTTGATTGTGGTGAATGATTTTTTTAATGTATTGTTGGATTTGGTCTTCTGGTATACGTTGAGGATTTTTGCATCTTTGTTTATCAGAGATATTGGCCTAGAGTTCTCTTTTTTTGTGATGTCTTTTATCTTATTTTGGTATTAGGGTAATTGTGGCCTCATTGAATGAATTTGGAAGTTTTCCTTCCTTTTCTAATTTTTGGAATAGTTTGAGAAGAATAGATATTAACTCTACTTCAAATATTTGGTACAATTTGCCTGTGAAGCCATCTGGTCCTGGGCTTTTGTTTGTTGAGAGTGTTTTGATTACTGATCCAATTTCTTTGTTGGTTATAAGTCTATTCAAATTTTCTATTTCTCCCTGTTTCAGTTTTGGTAATTTATGTTTCTAGGAATTTATCCATTTTATGTAGATAGTCCAATTTTGGCATATAGTTTTTCATAATATTCTTTTATCATTGTTTGTATTTTCTGTGGTGTTGAGTGTTATTTTGCCTCTCTCATTTGCGTCTTTGTTTACTTTTTCTCTTTTTCAGTCTTTTCTCTTTTTTTCTTGATGAGTCTGACTAGAGGCTTAACAATTTTATTGAGTTTTTTAAAAGAACTAACTCTGGTTTCATTGATCCATTCTACTGGTTTTGTTGTTGTTGTGTTGTTTTGTTTTAATTTCTACATCATTTATTTCTGCTCCAGTCTTTATTATTTCCTTCCTTCTTCCATTCTTACCTTTTGTTTGTTGTTCTTTTTCTAGCTCCTGCAGGTGAAAGGTTAGGTTGTTTATTTGAGATTTTTCTTGCTTCTTGAGTAAGCCTGTATTACTATAAATTTCCCTCTTAGAACCATTTTTGCTGCATTACAAAGGTTTTGGATCATTGTGTTTTCATTTTTATTTGTTTCTGTGTACTTTTTTATTTCTTGTTTTATTTCCTGATTGACTCATTCACGCTTTAGTAGCATATTATTTAACCTCCATGTATTTAGAGTCTTTCCAGATTTGTTCTTTGGTTGACATCTAGTTTCATCGTGTTGTGGTCAGAAAAGATGCATGGTATGACTTTAATCTTCTTGAATTTATTGAGCCTTGTTTTGTGGCCCAATATGTAATATATATTTTTTTAATTTTTTTTCAACGTTTATTTATTTTTTTGGGGACAGAGAGAGACAGAGCATGAACGGGGGAGGGGCAGAGAGAGAGGGAGACACAGAATCGGAAACAGGCTCCAGGCTCCGAGCCATCAGCCCAGAGCCTGACGCGGGGCTCGAACTCACGGACCGCGAGATCGTGACCTGGCTGAAGTCGGACGCTTAACCGACTGCGCCACCCAGGTGCCCCTATAATATATTCTTGAGAATGTTCTGTGTGAACTTGAAAAGAATGTGTATTCTGCTGTTTTAGGGTGGACTATTCTGAATATATCTGTTACATCCATCTATTTCAGTGTATCATTCAAAGCCAATATTTCTTTGTTGATTTTCTGTTTAGATGATCTGTCCATGATGTAAGAAGGGTATTAAAATCCCCTATTCATAGTGTATTATTATCAATTAGTTCCTTTATGTTTGTTACTAACTATATTATATATTTGGGTGCTCTATGTTGTTATGTCTTCCTATTGGATCATCCCCTTTATTATTATATAGTGTCCTTCTTTGTCTCTTGTTAGAGTCTTTGTTTCAAAGTCTATTTTGTCCAATGTAAGTATTGATGCTCCAGCTTTATTTTGACATCCATTTGCATGATAGATGTTTCTTCATCCCCTCACTTTCAATCTTCAGGTGTCTTTCAGTCTGAAATGAAAAATCCCCTGCTAGCTTTATAAGGATTCCCTATGCTACTGTCTTCTTTTGTCTTGCTGCTTTAAAATTTTGTTCTTTATCACTATATTTTGCCAACTTAATTACAATATGTCTTGGATTTTTTTTTTATTTTGTTGGGGGTTCTGTGTGTCTCCTGGATATCTGTTTATTTCCCCAGATTAGGCAAGTTTTCAACTATTATTTCTTCAAATAAATTTACTGCCCCCTTTTATCTCTCTTCTTGTGGGACTCCTATGGTACAAATGTTACTATGTTTGATGCAGTCCCTGAGTTCCCTAAATCTATTCTCATTTTGCATAATTCTTTTTTCTCTTTTGTTCAGCTTGATTACTTTCCATTACTCTGTCTTCTGGGTCATTAATTCATTCCTCTGCTTCTTTCAGCCTGCTGTTCATTCCGTCAAGTGCATTTCTCATTTTGTTTATTGAGCCCTTTATCTCTGCTATATTATTCCTTATCTCTATATTAAAAGTCTTACTCATGTCTTTTACTCTTTTCTCAAGTCTAATGAGTATCTTTATGATCACTGTTTTAAATACACCATCGGGAATGTTACTTATACCTGTTTCACTTACATTTGATTCCTGTAGGTGGTTCTGTGTTATACTGAGGGGCTGAGGAGAGAGGTGGTTGCCAGCCAGTTCCTTTGCTCCCAGAAAGGTCTCTCCATGTATGCTGCCTCTCTGGGATACACTCTGACATGAGCAAATAACTTCCCCAATGTGTACCCCAAGTGCTCCCCAGAACAGTTTCCAGGCTGTACACCTGCCTTCTCCACAAAAGCACAATGCCCTCCCAGCTCTATCCCAGCCAAGCCCAGTGACCTTTAAAACTCCAGGCTTTAAGCCCTGCTGGTTGCCAGAAGTCACAAAATTTGGCCCTTCTCACTTTCCAAGCCAATTGCTATGGGGATTCGTTTTCCTCGTGTGCTTCCCTGTGTGTTAGTCTGTCTCCTCCTCTTCTCTATGACCATGACTCCCTCCCCACCACATTGGCAATCATCTGTTTCTCTCCCAAACCACATCTCCACACTTCCTACCTTCTTCGATGCAGCCTCTTCTCTACCTGTAGTTGTGGAGTTTGCTCTGTCAATCTTCTTGTTGATTTCTGGGGTATTTAGGATGATGTGATAGTTATCTAGTTGTATTTGTGGGACCAGGCAAGCGTAGGGCCCTCCTAACTCCACCCTCATCTTCTAACTCTTGTACTTTCTGTTCTAATTGCTTGCTCTATATGCCAGTCCTTGTGCCAGCCCACCCTGTCTTGATTACTAAAGCTTTGTAGTAAGTTTGGAAATCAAGAATGTGAGTCTTCCAACTGTGTTCCTTTTCAAGCTTGTTTCAGCTATTTTGTGTTGGAAGATACATATGCTTTTAAAAATTCTTTGTTCTTCTGGATCTAAGACTAATACTGGAAAATATCACCACTAACTTTCTGCAAGTCATGATTTGTCCTAGCTAACTCAGTTGAGAGTGCCTTCTGTGGATTATCTCTGACCCCAATTGGGCCCAAGACATCTTGCCTCTTCCCTGGAATATTGCCTTTTAAAACCCAGGCCATATATTTATGAAAAATCAATAGCATACATCATACTTAATGATGAAAGAAAAAATGGTTCCACCCTCCAGTTTCTCAAGGCTGCTGTAATATATTGCTATGAACTTGGTGGCTTAAAACAACAGAGATGTATTTTCTCATAGTTCTGAAAGTCAGAAGTCTGTAATCAACATGTCACAAGGCCATGCTCTCTCTGAAGGTTCTAGGAAGAAACCTTTTTTGCCTCTTTCAGTTTCTCATAACTCTGTACATTCCTTGAGTTGTAGCAGTTTAATTCTAGTCTCTTCCTCCATCGTTACATGCGGGCTTTCTTGTGTGTATCTCCATGAGTGTTTTTCTGCTTTCTATTAGAATACAATCATTGGATTTAGGGCCCACCTTAACCCAGTATATCTCATTGAAATCCTGACTTCATTACATATGCAAAGACTTTGCTTCCAAAAAAGTTATAATCTGAGATCCCAGGTAGATACAAATTATAGAGGGACACTATTTAACTCGATAAACACCCTAAAATTAAGAACAAGGCAAGACAGATGTTCAACAAGGTAATGCAATTAGGCAAGAATAGAGGCAAACTAATTGAAAAGAAACAAAAAAATTGCATTTAGTCACATGACCTGTTGTAAATGTGAAAAATCACAAGAAATTTATAAAAAGCTTACAGTATTAATATATGAATTTAGGAAGGTCACACAATACAAGTCACTATGTTAAAAAATATACTTCTATAGTATGCAATGAAAATTTGGAAATTGAACTTAAAGTTAACATTCATAATACTGTAAAAAACGTGAAATAATTAGCACTAATTTTATAAAAATATGTATAAGGCCTATATACTGAAAACTGTGTGTCTCATATTTAGAACAAACATTGAGTTAATGCTAATTATTCAGCATTTAGGGATTAATAAATCTTGTTGATACCATTCTCAACACATTTACTAATATTCTGATTTGTTTGCTTTAATTGTTTTAGTTTTTTTCCCTCAATCTCTTAATTTTCAGCAGCTACTAATGCATTAGAGAAGTGGGTGGTATTTATTAGTTTTCACCAAAATAATATCTTGCCTTATTTTAAACTGTTTTAACGTGAATGAGGTACAAGTAAATATATTAAACAAAATACTGTATTAAAAAAGAAACATTATAATTTTAACTAAAAACATGTCACATTTAAAATTTCTTCCAGCTTTATCAAATTATAACTAACAAATAAAATTGTAAGATATCTGAAGTGTAAAACGTGATTTGATATACATATACATCGTAGAAGAACTCTTCCCATTGAGTTAATTAACACATCCATCATCACACATATTCACATTTGTTTTGGAGTGAGAACATTTAAATTATACTCTCCTAGCAAATTTCAATTATATAATACAGTGCTATCCACTACAGTCACCATGTTATACATTAGATCCTCAGGCCTTATTCATCTTATAACTGAAAGTTTGTACCCTGTACCAGTCTCTCTCTATTTTCTTCACTCCCCGACCCATGGCAATGTGTCACATTTTTATACTAAGAAATTGTATTTTTTATAGTATTTTACCAAAGAAAGAATGTAACTCTCAGAAAATCATGAATATAATATGGAGTTATTGTCTCCTATATCTGAAGCACTGAGTTAGATACTGAGCAATCAAAGGTAAACTAAAGGAGATTATGCCTGAAATATACAGAATATGAAAATAATGAACTCAAGTTCTCTTTTTGTATACTTAAGGGGCACCTGGGTGGCTCAGTCAGTTGAGTGTCCAACTCTTGATTTAGGTTCAGATCATGATCCCAGAGTAGTGAGATTGAGCCCTGTCAGGCTCCATGCTTAGCATGGAGCCTGCATAAGATTCATTCTCTCTCTCTCTCTCTCTCTCTCTCTCTCTCCCTCCCTCCCTCCCTCCCCCTCTGTCACACTCACTTGTTTCCCTCCTCTCTCTCTCTCTAAAATAAAAAAAAAGTAAAAGTAAAATAAATTTTAAAAAGAATACACTTAAAACAGGAGAGTGATTGGGAAGCCACGACAGAGGTAAAATATGTAATTCTTCCTAAGCAAGCTTACAAACAAAAGTGCTACCTTTAGTCATCTGTTTTCCCATCAGTTTGTCCGGTAAGAAGTAAGTTAAAATGCAATTCTTTTTACAAATAAATAGCTAGCATCTTACCTTGAAGTGAAATGGTTCCAGGAGAAAAGAAAACAAACAGATCCAAAAAAAACCTATTAAAATACCAAGAGAAATGGAAAAACAAATTTCAGAATGATGCTTCCTGTTAACTGAGAATTTTCATGTTACTGGACTTTCCTCGAAGGGTGTGTATAAATTGTCCATTTCATTGTTATCCCATCTCAGCAACGTCAATCTGGCCTCCAAAGCTTAGTGTGAGAACAGAAAAGACGTTTCCTGAGGCTGAGCTCTAACTTCCTACAATTCCTCCAGAATTCACCTGGCTCATAAAATATTCTTAAGATGACAAGTTTTTATTATGTCACTTTTATGAGCTTTAGAGCATCAAGTTACAGGTACATCGGTCATTTGGATGCCCTGGCCTGTCAGTCATAGATTTTAATTGCTCCTTGTGCTTAAACTATGAACTTCTCTTTGAACTAGTTAAGAAAAATCTCTTTCTTCTGCTTTTTCAGAGTCTAGTGATGAATGGCTCACTAGTGAGTCTTTGACTAAACTGGTTTTGAGTTTCATTGTAGTGTCTTGAAATATGATGTCAAGGAACACTTGTATTACCTAAAATACTGCAGAAATATTTTTCTAAATGTGTTTTTAATTTAGTTGGAATCTAGATATTAGACATAATTTGATCAAATAATCAAGATGTGCAGTTATGATACCATTTTTTGTTAGTCACTTAATGCTATCCCCAAATGTTTCTAGTCTTCACTTATACCTTTTTTCATTAGCTACTTGTGTGTGAGCAGAAGCTTGTAAAATAGCATAATTTGAATGGTTCTTGATCCTTGACTTCTTGTGTCAATTTTCAGTTTTGATAAATCTTTCCTACTTCCCCTTTTCAACCAGATTGTTAACAGCATTTTAGGATTCCTATATTTCATTTTGTACATCTGTAAATTGCTCTGTACTTTGCATTAAGTCAGATGTATAAACGTGTGAAGCACGTAAATCATTCTTAAAATTATTTTCAGGAGAGAATTCAAGCTGACTTATATTTCCACTGAGGTTGATGGGTTAAGGCTGAAATATACATTTTAAATGTGCATCCTTGTTAACTGAGGCATATATTTACTGCAAGTTGAAGTTAGAGCAGCCTTCCATACCAAAAGGTCAAAGAGAAGGGAGGCCTTATCAGCTGTTTGTCCTGACAAACCTGAATCTAAGGAAATGCAGCTATTCACTAGCACAACTACAAGCAGGAGCTGAATATGTCTAAAAATGGGAAATCTGTCATAATCACGAGACTCCTTGATTTCAGCAAATGCACAATTTCTGCCCTGAAACAATTCTACGGCAAGCTCACATGGGTTAACAAGTTATGTCAGTGACTGTCACGGACCCTTATTTCTAATACTCATTTCTGCGTGCTTCATGAAACAGAATATTAGGAAGCACACAGTAGAAGTAATGGATGCATAAGAAGACATTCTTTTTAGTCAGCACTTGCTTAGCCTTTTTCTCTTCTCCAAATGGTATTGGGCAGGATTAATATTTAAGTTTTGCAGAAAGGACTGCTTAGATTAACTGTCTGGGACATCGCTGTTTTTTTTCTGAGGCGTATCTACACTAAGCAGTTTCTAAATAAGCTTCTCTGTAAAATCTTTGCCAGCAGGAATTCTCCCCCACCGCAGTGAATTAGACAGAAATGTGAATATTGGATTGTTGGCACAGGAAGCATTAATTACAGACAGTCATTTAACTCTAGAAATGATATATAACATTATTGAAGGGAATTGCAGACACCTTTCTGTCTCCCAACAATAATATGAAAAAACAAAAACAAAAACAAGAAGAGAAAAATAAAGCTACAGAAAAATAATTTCATCAGAATAACGTTAAGACAGAAAACACCAAAACTTAAAAAAATAACTGTGAATAGAGGAAGAAAGATCAACACATCCTGGTGCATGGTCTTTCACACTTCAGACACCACCTTTGTTCTGTTTCCAGGCTTTTTGGAGAGCACAGAGAAACCACGAAAAACTGCAGGGAAGACAGAAAAAGGAAACGAGAGAAGGGAACTAATGTTGATCTAAAATTATTGCATGGAAGGGGCGCCTGGGTGGCTCTGTTGGTTAAGCGGCCGACTTCAGCTCAGGTCATGATCTCACGGTCCATGAGTTCGAGCCCCGTGTCGGGCTCTGTGCTGACAGCTCAGAGCCTGGAGCCTGTTTCAGATTCTGTGTTTCCCTCTCTCTGACCCTCCCCCATTCATGCTCTGTCTCTGTCTGTCTCAAAAAAATAAATAAACGTTAAAAAAATTTTTTTAATAAAAATAAAAAATAAAATTATTGCGTGGAAGACTAGCCACACTAAGTCTGAAAATATTGAAAAATCTTCTGATAGTTAAGAGCATGAACCACAGGGAAGGGATCACCAAATCTGCATGAACTAAAAATTCTTTGAAAGGTATTCCAGAGGAGAAACAGGAAGCCAAAAAGGAAGAGAGAAGCACTCTTTAGCATAGTGAAGGGTAGTGAAGGGAAAAAATACAAAAACGGGAAAGTAGGGCCTTATGAGAGAAAGAGGACTCACCAGCCCCTTTCCCCACTACCAAGCAAAGAAGCATAAAGTGTCCTAAGGTATCTGAATGTAGCTGAAATAGGAACCTTTTAAAGACAACCCAATACCATAAAAATCAGGAAAAGTAAAACTAACCAATTCCCACAGAGTCCCCTGGTTCCCTTAGGAGGATATGATTGGCTTGTTGGAGTAATTCTGTGGCCTGGAGAGCAACTGAAACCAGTTCCTTAGGGAGGGACAAGCAGGAACTGCACCCGCTCTTTTGACAAGGTTGTCCTGCCAGGGCACCTTATCCACGAGAACAAAGTGAGGAGGGGAACTTACAGTTAGGTTATTCGAGTCTTACAATTTTACCAGATGTCAAAGCAGCACAAAATATTGGGCTTTAATTTTAGCCAGAGCAAAGAGAGTTTGGGAAGAAATGAATTACCCTAAAAAACTTTGGAAAATGTTTTGACTCTATACTGTAAGGCAAAAGAAAAAAAAGACCCTTTATTTCAGTACTGTAAACTAGCTATTATTTTTTTTTTCTTTCAAGGGTATAGGTTATCAATTCTGAAAATACTTTGTATATAGTAGGTTCGAACAAATGAGCACGTTCACTGTAGATAATGAGACCCAGGTATCTCGTTGGTAAAGAAACATGATATAAACAAAGAAGAGAGAAGTCTCGAAAGAACTCTGATGGACTGGGATATGAGGTAGGAGTGTTAACTCAGGATAGACAGATTGATAGATACATAGATGCATAGGTAGAGTATTAAATGTTGTTGGGCATGGACATATGGGTTAGTATATATACAGAGATTTACTAGCTTTCTGTGGGGAGTGTCCACTAGGAAACCTCTGTAGTGAGGAGTGCACGTAGTGCTGATTTGATGGCTTCTAATGTTCATTCTCCAGTAATGGAGCCCAGTGCTCCTTGGAGAAATTCTAGGACTACAGCCAAAAAATTGGAGAAGCTTGGAATGTGTTGTGCAATATTCTGTGGTGCCAGAAAATAAGGGAGTGTTGAAAAAGATAAAAGATGGGGCATGCTGAAAGAAACCCTTAATTGACAAAGCTGGAATGATTTGAACAACAACAACAACAAACTAGTAATGATATTATTTATAACAAAATTATAATATACAATGTAACTTTACGGTGGGGCCATGCGGGAGAAATTACCTTAACCAAGTGATGAAGGTGAACATGACTAGTAATACAACCTCCTGATAAGATGCACTGAGAAGGGCTCATCATTTGTCTGATATTTTTGCCAATATGCATTATCTCAAACTAATCATGAAAAAGCAAATAAACACAAATTAAAAAGATAAATAACTGGCCAGTACTCTTTAAAAGTGTCAAGGTCATGAAAGTCAGGAATGACTGAGGAGTTGTCACAATGGAAAAGACTAAGGAGACAGAAGTAAATTAATGGACCAGAAAAAAGAAAAAAGACATTACTGAAAATTTGTGAAATTTGAATAAGGTCTTTATTTAATTACTAGCACTTCAACAATGTTAACTTCCTGATTTTTATCATTGTACTATAGTCATATAAAATGTTAGCTAGGGAAAGCTAAATTAAAGTATACAGTGACTCTCTGTACCATGCTTGAAATTTTTCTCTAAGCTAAAAGTATTTCAAAATAAAAAGTAAAAAAAAAGTTTTATTTCCAACTCTGTAATAATTTTTGCATAATATCTCATCATGTAGTCAATATTTTCATACATAAAAATTGGGCTTAGCTACAGCTAAATAACTATTGTCATTAAGTTTGTCACAAATATGGGAACGATTTTGCATAGAGTTCTACAGGTGTTATTTTTGTAAGTTACAACTGTGCAAGTAACAATCTTTCATCAAAACTATAATTCTCCTTCAAGCTAAGACAAAAGTCAATATGGAATGGAAAAAAAAGAACCAGCTTCAGGTCTAAAAATGGGCCCTTGAGCTGTGATAAATCCAAATACATGTTAGAATTATAGAAAGAGACTTATCACTTGCACAGAATGGTATAATAATTCTATGTCTATGGCATTGCCTCTTAGGTTATATTCTTTCCAAAATAGCATGATAGAGTTCTGTCATCTGTCTTCATGATACTCAAAAGTTGCAATTTATCAGCCTCATAAAGATACTGAATTGAGGCTAAATTTAGGAAATATACAATGTTGTCACTTTCTATATAGGGCCAGGTTACAAGGTAGTATCGGTTTTAAATTACCCATACATTCTATCTCTCTATAGAGAGAGACAGATAGATGATAGATAGATGATACATAGATAATAAAAGAGAGAAATAAAAGAGACAAGGAGACTTTGAGGGTAAGGGAGAAGGAGAGAGACATATATAGAATGTATGGGATGACAGATATATCTATATATGGAAGTAGACAGGATGCATGGAAGAGAGAGGATAAATATATAGATATACACATACACATACACATAGATATGGATGTATACAGATATGTATCTATATAAATAGTGTATGTACAGTAGAATCCTTTAACTGTTCATTAGTAAATATCTATATGAATTTCCATTAATTGTTCAATTTTTCTTCCAGGTTTTCAAGAAAGCCATTATCACCTTGCCTGCTCTCCCTAACAATGCAGTTAGCTCTTTATCATTGGTCAGGGAATCCTTAAAACTGTTGTCTCAATCTCTTAATGGGTTTCACCAGCCAGTACTGAATATTTCAGACGTATCTGTAACCACTTCTTGGGACACACTTGTGCTGATAATGAGTGAAACAGCAGGTGCAATTTCAAGAAAAGTCAAATGAGTCTCCTTCTTCCTTTTCCTTCTCCTTTATGGTTTTTTTTTTCATTTTTGATTTCATGATGCCCAAGCTATACAACCTTGATGGCACTAAGGAAGAATGCTAAGAATTACTCTTATCTTTATTAAAATGCAAAAAACAAAAAACAATCATCACCTCTGCAGAGTACCAGTCATCACAAGTTTCTGGAGCACAATTCATCAGAAATTACAGCATCAGTCATCACACCAATTCAAAGTGTACATGCCATCCTCCTATGAACCTGAGGTGGTGTTAGAATATGAAAATCTGTCAATTCCGATAGTCCCCTCCTTCCTAGAAAATGAACTGAGCCAGAATTCAGTGACTTTGGTAGAAAAAAAAAGTTGGAAAGTCTCATATATTCATTATATGCTAGGCACATAGTAAATGCTCAATGTCAACAATAATGATAAGCATCATTGCATTAAAGAGGATCACAACCCTTGTCTAAATGTCTGCAAAATTTTACAAGTAATCTCAAATTCTTTTAGGTATGTCAGGTGGCAAATATGGCAATGCAAAATTGCCCAATTTACTTTCTCAATATAGATTTCATTTGATCATTTTGTCATCTTTGCTGTGATAGTCAATAATATAGGGGATCAACTTTTTCCAGATTCATGCCCATAGTTTAATTGAGATATCATTCTATTTCTTTTTGTCTACCACATTAAGTGTCTTGTTCTATGATAATGACATCTTTAGGCCCATTCTGCTATAATGATAAATACTTAAGAATCTTATGGAACTGTCTCTGTGAAAAATCTCTCCTTTTTTGAATAATAATAAATATTGTTCCTCCATCAAGGTCATCAAAATGAAGAAGTATCCAATATTTCATAATTTAACTTCTGGTAAGTTAAAAATAATGAGAATCCAAAAGAAAATAAATTTTGTGGAATAAAATTTTGAAAAATTCATGTTTTTAAAGCAGGTCCTTGAATTCTTTTTAAATGTTTCTTCATTAGATTGATATGATCTAGACTTCTTTGCAAACAGACTTCATCACAAGCACATGTAATTCATCATGGTTGCTGCTCTCATTAATCTTACTTCTTTTCTCTGAAATAATACCTCCTGCTTCAACTCATACATTTTGAAAACAATGAAATGAAGCCTCATCGAGTTGATCTATGTGTCTCAAATGTGTTTAAGACACTTTATAGTCTTTGTCACTTATCTATCTTTTAAACACCCTTTTTTTTCTACATGGACAGGATAATATATATTCTTAGCTACTCTTTTCAAAGAATGTTGATTATATGAATCACAAAATTAAATCAGAAAAAAATGAAGGACAGAAAAAAACTGAAATTTAGCCAATTAAATAGAATAACAATGTTAAAGAAAGAAGAAAGTGAGGGAAGGAAAGATGGAAGAAAGGAAGAATGGAACAGGGAAGGATGAAACTTGAATTAAAATAAAGCATGGGGGACCTGGGTGGCTCAGTTATTTAAGCATCCAACTTTGGCTCGGGTCATTATCTTGCAGTTTGCAGGTTCAAGTCCGTGTTGGGCTCTGTGCTGACACTTCAGAGCCTGGAGCCTGCTTCAGATTCTGTGTCTCCCTTGCTCTCTGCCCCTCATCTGCTCATGCTCTGTCTCTGTCTCTCTCTGTCTCTCTCTCTCTCAAAAATAAATAAACATTAAAATTTTTTTTAAATAAAGCATTAAAATAGAACAATAATGGAAATGGAAAGTGACCTTTGTTGAATATCCTTCTGATTAAATAGTTATGATACCACTCACTAATTTTTTTCTTGGATATAATGTTAGTGTTTTCAAACTATTTTAAATATGTTACATGTGATGTTAAGAAGAAAACAATAAAATTTTTGTTCAAACCTGTGTTATAAACTTGCACAAGCATGTAATGGATAACAGGGTCCTCATATTTATAGGTAGTCAGATTGTGAATGGTCAAACTTATGTCAATGCTCATTGCATATGAAGATGATCTTCAATACAATTGAGGAAAAATATCAGGACTATGAATTACAAGCAGACATATGGAAAGCTTTATTATTTGAAGTCTAAAAAATTCAGTTCTCACATATTTATAGATAATTTAGACAAATGAGAAATATGGTCAACATACAAAAATTTCTCACAATTAAAATGGACAGAATGAGCTACTTATAAAAATGGGTGCAAATAGGTGGTTCAGAGAAAATTAATTGCAAGTGACTAAAGATCACAAGCCAGGAATTGTAGTTGCTACTTCACTCTTAAGGTAAGCAAAAACTTACCTTATAAAGAGGTAAGAAGAAGAGATAAGAAAAATATAGAGAAAAGAGAAGAGAAAAGAAAAATATATAAGGACACAGGATATGTAAAAGGATACTTATTTGAGTGATTTTTTAATGTCAAAAAATGTGGAAAAGTCTGAATCTTAATAAATAGGGAATGGTTTGCCAAACAGTATGTTCCATAATCTCTGTTTTTCTCATTTCTCTTGGGCTCTCTATCTCTGGCTCCATCTCTATCTCAGTCTCTGTCTAACTATGTATTAACCTGAAAAGAAAGCCATGACATTTTTTAGCATTTTTTAATATTTTATTTTAATTCCAGTATAGTTAACATACAGTGTTATATTAGTTTCAGGTGTACAATAGAGTGATTCAAAAATTTCCTGTATCACCCAGTGCTCATCATGCATGCACTCTTTAATCCCCATCACTTATTTACCCATCCCCCAACCACCTCCCTTTGTTTGTATCAGTTTGTTCTCTATAATTAAGTCTATTTCTTGGTTTGTCTCTCATTTTTTTCCTTTGCTCATTTGTTTTGTTTTTTAAATTTCACATGTGACTGAAATCGTATGGTATTTGTCTTTCTTTGACTGACTTATTTCACTTAGCATTATACTTTCTAGCTCCAACCATGTCATTGAAAATGGCAAGATTTCATTCTTTTTTAGGGCTGAATAATATTCCTCTGTGTATACATACCACATCTTTATCCATTCATCTATTGATGGACACATGGGCTGTTTTCATAATTTGATGGTTGTAAACAATGCTGCTATAAACCTATAAACCTTTGAATTGGTGTTTTTGTGTTTTTTGGGTAAATATCCAGTATTGCAATTACTAGATCATAGGGTAGTTTTATTTTTAACTTTTTGAGGAAACTCCATACTGTTCTCCACAGTGGCTGCACCAATTTGCATCCGTACCAACAGTGCATGAGAGTTCCTTTTTCTCTACATCTTCACCAATGCTTGCTGTTTCTTGGATTTTTGATTTTACCCATTGTTACAGGTGTGAGGTGATATCTCATTGTAGTTTTGATTTGCATTTCCCTGATGATGAGTGATGCTGAGCATCTTTTCATGTGTCTGTTGGCCATCTTGATGTCTCCTTTGGAGAAATGTCCATCCATGTATTCCGCCTATTTTTTAAACTTTGATTAAATTTCTTTTGGGGGGTATTGAGTTTTATAAGTTCTTTATGTGTTTTGAATACTAACCCTTTATTGGGTATGTCATTTGCAAATATTTTCTGCCATTTTTAGGTTGCCTTTTATTTTGTTGATTATTTCTTCACTGTACAGAAACATTTTATTTTGATATAGTCCCAATAGTTTATTTTTGCTTTTGTTTCTCTTGCCTCAGGAGATATATGTAAAAAAAAAAAAGTTGTTACCATTGATGTCAGAGACATTACTTCTGTGCTCTCTACTAGGATTTTTATGGTTTAGGTCTCATATTTAGGTCTTTAATCCATTTTGAGTTTATCTTTGGGCATGGTGCAAGAACGTGGTCCAGTTTCATTCTTTTGCATGTAGCTGACCAGTTTGTTGAATAGCAATTTGTTGAAGAGACTATCTTTTTCCCATTGGAAACTGTTTCCTGCTTTGTTGAAGATTAATTGACCACACAGCTGTGGGTTTATTTCTGGGCCTTCTATTCCATTGTATTGATTCATGTGTCTATTTTTGTGCCAGTATCATACTGTTTTGATAACTACAGCTTTATAATAGATCTTGAAATCTGGAATTGTGATACCTCCAGCTTTGCTTTGCTTTTTCAAGCTACTTTGGTGATTCTTTTGTGGTTCCAAACAAATTTTAGGATTGTTTGTTCTACATCTGTGAAAAATGCTGTTGGTATTTTCATAGGGTTGCATTAAATGTGTAGACTGTTTTGGGTAGTATAGATATTTTCACAATATTTGCTCTTCCAATCCATGAGCATAGGCCATCTTTTAATTTATTTATATCATCTTCAATTTCTTTCATCAGTGTTTTGTAGTTTTCAGACTACAAGTCTTTCACTTTTTTGGTTAGGTTTATTTCTAGGTATCTTATTATTTTTGGTTCAATTGTAAATGGGATTATTTTAATTTCTCTTTCTGCTACTTCATTATTAGTGTATAGAAATGCAACAGATTTCTGCATGTTGATTTTGTATCCTGCAACATTACTGAATTCATTCATCAGTTCTAGTAGTTTTTTGGTGGCATCTTTCTGTGTGTGTGTGTGTGTGTGTGTGTGTGTGTGTGTGTGTGAAATTAACTTCAAAGACAAAGAATAATTTAATTCTTACTGATACTTTAAGGCTGAGTATTATCACACACTTTTGGATCGAAACAGAACACTTCATTTTATAAAAGAGCAAACTTAAAGTCAAGAGGGTGACATTTGATCAATATCTTACAAGTTAATGGTTAACTGGGATGCAATTCAATTCTGGAAGTCCTGGGCCTTCTCTGAAGGAGTTGTGAGAAAGATTCTATTTGTCTGAACAGGAGGCTCAATCCAAGCCTGAAAAGGAAGAAGGGCCCTCAGGCACCCAGAGTTGTCTTCCTTGACTCTATCTTTAACCCCTCCTTCATTTGTAACAGAAACTTCAGTGAACTTTTGGCAGGGAAAATTTTACTGAGCTGAGAAGCCTCTGCTACCTTCCCTCCTGGTACTGTTGGAATTTAAGAGCCACAGGCAGTTTGACACAGACAGTGTCAAGGTGACTCAGGCATCCCGTCATCAGGATGCCTGTACCATTTCTAGTATGTGAGCTACTACTCAAGAACCAGTGATCCACCTGGAAGCTGTTCCCTCCACTTCCACCTATCCCTTTATGCATATGTACTATGGTCAGGATTTGAGTCCCATGAGAAATATATTCCCAGTGCTATGCTCTGTGCAGTTCAGAGTCATAGGACCTGGAATGATTCCAACTGTTGTAGGCAAGAGAGATAAACCTTCTGGCCAACTTGTTAGAAAGAGTACAGTATTATTTCAGGCATATATTCAGTTCAAACACCTCTTCAGTGTGGATACCAAAACACTGCAATTGATTCTTGGCAACCAGCATGCCCCTATTTAACCCCATGGGCAGAGAGAGAGCAATTTTCAGTTTATTTTCCATAGCCCTTCCCTGGCCAAGGAGGTTGGGTTGAATTAGTAATTGTTAGTAGGTGGCCAGAGTCCTGTCCCAAAGCTGGAACCAACAGAGTGAACTTGTGCATGGAACAAAAAGTCAGACTTTGAACACAGTCTCTTAAGAGGGCTGGGTCTGAGGCTGGCGGTGGACCATGTGAGGTCTACTATTGAAGGAGACAGAGGTACAGCAAAAGACAGAAGTTAGAGCATAGAGTCAAGAAAGTGTAGACATAAAGGTAGATACTGAGAAAAGGCTAAAAATGGAAGGATGGAGGGGCCCCTGGGTGGCTCAGTTGTTGAGTGTCTGACTCCTGATTTTGGTCAGGCCATGATCTCATGGTTCATGGGTTCGAGCTCCATGTCAGGCTCTCTGCTGACAGTGTGGAGCCTGCTTGGGATTCTCTTTCACTCCCTTTCTCTCTGCTCCTTCTGTGCTTGTGCCCCCCCTCAAAATAAATATAAAGAAACTTCAATAAACTTAAAAAAATGGAAGGATAGAAAGAAAGCCTAGAATAAGGCAAAAGCCAATTTAGAAATGTATGTAGGAACTGGGTAATGGGTAAATGTGTTCATTTCATGTAGAGAAACATTGATGTTGGGGTCCTCTCACCCTTTGCTTCTCACAGTGACCCTTCAAGACACTAAAGGAACTCACTCAGAGAGGCTGGGTGATTTATCCAAGATCATCCACTTAACAAACAGAAAAGAGAAAATTTAAAGGGCTAGATTTGCTGATTTCAGACAAACCTCTCAAGCTGTAATTTCCATTTTATTAAACTGTCTCTTTCTGTATTTTCTTTAATGTTTTTTAGAAATGTTTACTGTTATTTATTTTTGAGAGAGACACAGAGCATGAGTTCAGGGAGGGGGAGAGTGAGACAAACAGACAGACAGAATCCTAAGCAGGCTCCAGGCTCCAAGCTGTCAGCACAGAGCCCAACGTGGGGCTCAAACCTACGTACTGCAAGATCATGACCTGAGCTGAAGTCCAACACTTAACCAACTGAGCCACCCAGGTGCCCCCCTGTATTTTCTAAATACTATTTTTAATTTTGGGTTAAGAACTTTTTTTTGCCTTTTCTTCTGGATTTTTAGGTGAAAAGAGTAAGGAACAGACACTGAATATGCTCCAGGCCTATCACCTTCCTGAGAATGGCTGGCTGTGCAGTAAACTGGACAGTGTTATTATGAGTATCTGTGCATGTGTTGAAGAAGAAATCACTACTGGACTACTTCCAGTCACCTTAGCATAACACATTTTTGAGAATATATGAAGCAAATCTATGAAGCATTTTATTCCACTGAAGACTATGTTTGCACATTCCTTTCCTTTAAACTGTCTTGACCAGGATTTTTCCATATCTGTATCCTCATGTCTCCAGTGTTTTGATTTTAGGTCCAAACATCCATGTTCAGCCTCCTGCAATGGGACCCTGACTAGATTTGAGCCTGGAGAGTCTTACAATTCTATCAGCACAACTCTTTAAAGAACTGCAGGGAGCTCAATCCTGTGGGAACTTCCATAGGCATTGCTACACGTGTTTCCCCTATCTGACAATAATAGCTATGAATGGTCACTAATATTTATTGAACATTTTATTGATGCCAGACACCGTGCAAAGAAATGTTCATATTTTTCCTCATTTAATCCTCACAACTGTACTATGATGTGTTATTTTCTATTTACATATAAGGAAACTGAGGCTCAGAGAGGGGAGGTAACCTTCCCAAGATAAGACAGCAATTGTCCAGACAGGATTTGAATCAGGCCTGCTTAACTCTGTAGCCCACCCTCTATCATGCATAGAGAAAAGAAAGGAAAACGAAGGAGAAAGGACATTTACTATTGAAAAACCTACATAATAATACAGAAAGATACTTAAAAATTTTGAAAAATTTTTTGAAAAGCAAGACTTATTCTGTTTTTAAGACAAGAATAAAACAGAAGAACATATGCATTGCTTCCTTGGAATGTAGTGAGGTCTAATGATTTCCTCCTACATTATGTAGAGAATTAGTCTGGTCTTAGATGCAATTTTATGGTTTTTTTTTATTTGAAGTAATTTTTTTCCTCCAGGTGAACTGATCTGTAAAATAATAAAGGTCTGTGCAACATTCCAAACAGCAAGAGAATTCCCCACAGGTGTGGGAAGCTAGTGGCTATGATTGAAAATAAAATAGTGTCTGTATCAGCTGTTGATGTGTGAAATTGTAAGGAAGATCATTGGATCTGGAAATTCCAATTCATGCTTTCAGTTTTTCTTTGAATATTGAGGAAAGAAGTAAATTAATATTGACTATAAGTTTCCTGGGCCTGACACTTTGCTAGGTAATTTTCACAAAAGTTTCTAACTTTTTGTTAGAAAATCAGAAAACCTTTTGTGAAATCCCTTACTGTTCCTATTTTACCAAAGAGAAATGCAAGATCTTGAAGCTAGAATATGACAGATCCAGGAACTGAATATATGTCTTTCTGACTTCATCTGAATATGAATTAATTAGCCACATGTAAATTCTGTAGATGCATAATATGATGCTCCCTCAAGTTATTGTATCTTCAAACATGAAGTTACCATTCTGAGAATCTGAGTAACCCCAGCACAAAGAAGTTATGACACATTTCTCCACTTTCTCTAGTTACTTGGCTAAAATATTGCACATAGAAAATTACACATATGGCTATTGATTATTTTGTTTTTACATTGATAAAACCCAAAGCATACACTGATAAAATCCAATTTTAATGGTGGCTTTCCATATATTTTTGACTGCCAGTAGGATACCCAAGCACACGGTAAATATGATAGAAGTGTTGGTTAAACTGAACTATACACAAAATATCTGTGTCTCCTAACAGCCAGTAGTCTCTCTGTTTGATAAGAGAGATTTAAGAATCCATAGGTGATCTAGATTACAACTTTGACTTCCATTCTAAATTCCAGACCATCTAACAGTTTTCTGCCCCTCTGCAGTTCCTTCAGTTCCACATTCTTCATGCTACCTCTTTATTTGGTAACCTAAAAGACTATTTTTTGGGGCACCTGGGTGGCTTAGTCAGTTAAGCATTGGACTCTTAATTTCAGCTCAGGTCATGATCTCATGGTTGATGGGATGAAGCACTGCATGGGGCTCCATGCTGAGCGTGAAGTCTGCTTGGGATTCTCTCTCTCTGCCTCTCTCTGCCCCCTGCCTGCTTGTGTTCTCTCTCTCTCTCTCTCTCTCTCTCTCTCTCTCTCTCTCTCTCTCTCTCTCCAAATAAATAAAATAAACATTCAAAAGACTGTCTTTTGCCTAACATCTTATATTTAAATACTTTTTCTTAAATTTCAAAGTATTCAGTAATTTTTCCTACCATAACCAGAAAACTTGAGGAAGAAGGAGAGAAATAAACATTTGAGTGTAAATAGAAAAAAAGAGAGAGAGAAGCAGAACATTACTATTATGAGTTTTGTGGCTTTAAAACTCATGGTGTGGATCATGTGTGATGTTTTTTAACTGAATGATATGTCTGTGCCTTGTTAGTCTATAAGAAAAATGTATTGCTTTTCTCACTTACTCTTCCCCCAATTTCTCGATATCCATTCACTTACTTGGTCACTTTTGGTGGACATCCTGCCTGATCTCCTGTTCACTAGTGGAAATATCCCTGTCTACCACCAAATTTATCCTTAGATTCTTCCCCTGACCACTTTTCCAGTGTCCTTCAGTGAACACACTTGGTCTTTCTGGATCTTAAATACAGGATATAAAGAGTGGAATTTTTATAAACTCAAGTACAATATACAGACATATCTTGTTTTAAAGTGCTTTGCTTTATTTGGCTTAGCAAATATTATGTTTTTACAAATTGAAGGTTTGTGGCCTCCATGCATTGAGCAAGTCTATGAGCACCATTTTCCCAACAGCATTTGCTCACTTTGTGTCTCTGTGTCATATTTTGATAATTCTCACAATATTTCAAACTCTTTCATTATTATTATATTTGCTACAGTGATCTGTGACCAGTAATCACTGATGTTACTATTGTAATTATTTGGGGGCACCATGAACCAGACCCATGTAAGATGGCAAACTTCGTCCATAAATGTTGTGTGTTCTGACTGCTCCACCAAATCGTTGCTCTCCTCTCTCTCCCTCTCCTCGGGCCTCCCTATTCACTGAGACACAATAATATTGAAGTTAGGCCAATTAATAATTCTACAATGAGCTTTAAGTGTTCAAGCAAAAGGAAGAGTCACACATCTGTTACTTTACGTCAGAAGCTAGAGATGATTAAGCTTAGTGAGGAAGGCATGCCAAAATCCAAGATAAGCCAAAAGCTAAGCCTCTACACCAAACAGTTAGCCAAGTTGTGAATGCAAAGGAAAAGTTCTTGAAAGAAATTAAAAGTGCTACTTCAGTGAACACACAAATGCTGAAAGAGTGAAACAGTCTTATTGCTGATACAGATAAAGTTTTAGTGGTCTGGAGAGATCAAACCATCTACAACACTTCCTTAAGCCTAAGACTAATCCATAGTAATACACTAACTCTCCTCAATTCTAGGAAGGCTGAGAGAGGTTGGTTCATGAAGTTTAAGGAAAGAAGCCATCTCCATAACATAGAAATACAAGGTACAGCAGCACGTGCTGATGTAGAAGTTACAGCAAGTTATCCAGAAGATCTAGCTATCAGTAATCAAGGTGGCTACACTAAATAAATTTCAAAAGACAAAATAGCCTTCTATTGGAAGAGAATGCCATCTAGGAATTTCATAGTTAGAAAGGAAAAATCAGTACCTGACTTCAAAGCTTCAAAGGACAAGCCGACTCCCTTATTAAGGACTAATGCAGCTGGTGACTTTAAGTTGAAGCCAATGCTCATTTACCATTCTAAAAATCCTAGGACCCTTAAGTATTATGCTAAATCAGGGCACCTGGGTGGCTCAGTCAGTTAAGCTTCTGATTCTTAGTTTCGGCTCACGTCATGGTAGTGAGTTCAAGCCCCTCATCGGGCTCCACGCTGGCCTGCTTGGGATTCTCTCTTTCCCCTCTCTCTGCCCCTCACTCACTCACAGGCAGGTGCTACCTCCCTCTCTCCATCCCTCCCTCTCTCTCACAAATAAATAAACTGTAAAAAAAAGAACTGTGCTACATCTACTCTGCCCGTGTTCTATAAATGGAACAACAAAATTTGGATGACAGCATATCTGTTTAAAACATGGTTTACTGAATAATTTCAGCCCACTGTTGAGACCTAATACTAAGAAAAAGAATAGGTCTTTTCAAAAATAAACAACTGCTCATTTACAATGAGCACCTGGTCATGCAAAAGCTTTGATGGACAGGTACAATGAAATTAATGTTGTTCTCATGCCTGCTAACACAACATCTATCCCATGGATCCCACGGGGATAGCCCACAGATTAAGGACTAATTTTGACTTTCAAGTTTTATTACTTAAGAAACACATTTTGTAAGGCTATAGTTGTCATAGATAGTAATTCCTCTGATTGATCTGGGCAAAGTCAATTGAAAACCTTTTGGAAAGTATTAATCATTCTGGATGTCATTAAGAACATTCATGATTCATGGGAAAAGGTAAAAACACCAACATGAACAGAAGTTTGGAAGAAATTGATTCCATCCCTCATGTATGACTTCAAGGGGTTCAAGACTTCAGTGGAGGAAATAACTGCAGATGGGGCAAAAATAGCAAGAGAACCAGAGCTAGAAGTGGAGCCTGAAGATGTGACTGAATTACTGCAATCTCATGAGAAAACTTTGACAGATGAAGAGTTGCTTCTTATGAATGAGCAAAGAAAGTAATGTCTTGAGAAGGAATCTATTGCTGGTGAAGATGCTGTGAAGATTGCTGAAATGACAGCAAAGGATTTAGAGTATTACATAAACTTGGCTGATAAAGCAGCAGCAGGGTTTGAGAAGACTGACTCTACTTTTGAAGGAAGCTCTACTCTGGGTAAAATGCCATCAAACAGCATCACATACTGCAGAGAAATGTTCACGAAAGGAAGAGTCAACTGATGTGTCAAAATGCATTGTTGTCTTAAGAAAATGCCACAGCCACCCCAACCTTCAGCAACCACTACTCTGATGAGTCAGCAGCCATAAACATTAAGGCAAGACTCTTCACCAGCAATATATATCTATAGATCTATAGATATCTATATAGATCTATATAGATCTATATAGATCTATATAGATATCTATAGATCTATATATTTATAGATATATATCTATAGATCTATAGATAGATATAGATATAAATATAGATGATATAGATATATATAGATATAGATATAGATATAGATATAGATATAGATATAGATATAGATATAGATAGATATAGATATATACAGCTCACTGAAAGTTCAGGTGATGGTTAGCATTTTTTTAGCAATAAAGTATTTTTAATTAAAGTTTGTACATTATTTTTTAGACATATTGTCATTGTACACTTCATAGACTGGTGTAAAATATAAACATAAGTCATATGCACTGGGAAAACAAAAATTTTATTTAACTTACTTTACTGTGATATTTGCTGTATTGGGATGGTGTGGAACCAAATCCACAATGTCTGCCTATATAACATTGTGTAAGATTAAGATGTATAATATGATGATTGATATATGTACATATTGCAAAAATAATTACCACAATAAGTTTAGTTAATGCATCTGTCACCCCACATAGTTACAATTTATGTGTGTGTGTGTGTGTGTGTGTGTGTGTGTGTGTGTGTGTGTGTTGAGAACTTTTGAGATCTTCTCTCTTAGTAACTTTCAAATATAAAATACCATTATGTCAACTATAGCTACCATGGTATAGTTTTCCTCTCTAGAACTTTCCCATCTTATAATTGTAAGTTTGTACCCTTTGACCACACTCATACATTTCCCCCACCCACTATCCCTACCCTTGGCAACCACCAATCTACTCTTTGTCTACAATTTTGGTGTTTTTAGATTACACATATAAATGAGGTTGCACAGTACTTATCTTTCTCTATCTGACTTTTTTTGCTTAGCAAAATGACCTCAAGTTTCACCCATGTTGTTGCAAATTGCAGGATTTCTGTCTTTTTAAAGGCTGAATAATATTCCATTGTCTGCATATGTTTGTGTGTGCCATATTTTCCTTATCCATTAATCTAGTGATGGACACATAGGTTTCCATGTATTCATTATGATAAATGCTGCAGTGAACATTGGGGTGCAGATATCTCTTTGGGACAGTGATTTCTTTTCTTTGGGATTTATACCCAGAAGTGGGATTCCTGGATCACATCATAGTTTTAATTTTTTGAGGAACCTCCCTGCTTTTCATAGTGGCTTCACCAATTTACATTTCCACAAATGGGGCATGAGGGACCCTTTTCTCCATATCTAACCTCCAGAGTTCTGCAAGTCAGATATCCAGCATGACACAACTGAGTTCTGAGCTCAAGGAAAATGAGATTGAAATCATGGTATCAGCCAGTCTGAATCCTCATTTGGAAGCTCTGGGGGAAAGTCTGCTTCCAAGTGCATTCTTCTTGGTGGTAGAATTCAGTCCCTTGCAGTTGGGAGGACTGGGCTCCCCATTTCCTTGCTGAGTGTCAGCAGGGGCTGCTTTTAGCTCCTAGAGTCAGCTACATTCCTTGCCATATGCTTCTCTCATGTTCAGCAATTGTGTTAAATCCTCCTAATGCTTTGAATCTCTCCCTCCTGGAGAAGCCCAGTCCCTTGTAAGAACTTATCTGATTATGTCAGGCTCACCAAAGATAGATTTCCTTTTACAGAGTCAACCAGTTGGGTCCTTAATGGCATCTGCAAAATACATTCATAATAGCTCCTAAATCAGTGTTTGATTAACTACTTGGCATAAAAGAGGCCATCTTAGAATTAATAATCAGAGACAGTGAAGGCCATTTTAGAATTCTGCCTGCCACACATATATATTTGAACATTTTCTTAACAGCCACTTTATTACTTCCAGAAATCAGCTCATGATGTATTTTGAGAAACCCAAGACTACTTCTTCTCTTGACTATGAAAGCCTTGAAGGTGTTGCTTAGTTTGGCATATGAGGAACTCATACCAATACCAGCACAATAAATGATAGTTTGACAGGTACATGAAAACTCATATTTTCTACAAACATGTTACTTATTTACCTAAATGTCCATTTTTGCAGCTCAAACCCATCCGCCATTTGGATTCACAAAGAACAAGGCTAATTTCTGTCTGAAATATTTGAAATCCCTTGGGGCACCTGGGTGGCTCAATCCATTAAGCACCCAACTTTGGCTCAGTTCATGATCTTTAGGAGTCTGAGCCCTGCATCAGGCTCTGAGCTGACAGTCCAGAGCCTGGAGCCTGCTTCAGATTCTGTCTCCCTGTCTCTTTGCCCCTCCCCCGCTCATGCTCGCTCCTCTCTCTCTCTCTCTCTCTCTCTCTCTCTCTCTCAAATAAATAAACAAATAAACACAAATATTTGAAATCCCTAGGTGAATTTTCATTGTGACAAAAAATTGGCAATTAAGTTTTTTCCCTTCTCATGTATGTGTCTCTTTTTATAATCCTAAAAAATCAAATAATTGTAATGAACTTTGAATTCTTATTTCAAAATATATTAATTATTGAAGCACCATGTTTTCTTTAATTCCTATAAATTTCCAGCCAAAATATTTCATCTTCCTCTTTGCTCTAATGTTGAAATATTTAATTTATATTCCAAATGGGATAATATTTTAATTGGAGAAAATATAAATGTACTCACTTACTCTGAAAATAAGAGAAAAAAGTTATAGCACTGCAACACAGAAATCACATAAAAATGCAAATACCTCTATTCAAGAATATTCACTAACTCTCAGGTTAGTAAAACATAGAAAAGACTCTCTTTAAGAATCATTTACATCTTTCTAATGTAGATTCACAATTACTCTGTGACCCTGCATCATAATGAACCAAAATATTTTATAGGTAAACACAATCAGTATCTTGGTCTTTTATAGGACAAATAGGTTATTGGTAAGTTGGTACATTTCCCAGTTAATGGCATAGGATTAAATTAAAATACATTACATAAATGGTATTAACATACTCAGTGATTGAATCACTTAAGAAAAATGATAATGCTAATTAAAGTTATGCACTACTAGGTTCATCAGCAAGTACCCAGACTGACATAGAGAGCTTAGAAGATAATTTTTCCCTCTTTAGAAATTAGATTGGAAGTTAGTGGTAATACTCAAAAGAAAAAAAAAAAGTCTACAAGATGAGTATCTCAATAGTTTGCAAAACCACTACATCAGATAACAAGGAACATGTTTATGATAAAGGGCAAGTCTGAATACCCATAGGGCCCTAGTTTTTGCCTTCTTTTCAACGCTTAACATCTCAAAGGAGTGCTCTAAATTTCAGTCTAAGTTCTGTTTCTTCACTTAATTCATTTCTTATTCCACTCTTGCCCAGATTTTCTCTTCTGTGTATGAAAGACGTCTTGCTAAAGTCATAGATGATTTCCTACTATGAAATCAAAGAACTTTCCAGCAGCACACTGTTGAGCACACTTCTCTCCTGAGCTTCTGAAACACTCTATTCCCCAAGTTCCCTCTTTTAACTTCAGGTACTTCATTTGAGTCGCTTCTGCAGGTTTATTCTCTACTGCCTAGACACTAACGTTAGAATTTTTTAACACTTGGTCACAGGATGGTTTCTGTTCTCTCTGTTCTTTGCCTAAGCAATCTCAACTATGATTACAGCTCTATTAACACCCGGTCCTCTTTCAGTGTCTCTTATCTCATGAATGGCAACACCAATCATCCTCTCAATTTTAGCTACTCAGTATCTCCAAGAACTACCCATTCCTTTCCATTTCAGCTGTCATCACCAAAGTATAAGTCACTGAAAGATCTTACCTTTACCAATATGATTCCCATCCTAATTGGTCTCTCTGCCACCTTTTTTCCTCCAGATGAGTTCTCCACTGCTGTCAGAGTGATCTTTTTGATGAATGAATACCACTACAACCACCACCCCTCAAAATTTAGAAATGCCTTCCCATTGCTCTTATGATTAGAATAAAATTTTAACTTGCCCTTCAAGGCTGTATCTTGCTCTTACTCACTTCTCTAATCTCATCACACACCAGGACCTCACCTCAGTCTGTGTGCTTCAGCTACACTGTTTTATATCAGGTCCTTAAACACATGCTTCAACTTGCCCAAGATCTTTGCAGGGCTTCTATCCCCCCACATCACTCTTTAGGCCCAGTTAACTCCTCCTCATCCTTTAGATCTCAACTCACAGGTAACTTAACAGGAAACTACCTTCCATAACTCCTCAGATGCCCCTAGATATTATTCTTTGTGGCAAGTTGCAAACTTATTCAAAGGAATTGTAGGAAATGAAATATTTATTTTTAAGTTTATTTCTTTATTTTGAGAGAGAGAGAGAGAATGAGCAGGGAACGGGCAGAGAAAGTGTGTGTGTGTGTGTGTGTGTGTGTGTGTCTGTGTGTCTGTGTGTCTGTGTGTGTGTGTGTGTGAGAGAGAGAGAGAGAGAGAGAGAGAGAGAGAGAGAAAGAGAGAGAGAGAGAGAGAGAGAGAGAGAGAGAGAGAGAGAGAGGGAGAGAGAGAGAGAGAGGGAGAGAGAGAGAGAATCCCAAGCAGATTCCATACTATTAGCACAGAGCCTCACATGGAGCTAGATGCAACTGACTGAGCCACCTAAGCACCCTGAAATGAACCATCTAAAATAAATTCATATGCCAACTTGCCAAGTCAGCTTTATTCTACCACATCACTCATGAACTTTTTTTTTTTTCATCTTCAATATTTAGCTTCTTGGAAATCCTAGGCTTGGAGAGTCACTTAACTTCCTGAAGTATCAATTTAATTATCTCTTCAACATCAACTAAAATAGATAATGTTGAAAAGCCATCTATCTTGTGTCAAACAATGAATTTAGAAAGAAATTCTCATGGTAACCATATTTATACAAGCAGCATTTGCTGCCAGCCAAGTTTACTCCAGCCTTCTTCCTCCTATTGGTTAAGTCCATTGAGGTAGACCAAGCTGGTAACTGACCAAGCCCTAGGCAAGACTATACTTTCAGTGGGTTTTCTCATTTTTATCATAATCATGCATTGCAAACTTTAATCCCCACGATCTTGCATTATGCTTCCCAGGGCTAATATGTATTTGAGAAAAAAAATGTTAAAAAAAATAAAATCTTACAGGGTGCCTAGTTGGCTCAGTTGGATACAGCATGTGACTCTTGATCTCAGAGTCATGAGTTCAAGCCCCATGTTGGGTGTACAGATTACTAAGAAACAAACAAACAAGCAAACAAATAAATAATCTTTTAGTCCTATTGCCTGAACAATACCCATAAATTATAATCTAAGAATTTTTTATTTTATCCAAACAGAAAAGCCCTCTTTTTTTTTAACCTTATATCTCCCATGCTTAGCTGAATGCTAAGATTAGTATTAAATTTTTAAAATACTTTTTCCTTGTAATAGGTGTAGAATATTTCATGAGAATGGTGTTCTGTGGAATATACTCTAGGAAGATTGATTCAGAACATGTTAGAAAAATACAAAACATCTTGGGGCACCTGGGTGGCTCAGTTGGTTGAGCATCCAGCTTCAGCTCAGGTCATGATCTTACAGTTCGTGGGTTTGAGCCCCGCGTCGGGCTCTGTGCTGACGGCTCAGAGCGTGTAGCCTGCTTTGGATTCTGTGTCTCCCTCTCTTTCTGCCCCTCCCCCACTTGTGCTCTGTCTCTCTCTGTCTTTCAAAAATAAATAAATGTAAAAAAAAAAAAAGAAAAAAATACAAAACATCTTTAGCATACTATATTGTTCAGATTTAGTACCTACTTGATTATATTTAACAAGCATCTAAAATATAAATATGTCCATGAAAAATATAAATAGGCCCATGAAAACTAACAAAAAAATTTAACCTAAACAAACAAAAATCTCAGAATAAAATCAGAAGGAACACTATACTATGGAATATAATGAAAGTATGAGCAGAACCTGAATAATGCAGGGTATAGAAAGGTCCATAATAGTTTAAAGGTATTCATCAATTTCTTAGCTAGGAAGAAATTGGAAATTATCATAAGAGCTGTATGTATATTTGCATTAGCTTTTCTGTAATAACTTTCCAGAACTGTATCGAGAATCACAGTGTTCAATGTTCATATTCCAAAGTGTAATTTCAGTTACCATCAACTAATCATTTCATTGTCTTCCTTATGAAGTTCTAAGTTATAAAAGCTCATCCAGACATTGTTACATAAGAAATTTAGCTTAAATGGACCCTCTTTGACCGTTGCAGGAAAAATTCCAGTGCCAACTGCAGACAAAATCGGGCACCGTCATTCCATATGCTTATACATTTCTTATGCTTATCCTTTATATTCCCTTAACCTGCTCTATTTTTGTCGGGGTAGATGATTTCAGGACATTTTGGATAATTCTGTGAAGTGTTTTTAATTAAAATAGCTACATTATAGAACCTGTTATGAACCAATTCTCTATTACTGAAAATTAATAATAATTTTTTATCATTTTCTTCCTAGCCATATGTTAATAATTCACATATGATAATTTCCCTATTTTCAAGAGATATTTTAGAAGTGATTCAAGCTATTAGAAGCTTACTGTATAACCCTATAAAGTCATATTCAGGAACAGACTCGCTGTAAGCACATGCGTGCGCACACACACATACACATGCACACACATACATACACCCTGATTCACCCAGAGACATATATTTAAAAATTCACACATGACTGTTTTGATCTGTTGCAAGAGGACTACAAGAGCTCTGCTTCTACAAAATAGAAGAAAAAAGACTTCTCAATTGATTTTATGAAGTTGTTATTACCCTCATACCAAAAGCAGACAAAGACAATATAAACAAAGGAAATGAGAGCAAAATATCCCTCATGAATATAAATGTAAGTATCTTAATAAAATATTAGCATATAGAATTCAGCAATAATAAAGGAATTATACATCAGTAACAAGTAAAAATATAAACAATCCAATTAGAAAATGAGCTAAAGAAAAAAAAATCACCAAAGATGATATGTAGATGGAAAATAAGCACATGAAGCAATGTTAAATGATTTAGAAATTAGGAAAATATGATTAAAATTACAATGAGCTATTATGAATGCCTGGGTGGCTCAGTCAGTTAAGTGTCTACCTCTTGGTTTCAGCTCAGATCATGATCTTATGGTTTGTGGGTTTGAGCCCCGCATCAGGCTCTGCACTGACAATGTGGAGCCTGCTTGGGATTCTCTCTCTCCCTTTGTCTCTCTGCCCCCCTCTCTATTTCTGTCTCAAAATAAATAAATAAACATTAAAAAATTACAATGAACTATCAATATACACCTATCAAAATGGCTAAAATAAAATATTGTGGTAAAAGTAAATGCTGGCAAAAATGTGGAGAAACTGGATTCCTCACACATTGCTTGTGGGAATGCAAACCCACTCTAGAAAATAGTTTCCCAGTTTCTTAAAAACTAAACATGTAACTACTCATGACTAGTAATTGCCCTCTGTCTCATATCTCAGAGAAATGAAGACTTAATTTCATGCAAAAATCTGTACATGAATTTTATAGTAGTTTTATGCATATTTGCCAAAAACCAGAAACAACTCAGTTGATCTTTCATAGGGAAATGGTTAAAGAAACCATGGTACATTCATACCATAGGATAATACTAAGCAATAAAAATGAACTATAGATACACACAAAACTAAGATGAATTTCCAGGGAATTATGCTGAGTGAAAAAACAAACACTCCCTAAAGTGTACATACTATATGATTCCATCTAAATAATATTTTTGAAATGACAAATTACAGACGAAAACAGATTAGCAGTTACCAGGGGTCAAGGAAGAAGTGGGGACATATATAGAAACAGATTCATTACACACACACACACACACACACACACACACACACACACACATACATGCACACACACACACACACACACACACACACACACACATTCTGATTCATTCAGAACATTCTCAAATGGATGTTTTCAATTTATTGCAAGAGGACCAGGAGAAAAGTGTGTGTGAATTATACAAAGACAATGTGCCTTTAATGGTTTCAGATTTATTCTCTTCAATTTTTCTTCTCATAACAAATGGCTGGCTTCTCTCATGGGGGTCTACCTTTTAGGGACCAAAAGGACCTTTCCATATAATACTATCACACAGTCTCTTTTAAATTATTATTTGTATAGTTGAAGATGTTGTGCCTCCCAGAGATTCATTTTATTTAGTTAGTTACTTAGTTTATTTTTTATTAAAGTATAATTGGCAGATAATATTACAGAAACAGCATTATTTTAAACAGGGGCTTTAAATCTGGATAACACCAAAAACCCAAAAGAATGTGTACTGGTGGAATTGCTAGCACCAGCTGGATAAGATTATGTGGGGCATTTAGTCCAATAAGACATCTTTACAAGAATCACACTGTGGAGAGCATGCCACTCTGAAAAATGTGTGGATGCATCATCTACTGGCAAAAATGTGGGGAGGGATCAGAAAAATCCATTCCCATTGCAGATGGTCCCTGACTTAAAAACGATTGTTTATCTTACAGTTTTTCAACTTTACGATAGTGTGAAAGCGATACACATTAAGTAGACACTGTACTTTTAATTTGAATTTTGATCTTTCCCAGGCTAGTGATATATTGTATAATACCCTCTGCTGATGCTGGCAGTGGCAGCCAGTCATAGCTCCCAGTCAGCCACACGATCATGAGGGTTAAGCAACTATACATTTACAACCATTCTGTACCCATACAAGCATTCTGTTTTTCACTTTCAGTATACTATTCAGGAAATAACATGGGATTTTCGACATTTTCTTAATAAAATAGGCTTTGTGTGTGATCTTTGGCCAACTGTAGGCTAATGTGGGTGTTCTGAGCACATTTAAGGTAGGGTAGGCTAAGCTATGATGTTTAGTAGATTCGATGTATTGAGTGCATTTTTGACTTATGATATTTTCAATTTAAGATGGGTTCATCAAGATGTAACCCTATTATAAGTCAAGGAAGATCGGTATTGGGAAAATGATTCAAAGTGGTTTTTTTAATGTTTATTTATTTTGAGAGAGAGAGAGAGAGAGACAGAGCACAAGCAGGGGAGGGGCAGAGAGAGAGGAGACACAGAATCCGAAGCAGGCTCCAGGCTCTGAGCTGTCAGCACAGAGCCCCACGTGGGGCTCAAACTCACGAGCCATGAGATCATGACCTGAGCTGAAGTCGGCACTCAACCAACTGAGCCACCCAGGTGCCCCTTGGGAAAATAATTCAAATTTGTCTCAATTTGATGATGAATCAGGAGTATTATTAATGTATACAAAAGGACACACAAAAAGTAGCATTCATAAGGCAAATATAATGTTTTGTAAGGTGACCTGCTAATAAGGGGATTAAAAAGCAATCAATTCACCTGGAAAAGACTTTTTATAGAAAATGTATTTAAGAGAAAAGTAAGGCTGAGTTCATCAGTTAAGCCGATCTTACTGCCAACAAAAGACTAAAATAAGGTCCCTAGGGAATCCTAGTTAAACTCAGAACATTTTGAAAAAATCATTTATTTAAGCAGAGTCCATTTTAATTCCTACACCTGTACTGGTCCATGGTAGAGCTTTCGTTTATCAAACAAAATTAAAACTTTGTTTGATCAGCATTATGAAACCGGGCAAACTCCATATTTGAGACCATTCTAATCCACCTGGGTGAAGAAGGGATTTTACCAGGGAACACTGAGAGCTCTCTTCATTTCCTTAACTCCAATTCCAAATGGTAGCTCTGTTCTTTGTTAACTTGAGAAAATTATGAAATCAGAGTGAAAACAGCATCAGAAGAATCCTGGACATTTCCCCAGCTCCCCAGTTCCTGCACTATTCATGACACTTTTCATTGTCTGTTATAGAGACTCAGGAAGGAATTTTGTGAGTGCTTGTCCTCAGAGACTGGACATTATCTAGTATACAGGTTATTGAACTTGACCCCTGCTGAGCAGGAGGAGACAGGCCCTGAAACTGGGTAGTGGGTGATATATCATTTAAAATTCTTCAAGCCTTGGGTCTCTGGAAAAACAGAGGGAGGAAGATCATTCAACATTTTCTTAACTCAGTGACTTAGAGATGGGCAAGCACAAATAATGCTTTCTCAGCCTTCTTAAAATGCTAACCAAAGAAAACAATGTTATGCAGTGGTGCTTAAAATTTAATGCCATTTTTAAAACAAAAATCATGAATTACTAAGTAAAAATAATTATACTGCATGATAATACTATAAATGCTATACTGATAAAAGGAAGACATTGAAATGCAAGTAATCCATCCCCTAATGGACCCGCTTCATTGGTCCATTTTGTTCTATACAAAGATCTGTTTAAGATGCTTATATTGGGGCACCTGGGTGGTGCAGTCGGTTAAGCGTCCGACTTCAGCCAGGTCACGATCTCGCGGTCTGTGAGTTCGAGCCCCGTGTCGGGCTCTGGGCTGATGGCTCAGAGCCTGGAGCTTGTTTCCGATTCTGTGTTTCCCTCTTTCTCTGCCCCTCCCCTGTTCATGTTCTGTCTCTCTCTGTCCCAAAAATAAATAAATGTTGAAAAAAAAAGATGCTTATATTGCTTGCTTTCTGGAATATTCTTTAGGTAGAGTGCTTGAGCAAGAATATGCATAAAGATAAGCTATAAATTGGAATGAAGGTTAGAAAGAGGATAACACAAGGTAAATAGCATGCAGAAGAGATATTAACTTTAAGGAAAAGAAAATGAAAACATTTTCTAAATTACTTTAACACATTCTGAAACCTATAAACTACCATTCATCCATAAAATAGTAAGGCAATATACCTAGAAATTTCTGGTAAATATATATTGTATGCCCCATTTGTGATATTGGTTTAAATGTTATTTTGAATATTAAATTTAAAAATAAAACTGAAAAATCCACAACCCTACAAAAATAACCTTCCCTCTGGATACATATTATGTTTGGAAAGGCACACACAACCTTCCGTTACTATGTTACCTCAATTTTGAATTGAAAAGGCCAAATTTGTGATATGCAGCTCTTTACCCTCTCCACTTGACCTGCCTACTTTACCTTCCAAAGGAGAAACTAAAGGTAGGCACTTATTAGCACAATTTGAAAACCCTGGATAGCCATGCTTGAAGAATTGGTCTGAACCATTAAATCCACCTCTCTCTCCTAGTTCCACCATACACACACACACACACACACACACACACACACACACACACACTCTTAGAAGAAAAGATAATGTGATGGTAAACAATTTCCTACCAACTTTATTGGGGAAAAAGTAACAAAATGTTTTTTATTCACCAATACAAGGTACTGACTCTTTCTCATGAAAAAGTATTCATAATGCTGTTATTAGGATTAACATTTTTCACTGCTAAAGGAGCCTACTGTCTCTAGCTTTCTTTCAGTTCTAAGAAGAGGAGTCTCAAGCCAATAAATGACCACATTTTGATGATTTCATAAACAACATTATTATAATTTTGTTTCTTGTTCTTACAAATGACAACCATTTCCATTGGTATTAATTGCAAAAGAACTTGGAAACTGACAAAGACAGGGATTAGGGCTCCTTTAAATCAAGTAACAGTGTGTAAAAAAAATACTGTAAAAATTTGGTGTATTTTTTATAGATTTTTAAAAATAATTTACAATGTGGAGACTCTATTTTCATCTAAAGTAAGTCCCATTTGTTGAAATTCTGAATCACAAATATCAGTGCCAAAAAAGGAAAGAATTAAGATACAAATAATTATTTTTTCAGAGTATAATTTATTGAGTTGGCATCTGAGCTCAAATAATAATTTCAAACAATTTGGAAGCAGTTTTCATATAATTTCATGCTCTATGAAAAATCCATTTGGAAACTGTGTGTGACATTTGTTATAAATAGTACATTCATACATACATCCCTGTTTTTCCATTTTCCATCAACTGCCACCTACCATATTTCTAAGAGGGGCAAAGCCTGCCATCAGTCTGAAATCACTAGGATATGCGAGCTGAAATCATCATTCAGGCTTCCATACTCTTATGTTCTGCATGGGAATTTAAATAATTATTTTTAAAGAACCTATTGGAGGTTAGAAGTTGTGCTCCCCAACTGCTGAGACCTTATATAGAGCTGGGCTTCTCTGTACTCCTTTCAAAGGATATCTGTGCATGAATTAAGTGGGAAATATGCTAAATGCTAGGACTGTTACCTTCAGCTTTAATAAGGCTAATATGCGTTTTAATTGCTCTTTCATTGAGATATGATAAAGTTTGAGGGGATAAACATATATAGAGACCAACATGGAGGTTAGTTTTCCTTTAAGTAAGACCAAAGGAAAATGAGAATTTTTTTTTTCATTTCTTATTAATTGTTTAATTCTAAATATTTATTACTGCCACAACACAACTCTATAAGATTGCCCTATACCACCTATAGTGTCAAAAATTAGCATAAATATAGGAATTTATTAACACAAATATAGGCAAAAATTCCATAAATATAGTAATTAGTAAGCCAATTCATCAGTTTTTCTGGAAGGATAGCTATGACCACAGTATGAATTATTTAGTTAGTTTCCCTGATTAGTGAGTTCTGCTAACTAAGCTCCATCCAGATTATAACCTTTATAGCCCATGAGTTACACATAACAGCTTTGTTCTAGGGTTTCATAACCTACATGGGAAGCCACTAATGTATGTTGTATGTGTTAATGCACTGATGATCAAAATAGCTGAGAGTGTAGAGCTAGATGAATAAAAATCCATCACTAAGAATAGAAAAGCCAATTATAACTACTGACTGGGTCAGCAGCTTCATTTTTGCATACAGACAAAAATTATTGAAATTGACAGAAAAGAGAAAAATATGATATGCCTTTCTCTAAGAATTTAAAATCTGACATAGGATAGGAAGTGTGGGGAGGCTGATTAATCACAAAACTATATAAAAACAAAAATATCAGAAATAGAAAATGCACAGACAACACTGATTCTCTTGTACAGAGACTCTGTGAGTGGGGCAATAAAAGCCTTTATTCTCCAGACCGCTCTGACTCTCCTCTACATTCACTAGTGACTACATTTTAAAACTTTATCCATCACAAATATATGTATTATTATTACATTCATAATTTATCATGTATGAGAAGGAAATAACTTCATATATTACCACAGGACAGAAATCGCTTTTAACACATACAGATTATCCCAAGAATGTTTTATTTGTATCCCAAGAATGTTTTTCACAACATGATTGTATTTTTGCCTTTAGCTTTACAGGCTGAAGTGTGGTTTTTAGAGATTAGTATATAACAATAGGGTTAGGGAGGCGTGAGATTAATAATTACACTGATTATTACCCATTAATCCATTCACTTATCAAAGGAGGGGTTTAGAATTATTGACACTTTTTTCTCTGATATGGTATGCAAAGCACCTGGCTTCTTGCCTAGCCCACAGCAGTGTGGTATCAGTGATTTTTGCTTCCTTTTATTCTTATCATCATATGTATTTATAGGGTTGAAAAGTTTCAGCAGGCTTTGTAAAAAAATGAAGAAGTTCAGCAACATTATGAAGCCCTCATTTTTAACTCTCATTCATTCTACAAATATTTCTGGTGTTATTAAGTGCTAGGTCTTATTACATTGGTGGAGTCCCTATATCTCAGCCTAGAGGTAAAACAGAAAACTAAATAAGGCATTACAATGTGGTGCTGTGGACATTAAGAGAGATGAGAAAGGTATACTACGGCCACTTTAGAACAACTTCAGAGAAGAAGACAGTCAGGCTGGGGAGAGCAGACAATACAAATCCCCACAGGAAGGAACAGAAACCATGGATCATTCAGGGAACTGAAAGTACTCAAAGAATTTCAGGAACTAAATGAATTATGTGAAAGTAACATTTCAGAGGTACAAACTGCTAAATCACGGAAAATCTGGATTAGCCATATAAATATAATTTTCTACATGAAAAAGACGCTATGTGGTATAAACTATGTGGTTTAAACTATGTCCTCAGAGAGATCCGGCAAGATGGCGGCTTAGGAGGACACTGGGCTCACCGCACGTCCTGCTGATCACTTAGATTCCACCTACACCTGCCTAAATAACCCAGAAAACCGCCAGAGGATTAGCAGAACGGAGTCGCCGGAGCCAAACGCAGACGAGAGGCCCACGGAAGAGGGTAGGAAGGGCGGCGAGGCGGTGCGCGCTCCACGGACTGGCGGGAGGGAGCCGGGGCGGAGGGGCGGCTCGCTGGCCAAGCAGAGCCCCCGAGTCTGGCTTGCAAAAGCGGAGGGGCCTGACGGACTGTGTTCCCACAACAAGCGCGACTTAGCATCTGGGAGATCATAAGTTAACAGCTCTGCTCGGAAAGCGGGAAGGCTGGAGGACAAAGGGAGGGAGAGCTGCTGAGCCCCCTGACGACAGAGCTCAGTTTGGTGGGGAACAAAGGCGCTCGCCAGCGCCATCTCCCCCGCCCATCCCCCAGCCAAAATCCCAAAGAGAACCAGTTCCTGCCAGGGAACTTGCTCGCTCCCGCAAACACCCAACGCTGTGCTTCTGCGGAGCCAAACCTCCGGCAGCGGATCTGACTCCCTCCCTCTGCCACAGGGCCCCTTCTGAAGTGGATCACCTAAGGAGAAGCGAGCTAAGCCTGCCCCTCCTGCCCCCGTGCACCTTGCCTACCCACCCCAGCTAATACGCCAGATCCCCAGCATCACAAGCCTGGCAGTGTGCAAGTAGCCCAGATGGGCCACACCACCCCACAGTGAATCCCGCCCCTAGGAGAGGGGAAGAGAAGGCACACACCAGTCTGACTGTGGCCCCAGTGGTGGGCTGGGGGTAGACATCAGGTCTGACTGCGGCCCCGCCCACCAACTCCAGTTATACACCACAGCACAGGGGAAGTGCCCTGCAGGTCCTCACCATGCCAGGGACTATCCAAAATGACCAAGCGGAAGAATTCCCCTCAGAAGAATCTCCAGGAAATAACAACAGCTAATGAGCTGATCAAAAAGGATTTAAATAATATAACAGAAAGTGAATTTAGAATAATAGTCATAAAATTAATCGCTGGGCTTGAAAACAGTATACAGGACAGCAGAGAATCTCTTGCTACAGAGATCAAGGGTCTAAGGAACAGTCACGAGGAGCTGAAAAACGCTTTAAACGAAATGCATAACAAAATGGAAACCACCATAGCTCGGCTTGAAGAGGCAAAGGAGAGAATAGGTGAAGTAGAAGATAAAGTTATGGAAAAAGAGGAAGCTGAGAAAAAGAGAGATAAAAAAATCCAGGAGTATGAGGGGAAAATTAGAGAACTAAGTGATACACTAAAAAGAAATAATATACGCATAATTGGTATCCCAGAGGAGGAAGAGAGAGGGAAAGGTGCTGAAGGGGTACTTGAAGAAATAATAGCTGAGAACTTCCCTGAACTGGGGAAGGAAAAAGGCACTGAAATCCAAGAGGCACAGAGAACTCCCTTCAGACGTAACTTGAATCGATCTTCTGCACGACGTATCATATGAAACTGGCAAAATACAAGGATAAAGAGAAAATTCTGAAAGCAGCAAGGGGTAAACGTGCCCTCACATATAAAGGGAGACCTATAAGACTCGTGACTGATCTCTCTTTTGAAACTTGGCAGGCCAGAAAGAATTGGCACGAGATTTTCAGGGTGCTAGACAGAAAAAATATGCAGCCAAGAATCCTTTATCCAGCAAGTCTGTCATTTAGGATAGAAGGAGAGATAAAGGTCTTTCCAAACAAACAAAAACTAAAGGAATTTGTCACCACTAAACCAGCCCTACAAGAGATCCTAAGGGGGACCCTGTGAGACAAAGTCCCAGAGACATCACTACAAGCATAAAACATACAGACATCACAATGACTCTAAACCCATATCTTTCTGTAATAACACTGAATGTAAATGGATTAAATGCGCCAACCAAAAGACATAGGGTATCAGAATGGTTAAAAAAACAAGACCCATCTATTTGCTGTCTACAAGAGACTCATTTTAGACCTGAGGACACCTTTAGATTGAGAGTGAGGGGATGGAGAACTATTTATCATGCGACTGGAAGCCAAAAGAAAGCTGGAGTAGCCATACTTATATCAGACAAACTAGACTTTAAATTAAAGGCTGTAACAAGAGATGAAGAAGGACATTATATAATAGTTACAGGCTCTATCCATCAGGAAGAGCTAACAATTATAAATGTCTATGCGCCGAATACTGGAGCCCCCAAATATATAAAACAATTACTCATAAACATAAGCAACTTTATTGATAAGAATGTGGTAATTGCAGGGGACTTTAACACCCCACTTACAGAAATGGATAGATCGTCTAGACACACGGTCAATAAAGAAACAAGGGCCCTGAATGAGACATTGGATCAGATGGACTTGACAGATATATTTCGAACTCTACATCCCAAAGCAACAGAATATACTTTCTTCTTGAGTGCACATGGAACATTCTCCAAGATAGATCATATACTGGGTCACAAAACAGCCCTTCATAAGTTTACAAGAATTGAAATTATACCATGCATACTTTCAGACCACAATGCTATGAAGCTTGAAATCAACCACAGAAAAAAGTCTGGAAAACCTCCAAAAGCATGGAGGTTAAAGAACACCCTACTAACGAATGAGTGGGTCAACCAGGCAATTAGAGAAGAAATTAAAAAATATATGGAAACAAACGAAAATGAAAATACAACAATCCAAACGCTTTGGGACGCAGCGAAGGCAGTCCTGAGAGGAAAATACATTGCAATCCAGGCCTATCTCAAGAAACAAGAAAAATCCCAAATACAAAACCTAACAGCACACCTAAAGGAACTAGAAGCAGAACAGCAAAGGCAGCCTAAACCCAGCAGAAGAAGAGAAATCATAAAGATCAGAGCAGAATAAACAATATTGACTCTAAAAAAACTGTAGAGCAGATCAACAAAACCAAGAGTTGGTTTTTTGAAAAAATAAACAAAATTGACAAACCTCTAGCCAGGCTTCTCAAAAAGAAAAGGGAGATGACCCAAATAGATAAAATCATGAATGAAAATGGAACTATTACAACCAATCCCTCAGAGATACAAACAATTATCAGGGAATACTATGAAAAATTATATGCCAACAAATTGGACAACCTGGAAGAAATGGACAAATTCCTGAACACCCACACTCTTCCAAAACTCAATCAGGAGGAAATAGAAAGCTTGAACAGACCCATAACCAGCGAAGAAATTGAATCGGTTATCAAAAATCTCCCAACAAATAAGAGTCCAGGACCAGATGGCTTCCCAGGGGAGTTCTACCAGACGTTTAAAGCAGAGATAATACCTATCCTTCTCAAGCTATTCCAAGAAATAGAAAGGGAAGGAAAACTTCCAGACTCATTCTATGAAGCCAGTATTACTTTGATTCCTAAACCAGACAGAGACCCAGTAAAAAAAGAGAACTACAGGCCAATATCCCTGATGAATATGGATGCAAAAATTCTCAATAAGATACTAGCAAATCGAATTCAACGGCATATAAAAAGAATTATTCACCATGATCAAGTGGGATTCATTCCTGGGATGCAGGGCTGGTTCAACATTCGCAAATCAATCAATGTGATACATCACATTAACAAAAAAAAAGAGAAGAACCATATGATCCTGTCAATCGATGCAGAAAAGGCCTTTGACAAAATCCAGTACCCTTTCTTAATAAAAACCCTTGAGAAAGTCGGGATAGAAGGAACATACTTAAAGATCATAAAAGCCATTTATGAAAAGCCCACAGCTAACATCATCCTCAACGGGGAAAAACTGAGAGCTTTTTCCCTGAGATCAGGAACACGACAAGGATGCCCACTCTCACCGCTGCTGTTTAACATAGTGCTGGAAGTTCTAGCATCAGCAATCAGACAACAAAAGGAAATCAAAGGCATCAAAATTGGCAAAGACGAAGTCAAGCTTTTGCTTTTTGCAGATGACATGATATTATACATGGAAAATCCGATAGACTCCACCAAAAGTCTGCTAGAACTGATACAGGAATTCAGCAAAGTGGCAGGATACAAAATCAATGTACAGAAATCAGTTGCATTCTTATACACTAACAATGAAGCAACAGAAAGACAAATAAAGAAACTGATCCCATTCACAATTGCACCAAGAAGCATAAAATACGTAGGAATAAATCTAACCAAAGATGTAAAGGATCTGTATGCTGAAAACTATAGAAAGCTTATGAAGGAAATTGAAGAAGATTTAAAGAAATGGAAAGACATTCCCTGCTCATGGATTGGAAAAATAAATATTGTCAAAATGTCAATACTACCCAAAGCTATCTACACATTCAATGCAATCCCAATCAAAATTGCACCAGCATTCTTCTCAAAACTAGAACAAGCAATCCTAAAATTCATATGGAACCACAAAAGGCCCCGAATAGCCAAAGGAATTTTGAAGAAGAAGACCAAAGCAGGAGGCATCACAATCCCAGACTTTAGCCTCTACTACAAAGCTGTCATCATCAAGGCAGCATGGTATTGGCACAAAAACAGACACGTAGACCAATGGAATAGAATAGAAACCCCAGAACTAGACCCACAAACATATGGCCAACTCATCTTTGACAAAGCAGGAAAGAACATCCAATGGAAAAAAGACAGCCTCTTTACCAAATGGTGCTGGGAGAACTGGACAGCAACATGCAGAAGGTTGAAACTAGACCACTTTCTCACACCATTCACAAAAATAAACTCAAAATGGATAAAGGACCTAAATGTGAGACAGGAAACCATCAAAACCTTAGAGGAGAAAGCAGGAAAAGACCTCTCTGACCTCAGCCGTAGCAATCTCTTACTCGACACATCCCCAAAGGCAAGGGAATTAAAAGCAAAAGTGGATCACTGGGACCTTATGAAGATAAAAAGCTTCTGCACAGCAAAGGAAACAACCAACAAAACTAACAGGCAACCAACGGAATGGGAAAAGATATTCGCAAATGACATATCGGACAAAGGGCTAGTATCCAAAATCTATAAAGAGCTCACCAAACTCCACACCCGAAAAACAAATAACCCAGTGAAGAAATGGGCAGAAAACATGAATAGACACTTCTCTAAAGAAGACATCCGGATGGCCAACAGGCACATGAAAAGATGTTCAGCGTCGCTCCTTATCAGGGAAATACAAATCAAAACCACACTCAGGTATCACCTCACGCCAGTCAGAGTGGCCAAAATGAACAAATCAGGAGACTCTAGATGCTGGAGAGGATGTGGAGAAACGGGAACCCTCTTGCACTGTTGGTGGGAATGCAAATTGGTGCAGCCGCTCTGGAAAGCAGTGTGGAGGTTCCTCAGAAAATTAAAAATAGACCTACCCTATGACCCAGCAATAGCTCTGCTAGGAATTTACCCAAGGGATACAGGAGTACTGATGCATAGGGCCACTTGTACCCCAATGTTCATAGCAGCACTCTCAACAATAGCCAAATTATGGAAAGAGCCTAAATATCCATCAACTGATGAATGGATAAAGAAATTGTGGTTTATACACACAATGGAGTACTATGTGACAATGAGAAAAAATGAAATATGGCCTTTTGTAGCAACGTGGATGGAACTGGAGAGTGTGATGCTAAGTGAAATAAGCCATACAGAGAAAGACAGATACCATATGGTTTCACTCTTATGTGGATCCTGAGAAACTTAACAGGAACCCATGGGGGAGAGGAAGGAAGAAAAAAAAAAAAAGACGTCAGAGTGGGAGAGAGCCAAAGCATAAGAGACTGTTAAAAACTGAGAACCGACTGAGGGTTGATGGGGGGGTGGGAGGGAGGAGAGGGTGGGTGATGGGTATTGAGGAGGGCACCTTTTGGGATGAGCACTGGGTGTTGTATGGAAACCAATTAGTCAATAAATTTCATATATATAAAAAAATTAAAAAAATAAAATAAAAACATGTTCAGGAAAAAAAAAACAAACTATGTCCTCATTAAACATTCAGCTGTGATATAGCTAAATAAGTGGCTTTTCACTGAAATAAATCTAAAACTTCACAATAGCTTTTTAAAAATTCTTCTTATGTTGTTATAGAGGTGACAGAAACATTATTTATTATGTTTATCCTGTATTTTTTCTTAATGAAAATAAACAAATTTAATAAAATATTTCAAAGTGGTATTTTATGTTCATAATTATCATTTTATAGTATTTCTTTACTAGTACAGTTTATTCTTCACTGAAGTAGTAATGCCCTTCATATTAAATTATTGTTGGTATAATTTAGTTTGAGTCAGTCTACTGCTAAATGATGCTTGTTAGTAGCTGAAGCTGCACACTGGATACTGAATAAGCATGGAGGGATGCTTTCATTTTCTATAATGTCTATAAACAGTGAATATAGGCTAAAAACACTTATGTTTGTACACAGAAACAAAATAATCACTGTGAAAGTGTATCTGTTTACATATATGTTTAACTTGCTGATTGTTTGACCTTTATTGAAAACACTGCCATGCAGAATATCAAAAAGATATTTTTAGCATAATTTCTTTGAAATCAAAAATTTCGGGGCGCCTGGGTGGCACAGTCGGTTAAGCGTCCGACTTCAGCCAGGTCACGATCTCGCGGTCGGTGAGTTTGAGCCCCGCCTCAGGCTCTGGGCTGATGGCTCGGAGCCTGGAGCCTGCTTCCAATCCTGTGTCTCCCTCTCTCTCTGCCCCTCCCCCGTTCATGCTCTGTCTCTCTCTGTCCCAAAAATAAATAAAAACGTGAAAAAAAATTGAAATAAAAAATTTCTTTGAGCTTCTAATAATTTTTTGAAGAAGATAAAGGGAACACTAATTATCTTTCTAAAAAGAAAGAAAATACCAAGTAAAGGAATCTGTTTTCAGATTCCTTTGAAGCTTATACTTCATCCACCAAACAACACTTGAGTCATGAGAGTTTCTGAGCATGGCCAAAACAATACTCTTTCTTATCCTTTAACTTTTAGATCCTGATGGAAAATTATTAAACTTAAAATTATTTTTCTTACTGGAATTTCTCCTTAATATTATTATTTGACTTCCAGGAAATTCTAACTTCTTGCTGCTGTCTGTTGTAACAAAATTGGACAAGCAGAACAAAACAAAATCACTGTGATTTGAGAATGACTTTTCATTCAGTAAATGGATTTCACCTCCAACAAATCACAATGAAGAATGATGATTTTCTGGGACATTTAAAAGACTAAGTACCCACAGAACAAAGTTAAAACCAGCAAAGTGGAGAAAGGCTAATATAATTTATGACACATATCTTAAAACACAGAAGACTTGTGATATTAAAAGAGAGTTAAGAAATCTAAGGGAAAAAATTCTCTAACCAATAACTGACTTGACTTGCAAAGATACAAAATATGCCACAGAACAACAGAAAGCAGCTTTTTAAGATTTTTCAAGTTACTGAACTTTTAAAATCAATTTGCTCTTTAAGAATGAAATATTAATTATGTTAACCAGTAAAATTAAATGTAGCAATACAGGAGTTGCTTCAGGTTTAAAAAAAAAAAAAAAAGCAGGCCACTAGTGGCTGATGGAATTAGATGATGGAAAAATAATAAAATCTGTACTAAGCTCCAAAAACGTTTTTTCTTTCTTTCTAAGCCATGAATACATGCTGCCAAAATACCAGATTCTGCACTCCAATCTGCCAAACGTTCATCTAAAAGGAGGGTGTGCAGTGATATCCAAAGCCACCATTGGATCAGACCAACTTTATAGTTATCCAATGTATTTGTGAGTTGGAAAGGAGGGGCAGAACACAGCTAGCTCTCCCTCCATTTAAAATGTGCACACACCCAGGATTTTTATTCCCTAATGTGCTAGGCTCAAAAAACGAGTCTGTGTTCTGGAGAAGTCTACAAGTAATACGCATATAAAGGGAGAAAGTAACTATAAACGGTTTACAACCTATGTGTTTCCCTTTTTCTATAGATGTGCAAAAGAAAAAACATGATCATTTGTGAGTATGCCTTCCATACAAATTTCCACCAAAACAATTATTAATGTCAGAGCAAAAATAACTGTGACTCTTTTATGTGGACAAATATGAAAATTTTAAACTCAGACCCTGATTTGGAAGTTGAGATAACTGAAACAATTTGAGTTAGTTTAGTTTTGAAATAGTGTAAAGAGAAGTTCTGATGAACAGTGCAGTATACTAAAAATAATAGTAGAACGAATAGAAGCCCTAACTTTTAATCCTAACTCTTTACAGTTTATAGACGTGTGAATTTAAAGGAGTTATTCAAACTTTGTGCAAGAAATCAATTATCTTCACCAACTCTAGAAAACAGCATATATTAAGCCATCAGTAAATATTGGAATGAAAACTCTTTCTAAACAATACTGTTTGGCAAATGCAAACAAATTCATATTTTAAAGGTAACTATCAGCAAACTTAAAGAGATTTTTGAACACTGGTCCAGAATCAGTTTGCATTCAAATAATGGATAGCCCAATGGATAATTATGTAAATATATAAATAGAATTTCATATGACATTTCATATAAATTGCTCCCATAAGCATCTGCATGTGAGGAATAAAATTGAAATTATTTTTAAATGTTTTCTTATATACTAAGTCACTATGATTATTGAAAGCAGGTCTAGGTTGGGGAGTAACTGCAGTGACACATTTTCTTAAAACCAACATCAATATTGATATAAATCAAAATAACTTAGAAATACTATTATGTATTTCTGATGGTAACCACTGGCAAGTTCATAACAATCTGTTTAACCTGGAAGGATATATATGTAGATACTATAAAGAAATTATGTGCTAAATGAATTACAAATATTTCATTTAGTTGAATAATATTAAAATCTTGTTTATCTGAAATTGGCCTTCACTCTCCTCTAGAAGAGCTCTAGATCCAGAAACACACACATAAAAAAAATTTAAGGGGTAGAGGTAGGGGAAGACTCTTTAATAGCAGAAAACTACCTCCTAATTATGTAGCAATAGGATAGCTTGCTTTAAGCATGCTAGCCAGTGTAGTTCAACAATTTGAGAGACCAGAGTATTTATTTTATATAAAACTGTGTAAGAACACCTGACTAAGCCATAAATAAAATACAGTGTTCCTATGGTGGTATCAAAGGGTTAGGTGAATCCTAAAGGATGTGTATACAATATGGATTCCAAACTACACGTAGAGAAAAACAAAAGGCAGAATTTTTGAAATGCAGGCTGTTAAAAACTAACATATGTCTTCATTGAAAGATTGAGTACAAATAGTCATGGCTTACTACAATACTAGTTTACCAACATTGTCTGAGATCAGAATACTAAATAAGCAGAGGTTCAACAATTTTTGCAGTCTAAAAGTTAAACAGAACTCTAAATTGGTGCACCCAGAGCTATAATGATAGCTAAAATGCCTGGAGAAATTTCTACATGCCAGGTACAGTATTAAGTAGAAAACTTTTAGAGGAAGTTCTAGATAGGATTCTGTTTTCATTGATTAGAAAACTGAAGTAACTTGGCAAAACTTAGAACAGTTAGTAACTGGAACAGTTAGTAACTTGGACTCAACTCCTGGCCTTAAGTGTGATGATAGGTAACACTTGAATAATGATATGCTTTTTAACGCATATTTACAATAATAAGACAACAATGCCCCTATTTCTAATCCAATGTTAAGAAAGAAGACGTTAGTTAGCACAGGCAGTTGATAGCACTTGAGCAAATTTTTTGAGAACTCTGGAAATTCAAAATGAGATGACATTAATACTATGTATAATTTATTTTAATCAGCTGGTTACATTATTTATCATTGCCAATTTTTGCCAAATTTCACTTGATAGGTTTTAACAAATTGGCTGAATTTTTAAAAATAGGTATACATCAAGTTATTACATTTAAAATGTGATAAAAACATTTTAAGCTGCTTGACAATTTCATTGATGTAACATTTCAAAAATGTTAAGAATTTACCTGGGACTTACAAAAAGCAAGTCAATCGATAGCTGGATGGAGAAAATTTGTTTTTGTTTATAGTTCCTCCCTCTCATACATATAATGAAATACTATTTATTAATAGCTACAGGTCAAGGAGAAAGAAATACACCTATTGCTGGAGGATTTTAGGTCCTTTCCTGAGGAAGAAGATTTAGTGCTTCTGAATTATTTTTTAGTTCACATAATCATTCATTAATTACAGGTCCATATGCAGTTTTAAGAAATTAAAGATAGAGTGTTCCCATGTACATTTTGCTCACTTTCCTCATTTGGTAGCATTGTGAAAAAGCTTAGTGTAATATCAGAACCAGGATGTTGACATTCATACAAGACACCAATCTTCCTCAGGTTTCCCCAGGTGAATTGTACTCCTCTCTAGTGTGTATGTATCAAGTTCTGTACAATTTTATCATCAGCGTAGGTTCATATATCTATCATTACAGTGAAGATACTGAAGAGTACCCCAACCACCAGAAGAATCCCTTGTGTTGCCATTTTATAACCATTCCTATCTCCTTCCTGCCACCCCCATCACCAATCCCTAACATTCACTAAACTATACGCCATTTTTAAAACTTTGTCATTTCAAACATGTTATATAAATGGAATTACAACTGTAACTTTGAGACTGGCTTTATTTTTCACTCAGCAAAATTCCTTGGAGAATCATTCAGTCTGTTGCATGTATATATTAATTTTTTAATTGCTCATTAGTATACCACAGTTTGACCATTCACCCAGTGAAAGACATCTGGGCCATTTCCAGGTTTTGGTTATTACTAATAAAGCTGTTATGAACAATTATGCACAGGCTTTTATGTAAACATAAATATTAATTTCTGTGGAATAAATGCCCAGTAATGCACATGCTAAGTCACATGGTTGTTGCGTGTTTAGTTTTTAAGAAACTATCAAACTCTTTTCTGGAGTGGATGTACCATTTTACATTCCTCCTAATAATATATGAGTGACCCAATTTCTCCACATCCTCACTAGCATTTGGTGTTGTGTTATTTCATTCTAGCCCTTTTGATAGGTGTGCAGTGATACCGCTCACTCTGTGGTTTGCATTTCCCTCATGGCCAATGTCAAACGTCTCTTCATGTGGTTGTCATCTCTTTATTTGTTTCAGCGTGGTGTTTGTTCGTATCTTTTGTCCATGTTCTAATTTGGTTATTCACACTTTTTATAATGAAACTGAGATTTCTTTATAAAGTAACACACTAGTCTTTCATCAGACATATGGTTTGCAAATATTTTCTATCATTCTGAAATGTGTCTTTAATCCTCTTCACATATAAGCTTTCCAGAGCAGTTTTTAATTTTGACAAGATATAACTTATTAATTTTCTCTTTAATGGATTGTGCTTTTATAGCATGTCTAAGCATGTTTCTCTAGTCCAAGATTTTGGAGACATAATTTATAAAACCCAGGAGGAAAAATACAGTCTTATGTATGCGCCTGTGTTTCTGAACTTTCCATTGTTCCTTCTTCCATCCTTATGCACTAAGCTTCCTCTTTCTTATCATTTCCGTTCCGTAAAATAACTTCCTTTAGCCACTCTTTAAGGAAAGAGCTTCTATTGATAAACTTTTCGTTTTATTTTATCTAAAATGTTTTTGTTTCCCCTTTATTCATGAAGTACAGATGTGAGAGAAATAAAATTTGGGCTTGACAGTTCTTTCCTTAAAAAATATTGTGCCACTTCCTTCTGGCGTACATGGTTTCAGATGAGAGATCTGCTGCCCTTTCATTTAATGTCCTGTAGGTATCATGTCTTTTCTCCCAGCTTCCTTATAAGGCTTTTAATTTATCTTCAGTTTTTATAATTTAATTCTGATATTCTTGGCAGGCACTTCCCCGGGTCTACCTCTTTGGGATTCCCTCAGCTTCTCATACCTATAGGTCTAGGTCTTTCACCAAGTTTGAAGCGTTTTAGCCATTATTTATTTAAAAAAAACTCTTCTTTTTTTAATGTTTATTTATTTTTGATAGAGAGAGAGACAGAGCATGAGCGGGGAGGGGCAGAGAGAGAGGGAGACACAGAATCTGAAGCAGGCTCCAGGCTGTGAGTTGTCAGCACAGAGCCTGACACGGGGCTCGAACTCACAGACCATGAGACCATGACCTGAGCCGAAGTTGTACGCTCAACTGACTGAGCCATCCAGGTGCCCCCCAAAACTCTTCTAGCTCCACTTTTTCTCCTTTCCTTCTGGGACTGTTACATATGAATGTTGGGTCATTTGCCATCATGCCATAGGACCTTGCCTCTGTTTGTTTTCTCAAGTCTATTTTCTTTCTCTTTTTTAGATGTGATAAATTCTATTATTCTGTCTTCAAATTCACTAACTTACCCTCTGTTATCTATACTGTACTACTGAAATCCCAGTGAATTTTCAATTTCCTATCCTAATTTTCGTACAGGTTCCATTTCAGTCTTTTTTATAATTTCAACTTCTTTGATAATATTTTCTATTTTTTTGTTGCAAGATAATTTGTAATTGCCTGGTGAAACATTTTCATAATGTTACTTTACAATTCTTGTCAAATAATGCCAGCATCTCATTCATTTGGTATTGGCCACAGTTGATTGTTCATTCAAGTTGTGATATTCTTTGCTCTTGGTATGAGTAAGTATTTGTTGCACCTTGGTCATTTGTCTATCATCTAGAAGACTCTGCATCTTATTTAGATATTTTATTTTAGCAGGCAGTCACTGTTTAGTTTAGATGTGTATCCTGGCTTAATTTTATAGTCTGTGACTCTAAGGGCAGTTTAATTTTCAAGACTTTTGTGATATTATTTTGGTTTGTTCTTTTTATTTGATTTTGGGGCTCACACTGGTCCCTGCTGGTGGTGTCTGAGGGCTTCTGAGTGTCTCCCTATGGAAGAGACATATGGGGGATCCCCCTAACCTGAAGCTGACTGCTCTAACATCTTTGCTTGTGAAGACAAAGAGGTTTCTCATACCATATCACTTGCTGTGATTGAATCTCTTTTTATGGTGCCATCTACCCACCACGATGTTTCTGGGTCAGGGAGGAAAGTATCATCCCATGGAGAGAGGCATTCCAGATCAGACCATTTGCTATAGCTGGGTCTCTCTTGCTAGTTCTGCCCACCAGCTTCAATATTTTTTTGGTGGAAAAGGTAAGTCTTGGGCCTGGCAGGGAAGGGAAATGTCTCCCCTGTTTTATCTGGCAGAAGCCCTCATTGATTCTCCTTGCTGGTGGCACTGGGCTCCCTTGGTGTCATCAGAAATACTCCCCTTGGATCTGGGGACAAATGAGCCTACCCAGATTGTCTTCACTTGCTATATTGAGGGAAGGGGTCTAGAAATAGCAGGCTTGAGTAGGCTTCCTCTGTTGGGTGGGAGGATGCAAGATGCTCTGCTGCTCTGTCATTCCTCATGTCCTGGGGTCTCAAACCAACTCAGCTTCTTACCATCTTTCAGAGCTATCCTTTGGTCATCTCTTGTGCCTTATAGTTGTGCTTAAGAGGAAAGAACAGGGAAGAATGGGACTGCACAATTTGTCCCGACTGGAGTCTCAACACAACTATATTTTGAAAAATTCATCCACAGTGTGATATAAACAAAGGCTGGACATAGCTCTGAATGCTAGTAACTGTTTTCTTAGAGAGGAATGAGGACTAGCCAGTTAGCAGAATACTACCAATTAATTTGCTCTCTCCCCAATAGAAGGCTGTCTCAGAGCCCAACTTCCCCAGAGGAGTAGAGCATCAAGAACATCACTCATAGCATTTTCTCTCTACTTCCACCCCCTTTTAGAACACATGGACCATTCTAAAACCTCTGAAAAATGGAAATCTAGGCGGGTGGAAATTATTTTTAAACCATTTTTTGCTTTCCTTAATATGACATCATTGACTCAATATATGGATCAAAATACAAGTCATTATAATAAATGTTCATACAGATTGATTTATTATTTAGCCCCTTATCATAGTTTTTAACCTTATCCCCCCGCCCCCCCCAGAGACACACATTTCCTATTGTTTGTGACTGAACTTCTGCTCAAACAGGGGATAACGCAATGGATCTAATATTACATCTGATGAACGGTCAACCTTTATTTTGACTGAGGCTAATGTGTAGAATTTGCAGTAAGCTACTTCTAAGTTGTACATGTATATGTTCTTCAAATAGTGAGGGATACTTCCTTACCCTCCATCAACTATGCAAGCAAGTAAGTAAATGTGATCAGGTGAATACGCATGTCTGTGGACTTTTGGGTCACTGATTCATAAATCAGAGTCAGTGTCTAGTTGGAGGATGATGACAATACCAGAGAAAATGGTTTTCTGGGGTCCAGGAAGAAAAGTTCTATATGCATAAGGTCTCTAATTAATTGTACAGAAAGGCAGCTATGTTATTGTGTCCTAGTATGTGGTTGTATACACTTCCTTTTAGAGTCCAAGGGGAAAAAAAAGATTTCTAAGGCTTTTTCAGAAAAAAACAAGTGTCAGGGACAGACCCAACAGGGCTGAGCATCTATTTATCTCTATGCCTCATATCATCAACATTAAGTCTGTACCTGTGTCTTAGTCAGCTCTGCCCACCATAACAAAATATCATGGACTGGGTGGCTTAAACAACAGGCATTTATTTTCTCAGTTTTGGAGGTCAGAAATCTGAAATCAGGGTGCCAGCATGATTGGTTTCTGGTGAGAACTCCCTTCCTGTCTTACAGACAGCACCTCCTCACTGCATCTTGAGAGAGAGAGAGACAGAGACAGAGAGCGAGCAAGCTATGTCTCGGTTTTCTATTCTTATGAGTATTAATCCCATCATGAAGAACTCACCCTCACAACTTTACCCAAACCTGATTATCTCCCAAAGGCCTCATTTCCAAATATCATCATATGGGAGGTTAATGTTTCAATATATGAGTTTTAGATGCATACATTTCAATCCTGAGTAATCTGTAAATCTGTAGGTGTCTCTATGGGACATTATAGCAACCATCATGCCTACCAACTATCCTGAGTCATCAAAACTAGGTGAATCAGTACTACCAGTCCCATATTTAAGGAGTTAGTAAATTATATATATATATATATATATATATATATATATATATATATGTCTAATAATACATTATAGGAAAACTGTATACACTAACAAAAGTGTACATATAATATTTTCAACATAAAAAGTAACTTATATTGTTCAATAAATTTAAAGGATATGTTTTATTGTTAGTATATAATAAAGAATTTTTTCTCTCCCTTTCTACTAGTTCATTTCTCTTTGCCTGTAAGCATGTTCCAACATCTCCCTTCCAAATCAAATCCTCTCTCAACTATGCTGTCACTTTTAACTGCCAATTTCTCCATTACTAACACTTCTATCTGCAGGGATGGTCCTCTTTCCATCTTCCTCCCACATACTCCTGTAACAGGACCACCTGATTCCAAAGTTGTAAACTCATCTTTTCAGATTTTCATGTATGTGTCATTGATCTTTTCTATGTATATTTGCTGACAGATGGGAGCAAATCTAGGTTTAATCTGCCAAAGCCCTAGAAATATAAGCAGAGAACTGATGCAATTTCCTTCCTTCTTGCCCTCTAATAACCTACAGATACTCAGTTACACATCTCTAGCCCAATTCTTATTATGAATAAACATGGTCAGGTTGCTCCTAACCTGACCTGGTTGTATACACTTCCTTTTAGAGTCCAAGGGGGAAAAAAGATTTTTTTTGGACCTGGGTTGCTTATATCCATGGGAACACAAATGTTTCTAAATGGGAAGATGGATACAGAGAAGACATTCATGCAGGCATTGGATCAGAGTTGATGAATTCTGGAGTTGCAGGAACATGATTTAGAATGAATGGCCCCAGGTTCTAGGTGGAAACATATCCTTAGACCAAGAGACTAAGAGAAGGGGTACAGTCAGAGACGGGGGAAGCATGGAGACAAGTCCAGGGGCCCTATTTATCTGAGTTAGTGGTAGGACTGGCCATGGTTGACACTTTGTTATTCTACCTTCTCAAATTAATCCATTAAATGTCTCTGTACAGAATATTAACTTTGTTCTTTTTTTAATGTTTATTTATTTACTTTTGAGAGAGAGAGAGAAAGTGCACAAGCAGGGGAGGGACAGAGACAGACAGACAGACAGAATCTGAAGCAAGCTCTAGGCTCTAAGCTGTCAGTGCAGAGCCTGACCTTGGGGTCGAACTCACAAACCATGAGATCATGACCTGAGCCAAAGTCGGACACTTAACCAACTGAGATACCCAGGTGCCTCTTAACTTTTTTCTTTGATATCACTATCCTGCTTGTAATTTAGGGGCCATTTCTGTTCTTAATCTCTCTTCACTGTACTTTTCATCTCCTTTCAGCAACAGCATCCTCATTCCCTGCATGAAGTAGCAAAGAGTTTGATGTAGAAACTAAAGTGCTTCATACAATACTGGACAATGAAGTGTGAAATAAGACCTGTGATACATAATAATACATAGATATCAAGGACAATAAGAATAGGCCATATCTATTAAATAAAGTGAATTAATAATAATCTTCCAAAATAGAAAAGAATAGGCCCAGATAGATTCACTGGTAAAATCCACCAACTATTTAAGGAAGAAGTTATACTCATTCTCTACATTCTCTCTTAGAATATAGAAGCAGAGGGAATACTTCCTAACTCATCATATGAATTTAATAAATCTAAGGCCAACATCACCCTTATACCAAAGCCAGACCACATGTCTCTCATGAAAATAGAAGCAAAAATCCTCAACAAAATATTAGCAAATGAATTCAATAAGTATAAAAAGAACTATACACTACAGCTAAGTGGGATTTATCCCAGGCAACCAAGGCTGGTTCAACATGTGAAAATTAATTAATGTAATCTATCACTTCAACAGACCAAAGAAGAAAAAAATTGATCATTATCAATAGACGCATAAAAAAAACATTAACAAAATCTAACACCAATTCATGATTTAAAAAACAAAAGTAAAAACAAAAACCCTCTCAGTCAACTAGGAAAAGAGCAAAGCTTTGTTGAATTAATATAGATTATCTACAAATAACCTAAAGCTAACACCATACTTAATGATGAGAAACTTAAAGCTTTATCACTGAGGTTCAGATACAAGATAAGGTTGTCCCTTCTCACCATTCCTTTTTAACATCACAGTGGAAGTTCTAGTTAATGCAGTGAGACAAGAAAATAAAATGAAAACGATACAGACTGGAAAGACCTAAAACTGTCTTTATTTACAGATGACAAAATCATCTATAAAGAAAATACCAACAAACTGATGAAAAAAAAAAACACCTCCTCTAAGTAATAAGCAATTCTAGAAAGGTTGCAGGACACAAGGTTAATATATAAATATCAGCAATAAACACATGGAATTTCAAGTTAAAAATACATTACCATTTATATTAACATTCCCAAAATTAAATTATCAGGTATCAATCTAATAAAATATATACAAAATCTATATGAAGAAAATGACAAAACTGATGAATGAAATCAAAGAAGAACTAAATAAATTAAGAGACATTGCATGTTCATAGACAGGAATACTCAATATTGTCAAGATGTCAGTTCTTCTCAAGTTTACTTAATGCAATCCAAGACAATATCCAGCAAGTTTGTTTGTTTGTTTGTTTGTTTGTTTGATAAATACTGGCAAGCTGATTCTAAAGTTTATATGGAGAAACAAAAGACCCAGAATAGGTAACACAATATTGAAGGAGAAGAACAAAGCTGGAGGATTGACTCTATCTGACTTCAGTCTTATTATCAAGCTACAGTAATCAAGACAGCATGCCACTGGCAAAAGAATAGACACATACATTAATGGAAGAAAATAGAGGGCATAGAAATATAACCACATAAGTATAGTTAACTAGTCTTTGACAAAGGACCAAAGGCAATACACTGGAGTGACAAATCATGTTAGAACATCCACATGCCAAAAAACAAAAAACAACAACAAAAATGAACCTAGACAGACACCTCACAACTTTCACAAAAATTAATTCAAAATCATTCAGAGATCTAAATGTAAAACACAAAATTATAAAATTACTAGTGATGTTGGATATGTCAATGCCTTCTTAGAAACAGTATCAAATGCATGATCTGTGAAAGAAATAACTGGTAAGTGACTTCATTAAAATTAAAAATCTCTGCTCTATTAAAGAGAATGCCAAGAGAATTAGAAGGCAAGACAGACTAGGAGAAAATGTTTGCAAAATACACTTTTGATAAATTATTATTTTCCAAAATATATAAACTCTTAAATCTCAAAAATAAGAAAACAAAGAACCCAATGTAAACATGGGCCAAAGACCTTAACAGACACCTGACCAAAGAAGATATACAGACGCCAGATATGCATATGAAAAGATGCTCTCCATCATATATATGCCATCAGAGAAATGCCAATCAGATAACAGGATACCAGACACATCTATTGAAATAGCCAAAATCTGGAACGCTGACAACCCCAAATGCTGACGAGATTGTGGAGCAACAGGGACTCTCATACATTGCTGGTGGGAATGCAAAATGTACAGCCGCTTTGGAAGACCGCTTGGTGGTCTCTTATAAAAGTAAACATAGTCTTACCATATCATTCAGCAATCACACTCCTTGGTATTTTACCCAAGAGCTGAGAACTTATGTCCACACAACACCCTGCACACAGATTATTTATCACAGCTCTATTCCTAATTGCCAAAACTTGGAAGCAACTAAGATATCCTTCAGTAGATGAATGGCTAAATAACTGTGGTACATTCGGAACACAAAATATTATTCAGCACTTAAAAAATTAGTTATCAATCCATAAAAAAAGACATAGAGGAACCTTAAATTCATATTGCTAGCTGAAACAAGCCAATCTGAAAAAGGTACATACTATAGGACTCCAATTACATGGCATTCTGGAAAAGCCAAAACTATGGAGACAGTAAAAATACCAGTGGTTTCCAGGAGTTTGGGGTGGTGGTAAAGGATAAATCAGCAGAATACAGAGAATTTTTAGGGCAATAAAAATATTGTGTCTGATACCATAATAATGGATGAATCTTATTACACATTAGTCCCAACCCATGGAATGTACAATGCCAATGCCAAGAGTGATTGTAATGTAAACTGTGGTCTTTGGGTGATTATAAGGTGTCAGTTTAGGTTCATCAGTTATAACAAATGTATCACTCTGGTGAAGAATGTTGACAATGGAGGAAGCTATTCATAGGTGAGGGTATGGGATATATGACAAATCTCTGTATCCTCACTTTTGCTTTTAAACTCACTTTAAAAAAATAAAGTCTTAAAAATATTAAGTCTTAAAAATATTAAGTCTTAAAAAATAGATGTCAAAGAATCCTGGAGATCACACCCTCTCACCACACACCTCTCACCTCTCAGGAATGAGGCTGCTGTCTCCACTTTTGCAGCATTCTTTCCTTAACTCCCCTCAAAAAAATGGACCTCTAGAAGAAGAAAATTCCAGAAATTCTCACTGATGAGTGGGAAGCTGTTATTTTGTAGAAGATCCTGGTTCTTACCCCTCAAATCACAGACACCAAATAATTTTGTATTTTTACCTTCTGTTTTATCACAAAAACATCTCTTTTTTAAATGTTTTTATTTATTTTTGAGACAGAGAGAGACAGAGCATGAGCGGGGAAGGGGCAGAGAGAGAGGGAGACACAGAATCTGAAGCAGGCTCCAGGCTCTGAGCTGTCAGCACAGAGCCCGACGCTGTGCTCAAAATCACAGACTGTGAGATCGTGACCTGGGCTGAAGTCGGATGCTTAACCAACTGAGCCACCCAGGCGCCCCCACAAAAACATCTTTAAAGCAGAAAATTAAAGCAGAAAATTGTATTCATAAAATTGTTGGAAAGGAAAAAAGTAGTCATTAGCTATGACTATTTTCTGTTTTGTTCCTAATGTAATATTATAGCTCATCCTACCAATATTTTTAAAATCAATGCTGCATCAGTATTCAAATAAATAATATGTTTTAAATTATCTAAGAAGCATGTAACTCAGATATCTAGAAAAAAAATGTTTTAAGAGAGGTTTGCATGGTGTAGTCAACTCAACAAAGGGAAAGGTAAGTTCACTGCTCCCCCTGACTACCTGCATTTCATGTGGAAGTTTCTCATCACTGATGTGATAGGAAGAAATGATTTGTGGTTCATAGGTTAGCTTACACATCTATCAATTTCCAATGCTATATGTTAATATGTCAATTCTCAATACTAATCTTACTTTTAAAGAGCACACTTCCATCCACCCTGGTGGAGAAACAGCTGAAAACTTAACTTGAGCCTGAGGTTGGCACAGTAATAGAAGAAAGTGAAAAACTGAAACTAATAGCCTCATTTTTACCCCCTCATGAAAGGAACACTACCTTCTCAAATAAATGAGACAGGAAAGTGAGAAATCATGACTTGTTGCTTAATGCTTCTCAGGGGTGTTATTCTAAATTCTGCAGACCTGTCTCTGCAGAAAGAATGCAGAGACTCTTTTGTTTTCAATCAAATCCTTTGTAGCAATTCTAATGAAGTCCCACTGAGTCCTTAGTCCAAGCCATGATTCTAAAATTGGATCTGAAAGTAACTCTAAAATATTTTCTTTATGTTACTTTTTCCTTTGCAGAAAAAAAAACAATGTTGGGGCTCCTAGTACAACAGATGGTTGCTTGAGGATATTGATATGAATAAACCAATTTGTTTTATTATAGACACTGAAATTAAGGTGTGTTTTTCCTATATTCTAAAGAGTATTCTGTACTATAAATATATAAAGTATATTCTATAAGGAGTATTAATCAATGGGCTTCATCTTACTAAAAAAATTTATTTTATGCAGAAATTCTATTTGTATTTTTAACTATGAAGTGATTAAAATTATGGGAAATAAAAGGAAACTATAAGTTGTATATCATAGGAGGCTACAAATAAGGGTCAAGTTGGTGAGACTAAATGCTAATGTTTGTTCTTGCCTGAGCTCTACGTGAGCTCATATCTTGAGTACTGAAAACGGGTTGTGACTAAAAACGGGCTCCTAAAAAATTGTGAGACATTTGGAATCTTCAAAAGCATAATACACAGAAGGAGAAAAAGCAGTTTTCCAGCTGTTCCAGAGAGCTCTGTCCAGCTCTGGCTCCCTGAGGGCACCAGCGCTCCAGCAGTGAGGCCAGTAAAAGTGGCAGCAATGACATTGTTGGTGACATAACAGATGAAGTACTTTCCCAGAAGAAACCCTACCAGAGCCTAGAAAATCAGGTAGATGCAGACTAGTCCATGAACACACACAAGACATCATCCCCCTGCCTGGCATTCCAGCAATTCTTAATGGGACTTGTATGGTGTTGGAGTCTATATCAGCTTGTAAGACAAGAACCAGAAAAATAAGATTTACAGATTTCCTCATGAGACAGAGGAGGTACCTCCTGCTCTTCCTAACCTAAAATATTCTTATGAGGATAACATGAGGTATTACATATGAAAGTGATTTACAATAGAAAACCTCAACAACTACTATATTATACACAGAAACTATGCAGCAAATAGGAAGAAAGAAAGGAAGAAAAGGAGGGAGAAGGCAAGAAAGAAAGAAGTAAAATGAAGATACTTATTCATATGGTTGTTACTACACATTGAAGAATTTAGTCAAATTCCCAATGAAGTTTTCCTAGTGATGCTCATCTACTTTGGCCGTTCTTTTTCCAACCTTTTCCTTTTTGATATTGTATCCTTCAATTAGCATCTTAACTCTAACAGTCCTCAACCTTAATCATCTAGACAACAAAATTTATTATATCTGGGCAAGTAGCATCTATCTCTCTCTGATTGCTTTTTAGAACTCTGAGAATTGGAAATGCCTAGTAAAGACATATAATCAATTCTCAGTCCCTTACCCACATGATCATTGGATGAAGGCTATGGGATACAGAGTAAAAAGACTACTAAAGTTGGAATAAGAAAAATCAATTTTCATATCTCAGCACCAACACTTAACAAGTATGTAACTTTGGCCACCAAACTTAATGTATCTGAGCCATTTCTTATCTGACAATAAGGAACATGTACTGGGCTGAAATTCTTTGCAAATTAAACAAGATGATATATAAAAAGAATGCTTGCACATAATAGATTGTATATGTTAGGCACATTTGAATTTAATAAATTTTAAACGAATGTTCTTTAACTAGTATGCAAGCCAAATATGCCCCCAAAACAAAGACAACAGTGTCAGAACACAGCACATTCCCAATTTGAAAATTTACCCTGCACTAATATATTTTAAAATTATGTCTCTGCAAACACAGTGAAAGCAGGACCTGCCTCCATGTGATACATGAATATGTCTTGTTCATGAGTTGTTTTATGTGTATGAGTTTTGTGTCCTCAAATAAATTATGAGCTTATTGTGGGCACCAGGAATATCTTATGTTTTCATAGATTCTTTGATAAATGGCATAGTGCTGGAAGCAGATTTTCAATATGGTGAATTGATTTGTTGATTGATACAAAGCAACTGTCTAGGAACAGAAAAATTGGAGCCCTTCTATAATTAGAAAAACCCAGCAATTTGGAGCATCTGGATGGCTCAGTTGGTTGAGTGTCCAACTTTTGATTTAGGTTCAGGCCATGATCCCAGGGTCGTGAGCATGATCCTGTGCTGAGCTTGGAGTCAGCTTGAAATCCTCTCTATCCCTCTACCCCTCCCTGCCCCTGCTTGCATACAAGCACATGCACACACTCTTTCTCTCTCTCTCTCTCTCTGTCAGAAGAAGAAGAAGAAGAAGAAGAAGAAGAAGAAGAAGAAGAAGAAGAAGAAGAAATTTTGTATTTAATGTTTTTGATTAAATTGTCATCTGTCCTTTTTCTCCTTTAATATGAACATAGACCAAAATGTTAAACCAAGGTCACCATGTAATAAAATAATCACAAGTGACATATGTCTTTCTAAATGGAGGGGGAAAATCATATAGTTTCTTATCTATGTCAACAGAAAAAAAGTACAAGACAGCCACAAGATGTATATGTGGGTGTATATATATAAAATTTTTAAATTTAATTCTAACTAGCATTGTCTCTTTAAAGAATTAAACTTAGGATAGTTTGGCTGTTCCTGCTCTCCAGGATAAAGGGTCATTTCAAAGATGATTTCTTTTAGGGTTAGGATTAGGGTTAGTGTTTAGGTTGGCATTGAGATCAGGCTGAAATCTGAACCTCCTCTGTCTATACTTCAAATGGTACTGTCTCCACTTCCCAGCTTACCACCTTCTGGCTCCTTGAGTGCTACATAGTTCTCTATGCAAAAGGAATGCAGTTTGTTCCTGTATGAAACATTCCCAAGTTTCTCTCTAAAATATTCCCTTGCTGATCAAAATAAATAAAGAAGAGAATAAGTATCAAAATAAAGAAAATAAAAGGGGGAGATGTCTTTATTGATTTTAGAGCTCCTATTCAATTATTTCATTGGCACATAGGACAACTACTTTCCTTTAACTATTGTTTGTTAAATTTCTGGGCTCAAGAATAATCGGTCTAAGATATCATCCCGCTTCAGAGAGCTCTGCTTCCTGTCCTCACACTACCTAACCAGGTCTTTATTTACACTATTCCTCTGAGGAGGCTTTCTCCCCAGGAGAGCAGGGCTGCTCTCTGAGCCCTAGAATCATTGTGTTCATCTGCATATCTTGATCCTCCCCAGACATTCCTTCAAACTTGATCTTTTTCTTTCCAACTTTCCAAATTTCATATTCTTTTCAAAATTTAAATGCAAATTATGATAGCAGCTATGTACTTGTCTCATCCCCAGGGAAACTACCACAGCCCAGCGCCTGCTGTAAATGACAATCCTAGAGAGAAAGTGTGTGTGATGCACCATAGCTCCTGACCCAGGGGTTGGCTTGTGACCTGAGACATGATCTGGTGTGCAAATGAGCAGGATAATCACAAGTTCCTTCTCTAAAATTTGAATTAAGAAATAGAAGAAAGTGGCTCACAGAAGCAGGATATTTAAGAATGTAAGTATCACAGAAGCAGGGGATTGAACAGGCAAAAAGTTGTGAAGAAAATATGAGTACAGACAAACTCAGATCTAAAGAAAAACAAACAAAAGGAACAAAAAAAAAACAAAAAAAGAAAGAATAGTCTAGTGGAAATATATTTGGCATGGGGGCACTAAAAGGAACTGGCTATGTGAATGAGGGGCACTGGAGTCAGCAGTCAACAAGTGCTATTTAGACTCCTACCTCTGTGTGTTCTGGCTGTCCCAGGATTTGTGATTCACTGGAGGCATCGCACATGTATGTGATTAGGTACTGCTCACTGGCCTTCACTTCATTAAATTATCTTTACCGCCAGATTAAAGCATCTTGAGCTCTAAGGCCCTGTCTCTCTCTTATTCTCTCTTTCTCTCTCTCAAATACCTAGTACTAAACAGTATTTGACACTTAGTAAATGCTAACTGATGGACTCAAAACAACTCTGAGACCCTATAAATTAATCTCTATCCAGAAATACACAAGGTAATGGTTCCAATCTTGTTATAAAGACCTTATAAAGTGACAAGGAATGTGATTTAACTCCTAACATGTTCATTTCCTCCTTTTTGTCATTATTATTAAGGCTTGGCAAAAATAAAGCACAGCATAGTTGAAACCAAGTAACAGAAGAATTTAACCCATTGGTATTTGAGGATGATAAATGGCAGGAACTTGTCACAACTTGTTTATATGAAGAGAGGGGGGAAAAAAAACTATTCCTCAGATGTAAGAAACAGCTGAACAGAATAATACTCCTTATTTGATTATCTCTTCCTACCACTTACTCTTTCAAATGGAAGGATGTCAAACACAAATTCAAATTTTTTAATGAAAAAAACATAATACTTAATATAAAATGAATCATATCTGCCGGTTACAGGAAAATTTCAGAATAATTCCTTGGTAATACGAAATCTGTATGAAATAGGTAAAACAGAAGTAATAATCTTCTTGAAATTTGAAGATAGTTATTAAGTTACCATTCAGCCTCTTCTTTTTTCAACTAAATAGCACTAGCTTCTTTAGTTTTCAGACACGTCATATTTTTTTATCCCTTTAATCACTGTGGTGGGTCTTTTCTGAACCAACCAATTTCTCTACACCCTTCTCAGGTAATTTTCATGACTTTACAATGGCTTGTGTTTAATGGCAGAGTGAGCCAAAAGAATCAAAGATTTATTTGGCTCCTATTGGCTTGTATTACAACAGTGACAGAATGTTCTGGCTTACAGACAAGGAGGAAACAATAAATTTAGCATGTCTGACCTTCAGGAAAGTTTTTGATGCTATTACGAATACCATTTTATTTAGCAAGCCACAAAGCTAATCATCTTCATTACATAATGGACCGGAGCTCATGGGGCCTCACCCTTTCACTTCTAATCTTTGTAATCCTGAGCCAAATAGAGTGGCCTCTCTTACCTATTCCTAAATCTTTGAGGACAGTCTGACTGATGTCCTTTTTGGTGCTCTCATAAAGTATAACCTCTTAGATCCTGGGGTTTTTGTGCTTATCACATGGATGAACCAGAACACGCTTCTGAATCTTTCTGCTACCTTATAAAGAATAACATCTTGACAAGTTTCACATAAAGTTTATCCAGAGGAATGCAGGAGAGCAAAGCAGAGTATAAAACAAATGGGAAAATTTCAAAACCACAAAGATAAGTTCTTAGTATCCCTCAACTTAGTATCCTGAAATCAACTCAATGAGTTGACATCTTAATTTGCTTATCATAAAAGTTAGTCATTACCTTGATCTGTACCCAAAATAGTCCCTCTGGTATTTTCCACATTCCTAAGAAGCAACATAGATGAGGTATTCAATAGGGAGTTTAGTACACCAAGGTTACTGTTGATTTTGGATTTGTGAACGTTAGGCAAGATAGTCAATCTTCTAGACTTCATTTTTTCATTCAAATGACATATACTGAGTACCCAATGTACCACATAGCCTCCTAAGATCTCAACTTTACAAATAAAGAAGTTGACTTTGATGACTCCAAAGTGCTCCTACTGAGGCCAAAAAATTATGCTTGGTTACACTTTGGCAATCTCATTTTCTTCTGAGTATTTCTTTCTCTGTTCCTATTCTAAGGTGCTTCACTTTGCAATAATCACAAATTCTCAACTGAACCTGGTACTTCTAAATGCTTAGCTAATTAAGTGGTCCTCTTCAACTTAAAAAGAGATTATATGTCCTATTGTATAAGCCATTCTAACTTGCATATGTAATATTTTGAGAAGAGTAGAAAAGTTTGTATTCTCATACCCTCAGTATCTATTGATGAAAGGTCTTGCCTGAAAGCTTCCTGAGGGCAACAGTTAGGTCTCACACAGCTCCCTCAGCAGTTATCAGTGCCCATTGTACCTTGGCTTGACTCATTAATTAGTAGATGGACAGGATTTGAACTTGGGCTTCTGGGCCCAGAGCTCATGCCTGGACCACTGCCTGCAGGGGGGCCTGGGCCAGGTTTTCACCAGCTGGTGCGGTCAACAAATGTATCACTGATAGTTATAGTGATATGCAGAAATAGGATTCCTGACTCAAAGGCCCCAATTGAAAACTCAAACCCAAACATGTCCATGTACATGTTTTGGGGGACAGACAGAGTACAGGAACAGGAAGGTTTGGAGACAAGGGAGGCAAGAAATATAGTATAGATCCACATTATTTGCAAATTCTGTATTTTTCAGTTGGCCTACTTGCTAAAATGTATTTGTAATGCCAAAATCGATACACCACTTGTGTACTCATTCCTGGACAGATGCAAAGGAGTAAACAAGTTTGAGCCACCTGACATACACATTCCCAGCTGAAGGCAACCTCAGCCTTTTTATCTCAGGTCTCACAGGTGAAGTGGTTGAGTATCTTTCAACAATGAGATTTGGTCTGGAGGCTAATTTGTGAAAGTACAATTAGAGGGAAGAGACAATGACTGCAATTATAAACCTCATTGTTATCTTTCACATCGAGCAATTGTTCAAAGACACAAAAAGTATTTTATGCTTTGTGTGCTAGAAAAACATGCAAATGTTATTAAATTTAGAATTTTTGCATATGTAGAATACAGACATATATTAACAACTTACATTTCAGAAAAATATAGAGCAGATACAGATTCTATAGCTTATGAGAATATAATGAAGAATAGATATAGAAACCAGTGATTGAATACTATTACTTTATAAGCCAACCAGAACCCTCACTCTCTCTAATATGTATGTATATATTTAATCAGTGGTATCATCATCACTAATATATGTTAGTATCATAGTAGATAATTTCAGCTGTTATTTTCAACAAAGGTACAATACAATTTAATTTATTCTAGCCAAGGAAATAAATGATACTTATTAGAGGTGTGAACTTGAATATAGGACTTCACCACTTTGAGCCTCCATAAAGGGAGAATGTATGTCTATGTGACGTTTTCAACAGAATGCTTAGCACAAATTTAGGGCTCAACAAATTTTAGTTATATTTACTTGGAACGTGGCCTAATAGTTGTGTGTGTGTGTGTGTGTGTGTGTGTGTGTGTGTGTGTTTATGTAATAGTTCACATATTCAAACTTGCATCACCTAATCCTGACTTATCAATCACAGGTTTATTTTGAAGACTTTCCTACCCATAAAATGGGTAGACCCACTTCATTAATTCAATACGTATCTCCGTGTAAAGATCATATTAAAAACTAAGGAAAGTTCTTGAACATCCAAAACATAGAATAATTGATCCACATTATTTGAAAATTCTGTATTTTTCAGTTAGCCTACTTGCTAAAATGTATTTGTAACCCGAAAGTCAATACACCACTTGTGTACTCATTTCTGGACAGATGCAAAGGAGTGAGAAGTTTGAGCCACTGGACATGCACATTCCCAGCTGAAGGCAACCTCTGTCTTTTTGTCTCAGGTCTCACAGTGTAATCACGTATCCTTTTGGAGGTCTATTTGGTGCCATGTTTTCCACATTTTGTGCTTTTTGTTGACGATTTGCCCTTTATAATGGCCCCCAATTGTACTACTGAAGTGCTTTCTAGTGTTCTTCTGTGCAAGATGGCTACAGTATGCTTTATGGAAAAAGCACCGGTGTTGGATAAGTTTCATTCAGGCATGAGTTATAGTGCTATTGGTTTTGAAATAAATCTTAATGAATCAACAATGTATATTACATTATGTGTCTTTAAACAGAAAAACACCTAAGACAAATGTATATATTGATCAGCTGATGAAAATGTGAACAAATATTCCCAGGAACTTCTTAATCCTGCACTTCCCCTAGAGCATCCCATAGTACAGCGTTGGGGGATAAAGTGGTTACTTTACAGAACGTAACTACTGTGAATAATGAGAACTGACTCTATTTGATTTTTAGAGTTTATCTGTGGTGATAGACATGTAAGGCAATATAAGCAAGAGCAGCAGAAAGACTGATTGATACAGTTGCAAAATAATATCCATGAAGCCAATTATCCAAAGCTCAGTTTCTGAGCCTTAAGACTGAAAATAAGAAAAGGCCTCTAAACAGCAGAGCTTTGCTGACTGCCTGCTTCTCCCAACCTATGGCCACTTACAACCCTGGGCTCTTTCTCCCACATAATCATGGTGAGTAGGATATGAGAATATGACTACTGAAGTGAAGGGCAGCGGGTGGTGATTCGAGAGGCACAGAACAAGAACTGGCTAAATATCACGGTTGGCTCTGAGGAGGCTGGAAGTCAGCAAGAACTAAGCTGTGATGTCTAAGCCTGGGAAACTTGATGGTTAGTGATACAGTTAAACCATTTTATCATAAAGTCTTTGCAAAAACAGTTACTCACCTATTATAGTCAATATGTGCATCAACAGGGAACAAGGTAAAAATCAGAATTGCAGTCATTAACATAATAAAACTAGCCTTACTTCTCTTTTTTGAAATGTGTGCCTCCTCTAATCTGACAGTATTATCTATTCAATTTATCTATTCAATATTAATTCAATTAATGAAACCAATTAATTCAATTAATCTATTCAATTAATTCAAGTAAGTACTTACTCTGTGTAAGCATTCAATGTTGGAGCTGTAAGATGAAACGCGATACAGCTGTTGCGGACTTGGAACCCACAGTCTAGTGCAAAAGACAATTACAGCACAATCTCATATGCTCATGGGAGCAGCTGAAAAGTAGGTGATTTTTTTCCCCAGTTACAGCAGGTCATAGAGTGGGAGTATGTCCTGAGAGTAGAAACTGATGAATGGATCCTTAGGCCTGAGACTCAATTCATAATTTAATACGGTAGTAGAAGTTCTGGAACGTCAACCAAGGGATTCCCAAATTCTAAAGTGCATTCAGATCCTCCGGGGGTGGGGGTGGGGGGGGAGGGGGGGTGGGGGGGGTAGGGTGGGGAATGCTGTTAAAATGCAGTTTCTGATGCCACAGCCCTGGGACAGGGCTGGAGACCAGCTCCTGGGTTTCATGCTACAAGCTCCTGGGTGTTGTACTTGATGCTTATCTGCACACTACACCTGGGGTTACAAGGCCTCAGCGTACCAAAATTTGACTTGATGTTCTCGAAAAACCATTGGTTCTTGAGCCCAACCCCTGGATATTCAGACTCAACAGTCCCAGAGGGGGCCAACAGTGCCCAGTGATTCCAGTACAGATGGTGTTCAGGCAACACTTTTATATAGCACTGATTTAGGAGCGGGTAAATTGTTTTCATTAGCAGTTTCCTTCTAACATTAGCACCTTTTCTAATTCCTGCCACCTGGACTGTATTTTTTTAAACACACCTTGTAATATTAGGAAGACTCAAAATAAGGCTGAAAAATGACACAGTGTGCTCAAAATTAAAATGGAATTCAGAAGACAGCCAAATGTATTCATTTGAAAACAAATATTCAGTCAGCACGTATTATGAATCAATGTCTTAGGTATTGTACTAGGTGCTAGGGTTACAAAAGATTGGGGAAAAAAGTGATGCCTGCTCTTGAAGTCCATTTCCGCTGAATAAATATGTACTGAATTCTGTGTGGGACATTGTTCTGGGCACAGGGGCATCTCACAGGCTACTAGGAATAGTCTCATTTGTTCAGAAACTATTATGTAAACAAGTGAAATTATCTCTGGGTCTCCTATGATTGGTTCCAAACTTGTATTCTGAAACTTTTATTTTTTTCAACTTTTTAAAAGTTTTATTTATTTATTTTGAGAGAGATAAAGAGAGCATGAACAGGGGAGGGGCACAGAAAGGGAAAAGGAGAATCCCAAGCAGGCTCCATGGTGACACCCACAAACCACGAGATCATGACCTGAGCCAAAATCAAGAGTGGAATGCTTAACTGACTGAGCCACCCAGGCACGCCCTGAAACTTTTAAATATGTGTGTCATACAGAACGTATTTTGCCAATTTTAACTATAATCACCTAGTTCACAAAGTGACAAAGCATTCAAGAAATCTTAATTTTATTTAAAAGACCTGAATTTATAAATTCCAAATGGTTGTTATAATGAATTGCTTATCAAAGATAACAAGTTGGTGACTCAAGCTTTATACTGTGTTGCAAGTCTTGTTTTTAACTATGTGGTCTGTTTTACTCTCGATATTCAAATTTCTACAATAGCTCTGATGCTTTCTTATCTTCTATATTAATAGAAGAATCAAGAGTTTATTAGCAGAAGAATGTGAAATCCACAAAGGCATTCTACCCTTCCCCTGCCTGATTTTATTTCTAAATCATCTCTTTTAAATTAAAGCAAAAGACACAATATTTAAGATTGCTTTATCTTTAGTAATGCTGCAATGCCCAAACAATAAGTTTTTGTCAGATGCCCATGTCAAGTAATGGAAACGAAGCAAATTATTCCAATAAAAATCATTTTAGTTGCAAATAAAGAACCTGGTTTCTCCTAGGCAAAGTCTATGATCTGTAACACTGCTAGCTCAAGAAAGATGAAGACTGTTCTGTTTTCATTTATGTGTCAAACATGATCGGTTAACCTTAAAAATACCAAATAAATGCCACAGGAAAGAGCACAATTTAAAATTCTTGGAGAAAAAATAATTTCAGGTATACTTCTGTAAGTAAAAGAGAAAAAGGGAATGCGGTAGGTTTGGGGTGATAAGTCACTAGTGACGCTGTACCGATGAAAATGTGAAGGCACAGGAAGCGTAGGAGGCAAGCTGCAGCCACATGGGGAGGAATAATTTACAAATGCTACTAGGGCAGCACATCACCCTTTGTTTTACCCTGATGTCTGCTCTGCAGGTCTGAAAATTCTCTCTGTTCCAGGAGTTCTGACCTCCAAAGAGTTTTCGAGATAGCACTAGAGAATAAAGTTTTCTCTTCAAAGCAAGGGTGGATATAGTGCAATTGCTGACTTTTATTCAAGCTGATAGATGAGCAGACTCGATGTTCCCTGGGGCATAGCACTTCCATGATATGGTTGGAGGAGCGTGATGCTTACTTGTCCTCATCCTTCCCTATCTGAGTGGCAGCCAATAATTATTTCCATTTTAGTGCCAATTACTTAGGTAATATAGGACCTGCATACCCACTTCCATTCTATCAAAAAGAATAAAGTTATATTTACATCAGTTACTTTTTAGTGGTCACAACAGGGAGGGGAGATAATCTTGTCCAAAAAGCAAACAAAATAGTGGCATTCTCAATGCATAAATAAAACCCTAATAAAATGAATGGAAAATCATGTTTTAGGGGCGCCTGGGTGGCTCAGTTGGTTGAGCGTCCAACTTCGGCTTAGGTCATGATCTTGCGGTCTGTGAGTTCAAGCCCCGTGTCGGGCTCTGTGCTGGCAGCTCAGGGCCTGGAGCCTGCTTCAGATTCTGTGTCTCCCTCTCTCTCTGCCCCTCCCCTGCTCATACTCTGTCTCCCACTGTCTCAAAAATAAATAAAAATATTAAATTTTTTTTTAAAAATCATGTTTTAAATGATGGCCATAGTTACCATATAGATCTGCCAAATGATCTACTGAATTTTCAAAATTCTATTCCCTATTCTAGTCAGAATAATTCTGTGTACTTCACTACACTCAACAACCCCCCCCCCCACAATTTGTAGTAGCAATCAATTAGTACCTCTGGTATTTTTACTATTGTGTTCAATGCATATTATGATGAATACTAGCTATTAAAATTCCCAAGCCTTATTAAACCTTGTGTCCTTTGTTTTTAATATAAAAAAATATGCATCATTACTTTCCCATGTTTAAAAAAGACGAAAAACTTAATTTTAACACTGAAATATGTTGCAAAGTAAAATTTGAAATACAGTAATATAATTATACTGCTGCCTTTTGTATCTGATCATACATGATAACACATAATTGAATGACTCCTGTACCAGAAGAATCACACCTATGGAAAAAAGACAAAGAGCCTAATTTATTCTGACTAATCAGGATTGATGTTAATTAAAAAAGAGTGCAAGATAATGACTTCTCATTACTACCTGATAGATGGAAATAGATTGTTCTTCTTCTAGGTAAAATAGCAATTAAGCAACTTTTTAAAAAAGATTTATTTTCAGAAGACTTTCTTCAAAAATTGGTGAAGTATTCATATAAAGGCCTTTTTTATGACATCAACCAAAAAAAATGGATTTCACCAAAGGCTGTTTATTCTTTGGTATTTGTCACTTGTTGGACACGCATGACATAAGGACAGTATTTGAACAGGTGGTAATCAGAACAAAACTGAGTTGCATTATTTTGTAGAATGTTTCACATTAAAGAACATAATCTAGTGAAGTGATCTGGAGCTCAAATTCAAATCCCAGTTCCTTCATCAACCAGCTCTGTGACCTGCACCAAGTGTTTTGACCTCTTTAGGGCTTAATTTTCTCATCTGCAAAATTTTTAAATAACAGGTCCTGCTTCTTAGAGCTGTTGTGAGTATTAAGTAAAATCATCTATGCACACAGCATGGCACAGGAAAAAAGCTAAATAAATGTTAGCTATTGTATTAGTTTTTTATTGCTGTATAATAAGTCACCCCACACTTAGTGGTTTTAAACAATACCAATTTGTTATCTCACAGGTTCCATGTGGCAGTAGTCTGGACACAGGTGAGCTGGGTCCTCTGCCCAGAATCCCCCCAGAGAAAGGGAAGGTATTAGCTGGGGCTGCAATATGGGGCTCAGGATCTTCTTCCAAGCTTACCTGTTGTTGGCAGAATTCATTTACATACAGTTGGGAGACTGAGGCCCTCAGCAATTAGAGGCTGCCCCTACTCCCTCCCACGTGACCCTTCCATGACATTGTGGTTTATTTCTTCAAAGCCAACAGGAGCGCACCTGCTGCTACTCCTCTCCCTGACTTCTCCCATCTCAACTGCTAAATCCTTTTAAAAAGAGCTCAACTCATTATGTCAAGTCCTCCCATGATAATCTTCTTTTGATTAACTTAAAGCCAGCCAATTAGGACCTTAATTACCCCTGCTAAATACTTTCCTCTTTGTCAGGTGCGGTAACTTAATCATGGAAGTGATATCCCATTATATTTACCGTTCTCACCCACATTCAAGGGAAGGTGATCTCTACCAGGGGCATGAATGTGAAGCCAATCTTAGAACTCTGCTTACCACAGCTATCTTGTTGTTGTTGTTGTTGTTGTTGTTGTTGTTATATTAAATGCTAACTAGAGTGTCTCTGCTTTAAAATGAGTCTGAGGCATATGATTCAGTTATACCTGAATTTTTCAAACACCTCCATTGTAAATATCATTTGCATGTATACATTTGAGACAATGATATTTGAATTTTTTAGAATTCTACACATCATCTCAGTGATTTGTCCAAGCTAACTTTTCCAGACATTTACATTAAGATGAAAAAAATAATAGCAGCAGTGCAAAGGAAGATAACCACAAAATTATAAAATATCCTCATACAGGCTCAGAAACAATGCTTACAATATAAAAAGGATTTAAACTATAGAAACATCAAAAAAGCTATAACTGAATAGTTATGGAAAAATTAAAGAAAGTAATGATTATTTACACTTCCAGATGATAGATTGCCAAAGAAAATTACTACCTACAAAATATATATGTATATACACACACAAAACTGCACAAATAATAACAACACTATTTGCAAAACCAAAAGAAAACAATTGAAAAAAAGTTTGTAATGGATAGTTTTGATTTTGAAAGAAAGAAAAGACCTTTTCACTATTACCAGGATTACCATAATCAAAATTAGGCAAATTAGTAAATAAAATAATTATTAATTTAGGAACTGAATTAAAGCATATTTGGGGAACTAAGTTTATAGTTTGTTTAACAAAATATAAACAAACAATTACTAAAGTAATGTTTTGAAAAAATATAATCTTTAAAAATGTTATCAAATAATTTAACAATGGAACCTCTATATGTGTATGGCAATTCATGTCTTTTATGGAAAAAAGAAATAGGCCAAGATAAAAACAGTATTTCAGAAACTCCTGGCCGGGGGCGGGGGGTGGGGGGGTGTGCGGTAAATCGCAGAATTAATTGTGAAAGAATCTATTGAGCTGGATGAGGAAAACAATCAAATTGCTGGAGTTAAATGAGTTAAGGTAAGAAATTTAGGGAGCTATATTCAGATCAAAGAGTTCTTGTAGAAAAATAGAGCAAACAAGAAGACAGTAGAGCTGCAAAATAATTTACATTTTTGCTTCCACAAAATCAAGAGAAATCAGACCAAGAAGTCCAAATAACAGTGAACTGCACATGCACCTCTCCCAGTGAACTTGGTAACACGGTCTTCATCTCATGGCAATGATTTATAATGAGGGAAATTTTCATACAAACAAACTAACCCTTAGTGATAGAATCTAATCAAAGCAGGCTCACCTGGGAGGAAAAATTTGAAGTCTTCAGGGGTTTTGTGAAGAAGATAAAGAATGAGATCATATAAATATGAGACCCAAATATGATTTATGTATAAAACAGCTCAATTAACTTAATATACCTTTGAGATTCCAGATATTGAATATATTTATAGTTTCTGCCATTGATTTAGTCATGGTCAATACTATTGAATCAAATAGGCTAATCACACACTGTTTCACTGGTTCTTTCCTTGGGCTTTGCTTCCTCAAGGAAATTTGTCCTGGGAAAGACAAGAGAATGTTCTATTCGTTGCCATTGTAAACAGGCTTGGGACAGTCTTAACTGCTGTTTCCAGTATCTGTCAGGGAGAGGTAGGGGTAAAATAGAAAACACTAGAAAAAAATTAGGTAAGAAAAAAGATCCTTCTAAAAATTAAATATCCTCATTATTTTGAAAAATATATACCGGGGCGCCTGGGTGGCTCAGTCGGTTAAGCGTCCGACTTCAGCTCAGGTCACGATCTCGCGGTCCGCGAGTTCGAGCCCTGCGTCTGGCTCTGGGCTGATGGCTCAGAGCCTGGAGCCTGCTTCCGATTCTGTGTCTCCCTCTCTCTCTGCCCCTCCCCTGTTCATGCTGTGTCTCTCTCTGTCTCAAAAATAAATAAAACGTTAAAAAAATTTAAAAAAAAAGAAAAATATATACCAATGAAAATTACTAATGCATGTCTATTGCTGTGCAGAATACTGCCCACCCCCCACAAAGATAACCGTACCCTGATGCCTGGAACCTGTGACCATGTTACCTTACATGGCAAATCGAACTTTGGAGATGTGATTAAGGTTAACGAACTTCAGATGCGGAGATTATTCTGCATTATCTGAGTGGTTATCAAGCTACTCACACAAGTCCTTGAAAACAGTATTGTTTTTTGATGTGGTCAGAGAAAGAGGTGTAATGAAGAAGTAAGAGTCAGAGGGATATGACATTGTTGGCTTTGAACCCGAAGGAAGGGAGCCACCAGCCAAAGAGTGTGTATGGCTTATAGAAGATGGAAAAGGCAAGGGAACAAATTTTCTCCTAGAACCTCCAGCACTTCTAACTTGATTTTAGCCCAATAAGACCTGTGTGGGACTTTTTTTTTTGAGAGAGAGAGAGAGAGAGAGGGCACAAGTAAGCAAGGGGCAAAGAGAGAGAATCCCACAAGGGGTTGGGGCGGGGGGTGGAGAGAGAGAGAAAGAAGCCAGGCTCACCTGGGCCTCATGTTTTTACCTGAAGTGGCGCTGGAGCTTACCCGAATTAGGAGACGAGCTCACCCAAAGCAGGGCTCGAACTCACCAACTGTGAGAACATGACCTGAGCCTAAGTCAGATACTTAATGACTGAGCCACCCAAGTGCCCAAGACCTGTGTGGGACTTCTAACCCACAAAACTGTAAGATAGTAAATCTGTGTTGTTGTAGGAACTAACTTTGTGGTAATTTGTTACAAGAACAATGAAAGACAACTATAATTACTAATGAAAATTTTGCAAACGTTACTCAGCTCAGGTGAAAAATAGTTCTCTCAGCAGAGAAGCAAAAGTTAAGTGTGAAAAAGAATCATGAAAGCAAGCCAATTATTGCTCCTATCTGTCCTCCTGCCCAACCAATGCCTATTACAACACCTCCATTAGGTCAATTGCCTTCTCAGAACACCAGAAACTTATAGAGAGATAAGGTGTTACAGAAGGGAATGCCTGGGCCAAGGAATTCAATAAGTCTAGGCTTGAATTCGTACTCCACACATAGAAGATTTGTGAAAAGAAGAAACTATTTGTAGAGCCTGAGTCTCAGTTTCTTTATCTCTATGATAAAGATAATTATGTCCAAAAGGTTGTCAAAATAATCAAATGAGTGAATAAATAATAGCCAATACATAGTATATCCTAAGTGAATTTTAGCTATTTACTATCATTGTCACTTTTTGTGGTGTCTTTATAAACCCTAGAAGTTGGATGCCTAGTCTAAAGCTCACATCAAGAAGTCACAGGATGGGAACAAATGTAAAGGCACCTAGTCTCTAATTACTATTTTTTTCACTACTGTCAGCAGCCTCCATTGGTCAAAAGATGACTTACTATATAAGAGTTCTCTAAATCACCATTTTAAATGTAAGGTACATATAACATTTGGACAAATTTCCATGCTCTTATCAAGGAAAGATTTTAATAGCATTCATAAAATCTGGGTTTCCAGAAATCTATGGACAATGATGTCTACTCTATTACTATTGTCAAAGTCATAAATCACCATTATTTATGGATCATCATGAATTCCATCTGAATGTAACCCTTAAATTGTGTATCTTACCTGAAATGTCACAAGATTGGGTTCTCTACAAGCACATCATAAATGGGGATTCTTGTGAAAGTGATTTATTGGAGATGTGCTCTCCGGAGGAGGCGAGGGAGGCAAGCACAAAATGGCAGGGGAAGAAGGCTAAACATAGATTTAGTCTGTCCTGGAAATAAGTTTCAGCCTTGTTCCACAGGGAGCTATAGAGCATGAATTATACCACAGACTTGAGCTCACCTTGGAGCACAGGGACCATTTGTGTACCCCTGTGTAGGGGTACATGTGACTTTTAAAAGTCAACAGATGCAGGAGCTAGAGGTGAGTGTACTGGGATGAGGGAATGGGAGCAGTCACAACAGCATCCACTATAAAAGACCATCCCAAGGGCACCTGGGTGGCTCAGTCGGTTAAGCATCCGACTTTAGCTCAGGTCATGATCTCATGGTTTGTGAGCTCGAGCCCCACATTGCATTGAAAGCAGAGCCCACTTCAGATCCTATGTCCCCCTCTCTCCCTCCCATGGGGGAAGCGGGGGGAGTGGGGGGAGAGAGGGGCAAAGAAAGAGGGAGACAGAATTCAAAGCAGGCTCCAGGCTCTGAACTGTCAGTACAGAGCCCAACATGGGGCTCGAACTCAGGAACTGTGAGATCAAGACCTGAGCAGAAGTCAGACGCTTAACTGACTGAGCCACCCAAGCACCCCCAAATAAAAACATTTAATAAATAAACATTTAATAAATAAATAAAATTAAAAAAAAAGAAACTTAAGACAGTCTCCTCAACCTTTATACTTAGAGGAATAAGATGAACTTGTCTTTCTCTAGGGACATAAATAATATTGTACCAAATACTCTTTTGCTTTCTGTTGGCTCAAAGAGTGAAATTTTCTACACGAATTTTCATAAATGTTATTTAACCTCATTTACAGAGAATTACAGAAATGTAATTGAAATTGGTGATCTTCACTTTATTTTTAAACTTCTTGTTTTTTTAAATAGACGAGCACTGATAAACGTAGACTTAGAAATAAATCAATTATAAAATAAATAATAATTGGCTCATTATCACTGATCTTTGAAAGTAATTGCATTTTTGTTTATGAATTCATCAGTCACAATTATTGATTTGCTGATATACAGATTAATGCAAATCTCAACATGCTGGATAATCTGTTTCCAGATAGGAACATGTGGCAAATAAGCACTACATTTTCTACTACACAACTAGATTCTAAAATCAACCTGTGAAGCAACAGAGGGAGTTGTTTAATAACATCCAGAGTGCAAGACCTGTCCTGGGAGTCTCCCTAATGAATCATCTCATCCCATATTCTTTGTCAAAACCTTAAATGAATTAAGTGTTTGGCTCACTCATAAGTGGGATGCACCAAAAGTAATTGAATGTGGTAATCGAAAATTTGTTAAACCTGTCACTGCACATCATTATCACCTTCAAATCCAACACAGCACAATTAGCTTACAATAGTTATAGTTGAATCAAGTCCACATTAAGGTTGAGTGAGTAATGCACACTCTTCAGTAAATTAAATTAGACTCCAAGTAGATGAACAGAATAAAGGCTGAACGTGTGAGTGGTATAAATAAGGTAAAATACAGGATTTATGGAGTGCTAAACCTGTTTCCTAAAGCAATGTGGGCTAAATAGCCTTCATTACTGCCTTTTAACTAGCCGACATGCCATACATCAGGCCAGAGCCTAAAAATAAAAATCTGCTTAACTCTGGCGCCTAGCTTGTGATTGATATGTAAAAGAAAACAATGAAATATGTAATCATTAATATAAAATAAACATCATATTCTTCCCATTGCCACATAAGAGCACTGAAAATTACAAAAGAAGAAAACTAACAAACCCTATACTACCTTAAATTATAGAGAAGCCTTTGGTGGAAGAATACTCCATCATGCTCTCTCAGCTGATAGGTATTTTTAGTTAAAAATTATGGTTATACTCAAGGCAAAAAATTTACTACAGGATTTATACAATGGTGGAAATTATTTGAAATAATCGGTAAGGATATATTCACTTGCAAGGCAATTAAAAATTATATTAGTCTATATTGGTACGTATACATACACACAAAGGTTTTAGGTGAAGATATGTGCTGGGGGGGATGATTTATAATTTCCATAAATCTGATTAAATGCAACATAATAGGTATTTGTGTTTGGGATGCTCATAAATAAACACAAGACAATTGTGTAAATGTCACCTATAGCTCAGTTACAATACTCTATGAGGTCTGAAAATTTAATATCTTTGATCCAGAAGTTATCTCAATTTCATATTATAGACGTGGAATGTACAAACTTAGACTGTTTGGGACTAGAAATTTAAGTAATTTGAAACTAAAAGTAAACCTTGTAAGTAGACTAGAATGCCCGTATTTCCTACCAAGGTTATCTTCTCAGGATTATGGTAACTGAAAAATCAAATTAGTAATGATAGTGTCTTCTGGTCAATATGTCATGACAGCAAAAGATACTTACAGTCTTAGTAAATATGTTATTTCATTCAGGCTAAGTTAAAAATTAATGGGTCACTTTGAGTTTCTTAAAACTGGCCTGTGGATCTCTTTTAGATAGTGTATTTGGAAAAGTAATAAATATTGACAGGTTTTTATTTCCCCTAGCAGCCTCCACCACCACTTGTTGGATTTCGTACATCTCTGTTATTTTAGCACATTCTCCTCACATGTCACACATCATAGGACCATTGCCTTCTGCATTGGTCATTTCCCATTTTCTAACCGCCAGCCTCCTTAATCTCAATAGTGATGTCTGCAAATCTCAGTATAGAACTGCCTGCTTCTGGGACACCTCCCCAGAGATAGTTAAACTCACCCTTCTGGATTCCTGTTGCTTGCAATAATAACATGACTCTTGGTGAGCCACTGATATTTTTCTGATATTTACTTTAGGCATGTTTTGGGGTCTTTGAGTTAGAATTGAACTGATAAATCCATGGCCTATTGACATTCAAAGAACTGTATGATCTCTCATTTTTGTCTTTACCTAATGGTAAAACTGTTTCTTTTTATTTATTTGGAAAGCTGATTTGAAACTATCATATGTACATATAATAGTGCCTCGTATTTTTTTTATTTTAAGCATTTCCCCTGGCAATTTGAAGGATAAGCGTATGTTTGAGGGAATACCATTACTTTGGGGTTATGAGCCGGCATGTATTTTTCTTTCCTAATCTGATCACTAGTTGTCCAGGGCCTACTGGTATTTAAGACATCTGTTTCCCTGGGGGTTGTTGTCCTTCACTGGCATCTTCACTGATACATATGTTAGGAGTATAGGGGGACCTTAAGTCCAAGGTGGACATAAGTAGTTGTTGGATCTTTTTCTCTTGTATAAAAATAAAATCAGTGCCTAATATAAAAGCTATTGGAACTTTCGCCATACCATTTTCTTTTTTTTGAAAATCAAAGATTGTGTATTTGAGTAAACTACATAACCTTAGCTGTACTACTGACTCTGAGTGAACTAAATATTACTTGGTAAGGGTCCTGGCCTTAAAATCTTTCAGAAAAGATTTTAAACATCTAAGTAATTGACAGCATCATCATTTAAACATCCCCTGTGTCTACAGCACTGTACAACATTCTCTGGGTAGAGGTGCAAAATAAACAGAAGATGGATCCTACATTGGGGAATTTACAGCTTAATCAAGAAGTACATGTATGAAATAAAAGCCAATAGATGAAAACCATTTATAGATTAGTTCTTTGTGGTATGGCTTAAAGTCAGGCTAAGTCTTTAATGATTACAGAATACAAATATATGCATTCGTAAAAACACACATGCCTTCATCACATAAAACAAAAACACTCAGGCCGTCACACAGACCAGGATAAACCGTAAGAAAGGAGAGGTGCTATCACAGTAAATTTAAGCCAGTCAGTTTTCTTCAGTCTTAACACTGGAAAAATACCTATATTATGAATGAGGCTGCATGTGCTCAAAATATAGCCTCAGCTCTCAAGACTTACACAAAACTGGCACTTTGATACCATAGCAAGCCAGGGAATGACTCCAATGGTTTTAAGAAACAAAAATATAAGATGGTTTTGATCACCTCTAGGTCTTTTCCAATTATTTCTTATAAACATTTTTTAAAATATAGTAACATTTTTTAAAAGTTTTAAAGTGAACACCTGCATCCTAACCACTGTGTTAAAGATTCCACAATTAACACTTTTCTAAATGTGCTTTATCATGTATCTATTTATCCATCCATCCCTCTATGCATCCATAAATCTACCTATATTTTGAAATGTATTTAGAAAAACATGGATGTATCGATTTGAATGCATTTCAAAATAAGTTGCAGGTACCTGTATACTTCTCACCTAAACATTGCAGCATATATATCATTATTTTTTAAACACTTTTAGGTTAGGGGTGCCTGGGTGGCTCAGTTGGTTAAGTGTTTGACTTGGCTCAGGTCACGATATCACGATTCATGAGTTCAAGCCTTGACTTGGGCTCTCTGCTGTCAGTGCACAGCCTGCTTTGGATCCTCTGTCTCCCACTCTCTTTGTCTCTCCCCTGCTATTCTCTCTCTCTCTCTCTCTCTCTCTCTCTCTCTCTCTCTCTCTCTGTCTCTCTTCCTCCCTCTCTCTCTTCAAAAATAAATAAACATTTTTAAAAAATTAGGTTAAATGTACTGCTATGAAATGCACAAATCTTAACAATACAATTCAATAAGTTTTGGCAAATGCATAATCTGTATAAACTAAACTCTCATTTTTAAAGATCTACCCTTAGTACTTTGATATATCAAGGGGTAGATATGTTCCAGAATGTTCCTGCAAGCCCCTTCCCAATTAATGTCTACTCCTCTCAGAGACTGCCACTGTTTTATTTTCTTCTCACCAAACATTAGTTTACTTGGTCCAGAATCTTATAAAGATAAAATTGTATAATATGAAAATGTTGTTTAATGCTTCTTTCACTCAGTATATTTTTTGAGATTCATCAATGTTGCACATAAGTACTGTTTTATGTCTTTTTATCACTAAGTAGTACTCCATCGTGACTACACCGTAGTCTGTTTATCCGTGTGCCCCTTGATGGGTATTTGTTTTCAGCTTTGGGCTATTATGGGTGCAGTTTCTCAGACTACACAAGGCTTTCTGTGGGTATATTTTTTATTTCTCTTTGAGTAGAACCGATGAACCCTAGAATAGGTATATGTTCATTTTCTACAAATCCTTGAGGCTTTTTTCCAAAGTGCTAGTAATATTTTATATTCCCACCAGCAGTGAATTAGAGTTCCAGGTGCCCTACATCCTTACCAACATTTGGTATCATCCATACTTTTTTTTTTTTGGCCATTCAAGTATACATATAATTGTATCTCTTTGGGGCTTTAATTTGCACTGACAATGATTGTACTAGTGTAGGTCGAAACAGAAAATAGAAGCCGCACTGTGGGTTAAACAACCAAAGTACAATATGAAGAATTATCAACCCATGATAAAAGAATAACTATAACAGATATAAAAATGTTGTGTGGTACTCTAGGACTGAAAGAGAATGTCCAAGGAAGGACAAAGTCAGAAAGAAACTCCCTCCTCAAGGCTGAGGTTCATACCTTGTTAAAGTATAGTTTAGCCCACCAGATAGTAAAACATTCCCTGGTTTGTCCAGGCTAAATCTGTCCTGTAAAATTGGCCAGCACAAAGCAGTGTCCCACAGTGCAGGTGGGAGCAGGCTATCTGTTTCCAGGCCAGGGGCCTGCAGATGGGGTGGCGATCCCCCAGCCCAGGACATGTTGGGCCTGTAGAGAGAGCAGCAGCAGGGTGGGAATCCTCTGGGTCTCAGGGGACCACACAGGTGTCTGCGGTGGGAATCAGAATGCTTAGGCCAGCAGGAGGTTTTTGGGGTACTGGTTTCCCTATTGAGGGTTTTGGGGAGGTAATCATCAATCCTGGCCGAGACTGCAAGGCTTCCTTGGATCCAGGGCTCTGGGCCTGCACTGTAGCAGAGGTACACTGGATGTCCTTCCAGCCACATCAGCCACCCACCCTGCAGCACCAGGAAACTACAAGGGAGCCCTTCCTTCCTGTGATGCTCCTCCAGTGCCCTCTATTGAGAAAGGTTAACATTGTGCTCATTTTAAGGAAAAATGCTTAAAGGAATCCTATTATTATCACAGAGCATATACTGATGGGGAAATTTAGAGCTGAGTGGCAATAAATTGTTAACTGGCACAGTGACCATTGACAACTTTTTCATGTGATTTTGTATATCGTCCTTTGTTAGGTGTGTCTGTTTAAACCTTTTTTCCCCTAAGAATCTCACTTTTAGCACATTGATCTTGCTTCAGCTTTATCCGGATGCATGAATAGCTACAACAGAGAAGCACACCCCACACTTTCTTCTGCATTCTGTTACATGGTTTTGATTTGTACAAAGAATTGCTTCAATAGACTCTGATATCTAATCTCTATCAGAAAACATTGCTTACTATAAAAACATTGTTGGAGAAGGTTCTTAATATTATGGATGAAAAATAGCATAGATAACTGTTAAAAAAAAAAGCACAGCATGGGTAGGAGAACTGACTTTGAAACCAGATCACATATGTTGAAATACAGCTTCTCCACTGACTAGCTATGTAGCTTTGGGTAATTTGCTTAGGATCACTGTGCCTCAGTTTCCTCACCTGTCAAATAGGGATAACAGGTTGTTGTAAGGAATATCTGAGTTAATATTTATAAAATTCTTCAAATCATTTCTAGCGCATAGTAAGTCCCAAAAGTGTTTAAATATGTTTTTGTACATACTTCATATTTACATACTTATTTTTATTAATTATTATGCTGTTAATAATATATTGGTATACAATAATGTTAGTATAAAAGTACGTTTAGGGGCGCCTGGGTGGTGCAGTCGGTTAAGCGTCCGACTTTAGCCAGGTCACGATCTCGCGGTCCGCGAGTTCAAGCCCCGCGTCAGGCTCTGGGCTGATGGCTCAGAGCCTGGAGCCTGTTTCGGATGCTGTGTCTCCCTCTCTCTCTGCCCCTCCCCCGTTCATGCTCTGTCTCTCTCTGTCCCAAAAATAAATAAACGTTGAAAAAAAAATTTTTTAAAAAGTACATTTAATATACTCATATTAATACATTATATTTATATATAAAAAATTAAATGTAGGTTAGCTAGTGACAGCACTAGCTAATACTTTACTGGGCACTTTCCATGCACCAGGCACTGTGCTAAAAGCTTTGCAGGTATTACCTCACTGAATAATCGAAAAACAAATCCTTTCAATGCAGATATGATGAGGAAGTGGAGTCTTAGATAAGTTCAGTGGGTTTTCCGTCAAAATAGTGGATTCAGTTTTAGTGTAAAGTCCACTCCACACCCCACTTCGCCTTCACCCCAGCCAGCTCCAACAAGCAAACACCAATCCTCCACAAAGTATAGCCATATAAAATAAAGGAAAATTACCATAAGAAACAAACAGATAAGTCAAAGTTACACAGGTGAATAGAACTGACTCTGAAAAGAACATAAGGTTTTGAAGCTTACATACCCTTGTAGGACTGGATGTTAATGCCTCTGTTAAGTCAGTAGATGAAGCCTCAGACCGGTACACAGTGGAGTGTCGTGTGTAAGCTCTGCATGAACCACAGTGGGCTGACCATCCATGAAATAGGAATGAGGCGACTCACTCATTGGCTACAGAAAATGGCAAAGAAACTAAGCTGTTCATCAGGAGCCATGGTCTGAAGAAAGAGTTTTGTATAAGAAATCAAGCCCCAAGCCCCACACCATCAACTAATACTGGATCTGAAGTTATACTACTCAGATGGAGACCCCATGATATAAAACTGGCAACATGCACATTTCCCAGCAGCGGAAAGCAAAACTCCGTAGGAGTGTCCCCACAACCCAGAGCAGGTTAAACAACCATGGGAGAGCGCGTGCTACATCCACAGTCACAAGAAAAGTTACAAACTGCACAAGAAAACAAATCACTGTGACAATCAACAGAAACAACCACCTGGAGATCCCAAACTTTTAAAAAATGCAATAATGGAATAAAATTAAAGAGACATGTAAGTAAGTATGTTAAGTAAGTATGTTCTCTTAATCTTGACCTGTACATAATGTTCTACAGTCACAGAAATTTGCCCAAGAATATAATCTTACACTCTTTACAACCCAATCGACATGAAAACTTTTACTTATGTAAACTCAAAATTTTAAGAATTTGTATTTCATTTCTTTTTCTAGGAAGGCTAAATTACAGATTGGACAAGACTCTCAGAGAATCAGGTACTAGATATCTTGTTCCTTATATGATCACTTTTACAGAAATGAAACTTTGGATTTTTTTTATCTACTATGTATCAAGAGACTAAGAAAATAATCTTAAAAAAATAGATTTCTGCATTTAGTCCAGGGTTCAGTTAATACATTTGAGATTTGCCTGTCTATGAGATTATTCATTGTGTTGTCACACATGCATGTGCAGGTGTATGTGTGTTAAAATTTCTTCCAGATTTAAATAACTTGTGTTTTTTCAAAACAAAATTTCTTATTTGTTTTCTTTTCTTTTTTTTTTTTCTTTTGGGAATCCTGTAACTGAACATTTTTTCCTTTTGAGTTAGTTCCTTGAAAACTCAAGGCCAAATTGGGATGGATGTCCTTTTAGTAATGTTGTAGGCTTTATGGCATGGTTTCATGTACCACCAGTTTCATAGTATTTTCTTATTCTTATTTCTCTTTCATTCCCAATTTCTTAATTTTATATGCCTATTGTACAATATTCCTATAGCTTATATAAAATTCCTTTAGGAAAAAAAAATCAAGGTGTGTGTGTGTGTGTGTGTGTGTGTGTGTGTGTGTGTGTAGTATTAAACTTCACCTAATGATGTTTTCCTTGATTACATTTTTCTTAAAATATATATTATAGCTATCTAAAATAGCGCTTCTTTGACCAGTGAATGAACACTTCCATTTTACCACATCTGAAGTTAAATTTCAAAGGTCATAAGATTTACTGATCTCAAAGATCACCTCAACCATCCTTTATCTTTAGAGAGTACTATACCTGTATTATTACAGTTCTAGGGCTGTTTATTTTATTAAAGTTTATGTTTTGATAGATGAAGAATACTGTGTACCTACTCTTACAAATAGACACTCACCCAGGGTTAGTAATGTCAAAGAAAAACTGCACCTGATGGAGTTGAATTGGTAAGAAGACTTATTCAAGTCTATTTGCAAGAGAGGTGAAGACTACTGCAATAAGGGAAAGAGGCTGAACTCAACTCTTCTAAAAGAGAAGGCAGGAAGCTTTTTAAGGGAGTGAGCTAGTGGAAAAGTACCAGACAATGTTAGGAGAGAAGTTGGTCAATATGATTAGACAGTCTGTGTTTGCCAATTGGCACTTCCTGAAGCTAGGCTCCTATCCTCCCACAGAGACTGGAAGATATGGCTGCTACCTTCCTAGTTTTGACATTTCAAAGGGATGGCTCCCAGGTACTTGAGAAAGACATTCCTGGGTTGCAAAGCTAGCAAGAGATTGGGAGGAGATTTTATCTCACAGGAACAGAGAAATAATTTATAATTACAATTTTTATAAAGTAAATGCTCTAAGAAAAGGAGCCTATAGTTGAGAAGAAATTTGTCTAAAGTTTAGTCAATGAAGAACATTAGGCCATCTTGGTTTAGTAGCCAGTCTATAAGTGGAGAAAGCTATATAGTTTCACTATATATTTAGATCCATAGGAGGTAGCTTGGTATTTTTATTTTATTTTATTTTATTTTATTTTATTTTATTTTATTTTATTTTTATTTTTTATTTTTATTTTATGTTATTCTATAAAATCTGTTATTTTTAAATTAAACTCTACACCCAATATGGGGCTCAAAATCATGATCTTGAGATCAGAGTCACATGCCCTACCAAAATAAGCCACATAGGCACCCCAGGCAGCTTGGTCTTTTTAAAGATATATTATGTAAACATATTCAAAACACTTATTTTAATGATAGTGCAGAATTTTCCGCATGTGGCATTACTCTGCCTTTCTCTGTATCTGACCTGTCCTCTTCCCTCTTCCTCTCCTCCTGCCACTCCTGAGATTTCATGTGACCGTCCTCAATCATCACTGCTCACATTTAGTCTCAGGTAGCCACTGAGTTTTGGAGCTTCATTGTTAATTTTTTTTTAACATTTATTTATTAATGAGAGACAGAGAGAGAGACAGAGCATGAGCATGGGAGGGGCAGAGAGAGGCGGAGACACAGAAGCCCAAGCAGGCTCCAGGCTCTGAGCTGTCAGCACAGAGCTCGACGCGGGGCTGGAAGCCACAAACCGAGAGATCATGACCGGAGCCACAGTCTGAAGCTTAACAGACTGAACCACCCCGGCACCCCCAGGGAGCTTCACTGTTAAAGCTACCTAACTCGACAATTCCATACCCAAGACACTCAGCTTATACTTTATGGGGTGTTGTAAGAAAAGAATGAGATAATGTATGTGAAGGCACATTACACAGTCCCTGTCTCAGTGATTCGATATCTTATGCATTTATTTCACCTTTTCTTGCTAGTCCTGCTACTCTGCTCTTTCCTCCTTGTTCCAGGCATCAGCTTCCTTGACTCTCAGCTTTATTTGTGGAGATGTACCATGCCTGCTGACAACAGCATGCACATCTCTGGGCCCATGATCTCAACAGTACTAATTGCTTTACTCTCCACATCTGCCCTTTGTCTCGCCCCAACATCTGCATATCCCAGTTCTGGTTCTCTCCTATACTACTTAGCACTGAGGGAGGCAAGGCAGACCAGTCCCATCTATAATAGTAGAATCACCCATGGCATCTGTAGATTGTTGGAGTACAGCCAGATCCCTGGCACATCCTACACCTGAACACCCGCAGAAATGAGAAACACTCACCACCCTCCTTTATGTTCTGGATATTACGATTCTGACAAAGGGAAGAGAAGAAAAGTCAATGGAAGGACAGGAAAAAAGGATAATATGACAAGCTCAGAAAAGTTATCACAAGAAAACAGAGAAATAGAATGAGAATTATTTTAAAAGGTAGACATCAAATTAAAAGTAGCAGAAGGCTTTATCTTTTGTTTTGAAGAACTTGAGGATTGGAAAGTTGCAGCCTAAAACAAGAGCAGATAATACAGGACTAGGTGCCAGCTGCCCCAGGAAAGGTGGAGAACCGATGTGCCTATGAGAAAAGGCCATGAAGCTCTTCACAACGAGATGTCGATTCCTTTTCATTTTCTTCAGGCCCCTATTCCTACACACACCCTAATAGCAAAATAACTTAATCCTTGGTTTATTGATCAGAGTGAAGCCACTGAGGATATTTTTGTCTTCTCTAAATTCCTTCTTACTGTCTTGTGTTCTTCCATCTGTTCTCTTCAACTCAACTCCCATTTCAGATGAATATGTGACCCATTTATCTTGGAGTGTATTCCTGCAAACTTTCATCCTTCATTCTTTTTTTCTTCTCCTCAGTTTTTTTTTGTCTCCATAATTAGCATCCTGCATGCACCCAGTATGTGTTCATCATAGTAAAAGATGTTTGTAAAGCTATTATAAATATTTGAGAGATGATTACTATTATCTTGAATAATACGTACCATGAAAATTTTAATATATGTAAAAGAAGAATGATGGAATAAAAGGAATAAATGCTGAGTACCAAAGAACATTGTCACATATCTTGTGCTCACTCTGCCATGACAATAACTCCACAAACCTTTATAATGAAGGATAGACTGAATATTGACACAAATAAAATTTTAATTTTCTTTCACTTTAAGTCTATTGAGGACTTATTATGCCTAGTCCTTAAAACAGGTAAAACAGTGTCTGCATTATTCACAAAAGATACATTTGTGTGGATACTATTGTGTAATTATTCCATAGCTCTCTTCTGTGACACTCAGGAGTTTCAAAATAGTCAATATAAAATGGGACTCTGAATGTTGACGAAGTCACAATACAATAAGCAGTGATGGTTCAGGAAAAATATTCATTACTGAGAGACATTAGAAATGTGTTTATGGAAGAATTGATCACGGAGTCAAAACTGGCATTTTTCAGTAGAATTGGTGCATTTCTTCCATTAAACTTGTAATGACTCGGATCCAAAGCATATTTAATTCATGGATCACTGCTGCAATATTGTGTCAACATGTACTTAGGGAGTCTTCAATGTATGGATCACTGCAGTGATAGACTGTAATGGTCCCTCATCTATCAAGTTAATGCATATTATCATAGAACACTAATACAAGGGTTATTGATAAGACATTCCACAACCCATACTTTATAGGAAATTGCTGACAAGCCCTTAACATTATCAGTAGTAGAATTAACAACAACAACAACAAACAACTAACAGAACTGTTGCTAAGACATTTTAGGAAAAATTCTTAGAAAACATAAACTTTCTCCAATTTCACTCTATGCTTAGATGACCATTTTATTTTAACACTGAGTTTTTCCTAAACTGTCTTGTTATAAGATATATACAGCTCTTCTGTTTTTTCTAGCCATGTATTTGGATAATTTTCTTTGACTTTTTCAATTAAAAAAAAAAGTTACTGACTTGAGGTTGAATACTGAGGAAGTGAAAGATCCGATAAATTAGACAACTCCTAGATGACTATGGGTAAACTGAGATTGATGTTCACCTCCCTTTCCTGGGCAATGGCAGGATATATTACTATACATTTATTCAAGAGTCTCAGCTGGCATATTGTAATTATTAACAGACATTATTGAGCACCTTCCTTTTCTTAAGGAAATCAAAGACTCTATCTGATAATTCATGTGGAGTATTTTAATTCTCCAGAGAACTAAGTTCAGATTGTCTTCAATTGATACTTATTCCAAGAAAAAAAATTACAGTATTTAAAATGCTTAAGAGCTCTTACCCTTTATCTCTGAGCACTCGGTTCCTTTCTAACAAATGTATCTGAGAAAGAAATATTTTGTTCCTCCACAATCCTGGTTTATGAAATCTTAACTTCTTTATACTTGAGCACTCCTCTGCCAACCAATATTTTAATGGCAACTACTAATCTTTGAATTTCCATGTTTCCTGAGGCCTGTTAGTAATAGTGTAAAAGAGAAGGCAGCCCCTCAGAGCCAGGTCTTGGCATAGCAGTATTAGCTGGGCTTCAATGTTACCGAGTGTTGGACTAGCACTCATAGCTAGATCATGTTGTTGTCTTGTTGAACATAAACAGCTTCATCGAACATCAATATGAGATAAGATCACTGTGTATAAGCCATTAATCCAGACAAAAATAAGACCACTGAACAATCATGTCTGGTTACAGACAATATCACACACATTTCCAGCCATAAAAATGATGAAGCATCTGCCTATCTGGCTGATATGAGTGAATCCTGCTTATTTACCAAATATAACATTCTTTTTGTTTCCTAGATAAGAATTGTTAAGAAACAAACATAGAGTTACCACTGCTTTCTAATGGCGTCCAAACCACAGAAAAGCCCTACATCCTTGAATCTTTTCTCAAAGCACCTAACAGAAGCCAAAATTCTACAAGGGGTCCTCTTTAACCCTCTTACTGAGATACTCCATGCATCCCCATGGTACACGTTCTTCCTTACTGCAACTAGTCAATAAACCCAACTTTGTTTAACTATAGTTGTGTTCCCGATGGTCTTTGGCTGAAGGCATTGACAAGAGTGTAAAAAGAAGCATTTTATAACACACTTGGGGGCCATTTTGAATTTCAGCCCTTCTTTTCCCAAGATCTTCCCTATTTCCACATGAGAAACAAACAAAAAACAAAAACAAGTGAACAGAACAACAAACAAAACCACAACACAGCTAACAAGAAGAAACTGGTGTCTCAAGAGTCAGGGTCTATAGATTCTACATCTCACAAGCAAGCACTGGTCTCAGTTCTTTTCCTGACCAGTCTGGAGGCTGAATGCTGGCCCCACTGTGCAAGATCATGTTAAAGAAGGTTAAGATATTTGATTGAGCTGCTACTGAAGGGTTTATTTTTTCTCAAATGTATAATAGTATGACTGTTTTAACAAGGTCTATTCTCAGGAAAAAAGTTCATATGGTTTAAACATGAATTAATTACTTAGTTATTTTCACTTTTGGCAAAATTATAATCAATACTGATAGACTGTAGTGGAGAAAAGAGATCAAAACCAAAGTAAGCTTTCCTCATATCTGGACAAAACTTAGAGGAGCAAGTCCTTGTGATGGGATAAAAACAGCTTTATGGACAAATGACTTAAAACAGCAAACAAACTACTGTATTATAATATACAATATTCAGAAATATTTTAGGAGAAAGAGTTTGGGTTCATAAAAATAGATTCTTGTTTAGCATGGATAGACTACTTAATTGTCTATGCAATCTCAGACTTAGCTTGAAATCTCAATTTACTCACAGGCTGTTATTGTTTATTGTGACCTTGAGAAACTTACTTAACTCCACCTAAGCTTGAGTTTTTCTTCCCTAAAATATAAGCTCCATTAGGGCAGAGATTTTGTCTCTTTTGTTCACTGCTTATTTTCCTGGTGCCTAGAGAAGCTTCTGGCTCATAGTAGACAGAATAGAAACCAGGATTTATAAAATGGCAGCATAGTCTCTGGTAAATAGTAGATGTTTAAATACATGTTTGTTGTTAACTGAGATGATGTGGTGATGCCAGTGTCATGATTTCAGGCATAATTTTAAAACAAAATATTAAAACACTGCCATCAATTTCATTGATATAGCAAGTCACTCAAATAAGGAGAGTTTGAATGCATCTGTGTTAGTCGCTGCTAGGTAAAGAGTAGTGTCTTTTAATTAATATATAGGCAAAAATGTCATCCCCATTTGGACACGGAAGGCAACATGAAAAAAACTGCAAACGTTTTAGTCTCATCTATCCATTTCAAAAGTATTATCAAAATAATTTTTTGCCATTCTATGATTTGTATAAACGAAGAAGGGGAAAAGGGAGGATTTCGAGAAATGTAACAAGATATATGGGAATTTAAAACCTTCTCCTACAAACTTAAAATCTTATATTATTGATCACTGTCTAGATATCCTTTTCCAGACTTGGTGAAATAGTTAATGTTCCCCCAATTTTTTGCCAGCCACTTGATTTTGGGGTGGCTTTCCATCTCTGCCAGCTCAGGTTTTATTCTAAGCAGTTTGGGAGTTTTTCAGTTTTAGAGACAGAAATGAGAACTGAACTGTGTAGGGGAGCAGATTATGCCACCCCAAAATAGGTCACTTTGGCATAAAGATTATTTTGAGCTGAAGGCAACTGAGAAGCAATAGGTATGAGGAAGAAAGCTTTCTGCTCTCTGTCTGCTGAAAAGCAGGACATGAATTTGCAAAGGTATCCCCTCCCCTCCTCTCTACCAGGAAGGATGAAAGCTAATCACCAACTTTCAACAATTAGCCCAGAGTTGAATCTATATAACAAACTTTATTAATTTATCTTCCATTAATTTCCCCATATATTTGCTACAATTTCTTGCCCCTAGAAATTCAGAGTCCTTTTCCTTTGTCTCATCAGTGCTCTAAAAATGTATTGTTCCTCAGCTAAAATGCTATATAAGCCCAAGTTCTAATCACCCCTCTAGGCTACTCATCTCTGGATGCTCCCTTGTGTAAGCACAATGCACATGCTAATAAACTTCAGTTTGTTTCTCTCTTATTAATCTGCCTTTTATCAGTCTAATTTACCAGGACTTTGCTGGAGAACCTAGAAAGGTGGTAGGAAAATAATTTTTCCAACCTGATCACTACTTTAGGAATGAAAAGTCTCCAAACTGCTTGTGTGTCCATCTGAGTCAGGGAGGGATCTATTCACTTGGGGCTTGTCCACGCCTCCTGTGTACCTACACGACGGCTTCAGGGGACCCTCTTCTCTTGGTACACTCTCTGGTAGGTCCTTGAAACCCCCCAAATAGTCTACTCAGGCCTAGGTTTCTTCTTCCTGTAATTAGGAAATAATGACCTACTGTTGGACCTCACATTTTCAAACCAAGAAGAGACAAACAACAGAGAGTGAGTCCCCAAGATAAATTGCTGGATAAACAAACATCTAACATTGCCTGTGGTTATCACTACTTCAATAATAGTCTGAGGTTTGGTCTCCCAGAACAGACTAAAGTGTCCTCTGTTTTAATAACTTAGCCTTTTCTAACAATCTCTATTTATAGCTGGGAACATTTATTCACTTACTAACAGCCTATACAGGGGAACATTGGCAAATTCAATCTGCTGAGAAAGCTATGCTATACTACTGCCCTCTCCCTGTAACTCTTATTCCAAAATGTTCTTATCCATCCTTTCTATTGAGTACTCTGAAGTATACAGTGCTCTGTAGAGGCCACCATTTTCTCAATCTCTGGTGATTTATTATTATATATTAGGCATCAAGTAGGTTATAAAAAATATGCCACCGTCAAAACATTTTTTTTCTTTTCCATGTACATCTGCATTTAGAATAATGAGAAATTCCTTTTTACAGCTGTCTTTAACTATTTGTTCATTTGTTTTGGTGCCCAACATTTAGGAGAGGTGGGAAAATTAATTGAGAGAAAGAGATTTCAACATGAATGGGTCTAAGATCTGTAAAGGTAGCAGCAAGTCATAGTAAGTTGTTTAGACATTCATTAATTCATTCTTTGAATGTTTGGATTAATCACATGAAAATTAGTGTTTGCCTCTGGAACAACTAGGTAGTGATAAATTTATTAAATGTCTTTTATCCTGACAAATTCTAACTTGCCAAATGTTGTTTTGTTTATGTGTGTAAATATATGCAAAGCAATTCAAACTTTACTTTGAACGTCTTCAACTTTATCACTGAAATTGCCTGTCAGCCCCAGAAGAGACAACGAGGTAATTTGTTAATGGTTAGAAGTGGAGCCCGGGGAGACATGATTAAACCTGGCTAAAGACAGTAGGGATTTCCTACAGGTAGACCCACAGGTTAATGTTCATCTTTCATGATCCTCTAAATTATATCTTGCTTCCTAATCAGCTGGGTTTAAAATACTCTGTCTCTTAATACTAACAAGGGCCAATTTATTAATTCTTCCACTCTAAATTTACAAGACCAACTGTATCTTGGTAGAGATGGAGGACATATGCTATTAAATCAATTATGTTATTGAACAGAATCTCAAAACAGTTGTCCTTGATTAACTTAAAGAGGCTGTACTATAAACAAGCCTCACAGGTTCAATAATCTATATGCCTCACATATAGTAATGACATCTAACATTAAGTACTTACATTGTTCTAAGCATTTTACATGTATTTATTCATTTAATGCATACAGCAGCCTTACAGGATAGGTACTATTATTATGCCAGTTTTGCAGCTAAGGACACTGAGGCATAGAAATCTTCCGTAGCTTGTCCAAGGTCACACAACTAATAAAGTGACAGAGCCATGCCCATATTTAAACCCTGGCAGAACAGTTCTACAATCTGCATGAATGTTAAAACTGCCTTTCTTACAGTAACACACTTTTTTTCCCAGTGTATGTAGATGATGCTATAGCTAATAAAGTACTACTAGAAAAGCAGAGACTGATTCTTAGTCTTACACATACTAGAAAAGCAGAGACTGATTCTTAGAAGCCAATGAATACCAGCAGTATTCAAGGTCTATGTTGCAGTTTCTTGAAATTACTTTGGTTTTCTTTTTTTTTTTTTTAATTTTTTTTCAACGTTTATTTATTTTTGGGACAGAGAGAGACAGAGCATGAACAGGTGAGGGGCAGAGAGAGAGGGAGACACAGAATCGGAAACAGGCTCCAGGCTCTGAGCCATCAGCCCAGAGCCCGACGCGGGGCTCGAACTCACGGACCGCGAGATCGTGACCTGGCTGAAGTCGGACGCTTAACCGACTGCGCCACCCAGGCGCCCCAAATTACTTTGGTTTTCAAAATGAGGTTTTTATCCTCAAAAGTCTGGGAAACGTAGGCTTGGTACAATTCATCGTACCCAATAAGCCTCTCCTTCACCTCACAAGAATAACCAGAGACTGAATTCTCCAGGAATAGCCCACAGGCTCTGATTATTGCTGGAGAATGGGCTGGGAGCCAGAAAGACAACATAGAAGAAAGAGCTTCTAGGAGAGGGAGCCACTACAGATACCTGACAGGACCATAAAGTGAGATGCAGAGTCAGGATAGATTAATCATCAGGCAGGGATCCATGTGGAAACCGGGCCAATGTCTGCACACCATAGGTCACCTTTGAGGTCAGAATTGTGCATCACCCACTCTAAGTGACCTGTCCAACAGATGTGGAGTGAAGGCCTTTTGTCCACAGCTGCTTGCTAAAAACTCAAATCACTCAGCAGGGAGATACCCCATTTAAACTGTAAAGTTATAGGATATTGACATGGGGGATAGAGCAGTGACGAAACCCACTCCCTCTAATAACTACACATCTATAATGCCACACTCTTACTTTCAATATACGTAACAGTTTAGAAGAAAAACCTTTTCTAGGGAAAATAATAGCTGGAAGAATTTTCTCATTTCCTTGAGTTTTTAAAAACTTTTATTTGCTATATCTTTCTATTTCTCAGAAATGTGGTAAAGATTATTTACTAGAATTAATGGAAAAATAATTGCACATGTGAAAACAAGACCAAAAATTCTTATGTGATAAATGCAAAAATATGGTGGCTTTGAATTTTGACTTAGAGTATTCCAGATATGATTTTATCAGGCTGATAGACACTTACACAATATTTCCGTATTGTATGTTTAACACTGTGGGAAGAAGCATTTGCTGCCAAGTCAGCTAGAGAAGTTTTCTAACCAGGTACAGGCACTATGACTACACTGTTCATGTTCCATTTTAACTTCATAATGTGGACCAGGAAAATGGAATTGATGTTCATGCTCTTTCTGTTCGCATCATTTCTTTCACTGATCCAAATACAGATTATTAAGGTCTCATCGTGTAGTCCAATCTCTATCCACTAACTAGTCCAGGATCTGAAAATGATATGAATGATTGACTAATCAACCTAAAATGATCTGAGTAAGCCCATTTGTTCCATTCCTATTTGGCTTTCTTGCTGACTGAGCTTTCATGACCTTGTGAAAAATGGCTGTTTTATCTAAAAATGTGTTTTATTTCTAGGTAATGGACTATGTCAACTTCCATTTCTTATGGAATTCACAGAATACAGTCCAGCATAGCAAGACATTTCTTACATTCCTATTTGCTTGTTCTTTCCCACCACACACTTTAACACAACTGACTTCCCAATCTTATATCTCTTGACTTTAGCAATTGGGTTTTCAATTTCTACGGCTTTCTCTTTATGGAGCACAGACATTTGCTGGAGAACACAGTACATTTAGTTTTCCACTCATGTAGCTAGGAAGAAAGAAAGTGCTCCTATTTCGTGAGGTCTTCTCAGCTAAGTGAGTTTGGCTCCATCTGGCCCAGCTTTTAGTTCTTCCATTAGTGTTAGAAGAGGCTTCAGTGAAATTTATTTTACTTCCATATAGTGGAGGTAACCATATTCCCACTTTGACGTTGAGAGTGTTAAAACCTGGTTTTCAGGATTGTAATTGTAAATTTTCCCAGGAAAGTCATAGGCAGACTCATATTGTTATACTGATTTAGCAATATATAATTTTAAAAGAAATATGTACATTATTGCTAATTAATCTGGCAAGAGTTATAATTTCTTAGCCCTGATAGAATCATTTGGTTAGAAGTAACCCACTGAGATGACCTGAAATGATGGTACTTGCTGTGTCAAAATTCTTAGTTTTCAAATGCATGTTAGATGCAATAAAATTTCCCTTTTTTAAATGCCAAAATAAAAGTATGTTCTGTGGAGTCCGTACAGCTACAACAGCATGAAGACATGGATCTAACTCAAAGGAGATACAAGAAAATTATCTCATTTTCCACCCTCATTCATTTTGAAAAACAAAAATTGAATTTTTAAACTTTAGTTTATCAGTCTTTCTGTGTCAAAGATGTGGTAGCCATTAGCTATTCCCCACACTATTTGCCTTTAAAAATGTTGAATTTTGCTCAGCTACATGATAAATTAATGTAAAATGTTTCAAATGTTTGTTTCCTATATATACTCCTTGTCATGGACTTTCAAAGATGAAATCATAAAGTACATCTTTTATTAGTAAGAGTTCTCCAGCAACACAACCAGTCTCTCATAACAAAGATTTATTATGAGGAACTGGCTCACACGATTATGGAGACTGAGCAGTGTAACTAACAGTCTGCCATTTGCAAGCTAGAACCCATGAAAGCTGGTGATGTCATTCAGAGAAAATCCTGAGAACCAGGGAAGCCCATAGTGTAAATCCTAGTCTAACTGAGGGTAGAAGATTAAGATATCCTAGATCAACAAAATGAGTGAACTCCTCCTTCCTCTACCTTTTGTTCCCTTCAGGTCCTCAATGGAATGGATGATGCCACCCACATTGGGGAGGGCAATCTACTTTCTGACTCCACCATTCAAATGCTAATACCAGTTGCAAATGCCCTCACAGACACACTCAGAAATATGCTTTATCAGAGCACCCTGTGGCCTGTCCTTTTGATGCATATAATTAACTACCACACATCTTATGTTATAAATGAGGAAGCTGAACCCAAATAATTTGCCTTAATCTCTGAGCATGTAAGTGACAGCATTAGACCTAAATACTGGACTCCTGATTGCTGATCCACAGATCTTTAATATGTCACTGTGTTTCTAAAATCTCCTGTGGAGTGGATGCTTGTCAACTTAGACATTTACTTAAATGACAATCTTAGTTCTAAAAATATGGACATATTTCATCTAGGAGCAAAGAGTCACATTCAACCACCAAGTCCAAATGTGTCATGGGATTGTAATAGAAAAAATACTGTTTTTAGAGATGGGGAGATAAGGCATAAAGAAAATAAACTATCTTCCCCAAACTCATATGTTAGCAAATATCTGATGCCAAAAATATATGCTTATGTTCATCACAATTTAATATTCACAATATACTGGAACACCAAGTTCCTGCTTAGTTCACAACTTGCTTCAAATGTCTACCATTAGCTGCTTTCTCATTTTCTCTACCATATGCATGTACGGATCTGTGGTATGGCATCCATGACTTAAGGATTTACCTCAAAAGATAAGAGGAAGTAACAATTTCTTTTTAACATTTAATATAGAATATTTCATTTACTCCTCACCACAATCTATGAGATAGGTATCATTTCCCTTCCCCTTTTTAAATTAATAGAATATAACTGACATATGGTGTTTATTACTTTCAGGTATACAACATATTGACTTTATGGTATCACTCCTTTTGAAAGACAAGAAAAATGAACCCCAGGGTTATATAAATGTCATAATATATAATGGTAAAATTTTGGAAAATGTTTTCATGTTTACTAAAACTAGTCAACTGCAGTAAGCTCACCTTTGGGGAAGTCATTAAAATGACGGCTTCGCTGAAAAAAAAGTAGAGCAATAAGAAAAAATGTTTGTAAATATTATATTAAAATAATACATGATAGCATATGCTAAGTCATTTCAAATATTTAGAAATGTGAATATAAACAAGGAAAGAAATTCAATGAAAATATAACAAATAATTTAATAGAATTAAGACAATTAAATCTAATCAGAGTTGTATTATGGTGGCCAAATAGGGCATTTTTTTTCTTTTATATATTTTATGATTGATTTTTGTAATGTAGATATGTCACTTGTACACTGATAAAAATTAAAACGAAGAACTAAAATGCACTATAACTCAGGTAATACTAAAAATAAAGCTACCTAAAGATGAATTGTATTTGGTCATAGGTATTTTTAAATTCTGAAGTTTAATGTCATTTTTGTTTCATAATTGTTCACAATAATAGTTTCCATATTGTATTAATATTGAATTTAAAATTTTTTCAAATTCTATCTGGTACTTCTTTGTTTTATTTTTCCCCCTGGTAATATTCCATATTTGATAGATAGAATGATTTGTCATATCTAAAATATTACCCTACAACCAAGGTCAAACTTGCCACCTGAAAGTTTTTTAGATGCTTAAATTAGCTCTCACTTTTCACTGTGATATGGGTGAAAACATCCTTTTTGGGGAGCTGTTTCTCTCTTTATCCTTTGCTTTTATATGCAGCTGCATGTTAAATAAGTTTTAAAAACAATTTCAACCAAAACCAGACTTCTCTGTAATGACTAGGAATGAAAAATAAATAGAAAGATTGAAAGATTTTGTCGGGATTGCTTTTTTTTTTCCTATTGGCACAGAAATAATTTGGATGCAACCCATCACTTCTCCGTAGCATGCATGCTTGGCTGTATTGTCCATTACTGTTCAACTGAAAAAGGAAGACTGTTTAAAAATAGAAACAGGAAGGTGACTTTTGTTTTTAGATGGAGAGCCTCCTTTGTGACACTTGGGCTTAAAATCAGTGTTGAAAAATAGCTCAGTAATCTCAGGGGGTTTGAGAAAGAAATAAGGAAGAAGAACCTCAGAGTGATGTTCAAGGCCAGAATCATGCACGGGTGGGTCAGTGTTTTCTCTGGCCCTTTATACACTGTGAGGAGCAAGACCTAGAAAGCAGTGCTGGGAGAGGTAAAGTCATTTTCCCTATGGTATTTAATGATAGGGTTCCTTAGCAGAACAGTAGTCCTGAGGATTAAGTTTCAGGGTAGGTGACCAAAGAGAAAGATAACAAAGAGATGGTATACTAGCATTAACTATTAAATGCTATAAATCTTAAGATACTTAGTCTAAATGGATTAACATGGCTTCCTGTTAACACGTTAGCCCTCCAATAATAATATCTAAACAAAATTTTAGAAGTATATAATACACTATAGAGTGACCGAAAGAGGCAAAAACTAGGAGTTTGATCTTTGAAGAAAAAGGAAGTACACAGATTTTGGGGTGGAACTCCTACTTACATGCTTTTTTTCTTGAGAACATTGCCAAGTCTATATAGGACCAGCAAATAGAACTCAAGCAAAAAGTTACAGTTTTTATTTCACTTTATTTTATTTTACTTTGTTTTGTTTTATTGCTTGAGGTGTCAAATTAAATAGTCTGGGGCTACCTGAAGAGGCAAAAATCAAAGGAGGAAATCCTATAAAGAAAGGATCCACAATGGAGGAAGGCCTGAAATTATCCTATAATTTTCCCTTACATTCCTGGCTGATCCCTGAATGGCAAAAACATAGGGAAGACTTGAAGAACCCTAAAGGAAAATAACAGCTGGAAGAATTAAGAAGAGATTTCAAGGACTTCCACTGCACGAGAGTTTGGGGTATGAATCCTTCCATGTTAGAGAGATATAATAAATACCTCAGGTTTGACACAGACTCACTCTAACAAAATAAAAACAAGCTTTCACAAGTTCAAAGTGATCAGTAAACAATTTAAATGTCTGATATAACAATAAAGTAAGTAACACTCTTCAGAAGAAGATAACAGAATCAACTGTCTCCATAAGAAATCAGGATTTCTAGGGGAAAAAAATAGGTAATTAATTAAACAGAAAAATATGACCAGTTATCTGCTTCTTTCCCCCTTTCTCAATCTCATTTCCTCTCTCTCTTTCATTCTCTCTCTCTCTCACACACACACACACATACACACACACACACACACACACACACACACAGAGTCAACAGAAACAGACATATTAATGGATATAAATATGACTAAGATACTGGAATTAGCAGACAAAGAATCTAAAGTAGCTATCAGGGGAAATAAATGTATGAGTGAGAACTTGCTCTTGCCAGAAACAATGAAGGCCAGAAGACAAGAAAACAGTATCTTTGAATTCCTATAAATATGTCAACTCAGAATTTTTTCCATATAAAATATGCTTCACAAATTAAGGAGAAATAAAGTCATTTTCAGGTAAGTAAAAGTTGAGAGAACATATAACCATCAAACATTAGAACTGTATTTAAAAACAGAAAAGGGAGAATACAGGCTAAAGGCAAATGTACAAAATGAAATTTAAATCTACAGAAAGAATCAGAGCTGGACATCATAAGTATGTGAGTAAATATAAATACAGAACTCTCTTTTCATTTCTTTAAAAGGCCTATGCTTGTTTAGGGGTGCCTGGGTGGCTCAGACAGTTAAGGGTCCTACTTCAGTTCATGTCATGATCTCGTGGCTCACAAGTTCAAGCCCCGCCTCAGACTCTGTGCTGACAGCTCAGAGCCTGGAGCTTGTCTCAGATTATGTGTCTCCCTCTCTCTCTGCCCCTCTCCCACTCTACTCTGTCTGTCTCTTTCTCAAAAATAAAGCATTAAAAAAATGTTTTTAAAGGCCTATGCTTATTTAAAGCAAAAAAAATTACATTATATTGTTGGAAATTTGATGTATATAAATATAGAATATATTAAAACAATAGCACAAAAGACAGGAGGATAAAAAAGGTACAATACTAACTTTAAGTAGACTGTGGTAAGTTAAGGACACATATGTAATCCCTAGAGCAACCAGTAAAAATAATGCAAAGGTATTTAATTAAAAAGTCAATGGAGAAATAAAACTAGAGTATTAAATTGGAAATATTAAACTCATTTTTTAAAAGGGCAGGAAAGAAGGAGCAGAGACAAAACAAACACAAGGGATGAGACAAATATAAAACAAATGGCATAATGATAGGCTTAATTCAAACTGAATCAATAATTAGGCTTAATGTAAATTACTAAACACTCCAATCAAAAGGAAGAAATTGTCTATGACAAAGGAGATAAGAATATACAACGGGGAAAAAAGTAATTTCAATAAATGTTGTTGGGAAACCTGACAGCTACATGAAAAAAAAATGAAACTGGACCCCTTTCTTAATGCTATATACAAAAATGAACTCAAAATGGATTAAATACCTAAATGTGAGACCTGAAGCCATAAAGCTCCTTAAAGAAAACATAGGCAGCAATCTCTTGGACATCAGCTCAGCCACATATTTATGGCTGAGACATGGATGTCTCCTCATGAAAGAAAACAAAAGCAAAAATAAACTATTAGGATTACATGAAAATAAAAAGCTTTTGCAAGGCAAAAGAAATCATCAACAAAACAAAAAGTCAAGCTACTGAATGGGAGAAGATATTTGCAAATGATATATCTAATCAGGGACTAATATTCAAAATATACAAATAACTAACATAACTGAAAATACAAAAAAATCCGTTAAAAAATGAGAAGACCTGAATAGATATTTTTCCAAGGAAAATATACAGATGACCAACAGACACATAAAAAGCTCAAAATCACTATTTACCAGGGAAATGTAAATCAAAACCACAATGAAATATTAACTCAGACCACTCATAATGGTTAGTATCCGAAAGATAAGAAATAACAAGTGTTGGTGAGGATGTGGAGAAAAGGCCCTTATGCACTGTTAGTGGAATGTAAACTGGTCCAACCACTGTGGAAAACAGTATGAAGGTTCCTCAAAAAAAAAAAATCGTATGATCCAGTAATTCCACTTTAGGATATTTATACAAAATGGAAACAGTAATTCAAAAACATATATGCACCCTTATGTTTATTGCAGCATTATTTACAATAGCCAAGTTATGGTAACAAGATATGGAATATTACTCAGTCATAAAAAAGAATGAAATTTTGTCATTTACTATGGATAAACCTAAAGGGTATTATTCTAAGTGAAATCTAAGAAAAAGCAAAACAAATGAACAAACAAACAACAAACAGACTTTTAAATTACAAAAAACAGACCAGTGGTTGCCAGAGGGGAGGTAGGTGGAGGGAGGGGAAAAATAGGTACAAAAATATTAAAAGGTACAAACTTGCAAAAAAAGAGGAGAGAGAGAGAGAGAGAGAGAGAGAGAGAGAGAGATTCTTAGATTTGATAGGGAAAGCAAAACCCAACTATATGCTGCCCATAAGAAAGGCAGTATAAATATGAAGAAATAGTGAGGCGCCTGGGTGGCTCAGTCAGTTAAGCATCCCCCTCTTGGTTTCAGCTCAGGTCATGGCTCACAGTTCGTGAGTTCCAGCCCTGCATTGGGCTCTGAGCTGATGGTGTGGAACCTGCTTCAGATCCTCTGTTTCTCTCTCTCTCTCTCTCTCTCTCTCTCTCTCTCTCTCTCTCTCTCAAAAATAAATAAACACTTAAAAATATGAAGACATACATTAAAAGAAAAATATATACCATTCAAATATTTTTCATCATAAGAAAATTGGAGTAGTTCTATTAAGACAAATGGTGAATTCAAAACAAGAAATACTGCCAAAAATTAAGAGAAACATTTTATATTAATGAAAGAGCAAATTCATCAATAATATATGACAGTCCAAAACGTGTATACACATAATAACAAGGCTTCAAAATACAAGAAGCAAAAAATAACAGAAATTAAAGGACAAACAGATCCATCCATAGTCATAGCTAGAAGTTTAATGCTTCTCTCTCAATAATTAATAGAAAAGCTGGACAAAAAATTTTATAAATTTCAACAATATCAAACTGCTTGTCCTAATTGACATTCATTGAATATCTCACTCAAGAGACGCAGAGAATCATCTTTAAAAATGCACAAGATGTTCAGCAAGTTAGCCCATATCTGTGCAATAAACCTTAAACTGCAAAATGTTTAAAATTAACTCACATAAAAACTCAATCAGTAGAAATTAAAACCAAAAAGTTTAAAAAGTTATAACTGAAATATCTAAAATCTTTGAATATAAGAAAATTAACAATCTACACTGAATTCCAAATTACACGGACCTAAGAAGAAAACACAAGGGCATTAGACGATATTTCTGATTTAATTGATGATTAATAATAAAAATCCAGTATATCAAAATTCCTAAAATAAAATACTAGAAGTAAATTCATAGCTTTAAAAACTTATACTAGAAAAGAATAAAGGTCTAAATCAATGACTTAAATTATTACTTTTGAAATAAAGTAGGTTATACATAAAATAAGTAGTAAAGATAAAATAATAAAAAATAAGAACAGAAATTTAAGAAACAGAAAGCAAAAATAGCTAGACTAGTCTAGAAATTAAGAGACAAAACACAACTTTACAAGTAAGGGATTAAAAGGAAATGACACTACAGGTACTAAAGACATTAAAATGATAAAGAATACACTGAACAATTGTATGACAATAAATTCAATGTCACAGATTAAGTGGAAAAATATTTCAAGAAAAATTATGATAATCTTACTGAAAATCCTTCAGAAAACAGAAAGAATACTTGCCAACTCATTTTCTGAGACCAGCATAACACTTACGACAAAACTTGCCCAAAAATATTGCCACAAAAGAAAATCACAGACCAAAATTCCTCATGAATATGAAAACAAAAATCTTTAACAAAGTATTAACAAATAAAGTTTAGCAACACATAAAAAGTAACACTTCAAGGTTTATCCCAGGAATACAAGATTGGATGAATACTTAAAAATTAATATAATTCACCATATTAACAAAATACAGAGAAGAAAGTCACATAGTCATTCTAGTTTCAAATGCAGCACTTGAAAAATTTCAACACCAATTTTTTATTTAAAAACCAAAACAAAAACTCAGAACTATCTAGGAATAGAAGGAGACATCCATTATTAATAAATGGCATCAAAGAAAACCCTATACCTAGCATCACATATAATTTTAACATGAAATATCGAATACTTTCACCCTAAGATTGGGAATAAGGAATATATAGTTCTTTTCTATTTATATTCATTATTATTATGATGCACATAGCTAATATAAATGCAATAAAAAGAATACGTGAAGATTATAAATGAAAAAATAAAAGTTTTTATGCTTGCTAAGTATTTATATACAAAGTCCTAAGAAATCTACAAAACAACAACAACAACTACTACAACTACAAAAGAACTGCATTAGATTTTTAGGGTTGCCCTAACAAAATATCACAGATTGAGTAGCTCACACAACAGAAATTTATCTTTTCACAGTTCTGGAGGCTAGAAGTCTAAGATCAAGGTGTGGGCCAGTTTGGTTTCTCCTGAGGTGTCTCTCCTGGGCTTGCAGATGGCCATCTTCTCCTTTTCCTGGTCCTTTCTCTATGTGTGCATCCCTGGTGTCTCTTTGTGTGTCCAAATTTCTCTTTCTTACAAGGATAACAGTAAGATTGGATTAGCACCACTCTACTTACCACATTTTAATTACTCCTTTGAAGGTCTAAGTCCAAATACTGTCACATTCTGAGGTTATTGGGAGTTATGCTTCAACATATGAATTTTGAGAGATCAAAATTCAGCCCATAACAAGAATAGGTGAATTTACCAATTTTCATGGATACATGATCAACATAAAAACTTCAATGGTATTTCAATATAATATTATAGCAGTGAAAGAAAGAAAGAATTTAGAGGAAACAATCCATTTATAATACCACTAAAACCAAAAAAAATCCTTATGTAAAAATTAACAAAAAATGTGCAATATGATATTAAAAAATAATGAAATGCACCACATGGGTGAATCATTTCAATTTTACTATGTGCTGCCAAAGCAGCACCGCAACATGAATAAATCTTAAAAACAAAATGGTGAGTGAAAGAAGCCAGACATAAAGAGTATGTACTATACTATTCTATTTATATGAAGTTCAAGGGAAGGAAAAAATACTCCATGGTAATAAATATCAGAACAACATTTACGTATTTGGTTGCAAATTTCCTTGAAGGAAGATGAGGGAGTTTTCTGAAGTGATTCATATGTTCTGTATCTTGACTGTGTGGTGATTGCATAATATATACATACATTCATCAAAACTCATTGAACTGTACACGTAGTATCTGTGCATTCACTATATATACATTTTACTTCAATGGGTGCGTGTGTGTGTGTGTGTGTGTGTGTGTGTGTGTGTGTATGCGTGAAAATTAGAGTAACACAATTTCGAGGAAGGTAGAATACTATAAAAAGACAGAGAACAAGCTTTGAAGTCATACAAAAAGAAATGTAACCCCAGATCTGCCACCAACTATTTTGTAGCACTGGATGATTTACATAACTTGTCTGACCCTATGCTCTCCATTCAGGAAACTAAGGGTGATCATAATATCTATCACACAGAATTATCATGAAGCTTATATAACATATGGAAATGGTTTAGGGCAGTGACTAGCATACAGGATGTGCTGACAAGTAGTAAAAATTGTCCTGATTCAGGTACAACAATTAAAAAAAAAAAAAAAAAACTGAAGTAATGGTTTCATGCCTGGACTGAATTGTCTTCTTTGAGGTACATTACAACGCATGATAACCACGTGCGAAGAGAGATGGATGAAGAATAAAAGAGTAACAGAAGATCCACTACTCCAGTTAAGGCATAATGTTGACATGAGAATAATTGAGAGAGACTGACAAACTCAGTGTCATTTCATACAGATACCGTGTGGATTAAATAAGGTACAACATGCAAACTTACTTGGCTGGTGTCTGATATTAAGTAAACCCTCAATAAGTGGTCAAAATGAGTCTATTTGTATTCACATCCAACTTTTTCTAAAACTCAAATACCAATACATTTAAAAAAGCTTTTTAAAACTAGTTTAGGGATGCGTAGGTGGCTTAGTTAAGCATCTGGCTCTTGATTTCAGCTCAGATCATGATCTCACAGTTTGTGAGTTTGAGCCCCATGTTGGTCTCTGTGCTGACAGTGTAGAGCCGGCTTGGGATTCTCTGTCTCCCTCTCTCTCTCTCTGCCCCAACCCTGCTCTGTCCCTCTCTCTTTCTCTCAAAAATAAATAAACATTAAAATAAATAACTTTATCTTATTAAGAAAAGACACCATATAATAATTTATTCCAATTAGTTGGTATTCATATTTTCACAAGATATATTTGGAGCAGATTATTAAATCTTACTTATGTGGTGACTTTAAAAATGTTACTCTATCATATAAATCCATATATCTGAATGAAAGATATTTTTCTTCAGTATTTACTCAGTTATAGTCATTACACTTTATATATGTGTGTATATATATTTTTGTTTGTTTGTTTTTAGACAGAGAGCATGTGAGCAGGGGAGAGGGGCAGAGGGAGAGAGAGACAGAGAGAGACAAAGACAGAGAGAGAGAGAGAGAAAGAGAGAATCCTAAGCAGGTTCCATGCTCAGCACAGAATCTGATGCAGAACTCAATCTCATCACTCTGGGATCATGACCTGAGCTGAAATCAAGAGCCAGACTCTCAATCAACTGAGCCACCCAGATGCCCCTAGTTATTACATTTTAATTTCACCCCCAAATCACAGCATTTTTATCATCCCTACTGCTCTTCTAATTTATTATCCTTTGTTTACCTAGTTCTAAATTTACATGACAATGTTCCAATCTCAGCTAATTTTAATTAGGTTTTGAATTTTTAAACCACTGAAAACTTTGTCAAAGTTACAATGAAGACTTACTGAAGGCCTTTATATAATTATAATTCTATCTATTCAGAAATTCCCTTAATCATCTGCTTATGGTAAGTTATTTTAAGTGTGTGATTTCAACAAAATTCCTTTTATTTCTCTCTCAATAAAATAACTAAACATAGTTCTCTATCCTATTTCTGTCAACTTCTAATCATTTACAAAATAAATTTATAGGCTCTAGATTATTAATATTTTCACTTTTTAAGTATTTTTCATCTTTTTTTTAACCTCTTCAATGCTGATCTATTTTAATAATTAACAGAATCTTTTCAGGATGAGAGTCAGGGAAAAATCAAGTGGAGATGAAATATTAAAAATCAGTTATACCTTCTACTGCTCACCCAGAGGTCTCTTAAGTAGCAATGAAAAAATGAAAACTATCTTAAATTTTCTCTGTCATAGAATAATTTGAAGAAGGTAGGTAGAAAATAAAGAAATTTTGGCTATATCTGCCAAAAGCTACATATAATTTTTCAATACTAATTTCTATTAAAATTAAACCAATTACATGTCATGGCTTTGGAAACATATTTCATGAACAGATAAGAATGATGTATGATACAATTAATGGGCTTTTTACGTTCAAACATAATAAACTGAGATTTCTGAGGATACCAATCGTCATCTTATTCCTAATAGTGTGGGCATAGACACTGAAATCATTTTTAAATTAATATACTTAAAATTTTTCTTTAAAAATCAATGTTTGAAATATGTTAGTTTTTGTACACAGAAGTAAAATTTAGCCCAAACCTGGAATGAAATTCTACATATTCTATTTTAATATAATTCAAATTAATTATAGATTTTTTGAAGTTTTATTGAACATTGCTATTTTTTTCTCCCATATGTTGATCAATTTTAAACTTTTTTTAGTATGTGACAAAGTATCAGTAAGACAAAGATGTTCTTTCCTTATAAATATCATGTATCTCTGTAACATACTTCAAATCAACTATTTTATGATCACTACCAAAGCTCAAAATTCTGACATAAAAAGACTATATAATGGCGAGTTGAAAAATTTGGTTTATGTCCTCTTTGCTGTTAATGTTTATTTTGTCTGTTTTGCTTTAGGCTACTTTGGATGCACTAAGAAAAAAATATATATGGATTCCTTTCCATGGCCTCTTCATAAGAAGAGGTCAGTCACCAATATGCTGCTAACATAAAAGGACAATTTTTAAAAGGTAAAATCATGACTCATATACAAAACTAATGCATGTCAAATACTATATCTAAGTCATCAGTAAATAAGAAAACCAGTAAAATGGTACAACTCTCTCAAAAAAGAACTTAAAGTACTCCCATATATAGGCTATCAGGAATTCTGAAATGAGTTTACAAATAGACGTAAAACTAGTCAGTATCTACATAGGACAATAATCAATTACATTCAACTTGACACATTTGTTTGAATTTCTGTGGACAGAAATTACTTGCATTCTTAATCAGTTTTCGGAAAATAGTTTTGTAACATAGGTCAGAGGAAACAAAAGGTAGAGATAGTTGAAAAGGGTACTCTAGATAGAATAATTAGTATTCTTGTTTGCCCATTTCAAAGTCTTTCACAATGTTTCCTGACACTAAAATATCTCCTTAAAAGTCTTAACCTCCTTAAACTTGTGTCCTAATTAGAGCTGAAATAAATACCTTTAGTTTTCAAGACTCTAGATAGTGACAACATAGCACTTTACAGCTCACACAGAGATTATAGCGTATATTGGAAAAAATAAGTCGCTCCCTGCAGATAAGAAAGAGGACAAGATTTTCAATGTTCTTATTATGGGCAGAAACAAAGGTTCCTGGGGGGAAAGGTGATGGGTGCTGATGGAGTAGGAAATTTAACACCAGGATTTGACAGCAGAGGATTTGACATGGACACTGGGTCCATGTCAGCAGAGAGCATGGCTGTGAGGGACAGCACCATCACATGCAGAGCCCAAGACGTAGTAGAAAACTAGCAATGGAGCTGACTATGTATCCAACGATGGTGGCGATATGGATTGCAATGCCTGCAGGCTAGGAATGAGCCCTATTTCTGATTTTCCAGATATACACAAGCCCAAAATTTTTGAATGGAGGAAGGGATCTTGAAAATGTTTGATACTGGATTTCTAGTCTAACCTCAGGCTGGATTTAACTTGACTTATAAAAATAGAGTAAGGTAATAGTTCTGAAACTGAAATATAGTATTCTTGCTATAATGTTAAGCCGTTGGTTAGTGGCATTACAAGAAAGGATTATTTGTTCTTATTTGTTCTGCATTTGCTTTCATTTTCACAGCCAATTTAGCATAGAATTCTTACTTTTGGAAAGTGAAGATAGGAAATATAATACTAAAATGTAATTATATTGCAGAATGCACGTGATAAACTGTTTCCTAAAATCCTTGAAATTTTAGGATTTTTATCAAATAATTTCAAGATCAGAAATTAGTAATCTGTTAAGGAAATTCAATAATGTGTGTGAATGGATGAGCTTTTCCTACCAGTCTATGAAATTTTCATCAGTCATAGCTTCACTGAGACTTTACCTCTAGAAGAGCCAACATATTCCTTTCATGGATATTTCAGAAAACAACATGACTTATCAGAATAATATTATCACCCTTAACCAGATCATAACATCATTTATATCTATCCAAACACTTAATGGTTGATTCATACATCTCATAACATGCATTCATCCAGTGATTTCTAGGTGCCAAACAGTGTGTTGGGGACACAGCAATGGATTAAACAGGGAAAGTCCTTGCTTTCATAGGGCTAGTATTATAGTAAGGAGGGGGAAAAGAGGAAATAAATTATGTGGAGAAAGATTAAGTGTACAAAGGGGATGGAGGTACCAAGGCAATGGAGAATAGAATGTATTGAAGTGGTCAAGGAAGGATTAAATGGAAAGGTACAATGGGCAAAATGCTAAGCTTTTGAAAACAGACACATATGTAGATTTCTAGGCAAAAAGATTTGCAGAAGAGGGATAAAACTCAAGAACTAACAGCAGCAACAAAACAACATATACCCCAAGGAATGAGCATGGAGCATGTCTATACCTGGAGCCAACTGAGAGGAGAGCAGTAGGAAATGCTAAAGACACAACATCAGATTTCACACTGTGCATGTTATTTTAAGGACTGTTGCAACAGAAGAATTGATAATAGCAATTTAATTCCAAGACTCCCAGTCATTTACACAAGTATTAATGTTCATATATTGTGTTTAAATTTGGTGGTTATAAAATATTAACTTGGGACATTAAATTTGCAAATGATTAAATTGTACTATATTTTAGTTGCTGTAACTGAGATCTAAATTATCAGTGATTAAAACAAGGTAAGCATTTCTCGCTCTTGCATAAAAGTCTAGTTATAGACAAACTGGGGCTGGCAGGATGGTTCCATAGTATTGGGGATCCAAGTTCCTACTAACTTCTCTGTATTTAGGATTTTGCCCTTTTCAATGGCATCCACATCATTACTCTTGTGAGTGGGAGCGGGAAAAGGGAAATGTAAGGTTAAGGCTGTTCCTTTTTGGTGTGACCAAGCAGTTGTACACATCATTTCTTTTCCACTGAAGAATATTTAGTCACAAAGCTACCTACAACTGAAAGGGAGGCTAGGACACAGTCCTGATGCCAAGTGGCCATGTCCCAAGTTAAAATTAGGGGTTCCACCATTAGATAAGAGGATAATGGATATTAGAGAATAAGTAATTTCTTTAAGCAGATTCAAATGATAGTTTAATTTTGAAATGCATTAAACATCCTTAAAAAAGTGTGATATAAAGGAAAGAGTACCTAACAAAAGGCAAAAGGACGTTAGTTCTATTCCAAATCTACCAAGAATTAGCTAGCAACCTTGAATCAAAAATTTAACTTCTCTTATATTCGGTGTATCATCTGTAGTATTGAGCTGAAAAATATTCTGCTGTACCTAAACAAAAGACTCTCCCCCAAACTTTAGAAAAGTCATTTTTATCAAATGCATAGTAATTATAAAACACTGAAACCTATGAAATGATATAAAAACTCAAGTGGGGAAATATCTGGCCTCCAGCCAAGCACCAGATGTGTCTCTTAAAAGCCAATACAACTTCTCTTTATCCTTGAAAGTTTTTTTTTAATACAAAAGTCAAGGTGAAAATAGCTTCTATCTTTATCCAGATGGAACTCTATGATTGCCTCACTGACAGGGGACAATGACCAGGCTGAACATACCACAGGATAACTCACTGGCATCCCTAAGGTCATAGGTGATACACAAGTTAGAGAACCTTCTAGCACAGAGATCAGCAATGAGTACAGTCAATGAATCCATTGCCACTATATTCATTCAAAGAAAGCCACTGGTTCAAGATGTGCCAGAGAACTCAAAGAAGTGCCTGTTGGGGGTTTAAAACAATCACAGCAGAAACAGATTATAGGTCATGTGTTAGCTCTTTTCAGGAATGTGTGGTTCTGGTAATGGTAGCATTACCTTTCAGATAATGGCTGGAGAAACATGCACTCACAGGGCCAAAGCCAGTTCTTCCCAAGTCAGGTCATTTGCTCCTCTCCCCAAGGTTGCACTACAGTCCTCTCTGGAAAGGGAGAAAGAAAAGTTGTTGTTCTTCATGCTATGGCCAGAGTCAAAGTTTCTAGGAAAGCCAGTTAGTCTGGGAAAACAGTATCCAGACAAAACAAAGAAGAAATATTCTAGTATCAATTGATGTTATAACCTAACAAATTTGTAATAGAAAAAAAATGAAAGGAGGTGGCCTCACAAAACAAATAGAAACCTAAAAATATACAAACATCTCTCTCACCACTCACAACTGTAATCTATCTGAAACAATTACAGTGATTTGATGCTACATTTTCAGATTTCAGTAACTTTCATTTTAACCTGTTAGAAACATGATTAAAATAAATGATTAAAACACATACTGCAATACATAATTCAAATGTTCTACAACAAACAGGGATGTCACTTTAATGTGCTAATTTGATGATCTGTGTAAAAAGCAAAAACCAGCTACGATGACAGAGCACAAATAGATAAGCGTTCATACCTCCACAGCAAATTTGACAGAGCGTCTCTGTGGATATGTTTAATAATTGAGGTGCTGACTGTACAAAGTTCAACTTATCCATTTTGGTCTACTTCATACAATGGGGATTCAGTCACTGGAATAAAAATTCTGATGCTTTCACCAGTCTGTCTTTTTTTTTTTTTTTTTTAAGTCAGGCCATTTAGTACTATGGACCAAAAAAAAAAAAAAAAAAAAGAGAGACAAAATTCCAGTGCACTAGAAAACCTTTCAAAGCCTGAAATTATTCATCCTTATAATAGTCACCTTTGTTATGGATACTTCCACAAAGGGGGGAATAGTTACCACTCCTTTAAAAACAGGAGCACCTGGGTGGCTCAGTCAGTTAAGTGTCTGACTTTGGCTCAGGTCACGATCTCATGGTCTGTGAGTTCAAGTCCCATATCCAGCTTTGTACTGACAGCTCAGCGCCTGGAGCCTGCTTCAGATTCTGCGTCTCCCTTGCTCTCTGCCCCTCCCCCACTCATGCTCGCTCTCCCTCTCTCAAAAGTAAATAAACATTAAAAGTTTTTTTTAATAACACTTAATGAAAAATAAAAATAAATCTTCAGGGGCGCCTGGGTGGTTCAGTTGGTTAAGCATGGGCTCAGGTCATGATCTCCCACTTCCGACTTTGAGCTGACTTCGAGCTAAAAGCTCAGAGCCTGAACCCTGCTTCAGATTCTGCGTCTCCCTCTCTCTCTGGCCCTCCTCTGTCCTCTGTCTCTCTTTCCCTCAAAAATAAATAAAACATTAAAAATCTTTTCTTTAAAATAAAAATAAATCTTCAAAAGCTAATTTTTAACATCCAGACTACAAAAGAAGTTATGTTAAGTGAAAAGTTCATTTGCTTTAGAATGATAAAACCAGGATTTAAATCACCTTCCCACTGTTTTTCACATTTGGTGGGAGGATTCAACAATTCAATGACTATAAATATATATTTCATATATATATATATATATATATACATATTTCATATGTATCCTATATATATAAATTAACTGTCATGTTGTAGGCTGTAATCAAATACTGCAAACAAATTATCTCCCAATTTAAGCATGAAGTTTAATGTAAAAGACTCTAGAATACACTGGTTAAGAGCATGGACTCAAGTGCCAGATGGCTTGGGTTTGAATGGTGGCTTTTTTGAGTTCTCTGTGCTCCAGTTTCCTCTTCTGTAAAATTGGGATAATAACAGTGAATACTGCATAGGATTGTTATGAGGGCAAACTGAATTTATTTATTCATACTGAGGAGAAAGGCCTGGGAGATCAACCCAGGAGATAGGAGGCCAGGAAGCGGCATGGTGTCCCAGGTCTTCAGAGTAAGGCCACACAACTAAGCCATCCAGGGAAGGGAAGCTGGGACTTCCAAGCTGGTCATGGAGCACCTGCTGCAGGGCAGAGCTCAACCCCAGAGGAAAGGAGCATGCACAAGATAGCACCAGTAGGTGAGGTGAACTCTCTCAGGAGCAGGCAATACCTGAGGGAGATACTTAGTCTGAATGCCTCAGCACTGGAGCCTGTGGAGGACACTACACAGGCACACTGGGCCCTCAGGCAACAATTCAGACCTGTTGTGAGGACAAACAGAAAGAGAAAGCACTGTTTTTGTGGGCCTTTGTGGAAGAAGACAAACATCTGTTTTCCTCTCCCTCCTCCCACTCCAATACAAGGGCATGAGTCCTGGGAACAAACTTGAGGAATAAAGTACTATCTCTCCCCCACCCTTTCAAGATCTCACAACTAGTTAGTCAGACAAACATGCAAACAAAGAAGCGTCATACAATTAACTTGAGGGCTTCATAATGAGATATCCTCTGTGCTGGGTCCTGAAGGATAGGTATGAATTCTCCAAGCAGACAAAGGAGAGAAAGCAACCCAGAGGTAATATCTGATGCAAATATCATGAGGAAATTCTCAGAGGCATGGAAATGTATGCTATGTTCCAAAAAGAGCATTTAATTAGAATTCTGGGTACCAGGGGAGGAATGGATGAGAAAGAACTAGGGAGGAGGCAAGAAAGAGGAGCTCTAGAATAGAAGGCTAGAAAGTTTTACCTTAGATATTGAAGGCCCTTCCTTTTGTGCTAGAATGAAGAGTAGAATTATTCTGTAGTAAATTAGGAATGAGCAAGTTTGAATACAGGTGAGTATGGCATGGCCAGATCTACATTTTGATCTCTATCACAAATTGTAATATGGAAAGGGCACTGAAGGGAGAAAATGCTGCACGGAAAGGAGGTTCAGTAACCCAGACTGCCAGAACAATGTCCACAGCAATTACAGTTACCAAAAAATAAAGGGCAGGAAAAAAGAATGAACATTTGTGAGCCCCGAGCATCATAAATTCTCTACCTTATGCTTTTAATAACACATACTAATCAACTGGTGGGAAATAATTTAAGGACAGCTAATATAAGACATTTTAGGAAAGGAAATAAACACCATTGCAAAGTTACAAAGGATCTTACATTATACTAGACCAGAAATCTCCCCAGGAATTACTGAATGAACACAAACCATTAATTCCATGCTTGTCTTCTCTGTTAAAACCTATGGCTGATTAGCTATAAAATACATATATGCATACATAATATATATACACATACATAAACGGAACTAGCCACATGAGTACCCCAAAAACATCTGATTCTGATAAGTAAATAGTGTCATTTGCTAAGAGTTCAACTCCATATTGACCCCATTTTAGCTCTCTATTTGACCCTTTCTTCTTTTCCAATTGGGAGAAAGGAAAATAAGTAAATGAGCCATAATTTTTGGCAATGCATATTTAAATTGAGGTCTGCCAAGTTCAAAACTGAAAATGCAGCAGCTGTTTGCCCAAAACATGGGCCAAGAAATTCCTGCACGACTGACAATATGCTTTTGCTTCCGGCTGCACAATCTCTGACCAGGGTATTCATTTCAGCAGCTGTCATTTAAGCCTTGAGAGAAGGAGGGTTTTTCTCACTCTAGAGAAGAAGATCCCAAAAAGGGAGGGATTAAATGTTCATACTTAGTAATGGGAGTGCTTCAAAGGAGGAAATCTGTATATTCAACCAGGGGAAAATCTATATGGGACTGGAATAGTAATCATATTTGCAGTATAGGTAGATTAGAAACAGCATATATCCTGCTTCTTGAGTAGCATGGCCTGTGCCTTCTTGATGCTGGTCACACCAGGCACCTAGATCTCCATGACTGACAAAGTGTCTAAGGCAGCACCATCTCCCACAACAACCTGCAGCTGTGATGGGACCGGGGCCAAAGGCATTTGTGGAAGGAGTCCAACAGAGGCCATAGCTATTGCCTGGCAAGGAGGCAGCTAGCAAATGGAGAAGCAATGCCTGAGACTCTAACTGTAGAAATTCCACAGTGATAACTGCAGTTAACAGCACCAAAGGACACAGCAATAATTTGGAAAACAAAACCTTGGAGGAGTTAGAGGGCAAATAAATAACCCTTTCACTTTTCAGGTTCAAAGCCAAAGCAAATGGAGAGAGGAAAGTCAGACAGATGGAGATAACATTATCATACATACTACTGACAAAGCTGATAGCAAAATGTGGTTCAAGATCTGCAGTTAAATGAGCTCCTCTAGACTTCATTCTAAATTAGATATGGGCATAGCTGGATGAGAGCAAGCAAGAGGCAGGTGTGATGGAGAGAATCCATGATTTTCTGCCCGGGGCAAACTGGCTCAGAAAAGTAAGAAGGGGATAGGCTGGTCACATTAGAAATTGAGTATTCCTAATTTAAAATTTGCCAGCCTTTCATCTGTAGGTAGGAGCAGAGATAAGATAGAGGCTCTCCCCTAACCCACCATAAGTTTTCCTCTATGAGTGAAGTATTGATTAGCTATCCTTTATGGAAATATGAGGAGGGGGGAAATATTGCTCAACCGTAACACTAATATCAACTATTATTTATTAAATGCTTGTTTACCAGCATTGCACATACTGTACATTATCTAATTTCACCCTCATACTATGACTTTGTAGAAATGTTTCCTGTGTGTGTGTGTGTGTGTGTGTGTGTGTGTGTGTTAAGAACACTTAATTTCAGATCTACCCTCTTAAAAATTTTTTTAAGTGCACTTACCACATTTTCTTTAATCACGTAGACATAATGGGTTGTTTCCATATCTTAGCTATAGTGAGTAATGCAATGAACACGGGAGTGCAGGTATCTTTTCTAGATCCTAATTTCAATTATTTTCATAAATACTCAGAAAAGGAATTGCTAGAGCATATGGTAGCCCTAGTTTTAATTTTTTGAGAACGCTTCATACTAATTTCCATACTGGCTGCATCATTTTACATTCCTAACAACAAAGCATAAGGGTTCCAATTTCTTCACAACCTCAGTAATACTTGCTATCTTTTTTTAAAAATATAATAGCCATCCTAACAGGTGTGGAGTGACATTCCATTATGTAAATAAACTCTCCAGTGCAAAAATACAGATTTTTTCACATAAGCTAACTATTACTACCCCGTGTTGGGCTCTGCACTGACAGCGTGGAGCCTGCTTGGGATTCTCTCTCCCTCCCTCTCTGCCCCTCCCCCACTCACAGGCAAATGCATGCTTGCATGTGCTTTCTCTCTCTCTCTCTCTCAAAATAAATAAACATTAAAAAAGAAGCCAAGGCTGATTCCAAGAGTATCAGTTATGAAAAAAGATTTTAAAGTATAAAAATTCAGGAATAGACAGAATAATGGTGTCTAATGGTTCTGGGAAGATCTTGTCTTCTCCCATAGCTTCTATACACAGCCGACTGCTCACCAAAATTCCAAAATTAGTTTCATTTTGTTAATGTCTTTTAAAAATGGACATGCTCTTAAGATAGATAACATTCTAAGCTTACTAAAGCATCCCACCAACATTTTCTAAGATACTTCCATGTGCCTGACCATGTGCCAGGTACTAAGGATACAAAAATATTTATTAAAAAAATAAAATAAAATAAAAATGCCTTGGTAATCAGGTACGAACCCAAACATGTAAGCAATTGACTAAAGAGAATATAATAGGGGCTATTACAGAAGAAACCACACAGAGCTGTGGGAACATGAGATAACAGGAACTGAATCACTGGCAAAAATGTCTCAGAAGACTTTCTATAAAAGGTAACTTTTCAACTGAATCCAAAATTAATGTAGCTTTTGATAAAAGTAAGAAGGCAGCAAGCATGAAGCTGCAGAGAGTTGAAAGACCTCTACGAGGAGAGGAAGAAACAGGATGTGTGCATAAAATAATCTCCAATTATTTATACCTACTTTTAGGTCATAGAGAAAAAGTAACTGTTTCCAAACTCACAGAACATTTACACATCTTCTCCTAATTAGAACTAAAGACATACATGTGTATTAATATATCCATGAGCTAAAACTATGAACTATTATGAAATTATGAACTATTTTTACTGTAAACATATATACCAATGGAGATATAAATAGAATAGAAACTACCAGATATATGTCAGTAAGCATCTAGATATAAATTTTTTAAATTGTGGCTTTATTATTTTTCATCTAAATGAATCCAGCTGCCTGTTTATTCAATAAATAGCTTACCAGTTGCTATGTGCTTCTCAAGGCACTGGGGTCACTGGCGAATAAGCCAAAGTAACCTGATTTCACAGTTTATATTCCTAAAGAAGATGGAAAGTAAACAAGAAACTAATATGTGATATAATTCCAAGTGTGGCTAAATTGAAAAATCTTGCAAGCAGCTAAAGTGGAATTACTTCCAGAAACCAATACTTCTCTCAAGAAAAAGTAGAAGAACTGCTGATAAAAGGAAAGAAAGAACCTTCTGATTTAAGGAATTACAGATTGACTGAAGCTACTAGAACTTGAGGATCCAAGATCACAAAAATACTGGAACCATAGAGAGGTGAACAGACACTCTGCCCCCCCCCCTTTTTTTTCTCCTCAGGGCAATATTTGAAGTGAGGCTAAGTGCTAAGAATTAAGCCAGAGAATTACACACCCCTCTGTGTGTACAGGTGGCACTAGACCTCTTTGTGTTGACTTCTGGGTAACAGGGTCTGAAGAACTGCAACTAGAAAAATATGCTATGATACACTGCCTACTGCTATTCTTATTAAAAACAAACAAACAAAAAACATCCTTTGTTTCTGATCCAGAAGCCTCATGACTTTTGTTAAGGGACAGAAAAGCCAACAGAGCTTTGGAAAATCTTATGGGACAAAAGACACACAAAAAAATTGAGACTGCTAATGTATCTAGGACTTAAGGATCCCAATTCCTGGAAAGAAGGGAGGCCCAGAAAATTCTGCCAGATGCTGCAGGTTTTCACTTTAATATATTTGATTAAGCTACATAAAGGCAAGGGATTAAAAGCTAAATAGAAAACAGCTGAAAAGTAGAATGCATTTTTTTTTTTCTGCAGTCTTCTGCTAAAGACTTAGAAATTGTTGTTAAAGACCATCCAACAAAGAGAGGGCCTAAAAAATTCCCAGGCTCTCAGTTTTTCATTTGGAACTTCTGGAGAGCTACACCAAAGATATAAAGAGAACCAGAGTCTGCAAAACTTCAAACATCCCTGAGTCATCTCAATCTGATAATTCTCCATGGGACTCTTGCAGAAATTTCTGCACATCTTCTAAACAGAGGAACTTGCTGTCTTTGTTCCATACTATTTATTACGAATACTTTTATGATAAATCGCTGTGGAAAAGAAAAACAGTGTTTTCCTTTGGAGCAAAGGCAGGTTGTCTAAATGATATACATAGATATATCTATGCTCTACATAGAGAACTATAAAGATCTATAGATCTATTTAGGTTATTTTTCTTGAGTGATCTCTGGAAGTTTGTATCATTTAAAGAATGTGTGCATTTTATGTATGTTGTTGAATTCATCAGCACTGAATTCTTTACAGTAGTCTCTGCTTATCCTTTAGTGTCTATAGGGTCTATAGGTGTCTATAGGGTCTCTTTCATTCTCATATTTATAATTTTATTTATAATTTGTGTCTTCTCTATTTTTATGTGATTAGACAGACTAAAGGCTCATTAACTTTATTGATATTTTCAAAGAACTGGCTTTTGCTTATGTTGATTTTCTCATATGTTTCTGTTTTAGTTGCACTGATTTCTTCTCTAATTGTTATTATTTCCTCCATTATACTTGCTTTGGATTTAATTTCCTCTTTTTATTTCTAGTCTTCTAAGGTGAGCTCTTTAATCATTAATTTAAAATTTGTTTTTTTAAATAAAAGCATTAAAAGCTATGAGTTTACCTCTAAACAGTGTTTTAGCTACCCTCCACAAATTTTGTATATTAAATTTTAATTTCAATTCAATTCAAAATGTTTGAATTCCCCTTGTGACATTCTTTTTGAAGTGTGGGCTATTTAAAGTGTTCATGTCCAAATATTTAGAGATTTTTTCAGATATCCTACTGTTACTGGTTTCTAGTTTAAATCCCATTTGATCTGAGAGTATACTTTAAATAATTTCTATTCTTTTATACTGGTATATCTAGGATAAGATCTGTATTGATGAAGGTCCCACATGCACGTGAGGAAAATGTATTCTATTAGTGCAGTGAGGAGTGTTCTATAGGTATCTAAGAGATACATTTGGTTAATAGTGTTGTTAAGAACTTCTATTTCCTTTCTTTCTGTTTGCTTAATCCATTACTGAAAGTTAAAGTCTCTAACTCTACTTGTGGGTGTATTTCTCATATCAGTTCTATCAGTTTTATTTTGTATATTTTAAATTATATTGTCAGGTTCATACATATTTAAAATTATTTTTTATTTGTTGAATTGTACCCTTTATCATTATCATTATTCCTGGTAATATCCCTTGTTCTGAAGTCTACTTTGTCTGATATTAACATAGACAATCTAGCTTCCTGTTGATTAGTGTTTTCATGTTGTATCTTTTTCTTATTTTTGCTTTATCCTGTCCATTTCTTCATATTTAAAGTGGGTCTTGTTAACAGGATATAGTTGGATGTTACTTCTTTTTTTCAATCTAAAAAGCTCTCATTTTTATTTTGTATGTTTCATAGTTTAACTTTCATGTAATTATTTAATTGGTTAGTTTAAAGTCTTTCTAATCTCCAATTTGGGGTTATTTTTTATACATGTCTTAAATGTCATAATGATTGCCCTTGAAGTACATGCCTTTAAACATGTACTATATGGAATTTATAACAGTGTAATTCCAATTCCTTCCTTATCCTTTGTGCTATTGTTACCACGCATTTTACATATACCATAAACATGCAATACTTTCATACAATGTTAGTTTTTGATAGTTATCTTTTGGATAAATTAAAAATAAGAAAAATAAATTTTGTATTTTCCTTCATCAATGTCATTTCTAGCATTCTTTCTTTCTTTTTATAGATTCTAGTTATTGTCTGGTATCTTAGTCCTTATTTCTAAAGAACTTCTTTTAATATTTTTTTTTGAGAAGGGTGAAAGGGAGGGCCAGAGGGAGAGGGAGAGAAAGAATCTTAAGCAGACTCCATGCTTAGTACAGATCCCAACATGGGGCTGGATCTCATGACTGTGAAATCATAACCTGAACTGAAATCAAGAGTCAGACACTTAAATGACTGAACAATCCAGGCACCTCTTTTAATATCTTTAAAAGACAGCTAGTAATGAATTCTCTCTGTTCTTGATTTTGCAAAAATGTTTTTTTCTCCTTTAATTTTATAAAATTTTTTTTAATAAATTTAATATTTTTTTTTCTTACAGCACTTTAAAATGTTGTTCCCTTGTCTCTAGATTTCACAGTTCATAATGACAAGTCTGTTCCAATTCTTATTTTTGTTTCTTTGTATGTAATGTGTGCTTTTTATCTGGAAGCCTTCATGATTTTCTCTTTGTCTTTGGGTTATAGCAGTTTGAAAACAGGTATCCCCTGCTTTCCAAGTATGTGTTACACCACTTCACTATTACAAAAGATGTACATTTGTACCTATTTTCATAAACCAGAATAAATCTCAAGGCAAAAGGCAAAAAGCTAAAATAGCAATCAGTCTTGTCTTGCAGCAAACCCTTATAGAAGCAAAATGTACCCTGAGCAGGGAGAACTGGCACTTGCAAGCTCCTTCCCCAGTATTAGGTTAATTATAAACATTAATTATAAGCAATGAGATACACTCAGCACCTCAGCATTAAGCCGCCACAGCTTTGAACTGTGTCTGAAAGCATCAGTGCTTTATCTCAATTTATTTTGTGCATCCATTAGAAAGAAGTGTGTCCTAAGGTATCAGAAAAGCCTGAGAAGTTATTTTTGGGTTCTGAGAATGCGAAAAATATTTTCCATATAAATTAATGGTAATTGCTTCTTCCCTTTCTACCATTTCAGCTTACAAAATGTTTCATAGGAATGTTCTACTTTTAGAAAGCAGGAAAACCCGTAATTGCCAGGGAAAATAGAATCTTATAAAGTTTATGGAAAATGGAATCTTATAGTCTTTTATCATATGGTGGTACAATTTATATCAGGAAAAAGTAAATGTATTCATTAACTTGCTCATCACTCCATGAATCTATGATGAGAAAACTGGTACTTACATGTCATCTGTTTGTATATGACGTAATAGAAGCCATGTATGTCAATGGACCAAAGACTTTTGACAGAATAAATCCACAGGTATGGGCTCAACATTTCAATAAGTGTTAGGTTATTTCCCACAAATAACTTTGTCATTATTAGATTAATTATTAAAGTAAAGTATAAATTTCAAGAAAAGCTAATGCTATAAAAGGGGGTAAACTATTTCTTTCCCTAAAATACAAAGAAACTGTGCGCTCCAGTGGTTAAAATAAGACAGAGAGAGTGACTTTCTGATTTCTACTCAGTATTTAGAAAGCTAGAAAGAGTATCATTCCTACCCTTACAGTAAAAGAGAGAGAGAGAGAGAGAGAGAGAGAGAGAGAGAGAGAGATCTGCAAATTTATAGTTGCCCTTGAATTTATCAGAGAGCTGAAGTTGTAGGACAATCAACTAACCCAAAATTTAAAAAAAGAAAAAAATATATTCTTAGGGCACCTTGGTGGTCAGTTGGATAAGCATCTGACTCTTGATTTTGGCTCAGGTCATCATCTAACAGTTTGTGGGATCGAGCCCTCACTGGCAGTGAGGAACGTGTTTGGGATTGTCTCTCTCCCTCTCTCTATGCCCCTCCTCCACTTGAGTTCTGCCTCTCTCTCTCTCTCAAAATAAATAAATATTTTAAAAATTAAAATAAATAAATGAATGAATGAATAAATGAATAAATGAATAATTTAAAAAAGACATTCTTCTGAGTGGAGAAACAGAATATGAGCATTTTCCTGGGGATAAATGTTGGACCCTGTACAAGATGTTCAAAAGAATTAAACAAAAATTTCTGACAAATTGTTGAAAGCCTACTCAGGGCTAGTATGAGTATATAGAATCCTGAAAACTGTAGTCACAAGGAGAAATTGCACATATGCACATCATCTCCACAGACCTTACCATTTACTTATAAGAGAGATTAGAAGAACAGGAGAAACTTTCTGTCTTGGTGTAGGTATGGGAGAGGGGGACAATAGGTGTTGTGGAAAAGGCATAAGGTTTCACACAGAACCTTTTCCCTTCCTTATCTTCTCTATGGAGCAAAAGCTTAAGCTGTTGTGAAAAGAGCAACAAACTTTGTCACTCTCAGGCCAGAGGTGAACATTCATTGCAAGTAAGTGAAGGAAACAATAAAACACCCTCTGCCCTTGGGGGAGGGACAGGAAAATACCCTGAGCCCAGATCACTTAGAATCTCCTACCTTTGAGGGAGATGTACATCCATGAAAATAGGCTCTCTTCCCATGATCATAGGCATAGTGCCTCAGATGGAGGTTGAACCAGAATAACAGAGAATGACTCCCCTGTTCCCATTCTTCCACCTTTCTCTATCAGGCTAGCTAGTGACCGACAGCAATTATCAGCTGTATAAAGTTGGAAGAAGGGCAAAGTGAAAACAGAGATCTTTTCTCAGGCACAAAGGAAAGACCTAAAACTGAGAGGTGAGCAGACACTGAGAAAAAATCCTCTGAAAAAGTATTACTCACTTTAAGTACAAATTAAGACAAGAGGAATTTGGGGAGCCTGGGTGGTTCAGTTGATTAAGCATCCAACTTCGGCTCAGGTCATGATCTCAAAGTTCATGGATTCAAGCCCCATGTCGGGCTCTGTGCTGACAGCTCAGAACCTGGAGCCTGCTTCAGATTCTACGTCTCCCTCTCTCTCTGCCTCTCCCCTGCTCATGTTCTAGCTCAAAAATA